>NW_028270163.1:40469243-41094243 GCF_037043375.1 Chiloscyllium plagiosum
TTGCCCTCATTGGCGCTCCTGGTCACCTTCTCAACCAATTTGATTAAATTTGTTCAACACAACCATCTCTTCACAAATCCATGCCGAGTATCCCTGATTAATTTGAGTCTTTCCAAGTACAGATATACTCTGTCCCTCAGCATTCTTTCTAATAAACTTCTCACCACTGGGATTAGACTGATTGCTCTGTAATTTCTGGGTCTAAAATTTCATCATTTTTTATTAAATTATAGGACAGCATTAAAAGTCCTTCTGTCCTGTGACATCTCATTTGTGGATAAACAGAATTTGAAAATTATGGCCAGTGCCTTTGATATCTCATCGTTTGCCTCCTTCAGCACCCTGCCATGCACATTAACTAGGCCTGCAGACTTATCTACTTTTAATGCTGTTAAACCCATTAGCACTTTCCTTTGTTATCCATTAACTTCCTCTAATATTTTGCAGTGTTCCAGCCTGACTTGTATAGATTGTGTAGATGGATGCAGAGTCCTCTTTGAGGAAGTCCACAATCAGCCTTTACATCCAATAGTAATCTGGTTCACACCCCCGAAACTCAGCACCACCTCTTACCCAATATATTGGGGCATGATTCTGAGGACTCTGCTTTCTGCTGATACTCTTACAGGATCAGGTGGAAAATAGTCACTCCTTGCAGCTGAACGGGCGCTAGGTTTCAGCAGAGTCTGACAGTGAAGCCATCCACTTAACCCTCATCGAAGGCAGGTCTGAAATTTATCACCAAACTGACTGAAACTCATACTAGTCATTTGGTTACTATCTGTTTGCTGTGAAGTTTCTGTCTTGTATCTGCATGTACCGTCATTAAATGTGTCAAATCGTTCTGCAATGTTGAGGAGAGAAAAATATTCAAGCTTTTAAGTGTTCAATAGCTGAATTCTGGTTATTTTAAATGAGTCTTTTTTTAGGTTTTCTAAAACCTTGCTTTGATCAATCAAAAATACAATTGGAGTTTGAAGGAAATCAACAATAAGTGTCATTTTCTCACTTTTGGGCATTGGATAATTCCACCCAGACTCATTCCAATTACCTTAGCTCCGGTTAGGGTGGTATTGGGACAGTGACGTTGTTACAGAGTCAGGTGAGGATTCTCTTCCTCCAGCCCCACTCAGCACAATCTGACAATAGCCTACACATTGGTACCTGACTCACTGTCCTCCGCACAGAATCCTGCAGGGCCAGCACTGAAATACTGGACGGACGTTCAGACTCTGATCGTACGTAGAGAGAAAGAGAGAGGAGCTTAGTAACATCAAAAAGAAGACAAATTGTAAGCACAAGCAGGAAAACGTTGTTAGAAAAATTTCAACATAATTTTTTGTTGCATTTTATTGCTTGTCAATGTAAAGGAAGTTGAGTGAGGGAGTGAGAATCCTGTACTTTTCTTGTGCTGCTCGGGCACAGTATGCATTGGGTTTGTTTTCATCATTGAATAGAATTGGATATTTTCTCATCTTCAAATGGACAGGTCAATGTATCAATCTATTAGATTCACGCAGCTCGCAGGAAATGTTGCTTGATGTTATGATAGGGATCTAACCCAGAAACAGACATGGTTATATATTTGAGTTTTGTTTCTACTTTACTGGTTGATGAAAGCAGAGCTGTTTTCCAGCTATCTGTGGTACAGGGAGTTGTTGAATATGGTGATATTACACATCATTTATTAGATGACCCACTATTTTATGGATTAGGGCATGGTTAATAATCAATGTATCTGGTGGATTCCACCCTCATATTGTATGGGCCAGGCATGATCTCAGGATAATGATTGTGCAAATGTAAAAAAAAGGCCATCAGTGAAATTTGATGCAGCAAACAATAAAATTTCAATTTTACATTCTTACTTGACAAAATAATATAATTTGCATAGTTTTGTATAAATTAAATTCTTTCTATGTTGTTGAATTCATTGGAAATGAAACATATTTGCTTGATTTCATGCAGAACATTGTATTGAAAATGTTCATTCCTCTGGTCAGTTGAGAAAATCATTTTGAATATTTTTCTTTAATTTAGTCAGTTATTATCAAATTGAGCTTTCCTTTCACAACCAGAACTCTGCTTTGACCAAGCAGAAATTACTTTTAAGCAATTCCAACAAGAAGGAAGTCAAGAAAAAGTTCCCTTTTCTCATTTTCACATGCATCAGCTAATTATCTGGTTTGAGAGTGTGTTGCTGGAAAAGCAAAGCAAGTCAGGCAACATCCGAGAAGCAGGAAAAACAACATTTCTAATGAAGCGCTCCAGCCCAAAATGTTGATTTTCCTCCTCCTCAAATGCTGCTTGACCTGCTGTGCCTTTCCAGCAATGCACTCTCAACTCTGATCTCCAGCATCTGCAGACCTCACTGTCTCCTAATTATCTAGTTTCCCCACCTCGGCATGAACTCAGTCCAAGCTGCTTCTGTCTGACTGGGGTAAGAGCTGATACTCGGGTGCTCTGAGAGATGCTGACATTACTGCATAATCAGGCATGAAACCTGATTTTCAGCTGGACAGACGATCCATTCTGTACCGAGAACCCACTCTTACATCTCCCTGCCAGCAAGGTTAAACTTATTCCAAGCTGACTGATTGCCCGAATATTAATTTCTGTCTGTAATTTTCACTGAGAATTCAAGTCAATTTTATTACATTTCTCATGTTGATGCCAAATAAATAGCTTTTTCACACCAGGGATCAGTTACACATCCCTTGTCGACATTGCCTCTGGTGCTTCCCTCTACAAGAATTTCTAATCCCTTTCCACATCCAGAGCTACAATTGTAACTCTGTGATGGATTTCTACATAATGAATGCATCGTATGATTGGTGGATGCTATTCAGTCCCTCAAACCTGTTCCATATTACAATTGTAATATAGTGTCTCTGTGTCTTAGCAACATTTGGTTCCATATCCATGTTCATCATTAAATGGGCAGTATGGTGGCTTAGTGGTTAGCACTGCTGCCTCACAGCACCGGGCACCCGGGTTTGATTCTAGCCTAGTCTGTGTGGAGTTTGCACATTCTCCCCGTGTCTGTGTGGGTTTTCTCCCACAGTCCAAAAATGTACAGGTTAGGTGAATCGACCATGTTAAATTGCCCACAGCATTCAGGGATCTGTAGGTTAGGTGCATTAGTCATATGTAAAGTAATAGGGGATTGGTTCTAAGTGGGATATTCTTTAAAGGGTGAATGTGAACTTGCTGGATTGAAGGCCTGTTTCCACACTGTAGGATTTCTATGGAAACCCTTATTGAACATCACCTAAGATTTGATCGTCCAGAATCCCTCTCCAAATTCAAAGATTCATATTCCTCTGAATGAAGACAATACTTCTGATCTAATCCTAACTAGTTGATCCTTTATTCACTTTACCATACCATCTAGTGCTATACTCTGTAACCAAAGAGCACTGTTGCACAATCTACCCAGTTAACTCTTTTAAGAATGTTATGTACCTCAAGGAGAACACCTATTATACTTCTACATTCTACATAACATTGGCCTAGTAAACAAATCTCACCATGTAGGACAAATCTTCATCCTGAACACCAATCTTGTGAACACGTTGTACTCTCTCAAACGCTGGTGTGTCCTTCTTCAGTAAAAACAGCATGCTGCGGATGATGGGAATCTGAACTAACAGCAGCTAAGTGCTGGAGAAACTCAGAAGGTCTGGCAGCATCTGTGGAGAGAGAAATAGAGTTATTGTCTGGTGTGACTACCCTTTAGAACAGAAGAGAGCTGGGAACGTCAAGATTTACCATGTGTTGAAGAAGAAGGTAGAGGCTCCCATATAATCGATGGCAAGGTTGACCTGAGCACAAAGCAAAGTGGGCTGTAATGGGAGTAAAAGAGAGATATAGATGAAAAGTAAGTACTGCTGGTAAGTGTCAGTATCAGAAAATAGGTCAGCTCTGCTCAGTGCAAAACGTCCCAAACAAGGCACTGAGTGTGTAATCCAGTGCAGGACAGAGTTCATTCTCTGAAGGTGTTGATCTCAATATTGAAGACTGAAGCCTGGTAAATGAGGAGTTGTTCCTTCTGATTCTGTTGGTTTGCTGGAAAACTCTTTCAAGCCGAGGGCAGAAATGTGAGCATGAGAGCAAAATGGGTTTCTTGAGATGGCAAACAGTCAGAAGTTCAGGCAATTCTTACAGACTGAGCAGAGATCTTCTGCAACTTGGTCACACTGTCTATGTTTAATCTCACCAATGGAGAGGAGTCAGCATTATGAGTCGCAAATAACCTAGACAAGATGGAATGGAGTACAGGTAAATCACTGCATCACCCAGAAGGTGTGTTTGTAAATTCTGACAGTGAGGAGAAGGAGGAGATAAAAGAGTAAGTCTTACTTCTGCATTTGTATGCACATGTGTTATAGGGGAGTGAGGAGATATTCTGAGTGACAGTGAGATGGATCAGAGTGTCACAGAGGAAGCAGTCCTGTGTAATACTGACATCAAAGGGGAGGGAAAGATGTATTTGGCTGTGACATCCTGCAGGAGCTGGTGGAAGTAGAGGACCCTTTGAGTGCAGAGACTTGTTTGGTGAAAAATGAGGACAAGTGTAGAGGCTGCTGAGGTTTTTGTGTGGATAAGCTGATTAAAAGAGACCATAGTACTCCAGATGTGGTCTCACTCAAATACTTTACAATCTCTGCATGTTGTTTTTCCTCAGAACTCTCTGGAAAAATGTCTAACATAGAATTTATTTCTTAATTGGTCGCTGCACCTGCATGCTACTTTTCTGAGATTTGAGATTGGGGATAGCAGAGTCCCTTTGAATACCAACATTTCCCCTTGCACAGAATGTTCAGAATTTCTGAAAAGAGATCTTTGTTCTGAAATGATTTCTCTGTTTCTCTCTCCACAGATGCCGTCCAGCTAGCTGAACTTTCCCAGCATTTTCTATTTAAATTTCACATGTTTAGACAACAACAGCATCTTGCACTCACATTGTCCCTTAAATATAATAAACTATCCCAAGGCATTTTATAGGCGCATCATCAAATTTTGACACTGAACCATATAGGGAGAAATTTGAACCAAACACACGTTTAAAAGAGCAGATTTAGAGAAACTAAGGAAAAAAGGAAAAAGGTAAAAATAGATAGAAAGACAGAGAGGTTTAACCATGAGAAAGTGAGGACTGCAGATACTGGAGATCAGAGCTGAAAAATGTGTTGCTGGAAAAACGCAGCAGGTCAGGCAGCATCCAAGGAGCAGGAGAATCGATGATTCGGGCATTAGCCCTTCTTCAGGAATGAGGAGGGTGTGCCAAGCAGGCTAAGATAAAAGGTAGGGAGGAGTGATTTGGGGGAGGGGCGTTGGGAATGCGATAGGTGGAAGGAGGTTAAGGTGAGGATGATAGGCCGGAGAGGGGGTGGGGGTGGAGAGGTCGGGAAGAAGATTGCAGGTCAAGAAGGCGGTGCTGAGTCCGTGGGTTGGGACTGAGATAAGGTGGGGGGAGGGGAAATGAGGAAGCTGGAGAAATCTGCATTCATCACTTGTGGTTGGAGGGTTCCTAGGCGGAAGATGAGGTGCCCTTCCTCCAGGCGTCGTGTTGCCATGGCCTGGCGATGGAGGAGGCCAAGGACCTGCATGTCCTTGGCGGAGTGGAAGGGGGAGTTAAAGTGTTCAGCCACAGGGCGATTGGGTTGGTTGGTGCGGGTGTCTCAGAGGTGTTCTCTGAAATGTTCCGCAAGTAGGCGGCCCGTCTCCCCAATGTAGAGGAGGCCACATCGGGTGCAGCAGATGCAGTAAATGATATGTGTGGAGGTGCAGGTGAATTTGTGATGGATATGGAAGGATCCCTTGGGGCCTTGGAGGGAAGTGAGGGGGGAGGTGTTTTGCATTACTTGCGGTTGCTGGGGAAGGTGCCAGGAGTGGAGGTTGGGTTGGTGGGGGTGTGGGCCTGACGAGGGAGTCGCGTAGGGAGTGATCTTTCCGGAAAGCTGATAGGGAAGGGGAGGGAAATATATCCTTGGTGGTGGGGTCCGTTTGGAGGTGGCGGAAATGACGAAGGATGATACGATGTATCTAGAGGTTGGTGGGGTGGTAGGTGAGGACCAGTGGGGTTCTGTCCTGGTGGCGATTGGAGGAGCGGGGTTCAAGGGCGAAGGAGCGGGAAGTGGAGGAGATGCAGTGGAGAGTATCATCAACCACGTCTGAAGGGAAATTGCAGTCTTTGAAGAAGGAGGCCATCTGGGTTGTTCGGTATTGGAATTGGTCCTCCTGGGAGCAGATGCGGTGGAGGCGAAGGAATTGGGAATATGGGATGGCGTTTTTACAGCGGACAGGGTGGGAGGAGGTGTAATCTAGGTAGCTGTGGGAGTTGGTCGGTTTATAGTAAATGTCCGTGTTGAGTCGGTCGCCCGAGATAGATGAACTGTTCAACTTCCGCAGCTACACTGGCACCACCCCCCACCTTTTCCTCCGCTAGGGATATTATAAAGAAATATTACAAATGAATGCAAATTTTTTAATCAAAGCTTGGCCAATTGGAGACAATATTCGCCAAATGATGGGCAAATGGGCCTTAGACTTCTACATCTGTCTTTCTCTGCAATTTTCATTTTCCACTGTTTGGGGAGAAGTTAGATTATCTTTCTCAGGACAATTGTGGATGTTCTCACACTTGTCCATATTAAATTTCATTTGCTATATTTGTACCCAGTCACTTTCTTTTTTCCTCTCCCTTGAGAACTTCTGCTTCCTGTATGTACTACAACCACCATTCCAAGCTTAGTACCACTTGATGGCACATAACTCTATGTCTTCAACCAAGTCAGTAATGGATATTGTGAAAAAATTAAGGGCCTAGATCAGATTTCTGAGAGACCCCACTTATCCCCCCTCCCAATCTGAGCACAGAGTCTCCTTTCTGTCTCCCAACTTTCAATCAAATTCTCTCGCTCAAAGACTTATTCATAAAGGAATAACATTAGCAATTTTGTGGTTAGTTGAACAAGTCTGATATTAGGAGAAGTTTGAAAGGTTCAAATGAATGATATTTCCTAATGCTGTCATTTCTTTTGCACTCCAAAACCAAGTTTTGGGGACCAGCAAGTCTGGGTATTTATTGATCCTCAGTTCTATGATAATGTCGATTACCATTTTATTTTATTAATGCTGCATATTAAACATTATTGTGACTTTATAATTTGCATTAAATTCCAGGATAAAGTGCAAGACTTGCAAGATTAATGAAAATATTCCTTGGTAATGAAAATAAGGGAATTGTTATGGAAGGTTTTTAGTGGCACATATGTTTCTAGGAATCATTCTAATCTGGAGAATTGGTCATGTCCTTTGTTTCACACGTTCCATGGAGTAGGCTGATATTAAGAGAGCAATATTAACTTTATTTGTACAACGTTGAGAAGTTGCCTGTCCAAACTGGTCAGGATAATTCAAAGCAGCATTTTCTTGTGGCCAACTATTTGGTAAGAACAAACCCCTTTTGTAATTCATCATTGTGGATTTCAGCAAACTATCCTCTTTCATTTCAAGGATCAGGGTGAGGCAAGGCTGTTATCGAGATTCAGAAAACACAGCCACAATGGGTACTTGATGGATAATACTGTATTGCACATGGACCAGCTAGAAACAGTGTTTTCAGGGATCAGATTTGGGGTAGTAATCATGATAATTGATTAAAGACCTTGGCCACACCTGCATTCCTCAATTACATAGAGTGGAGGGATTTCTGAGTAGGTTACTTTACAGACTGGCAGAGCAGATGGATTTGGTGTAAACTGTTGGTGACAATATTGCAGTGATTGAATGTATTATTCCATCGTTTGTACACTAATGCTGGATGTAGAGCAGCAAGAGAAAGGACCGAAAATATAACCAATAAATTGCTACAAAATAAGTATATTTATTTTTTACTTGTTAAATCATCACTTTAACTTATTTCCAGAGCTAGAAGGAGAATGCAGGCATTTTTGGCAAATGATTCTCTGCGGCTCCAAATCTTCATCATGAGTGCAAATCAGTTTGTGCACAAAGCTATGGACATCCTCGTATCTGCTGCAATTAGGGGCGATCTTGATCCACGTAGAGCAAACGCCTACATCAAAGAGGTATTCTTTTTACTTTATACATTAAAGAATCACCAAATGTGGAAAGTGCATGGTACATGGTACAGTTTTCCCTCTCACAAACACACTGTTTAATTGATAACTGCCATTTACTATTTATGATAATTTTGAATTGATATATTGCTGGAGTGACTGCCACCATCCACCCAGCTTTGTGGCACTAATAAACAGGGAGGGATCTCCATGGAAAACACCCAATGTAACAAACTGTCTTTTGTTATAAATGCAAGCCCCATGAAAGTTGAATCTTCAGAGTTAAGGCTAACATTGCTTCACTCTTCTTCCTTATCTTCCACGTGATCTATACCTGGCCATTCACTGCTAGGCCAGCAGGACAGGTGAGACAACAAGGGGAATAAAAGGAGTGGTGGAGAGATTGAGAGAGTCACTGTGAGATCAGTGGGAAGGGCGAGAGCACAGTGGGAAATGAAAGGAGCATCAGAGAGAGTAAGCCACTGTGGGACCAATGGGAGGGTGTGAGTGTACAATGGGAATAAAAGCATCAGTGAGAGAGATTCACAATGTGACCAGTATGAGGTAAACAAAGCAAATCAAAGAAGAAAACAGGTTAAATGATTCATCCGTGAGTATCTTACTTTTCTACGTGTATTCATGTCAAATTATGATTTGGAGATGCCAATGTTGGACTGGAGTGAACAAAGTTAAAAATCACACAACACCAAGTTATAGTCCGACAGGTTTATTTGGAAGCAGTAGCATTCAGAGTGCTGCTCCTTCATCAACCACCTGATGAAGGTGTTGTGTGATTTTTAATCATGTCAAATTAGGAGCTGTGAAATTATGAATTTAAAACTGGTCATTACAATGGTAAGGGAATTAATAAGATTATAAACTCAGAGTAAGATCAGAGCTATTAAGTTAAATCAATAGTTTAAACGGACACTTGCTGGTTTCTTATAGTGGTAGATGTTTCCAGATAATACCTTTGAAAACTTTCTTTATGCTTTTCATGATTTTCGTGAGGTTCTTGATAAGGCTTTCATTAGCTTGTGAGATAGATCCCGATTTTTGAGGCAAGGTTACAAGGAGACAATCTTCTGTATTATTGTGTTAGTTTCAGTGTCCTGGAAAGAGAAAATGGCTTTGCATTTAAAAGAAAAAGTACTTTCAAAGTGTGGGGATGGGTACATGATGGACAATTATGGCAACCAAATGTATGCACAGCAAAATTCCATCCACAGTGATGAGATAAATGACGACATCTGGTCTGTTGTTATAATATTACTAAAGGGATAAACAATGAAACAGCTTAGGTGGGAAAGCTCTGGTGCGTACATGGTAAAGGCTACAGGCAAGATGTTTCAGAACCGCCTTGCCTTTTCAATGCCACAACTTACTTACATGACATGGAGTGAACCAATTGCTTGAAATTGATTTTGATGATGGTGGGAATCTTGGGTAGAGAAATCAGATTATCAATTCATCACTTTTGGCTGAAGACACTTGCAGAGATTTCAGCCTCATCCATTCTTTTGCATTGGACAACTCGGAACATTGGAGGATGAGCAGGCTGACAGGGCCCTGTCCTGTTAATTCATTCATTCTTCAGCATCATTCTTGACTGGAAATGGCAGGGCTGCAGAGCTTGAGACTGATGCACTGATGTGAAACACTGCCCCACATTTGCAGAATGATGTTGTGCATCTGCACCTCCTGAACTGCTGACAGAATATATATCTCTATAAAAGCAATATCTTCCTTCAATCATTTTAAAGTTGCTCCATCTGCTTTGCTAGGTCTATTTAGACTGTGGGAAGTTTCCATTAGTATCTTAATCAATCTAGAGATATACTGGTTAAACCAGGGCCCCATTATTTCATGCTTATTGCATTTTTCTTCAGTACAAATGTTTCTGTTTGCATGAACTTGTTTTTTTTAGATTAGATTAGATTACTTACAGTGTGGAAACAGGCCCTTCGGCCCAACAAGTCCACAGCGATCCTCCGAAGAGCAACCCACCCAGACCCATTCCCCTACATTTACCCTTTCACCTATCACTATGGGCAATTTAGCATGGCCAATTCACCTAACCTGCACATCTTTGGACTGTGGGAGGAAACCGGAGCACCCCCGGAGGAAACCTACACAGACACGGGGAGAATGTGCAAACTCAACACAGACAGTTGCCTGAGGCGGGAATTGAACCCAGGTCTCTGGCACTGTGAGGCAGCAGTGCTAACCACTGTGCCACCCTCTGCTGCCATTTCTCATCCTCCTTGTATTAATTTAGAAATGGTTCAATTTTTCAACCTGATGAGTAGCTCTCATCTATGTTGCAGAAATTACTATCTGGCCATTTTAAAATCAGGACATTGTACAGAAGTAAGGGGAGAAAGGAGGGGAATGGCTTTAATTCATGATGCTCACTTGGAGATCCAGCACAGACATGATGGGCAGAATCACCTCCTTCTATATGTAACAATTGTGAGATTCTATGTTTGGTTGTGACAGAAAAGTTACTTTTGAAATGTTTGGTTTTTATTTCACAGATATTGCACATAATATTATTTTATGGCCAAATTAATCGTCCTAAGGTTGATCCAGAAGAAATATTGCAGGAAAGTAACCATCAATTATCTGCAAGGTATTCAGATGTCTTTGAAATGAGCTGCACCCACATTCCAAAACGTCCCCCTTTCACAGTGCTACTTAATGCGGTAAGTTTGGAGATGACACCAAAATTGGTGGGATAGTGGACAGTTGCAGAGTACAATGGAACCTTGACCAGCTGGGCCAATGGGCTGAGAAGTGGCAGATGGAGATTAATTTTGATAAATGCGGTGTGTTGTGTTTTGGTCAGGCAAATCAGGGCAGGACTTATACAGTTAATGGTAGGGCCGCGGGGAGTGTTGTTGAATAAAGAGGGCCACTATACCTCAGGTGAAGGAAGAGGTTGAGAAGGAAAGTTGTTCATGATAACCTCAACTGGTGATAGGAATTGAACTTATGCTATTAATATCACACTGCTTTACAGACCAAACGTTCAGCTAACTGAGCTAAATCACTGCCTAGTAGCTTTACATTGTAGGATAGTTGTTCACAATATGCTACATTTGTCATTGAAGGACGACTTGTGGAATGACCTGGAGCATTGAGAGAAAGGATTTTAAAAATGTGAGCAGGAACGTAGAGATTGCCGGGGCGGTGGTAAGATTGAGAGGGAATTTATAATTATAACTGAAGGAAAGAATGTGGTTAAGGTAGACTATTCCCAATGGGTTCTGAAGAATGGCAGAACATGTGCTTGGTAAGTTAAAGGGACACATTCCTGCTCTTTCTGGTCCTCAAACCATTGCTGGAGAAACACTCATTTGCTGATTCCTGCATTAATTGACAGGTTTCCTGAGCCCTGGGAAACTTGTCCAATGCTGCTAAAATTAAGTGGTTGCCATGATTTGACAATTGCATTTAAATATTATAATTACATCCTGCCTCTCCAGGTGGGGAATCCTCAGTCACATCACCAATCTGCTGTAGTCAAACCTGAATTAGATCCGTTCATGATGGTTGCCCTAAAAGTTTATCTCAATCCCTGACTCTTTCTTACTCCTTGTGAGTGAGCAACCTTCCACTCACCCTATTTTCTAATATACCTGGATTTGTGGGATTTTGCTCTGTGGTAATGATCTTCCCTAATTGTCTGTTTAGCTACAAACGAATGTGAAAACTAATTTGTCAAATGCTTTAAGTTTAAAGGAGTTAAAGAAATGTAAGTTGTTAAGTTATTTCTTATTTTTACATTGTACACATTTGTTTTACAGATTGTTGACATTGTCAGAACAAGACATGAAGATTATGTTTTGCCATGTCTGTTGTCGACGATAAATGATATGGAAGTTCCTAATGGTAACACAATATGCCGGAATATTTTTGTATCAACAGTTATTAACTTGTGCTATTTTTCTGATCAGTGTATGAGAAGTAGAACACCCAATTACTTTGGTGCTTCAGTGTCATGTAGAGGAGCTAGACAGAGAAAAATAATGATCGATATATTGTGCTACCATACATGGCACCGTGATATTAGCTGGGCAGTATGTGTTGCAAATCAGTACAATGAAAATGCCATTGAATTTCCTCCTCGTGTCCGCTCGATGGCATTTAACATATACACTAATGGACAAAGAACTCAGGCAAACCAACGTGTTGATAATTCTCTGGCTAGGTTCAGGGGTCGCCGAGTGCCCAGATTTCTTGAAATTGCCAGCCAATTTGGATCCTTAGTTCCCAGAGCACCTTGTGAAAGATGCTTTGAAATGTTCCCAAACATTCAGTTTTATCCATTTCCACAAGCTCATGAACATGCTCATTGGGAATATGGAAACTGTGCAGAGTGTGAATCACTCAGCCAGCTTCTGAAGTCTCATGAGCAAATTGTCACAAGGCTGCATCGTAACCAATTTCAAATTGGACGTGATGAATTAATAAATGCAAAAAATAGACGACTTGAACAAAACCTCCAACAGTTAGAGTTTAGATTCAGGGGTGTAGTTCCATTTGAAGGTAATCAATTATAAAGGCATCTGCCTGGAAAGATTCCTAAATTGAAAGCACATTAGAATACACAGTATGTCATGTTCCTGATCAACCTACTAATAAGTATACTGCTTGTATGCAGCTCTGGAGTATTACTATGGCTTTATACAATTAATTCAATTCAATGGACAGAAATTCTAGGGGACATATTATCAGTATTCAAATTTGCATTTCCTCTGTTAATTGTTTATCTGGAAGGTTATCCCCGTGCAGTACATCAAACACAGTATGTGCACTTCTAAAGGTTAAAAACAACTGATTTTCTCCAAGCCACGGTGGTGATGGGTCATCACTAAACTGGAACTGTGGAACTTCTGCAAAAATTTGAAAATTAATCATGTCACTATTTTCAAATAGTCTAACTTCTGTAATTCAATCAACTGTTGTACAGTTTATTGTTGCACAGAAACTGGTCATTTCTAACTCAAATATCCCACTAAATGCAGATAGGAATACTGAATGGCCAATATAACTTCTTTCCACCATTTGCATAATATTATAATATGCTGGTCTTCAACTTTACCATATATCCTGAACTTTGGCAAATAATGGGGGGAATGGTATACTCCCATTTAGAATATCTTATATTGATCTGCCAATGATACTTTAACTTATTTCTAGAATTCCATGTCTCATTCAGATCACTTAACACATGCTTAACAACAGCATAGCAATAAAACATATATGATGTCCCACTGAATCTGAGACAAATATACACTGAAATCATCTTCCTCTTAGAATTAGAGCTCTACTCCTTTACTGAGAACAATGCAAAGCAAAAAAAACTGGGCAAACACAAGTTTAAATGGAGATAAAAACTGCATTGGTTAAGTTTTCAAACTGCAAGCTTAATTTAGATTTGGCTTACTTTTCACTGTTATAGCATTCTTTTACAATATCACTGTTATAGATTGCTCGTCAACCTTACAAAAATACACTAGCTATCGTTTTCACGTTAATCTGCCAAAGAATATGATACATAGCTCATCATCTGTCTTAGAGACTGCTGAAACATTTGGGAAGATTAATACAACAACTATTTCTAGTTCCTGTACTTTCGTTAATTAGGAGAGACTTGTGAAAACAGTTAGCTTCAAGCTAAGGATAACCACCATGTTGGTAGTTTATGGAAAACAACGCGCTTATAGTCAATGAAGTTATATTTAAAGGTTAAAGGGTTTGTCTGGTACCTGATCTTCTTAACCAAAAACAGAAATTGCAGGAGAAACTAAGCAAGTGGCAGCATCTGTGGAGAGGAAGCAAAGTTAACACTTGAGGCCACAGACCCTTCATCAGAACAGGTAATAGCTGAGTAAAAGGAAGAGGAATTTTATTCCTTGCTGTCACATGGTGTACTACAGAGCACCTATGTATGGAGAGAGCTTATTTCTTCTTTTAAGCAAAATTTTTACATTAAAGTTGCTCACCTTTAATTATATCATAAGAACAAAAATTACAATGAGATAGAACAGGACAGTGGCTCAGTGGTTAGCACTGCTGCCTCTCAGCACCAGGGACCTGGGTATGGTCCCAGCCTTGGGCGACTGTCTGTGTGGAGTTTGCATCTTCTCCCCGTGTCTGTGTGGGTTTACTCCGGGTGCTCTGGTTTCCTCCCACAGTCCAAAGATGTGCAGGTCAGGTAGATTGGCCATGCTAAATTACCCATATTATTCAGGAAAGTTGAGTTTGCCATGGGAAATGCAGGGATAGGGGAGGGGGGAGGGGTCTTGGTAGGATGCTCTTTGGAGGGTTGCTGTGGACTTGGGCTAAATGGCCTGTTTCCATGCTGCGGAAATTCTAGAGAAAACCATAGCTTTACAGTAAACTTCATAGTAATATGTTAGACCTATTCCAGCATAAAGATCTTTTTCACGTTTGCCTGATAAACGTTATCCTTAGATTAAAATTGTTTCAATCTTATATTCCAATTAAATATGTTGCATTCTGCAAAAAGCTTGCAAAAAGTATTGAACTGTTTGCTTTTAAGAACTATCGAAAGTCTTCTGGAGAATTTGTTGGGCAAGGCTGGTTTGTGTAGCTAATCTTTTTTTGCCTGTGTTGATTTGTTGGAAAACAATAAAGAAATAATTACCTGAGTGCTGAAGCCATGAATAATTTGTAGACATCAGCTACACTGAAAGCTGTTGGTGGAAGAATGTCAATTGAATTCTCCCAAAGCTTTTTGAATACTATATGCTGTAATTTTATCATAGTCAATGAAAATAAATACGCAGTATTATGCAGAGAAAATTCCAATGCTCAGTGTTTTTATTTGAGTAAAATGATAAGAATAACTTGTGTTCATTAAGACATGACCTCAGGACATCACAAAATAACAGATAGAGTTGTCCCTGGCTAATTTTCTATGCAATAAACACTCACAAACATTGGTGTGATAAAAACAAGGTCATGTATTTTGGTCGAGACAAAAAAAAACTGCAGATGTTGGAATCGAAAGTGGACAAACAGGAGGTTGGAAGAACACAGCAAGCCAGGCAGCATCAGGAGGTGGAGAAGCTCAATGAAGTTAAGGAGATAGTGAAGCTGGAGAGTTCTATACTGGGGCCTGGTTGCTCGATGGGAGGGATGAATATGGGTGGTAGCTGGAAGGAAGGGTTGGAAGGTGGAATGGAAGGTGGGGTGGGGGAGGGAAAATGCTAGAAAGGGAACCAGGGGATCGGCGGAAAGGTTATATAAAATTTGAGAACTTAATGTTTAGTCCTCCTGGCTGCAGGATGCCCAGGTAGAAGGTGAGGTGTTGTTCCTCCAAGTTGCGGTCTGATTGATTGCAACCGTGGATAGACATGTCATAGAGTCATAGAGATGTACAAAATGGAAACAGACCCTTCGGTCCAACTCGCCCATGCCCAACAGATATCCCAACCCAATCTAGTCCTACCTGCCAGCACCCGGTCCATATCCCTCCAAACCCTTCCTATTCATATACCATCCAGATGCCCTTTAAACGTTGCAATTGTATTAACCTCCACCACTTCCTCTGGCAGCTCATTCCAACATGTACCACCCTCTGTGTGAAAAGGTGGCCACTTAGGTTTCTTTTATATCTTTCCCCTTTCACCCTAAACCTATGCCCTCTAGTTCTGGACTCCCCCTCCCCAGAGAAAAGAGTTTGTCTATTTATCCTATCCATGCCCCTCATGATTTTATGAAACTCTATAAGGTCACCCCTCAGCCTCCAATGCTCCAGGAAAAACAGCACTAGCCAATTCAACCTCTCCCTACAGCTCAAATCCTCCAACCCTGGAAACATCCTTGTAAATCTTTTCTGAACCCTTTCAAGTTTCACAATATCCTTCCGATAGGAAGGAGACCAGAATTGCAAGCAATATTCTAAAAGTGGCCTAACCAATGTCCTGAAACGCCGCAACGTGACCTCCCAACCCCTGTACTCAATACTCTGACCAATAAATGAAAGCATACCAAACGCCTTCTTCACTACCCTATCTACCTGTGACTTCACTTTCAAGGAGCTGTGAACCTGCACTCCAAGGTCTCTTTGTTCAGCAACACTCCCCAGGGCCTTATCATTAAGTGTATAAGTCCTGCTAAGATTTGCTTTCCCAAAATGCAGCAGCTTGCATTTATCTAAATGCAAGCTCCATCTGATTAAGATTCCAATGTATTAGAGTCAAAGTCAAAGAGATGTATAGCATGGAAACAGACCCTTCGGTCCAACCCGTCCATGCCGACCAGATATCCCAACCCAATCTAGTCACACCTGCCAGCACCCAGCTCATCTGAGGTAACCTTCTCACTGTCCACTACACCTCCAATTTTGGTGTCATCTGTAAACCTACCAACTGTATCTCTTACGCTCACATCCAAATTATTTATATAAATGACGAAAAGTAGTTGGTCCACCATCGATCCTTGTGGCACACCACTGGTCACAAGCCTCCAGTCTGAAAAACAACCCTCACCACCACCCTCTGTCTTCTACCTTTGAGCCAGTTCTGTATCCAAATGGCGAGTTCTCCCTATATTCAATGAGATCTAATCAGTTTCTCATGAGGAACCTTGTCAATCACCTTACTGAAGTCCATATAGAAAATTGTGTAGCGCTCTGCCTTCATCAATCCTCAGTGTTACTTCTTCAAAAACCTCAATCAAGTTTGTGAAACATGATTTCCCACATACAAAGCCATGTTGACTATCCCTAATCAGTCCTTGCCTTTCCAAATACATGTGCATCCTGTCCCTCAGGATTCACCCCAACAACTTGCCCACCACCAACATCAGGCTCACTGGTCTATAGTTCCCTGGCTTGTCCTTACTACCCTTCTTAAATAGTGGCACCACGTTTGCCAACCTCCAGTCTTCCGGCACCTCACCTGTGACTATCAATGATACAAATATCTCAACAAGGGGCCCAGGATTCACCTCTTGAGCTTCCCACAGAGTTCTAGGGTACACCGGATCAGGTCCAGGGGATTAATCCACTTTTATGCATTTTAAGACATCCAGCACATCATCCTCTGTAATATGGACATTTTTCAAGATGTCGCCATTTATTTCCCTACATTGTATATCTTCCATGTCCTTTTCCACAGTAAACACTAATGCAAAATACTCGTTTAGTATCTCCCCCATCTCCTGTAGCTCCACACAAAGGCCACCTTGCTGATCTCTGAGCGGCACTATTCTCTCCCTAGTTACCCTTTTGTCCTGGATGTATTGTAAAAACCGTTTGGATTCTCCTTAACCCTATTTGTCAAAGCTATCTCATGTCTCCTTTTTGCCCTACTGATTTCCTTCTTAAGTATACTCCTACTGCCTTTATACTCGAAGGATTCATTCAATCTCTTCTGTCCATACCTGACATATGCTTCCTTCTTTTTCTTAACTAAAAGCTCAATTTATTGAGTCATCCAGCATTCCCTATACCTACCAGCCTTCACTTTCACCTTAACTGGAATATACATTCTCTGGACTCTCGTTGTCTCATTTCTGAAGGCTTCCCATTTTCCAGCCGTCCCTTTAAATGCGAACATCTGCCCCCAACCATCTTTTGAAAGTTCTGGCCTATAACTGTCAAAATTGGCCTTTCTCCAATTTAGAACTTTTACATTCCATTTATCCTTTTCCATCACTATTTTAAAAGTAATAGAATTATGGTCACTGGCCCCAAAGTGCTCCCCCACTGACACCTCAGTCACTTGCCCTGCCTTATTTCCCAAGAGTAGGTCACGTTTTGCACCTTCTCTAGCTCGTACATCCACATATGAATCAGAACATTTTCTTGTAAACACTTAATAAATTCCTCTCCATCTAAATCCTTAGTACTATGGCAGTCCTAGTCTATGTTTGGAAAGTTAAAATCCCCTACCATAACCACCCTATTGTTCTTACAGATAGCTGAAATCCCCTTACAAATTTGTTTCTCAATTTCCTGCTGACAATTAGGGGGTCTAAAATACAATCCCAATGGTGGTCATCCCTTTCTTATTTCTCAGTTCTTCTCAAATAACTTCCCTGGATGTGTTTCCAGGAATATCCTCCCTCAGCACAGCTGTAATGCTGTCCCTGATCAAAAATGCCACTCCCTCTCCTCTATTGCCTCCCTTTCCGTCCTTCCTGTAGCATTTGTATCCTGGAACATTAAGCTGCCAGTCCTGCCCATCGCTGAGCCATGTTTCTGTAATTGCTCTGATATCCCAGTCCCATGTTCCTAACCATGCCTTTTGTTCATTTGCCTTCCCTGTTCGGCCTCTCACATTGAAGCAGTTCAATTTATCAGTCCTACCTTGTTCTCTGCTTTGTTCCTTCCTGCACTGACTGTTTGACTCATTCCCTTTCCTGACCATACCAGTGTCAGGTTCATCTCTTTCCTCACTATTTCTCTGAGCAATCTCCCTGCCGGTATATTAATTCAGGTGCAATCCGTCCTTGTACAGGTCACTTCTACCCGAGAAGAGATTCCAATGACCCAAAAATGTGAATCCTTCTCCCGTACACCAGCTCCTTAGCTGCACAATCATCTGCTCTATCCTCCTATTCCTACCCTCACTAGCTCGTAGCACCAGGAGTAATCCAGATATTAAAACCCTCGAGGTCTTCCTGATTAAATTCCTGCCTAACTTTCTATATTCTCTCTTCAGAATCTCAACCTTTTCCCTTCCTATGTCATTGGTTTCAATGTGTACAATGACCTCCTGCTGGTCCTTCTCCCTCTTGAGAGTATTCTGCACCCTCTCTGAGACATTCTTGATCCTGGCACCTGGGAGGCAACACACCATTCTGATTTCTCGCAGCTAGTTGCAAAACGTCTGCCTGTACCTCAGGCTAGAGCGTTTCCTAACACTATTGATTGCTTGGAAGAGCCTGTCTCGATACTAGAAACTTGGCTGTTCGTGCTACATTCCCCTGAAAATCCATCATCCCCCATATTTTCCAAAACAGCATACTTGTTTGAAATGGGGAAAGCCACAGAAGACTCCTTCATTACCTGCCTACCCCGCCTACCTTTCCAGGAGTTAACCCATCTACCTGACTGTATCTGCAGCTTTCCTCCCTTCCTATAACTGACACCCACCACTAGCTTTTGTGAATTCCTCACTGCCTCTAACTGCCACTCCAACCGATCCATGCGATATGATTGGAGCCCCAACCAAAGACACTTCCTGCAGACATAATCATCAGTAACATGGAAACTCTCCCTAAACTCCCACATCCAACAGGAAGAGCATATCACTCGACAAAAGGCCATTTTTACTCCTTCACAGTCTCAGACCCAGAAAATCTAAAAATCTATATTACAGGCTAACTTAGTAGTTATGGTTTATATTTTTAAAATTTAATCAAGAGACAAATCTCAATACAACATAATCAAGAAAGAACCTACTCTATTCACTACTGTAGACTTACAGCAAGGTTACATGTTAAAAACTATGCACTTATCTGTTCCTGTGCTGTGAGCTCTCCCACACAGGTTCCTCCATGGTCAACTGGTAATTTCGCTGTTTGTTAATTTTTCCCAGACACACTTCAACATCCAGAGATACATGAACTCAAACAGGAAAAGCAGTAATTGCGCAGATTCATTGTCTTCAACTTATCATACATACTCTCCCCAAGTATTATTATAAACTGCAACATCAACTAATAGACTACAGTGTTGCAAACTCCAGCTATGACTTGATTCATAAGCCTCTGGATTCTGGCTGAATATTCTTTAACCCAAATCATGTCACCTGACATTGGTCTAACCCATTTGTTATAACAAAAACAGAGATTATTTTCACCCTTCACTTTAATGGCACTGGCAAGTATCATTTCAAGAATTGATATCCATACAACTTTCCAATCATAGAATTGGGTACAATTCTATTTTCATGAGAGTATTCACCTGTTTATAATCTATACAAGGTCTAATTGATCCATCCTGTTTGGGAACTGCTTTGACTAGGTTCAACCAAGTGATTCTACAACATGTATTGAATTTGTTTCCACCCATGCTTGTTTTTCTGGTCAACATGGATGTTGTTTTAATGGTCTGTTGCTCCCAGCTCCAGATCATGTTTGGCTAATGTAGAACACCCAGGTGTATCTCTACAAATTACCTCATAATGGATCCTCCTATTGTCCTTTCTCTAAATATGAGAACCATGATGGGGCTACTAATGACGGAAAAGCTGCGGCTCCACAGGCTGTCAGCAAATTACTCATTGTTTTTAATTTGCCACAACGTTGCTTGCCTTCTGTCCACATACTGGAGCCAGCAGATCAAATGAGTCAAGCTTTTCAAATAGAGGCATGATGTAAGAAATGCTTGCCTTCAACTTCAAAAGAACTATGTGGCATACATTAATGAGGTTTTGAAATATCTAATGAACCTACAGCATCAAATATTGTGGAATTCACTGACTCCAAGAACAACAAATGTGAAAACATCTTCATATCAGAAGTTATAAGTTATTGTTGTATTTTGGATGTTACTGCCAGTGAAAAGACAACAGACAATTATTTTGGTGCTTTAGTGTCAGGTAAAGGAAAGCAGTAGAAAGAAATTATGATTGATAATTACACTGTCAAACATGGCACCAATACATTAACCTGAGAATATGTATCAGCAAAGGGTTTAATGAATTAGACTTTGGTTTCCTCCTGAAGTTCAAGGCAGATCTGTTAAGTCAAAGCCTCCTCCTGTCGATAAAGCACCAGGCAGTCAGAGTGATCTCCCATAAAGGGTTCAGGCATACAACTCTCTTGGACCTTATGAAATGTGCTGTGAAATGATATCAATGTTAATCCATACTTCAAATTTGGTAAGCCAGCTTCTACATGCTAACCAGCAGATTACTGAGAACATAAAATACTTGATTCCTTCAATTGAAACAATGGATATCTTTTGTGACTAATTTCAACTATGGAAGACTTGAAAAAAAATCATATTATTATGATTTAATATGGGATGTCAGTTGGAATTTTATGATCAAAATCAATAGATATTACAGTAACTGGAGAAATTCCAGTATTAATGACACATGATACCAATGTGTTGATGAGTAATCCTGCTACATGTACATGGCTGTGGAGTTTTACACCTTTAGCTGTAATACACAATGTATTGGGGAGCACATTCACAATTCTCCAGTTTGTGCTTCCTTTTGGTATTTATTCTTTTTATTTATTCATCCATGGAATGAGGGCATCACCAGCTAGGCCAGCAATCATTGACAATGGCTAGCATGCCACATCCTCCATTCCTCCATTGACCAATCAGGTTGTACCCTCTACCTGTCTTCACCTGTCCCCACTTCACCACCTTGCTCCCACCTCTTTATCTGCAGTTCCCTCTAAACGCACCCCCAGTCCTGAAGAAGGGTTGCACCCAAAACATCGACTTCTCCACTGCCTGATGCTGCCTAGTTTGCTGTGTTCTTCTAGCTACCTGCCTGTCTACATGCCACCTTACCCAGCTGTGATGCTATTTTCAGGAACCTATGCAGTTCTATCCAAGATCACTCTGTACTGTATGGCACCATTCATAAGGTTCTGCCATTTACTGTAAGTTTGGCCCTTACATTTGATCTCTGAAAATGCATCAGCTCACCCTTGTCTGGATCAAACTCCATCTGTTAAATTCTCCTCCCAACTTTCCAACTTATCTATATCCTGCTGCATCTTTTGACAACCTTCCCCACTGTCCACAATTCCACCAATTTTCATATTGTATTATATGGCAGGAAGTATCTTCGAAAGAATACTGACTTCGCTTGCTTCTCTACAGGCCATTGCATCAAAATGTGTCTGCACATTTTACAGGCAGGCAGTTTGATATTTGACCCAAGTTAAATTTTAACAGTTTGTTTACATTATTGAGCACAAATAAACCTGTTTCTAAAACTGTCAATAAATTTCTAACCTAAGATTGTGATCTGGTATACAATGTATGCGTAAGGTTTGTTTTATGAATGCTGTCTCCTTTAAAAATAACAGGACAATAATTGGAATACAACACTTTGCAGAAGAATTCAAGATATAACACACAGCTTTAACATCTATTACAGTTTTCTGTTTCACTGATCTGTGAAACTTTGTGGTATTAAATCTATATTGGGGAGACAGGCCGCCTACTTGTGGAACGTTTCAGAGAACACCTCTGGGACACCCGGACCAACCAACCCAACCACCCCGTGGCTTCCACTCCCCCTCCCACTCCACCAAGGACATACAGGTCCTTGGACTCCTCCATCGCCAGACCATAGCAACACGACGGCTGGAGGAAGAGCGCCTCATCTTCCCGCCTAGGAACCCTTCAACCACAAGGGATGAACTCAGATTTCTCCAGTTTCCTCATTTCCCCTCCCCCCACCTTGTCTCAGTCCCAACCCTCGAACTCAGCACCACCTTCCTAACCTGCAATCTTCTTCCTGACCTATCTGCCCCCACCCCCACTCCGGCCTATCACCCTCACCTTATCACCCTCACCTTATTCTCCTTCCACCTATCGCATTTCCAACGCCCCTCCCCCAAGTCCCTCCTCCCTACCTTTTATCTTAGCCTGCTTGGCACACTTTCCCATTCCTGAAGAAGGGCTCATGCCCAAAATGTCGATTCTCCTGTTCCTTGGATGCTGCCTGACCTGCTGCACTTTTCCAGCAACACATTTTCAGCTCTGATCTCCAGCATCTGCAGTCCTCACTTTCTCCCTGGTATTAAATCATATCAGCTTTATATTCCGATGTGTCTCAATTCATTTCCATTCAGCAAAGAGTTTAACCTACACTATTAGTATTTTACAATTATCAAAATATTTCCAGTTTGCTGAGCAAGAGAAGATTCTGGAAGTTTTTATGTTAGCACTGTTTTGAGTTTTTGATTACAACAAAAATCTGGTTTCTCAAATGTACAACACCCATCAGGAACCAATCAGCCTAACTGTAATACACTACTCAATCATCAAACACAATGTAAATAAATAGTACACAAAGGGAATTACATTTCAAATGTTTTTATTTTAAAAGATCCATACATTCAGTGAGAACAAAACATAATTTTCCATTCAAATTAGTGTGTCATTTCCAATTGGCATTAAGTACACAGTGATGTTCACATAATCATATACACCTAATTGACATTTCCAGGTAAATTAATGAGAGGAATTTAAGTAAATCTTACTGGTAAACAGATATATCAAAGATTGTTCACATTTAAAGTATTTGGAATTAGCTAAGTTGGCGAGGGTAATGCTGACAATGTGGGTTTGATTTCCATTCAGGTATGATCCTTCTTCCCCTTTCCTTGAGAGTGGAAGGTAATCACAAGGTAGAAACATCCCAATGCTCAATAGCCTCTGCATCAATCAATGCTTCTCCTAACCTCACTCCTAATTGGCTTGTCCCTGATACTGCATCCCCGGTTCCAGAACCTTCCTGCTCTCACGCCCCCAACCAGCCAAGATGAGCATGCTTCCTGCATATACCTTGTTCATCCTTCTAATTATCTTATAAATTTCTTTGCAATCTTCTCTAATTCTTCTAAACTCTAGAGAATACAGGCCTGGTATCCTGAATCTCTCCTTGAAAGTTAGTTCTGTATGACAGGAATTCATCTGGTACACCTCCACTGAACTCCCTTTGTAGAAAGTACAGGGCGACCACCGTATCTGCGGAATCGTTTTCCGCAGTTTCAGTTACCCACGGTTTATCTGGCCCAAACATATTACAGGAACATTCCAGAACCAGGGACCGTGGGCTGCCAGGAAGGTACCTTTCCCATTTAAATGAATGTGGTTTTGGGCTTCTGCGGTAGGTCTTGGAACACATCCCCCATGGGTACGGAGAGGGGAAGAGGATGACTGTCTAGTCACCTTGTGATGATGCTGTCACTTTAAAAAGGTTATTTTGTCCTTTTTTTTTGAAGAGAGGTTGTAAAAGTCAAGATACCAAAGTCTGGTTTAACTATTGTAGGGAATAGCCAGTTCAGGTTTTTTCTAGTTTGTTTTAGCTATAGCAGTCACAAGATGTTGTGGAGAGATACAAGCTTCCGTAAAGAATTCCTGACCGACTTTACATGAAATCTCTTTGGATGGCGTTCCCTCCTACCTGTAATAACCTGTGTTTGAATTTACCTTTTTGCCAATGGTGTGTTTATGGAATGTCACTGTTATGGAACAGTTAATTAGGAATAGTTACTGTATTGGGCCGGTTAAGTTTTCCAATAGTTTACTTATTCTAAATTCTACTTTCTTTTGTTCCTATTTCAACTGTAGTGTTTAAATAAATTCAGTTTTGCTTAAAGCCCAGTGGTTTGACCAGTTGCATCACACCTGAAACAACCACTTCACATTTACCTTTAAAACAAGAAAATGTTCAGGTCTAGACTACCATCTTGTATTATTTTGAGGGATTCTGGCCTGGTGCATGACACAAGGGAAACAAAACTGTGCACAATGCTCCAGTTGTGGTCTCACACTCATGAAATGGAGAAGGTGTTATAGCGATTTTACAGCATGGTTGCAATATTTTTAATGTAGTAACTTGTTATTGGTGGCACGGCAAATATTTACAGGCAAACTAATCATTATTTAATATTCACACTTTATTTTCTTGGTTTTGTTATATTTTTTGTCTTAAAAAAGGAGTTTGAACTCCCTGATGACTGAACGGACAATTTCAAGAGTGGATCATTGAGCAGTTGTGGAGGAGATGGGTAACAGACCATTTTACAATTTTAGATAAGATTTGTAACTCAGATTGTAAGTTTGCTCACTGAACTCATATATTTGTTGCCAGGCGTTTCGTTACCATGCTAGGTAACATCCTCAGTGAGCTTCCATTGAAGCATTGGTGTTCTGTCTCGCTTGCTGTATGTTTCTTGGCCTGTTGCAGTGGGTGATATCACTTCTAGTTCTTTTTCTCAGAGGTTGGTAAATGGGGTCCAAATCGATTTGTTTGTTCATGGAGTTCTGGTTTAAATGCCACACCTCTCGGAATTTCCATGCGTGTCTTTAGTTAGCCTGTCCCAGGTTGGATGTATACACCCAGTCAAACTGGCATCCCTCTTCATGGATACTAGTGATAGTTGGCCATGTCTTATGGTGGCTAGTTGGTGCTCATGTATCCTGGTGGCTAGTTTCCTGCCCATCTGTCCAATGTAATGTTTGTGGCAGTCCTTGCAGGATATTTTGTATTTGATGTTTGTTCTGCTGATTGTTGGTACTGGGTCCTTTAAATTAATCAGGAGTTGTTTCAGTGTGATGAGAGGTTTTTGGGCTACCATGATGCCTAGGGGCCAGAGTAGTCTGGTCATCATCTCTGAGATGTGTTTAATGTGTGGCAAGGTGGCTAGAATCTCTGGGTATGTTGTGTCTTCTTGTTTCGGTCAGTTGTGCAAGAATCGGTGGTCTGCACTTTTCAGAAACCCATTGTTCCTGAATACACTGTGTAGGTGTTTTTCCTCAGCTTCTCGTAGTTCCTGGGTTCTGTAGTGTGTTGTGGCTCATTTAAATAATGCCCTGATGCAGCTCCATTTGTTGGTATTGGGATGATTGCTCCTGTAATTGAGTATCAATAATACAAACAATATTACTAATACCTATTCACATCAATAAACATCACCCGAGCCAAAGAAACACTGACCTCACTGCTAGACGAACCAAGGGCACAAACACCAACTCCATCAGCATCCTCAAAACTTCCTATGCCTCACAACCCACTTCACCTTCAATGACAAGATCTACAAACAAACCAATGGGATCACCAATATCAGGACTCTTAGCAGAAGCAGTTATGCAGAGGTTACAACGAACAGCCCTTCCCATGATTCAGCCCAAGCTTTGGGTCCACTATGTGGATGACCCCTTTGTCATCACGAAACGCAACAAATTAGAAAAAAACCCACTAATACGTAAACAACATCCTTACTGGTATAAACTTCACTAAAGAGAAAGAGAACAACAACAGACTCCCCTTTCTAGACGTCACATTGGGATGAAAAGCCAATGGAGAGCTACACACCAGCATCTATAAGAAAGCCACACACACTGACCAGATACTCAATTACAGGTGCAATCATCTCAACATCCGCAAAAGGAGCTACATCAAGACATTATTTAAATGAGCCACAACAAACTGCAGCACCCAGGAACTATGAGAAGTCGAGGGAAAACATGTATACAATGTATTGAGGAACAACAAGTACCCGATAAGCGCAGACCACCAATTCCTGCACAACAGACCTAAACGAGAAACACAAGCCCATAGACTCTAGCTGCCCTACCATACATTAAAGACATCTCAGAGATGATGATCAGACTATTCTGGCCCCTGGGCATCATGGTAGCCCACAAACCTACCACCACACTGAAAAAGCTCCTGATGAATTTAAATAATCCTGTACCAACAATCAGCAGAACAAATGTCATATACAAAACATCCTGCAAGGACTGCAGCAAACATTACATTGGACAGGTAGCCAGGAAACTAGCCAACAAAATACATGAGCACCAACTAGCCACCAAAAGACATGACCAACTATCACTATTATCCAGTGTCGAGGGTGTGGTACTGGAAAAGCACAGCAGGTCAGGCAACATCCAAAGAGCAGGAGAGTCGATGTTTTGGGCATAAGCCCTTCATCAGGAATGACGCTTGTGAGCCGGGGTGGGGGTGGGCGTGCTGCGAGATAAATGGAAGACAAGTGGGGCTGGGGGGAAGGTGGTTGGGAATGTGATAGGTGGATGGAAGTGGGGTAGAAGGTGATAGGTTGGAGAGGAGGGTTGAGTGGATCGGTAGAAAGGAAGATAGGTCAAGAGGGCTGTGCTGGGTTGGCGGCTTGGGATTGGGATAAGGTGGGGAAAGGGGAAATGAGGAAACTGGTGAAATCCACATTGATCCCATGTGGTTGCAGGGTCCCAAGTTGGAAGATGAGGTGTTCTTCCTCTAGGCATCAGATTGTTACGGTTTGGCGATGGAGGAGGCCCAGGACCTGCATGTCCTTTGTGGAGTGGGAGGGGGGAGTTGAAGTGCTCAGCCACGAGGCGGTGGGGTTGGTTGGTGTGGATGTCCCAGGGATGTTTTCTGAAATGATACTCAAATTGGCATTCAGTGTCTCCGACGTAGAGGAGACCACATTGGGTGCAGTGGATACAGTGGATGATGTGTGTGGAAGTACAGGTAAATTTTTGTTAAATGTGGAGGCCTTGGACAGAGGTGAGCGTGGAGGTGTGGGTGCAGGTTTTGGACTTCCTTCAGTGACAGGGGAAGCTGCCAGGAGTGCAGGGGGGTAGGCTGGTGGGTAGGGAGGTGGGGGTGTGGATCTGACAAGTCGCAGAGGAAACGGTCTCTCCGAAACACAGAAAGGGGTGGGGAGGAAAATATATCCCTAATGATGAGGTCTATTTGTAGGTGGTAGAAGTGGGGATGGTAATGCGATGTATCTGAAGGTTGGTGGGTTGGAAGGTGAAAGGGACGAAGGGGGTTCTGAACGTTTTACGTTGGGAGGTGTGGGTTCAGGGCAGAGGTGCATGAAGTGGAAGAGATGCGCTAGAGGGCATCGTCATCCACATGGGAGGGGAAATTGTGATCTTTGAAGAAGGAGGCCATCTGAAATGTTCTATGATGGAATTGGTCCTCCTGGGAACAGATGCAGCGGAGGCGGAAGAATGGGAATAAGGGATGTTGTTTTTCCAGGTGGCAGGGTGGGACGAGGTGTAAGCCAGGCAGCTGTCAGAGTCAGTGGGTTTGGAGTAAATGTCCATGTTTAGTCGGTTGCCAGAAATAAATTGCCCATAGTGTTAGATGCATTAGTCAGAGGGAAATGGGTCTGGGTGGGTTACTCTTCAGAGGGTTAGTGTAGACTTTAGATTAGATTACTTTACAGTGTGGAAACAGGCCCTTCGGCCCAACAAGTCCACACCTACCCGCCGAAGCGCAAACCACCCATACCCCTACATTTAACCCTTACCTAACACTACGGACAATTTAACATGGCCAATTCACCTGACCTGCACATCTTTTGGACTGTGGGAGGAAACTGGAGCGCCCGGAGGAAACCCACGCAGACACGGGGAGAATGTGCAAACTCCACACAGTCAGTCGCCTGAGGCGGGAATTGAACCCGGGTCTCTGGCGCTGCGAGGCAGCAGTGCTAACCACTGTGCCACCGTGTCGCCCACGATTAGATTACTTACAGTGTGGAAACAGGCCCTTCGGCCCAACAAGTCCACACCGACCCGCCGAAGTGCAACCCAATCATACCCCTACATTTACCCCTTTAACCTAACACTATGGGCAATTTAGCATGGCCAATTCACCTGACCCGCACATCTTTTGGACTGTGGGAGGAAACCGGAGCACCCGGAGGAAACCCACGCAGACACGGGGAGAATGTGCAAACTCCACACAGTCAGTCGCCTGAGTCGGGAATTGAACCCGGGTCTCTGGCGCTGTGAGGCAGCAGTGCTAACCACTGTGCCACCGTGCCACCGTGTTGGGCCAAAGGGCCTGTTTCCACACTGGAGGGAATCTAATCTAAAAAGAAAATGGCGATGAGGAAGGGGAGGGAGGTGTCGAGATGGTCTAGGTGGATTTGAGGTCAGGGTATAAGGTGTTGTGAAGCTGCTGAAATGTCCAAACTCCATGTGGGAGCATGAGGTAGCACCAAAACAGTCATCGATGTAGCAAAAGAACAGGTGGGGGTGGTGCTGGTGTAGCTGCAGAAGATGGACTGTTCCACGTACCCGATGAAGAGGCAGGCAGAACTAGAGCACATTCTGGTGCCCATGGTTACCCCTTTGGTTTGGAGCAAGTGGCTCAGACGATGAGGTTGGAGGCTGTGAATGGACTTGGAGTATGAGGTTGGACAGTTCATCAACTTCAAATATCCTAAATTAATCTAGTCCCATTCACCAACATTTGGCTCATATCCCTTTGAACCTTGACTGCAGATGCTGGAAACCATATTCTGGATTAGTGGTGCTGGAAGAGCACAGCAGTTCAGGCAGTTTTGAACCTTTCCTATTCACATACCTATCCAGATGTCTTTTAAATATTATAATTATACTAACTTCCATTATTTCCTCTGGCAGCTGTTCCATACACGCTCTGCCCTCTCTGTGAAAAGGTTGCTCCTTATGTCCCTTTTAAATCTTTCCTCTCTCACTTTAAAATTATGCTCTCTAGTTTTAGACTCCCCACCCTAGGGAAAAGACCTTGTCTATTTACCCTATCCATGCCCCTAATGATTTTATAAACCTCTATAAGGTCATCTCTCAGCCTTGAATGCTCCAAGGAAAACAGCCCCAGCCAATTTAGCCTCTCCCTACAGTTCAAACCCGCCAACCCTGGCAACATTCTTGTCAATCTTTTCTGAATCCTTTCAAGTTTCACAACATCCTTTTATAGCAGGGAGAACAGAACTGCACAAAGTATCCAAAAGTGGCTTAACCAATGCCCTGTACAGCCACAACATAACCTCTCAGCTCCTATATTCAATGCACTGACCAATAAAGACAAACATACCAAATGCCTTCTTCACTATTCTATTTACCTACGATTCCACTTTCAAAAAATTATGAACCTGCACCCTAAGGTCTCTTTGTTCAGCAACATGCCTCAGTATCTAATGATTGAGTGTGTAACTGCTGCCCTGATTTGCTTTCCCAAAATGCAGCACCTTGCATTTATCTCAATTAAACTCCATCTGCCACTCTTTAGCCCATCTGATCAAGCTACCATTCTACTCTGAGGAAGATCTTCGCTGTCCACTACACCTCCAATTTTGGTGTTATCTGCAAACTTACTGACTATACCCCCTATGTTCACATCCAAAACATTTATCCGAATGATGAAGGGTGGTGGACCCACCACCGATCCTTTTGCCCACTGACACCTCCATCACCTGCCCTGCCTTATTGACCAAGAGTAGATCAAGATTTCCTCCTTCTCTGGCAGGTGCATTCACACACTGAATCAGAAAATTTTCTTGCACACATTTAACAACCACCTGATGAAGAAGCAGCACTCTGAAAGCTAGTGCTTCCAAATAAACCTGTTTGACTATGACCTGGTGTTGTGTGATTTTTAACTTTGTACATCCTAGTCCAATACCGGCACTTCCAAAGCATTTAACAAAGTCAAGTCCAAGTCTTTAAATATTGCACTCCCTGTTTATGTTTGGAAAGTTATAATCCCCTACCATTACCACCCTATTATTCTTACAGACAACTGAGATCACCTTACAAATTTGTTTCTCAATTTCCTGCTTACTATTGGGGGGTCTATAATACAATCCCAATAAGGTGATCATTTTTCAGTTCTACAAACATAACTTCTCTGGACATACTCCCAGGAATACCCTAAGTACAGCCATAATGTTATCCTTAATCAAGAATGTTACTCCCCTTCATCTCTTGCCCCCTTTCTGTCCTTCCTATAGACCTATACCCTGGAACTCCCGTCCATCCCTGAACCATGTCTCTGTAATCACTATGATATCCCTGCCCCATGATCCCAACCATGCCATGCGTTTGTCTGCCTTCTCCGTTAGGCCTCTTGCTTTGAAATAAATGCAGTTTATCAGTCTTAACTTGTTCTCCGTTTTGTTCCTGCCTGCCCTGACTGTTAAACTTGCGCTTTTTTCCAACTGCACAGGCTCAGACCGAATCCTATCTCCTTGCGTCCCACCCTTACTAGTCTCAATCCTCCTGAACAGCTCCAGCAAATCTTCCCATCAGTATATTAGTCCCAATTCAAGTGCATGCCATCCTTCTTATACAGATCATTTTTACCCCAGAAGACATTCCAATGATCCAGAAAATGTGAATCCTTCTCTCCTGCTCCAGCTCCTCAGCCATACATTCATCTACTCCATCCTCCCTTTCCTACTCTCACCAGCTCATGACAGCAGTAATTCAGACATTACTAGCCTCAAAGAAGTACTTTTTAAATCCCTGCCTAGCGCCCTATATTCTCTCCTCAGAATCTTGTCCTTTTTCTTCCCATATAGTTAGTTCCAATGTGTAAACAACTTCTTGCTAGTTGCTCTTCTGTACTGTCACCAAGATATTCTTGATCCTGGTGCCACAGAGGCAACACACTTTGTGATGTCTCATTGTCACCTACAGAAACATCCATCCGCACCTCTAACTAGGGAGCCCCTATCACAATTGATCGTTTGGAACCTGATGTACCCCTCATTACATTAGAGCCAGTCTCAGTATCAGAAACTTGGCTGTCAATGCTACATTCCACTGAGTTCCTCATCCCCTACAGTGTCCAAAACAGTATACTTGTTTAAGATGGGGATAGTTACAGGAGACCCCTGCACCACATGCCTAGCTTTCCTTAGGCAACTCATTTACCTTACAATATCTGCGGTTTTTCTACATTCCTGCAACTGTCATCATCATACCTGCCAGCTGCTGTAAATTCCTCATTGCTGCTCCAACTGGTCCATGCAGCCAAATACACTTCCTGCAGACATAATTGTCAGTAACATGGAAACGCTCCCTAATGTCCCACATCCGGAGAGGAAAAGCACATCACAAGGCCATCTTTTCACCTTAATCTACAGACTCAAACAATAAGGTAAAAACAATGACTGCAGATGCTGGAAACCGGACTCTGGACCAATGGCGCTGGAAGAGCACAGCAATTCAGGCAGCATCCAAGGAGCTTCAGCAAAATCGACGTTTCGGGCAAAAGCCCTTCATCAGGAATAATGAAGGGCTTTTGCCCGAAACGTCGATTTTGCTGAAGCTCCTCGGATGCTGCCTGAACTGCTGTGCTCTTCCAGCGCCATTGGTCCAGAGACCCAAACAATAACCCAGTCTTACTGGTTCAAAAACAACGATACCAGAATTAAATTAGGTTAAAGTCTGTAACCTGCTCATTTGATGCCCTTGTTATAACTTTCACATTCTTCAGCTAATTGAGAAAATAAATTTAGAGAGAATTCAGGCAACAAAATGATGGGACAATCTACTATAATTTGGGTTGTGAGACCTCTCTGTTAAATATACAATACTTTGGGCATCAAATTCTTGTGAAAATAATCAACCACTTTTCAGCAAGTGGTTAGGATTTGATCAGACCAAGTCAAGAATCCATTCAATACCTGGTCAGGTATGACTACTGGTTATAGTAGACAAGTCAGACCCCAGAATAAAACCTGACTTGATATGACAAGTTCTATTTTTATCATGGAAGTCACTCACTGAACACATTCACTGGAGTACACATGTAATCTTAAAATAGTTTATTAGAACAATTGTAGGTAGTAACTCTGAATTTTCTGGATTAGTTTAATTTTCTTTGAAACGATTGAAAATTCAAAGAAATAAAGTCAAATGGTGACTATACGAACACTGGAGGCAGTTCAGAGAAGATTCACTCAGTGGATATCAGATATGGAGGGACTGCCTGGAGGAAAGGTCGAGTACATTGGGCCTGTACCTGTTGGAACAAGGAAGGAATGAAGGGCAGCTTTACTGAAAGGTTCTAGGGAACTTGATAAGATAAATGCAGGCAGTGGTTTCCCATTGTGGAAGAGTCTAGGGCTCTAAGACAATCTCAAAACAAGCTGTACTGATGGAGGAATGAGGGTAGTGAATTTGTGGAATTCTTTATTGTTAAAGGCTGTTGAGGCCATGTCATTAAGTATATTCAAGGCTGAGACAGACTTTTAAAATCGGTAAAAGAAGACAAAGGATTATAGGGAAAATGTAGGAAAGTGGAGTTGAGGATTACCAGAGGCTCCCTGCCTCTATTCCTGATGAAGGACTTTTGCCTGAAACGTTGATCTTCCTGCTCCTCGAATGCTGCCTGACCAGCTGTGCTTTTCCAGCACCACTCATCTAGATTCAGCTATGAGCTGTCTGCTCTGCTATTCAATGGGCTCTATAGCCCACTTCTGCTCCCATGTCCGATGGTTTTAAATCATAAAAAGGTCACTTGTCTTAAATATTTGTACCTGAAGGAATGACAAAGGTGGCAGAAATCTGAGCGAGCTAACTGGGGTCAAGGTTTATTTAAAAGGGAACATTAAACCAGTGGAGGAAAGCAGGTACTTGATGCTTGCCAAAGGCTAAACTGATCAAATAGCTGGTGACTGGACAGTGTCAAAAAGATTGATAACATATCGGTTGCAAGAAGGCTGTAAGGAAGTCTGATTCAAAGTGATAGCTAGCTCAGGATGGGTGGGGTTGCTGGATCAATGGCCAGAATTTGAGGTGGAGCAGGCTGATCCCATTTCAGTCTGATCTTAGACAAGTTCACATAAGCCTGTTCAGCTGTGATCCTGCTTTGTATGTTAAGGCTTTTTTTGCATCACTGTTGTGTGTATAGAATGGCCTTGGGATGCTGACATCTAGACTAAACCCAGATTAGGGAAAGAATGAATAAAAAAAAATCTGTTCCCCTAGAAACATTTCACTTCAGTGAGTCAGAAAGATTCATCTTTACTCCCCAATTGCCTTATAAGCAAGCCAGAATCAAGTCAGCCCCTTAACACAATCATCATCTCCCCTTTTAGCTTGCAAGTCAATTAAATTTTCAATGAAGTTGTGATTTTCATTAATTTAAATATGTAGTTTCTTGGAATCTGTATTAAAATTAGTTATGCATTATCAGTTCAAACCTATGGGAGGTCAACAAGGACATTTATTCCAGTTCATTTGAAAGGTGAGTTTATTGTGCAAGGAAATGCCGGAGCTCAGGGAAGAGAAAGACACCAACAGCACAGTGGTCAGCTGTGAGGCTTCTCTCAACCAGAGCACATGTCAAGATACTTTTATACATTTTGTAATATAAAACGTCAGTGATGATGTTATTGTCTCTGTAACATGGTTTGTTTATTGTAGACGTTGCAGAATCGTTGACAGTTTCGGTGCAGTCATTGTCAGTTCCAGTGCAGCCTTTGTTAATTTCAATGTCCATTGCTGTAGTAATGGGTGCTAATTGCTCTTCCTAAGAAGGACAATCACTGTAGCCCTGGCTATTATCACTCGGTATTGAGTCCGTATCAGACTGTTAGCATTTCTATCAAAGGCTGGACCCTGATACTTCAGCGGGCAGTATACGCTACTCATGTGTATTTTCTCCCCCACCCGCCTTAAACTAATCAACTAGGGCATTATGTTGGCATTCTGGTGGCCCCAGGCAGTGTCTGTATTTGCTCTGCTGTCTCTCTCCATATTGTGGTCCGGTGGCCATCCTGTGGGTCAAGTGGCCAACTTATGGCTCAGCAGCCACCTTGTGTGTCCATGTGCCTAGTGTCACCCTGCCCTGTGCCATCTCCCACTTCACTCCCCCCTTTGTGGTAAAGGAGGCGAGTTTGGAGAACACCCGCAAATCACCCAATTTACATATAGAGGTAGGTCATCTCTCGGAGTGCCTCCTCCCGAGGGGTATCATGGAGTGCTAATTTCACTGGGGGCTCTTCTGTGGTGACACTTGCTGCTGGTACAGTTCTCATCTGTGGAAAAGGATTTAAAAGTTAAAGCTTAAATTGGAGTAAGGACAATTTGTGTTATGAGAAAGGAACTTTCAAAAGTTGATTGGGGGAAGCTATTTGCATGTTAAAAAAAGGGATAGTTGGAAAGTGGACAACCTTCCAAATGCAATAATGACAGACCAGAGGCAACATGTTCTTGTTAGTGTGAAGGGAAAGGCTGGCAGACGTAGGAAATGCTGGACAACTAGATACATTGAAGTTGTGGTCAAGAAAAAGGTGGCATATATCAGGTATAGTCCGCTGGGACCAAGTGAATCCTCAAGAGGAATATTGTGGCAGTAGAAGTATACTTCAGGGAGAAGACAAGGGGGCAAAAAGGTGACAAATAGAGTTAAGAACCCAAAAGATTCTACAAGTATGTTAAGAGCAAAATAGCAACAATGGGGAGTTCAGGGATGCTTTAAAGATCTGCATGGCCGTCCATGTGTGGAATCACATCAGGTGGGTGAGATATGGAACAAATATTGCACCTCAGCATTTACTGAGAAGGGCATGAAAGCTAGTGAAACTGGGGAAATAGTGACTTGAGTCCATATTACAGGTGGTGCTGGAGTCTTAAAGTACATAAAGGTAGATACATCCCCAGGACCTGATCAGGTGTTTCCCAGTATTTTGTGGGGAGCTAGGGAAGTGATTGTAGGGCTCCTTGTTGAGATATTTTTACATTGACAGCCATAGGGGAGGTTCTAAAAGACTGGAGGGTGGCTATTGCTATAGCATTATTTAAGAAAGGTGATAAGGAAAAGCCAGGGAAATATAGAGCCATGAGCCAGACATCAGTGGTGAGCAAGTTGTTTGAGGAGATTGAGGGGCAGGATTTACATGTATTTAGAAAGGCAAGGACTGATTACAGATAGTCAAGATGGGTGTGTGTATGGGAAAGTCAAATCTCACTAATTTGATGAGTTTAATTTGAAGAGATGACATTGAGGCCACTTTCGAAATACTGTGTTCAATTCTGATCTTCCCATTAGAGGAAAGATGTTGTGAAAATGGAAAGGGCACAGAAAGGAATTACAAGAATGTTGCCAGGATTGGAGGGTTTAAGCTATAGGGAGAGACTGAATAGGCTGGAGCACTTTTCTCTGGAATGGAAGCTGGGGGGTGACGTATAGAGGTTGATAAAATTATGATGGCCATTGGGTGAATAGCCAAGGCCTTTTTCCCAGGATAGGGGAATCCAAAACTAGAGAGTACAGGTTTAAGGTGAGGAAAAAGATTTAGAAGGGAAGTGATGGGAGGCAGGTAACATTACAGACACTTAAAAAGAGATTGAAGACTACATGAATAGAAAGGATTCCGAGAGATACGTGCCAAATGCTGGCAAATAGAACAGATCAGTTAGTATATTTAGTCAGCCTGGACAAATTGGACCAAAGGGTCTATTTTCATGTTGTATGACTACAGCTACATTTCCTGGACTTGAGTGCCAACATAACAGTAGACAACTGAAAAGAAAAAAAGCAAGCACACCAAACCTGTCACCTTGCCAGACCCATGCCTGGGTTCAGCTGCCTAAACATCAATCATCCACTCACTGAAAGATCACAACAAACGCTTTTACAGATAGCCCACTGGTCAAAATATCCTTTTGCATATTGATGTAACATGTCATTTCATTTGAATTTGAAAAACAGAGCACTTACTATTTTGTTTTTCAGGGAAAGTTGAAAGAGTTTGCTTCACAGCAGAGTGCATTTTTCCAATCAGGTGAACTGAAGAAAATTGCAAGAGAAATCAGAGATGTTTACTTAACCATAGGCAGAAACAGGGGAAGAGAAATCATAAGTTTGGTATGTTTCCATGTGAAAGAGCACCAAAAACAATGCCAAAAATTCACATTTTCCCTATCTTTAAAGAGATTAATTTAAAAATTATGGGGAAACAATCCAAAGTAAAGAATGGTTAATAGAATGGTTGATGAGTCTCAAAAGCAATTAAGATTAAAATAAGTGAAGCAATTTAAAGAGAATGTACTAAACTAATTGATAAATTATAATTTGATGAATAATCTAATCAGTTGATGGACAAAACAATTTCAGTCCATTTGGAGAAACAATCTTTTTAAACAATTTCTACATATTTTAGCCTGGATTTATCAAAGCTCATTTGGAAGACTCCAATGAACACTCCACCATAACAGACCAATCGGGCCAAACTTCACCTTTGATTTAGGTTTTACCCTAAGTTTTGTAATTGCACACACCCGATTAGTGCAATGATTATGCAGGACAATGCAGAAGTTACTTTAAGGCCACAAAAGGAACAGAAAGTGGTCATTTGGCCCCTTCAAATGGATCATGGCTGATCCGCATCTGCAGTACCCATCTCCACCCGACATTCCTCATCCCCAATGCCCTTTCCCCATAACTCAATTCCCCAAATGATCAAGGATCTCAGTCTTAAATATACACAAGGACTCTTCCCTACAGCTTTTTGTGGCAGAGTTCCAACCGTCAAGAAATTCCTCCATATTTCAGTCTTAAGTTGGCATGCCTACACTCAGACCACACTCTTGCAGTTTTAGTTTCAAAATAGTTTCTATTTTCAATTTAGAATAGACAATCAAAAACAGGAAAGTGCTCTTCCATCTCCCTACTCACTTGCTCACTTGTAAAAAAGCAAAGTACTTCCTTACAAAACAGGGAGCTCCAATATCCAAAGTCCAGTCATATTCATCTTACCTCAGATGTTTGAACCATTGTTTACTTTCAAAGGCTCATAAAATAGATGTTTTGAAAGCAAACTAATTTTTCTTCAAAAGAATCTCGACAGTTGTCTGATTCAAGGTCACCTCTGAAAGATCAATTATTCTCTTCTGTGGGAGAAGAATGAGTTATTCGTAGGAAAGGCTGGAAATAAAAAGTCAAGTGTTCCAGAAAACAAACTTCATCCACCGCATGACCATCTTCACCCCAAGTCAGCGGCAAAGAGATCCAGAAGCAGGTCTCTTAGTAATCCTCAAAAGAATCCTTTTGGTATTGGGACTCCTTTAAATTCGAAACTTCCACTTGAATTTACATTTTATTCATTGCAGATTAATACAAATTAATATAGTTCTCTCTTTCATAACTTCTCCCTACTTTTTCACAGGTGATGTTACCATGATATTGTTAAAATCGATTTCAGAATTCCTAAAGTTTCAACAGCAGTTGAAGTGAAAAAAAACACCTTCATGTCATCAGAGTCATACACTGCTACAAATGGGAACTTAACTGGGTCAATACAGCACCCAATATTCTTAAGCACAGAATGATGGCCACCATGAAAAACAAAGCAAACTGAAACAAAAATTTAGATTCACTGAGTTCTCATTTGTGTCAGCACAAATGCTGTAAAATAAAAAAAAGTATCACCTCCCAATAGGCTTAACTCCTCACACTGAAGTTCTGATTAAAAAGATAGCTGAAAAATTCCTATCTTTCATCTCCATGTCTTGTAATCAGATGGTTTCAGCCTCATTCTTATTCAAGTTATGCCCTCTTCATTAATAAATTGGAATACTTCAGTATCGAAGAACTCAAACAGCTTCCGAGTTACATTCATCTCATTTGGCATACCTCTGACTTGAGCCCTATGACTGCAAACACAAGCTTAATATCTTAACACACGGAAGATTACATAAAGAGATTAAAACTCTTTCTCAGGATCTTGCGGTTCAGTGATAACACGCCTGAGCCAGGAGGTCCAGGTTCACATCGTATGTATTCGAGATGTGTTAAAAAAAACACCTGAACAAATCAGTTAGAAACTATAAACCCTTTCTTACTGAGCACAATCAGGGGTCAAGTTGAGCAAACAGACCTCAGGAGGGGATATCGCTGGACAAAAAAATTAGTGCAATGAAACTTGAAGCAAACAGAAAGCAGACCTTGGAATTTATGTATAAAACTGCAATGTAAGTGATGGCAGAAATAGTCAACGTGGCCCTTTCCATTTCTGATACCCAAAAATCAATGAGAAATGATTGGTGTTATTTGCCAAACAACACAATTTAGTAGGATAAGTAAAGCTTGCGTGCAATGCTGGGCTTGTAGTTAAAAGTAAAATATATGAAAAGAAATACCTGTGTAACAGGACACTACATTTACTACACAACTGACATCGTAGAAGGTTAAAGGAAAGACACTGACCAGGGAGCAACAGCTGGCTTTTTACTAAAAATGGAATTTGATCAAGACAAAGTATTGCACCCCACTCATCTCCACTGGCTACTGAAAGGGGTGCAAAAACCACATCAGACAACAGGTATCAACTACCATTTGTCACAAATGGGCCTTTTTGGGGTCTGGGGAGAGGGCATCTCAAGCCTAGTCATGAGGCATTGCTGTATAATGTAACAGTGGATCCTTATTTTACTATTACCACAGCCCGACGTAAACAGTCAAAATTCTGATACACTTCAATTAACATTTTGTGGTATTAATACTGAAACTAATAGAACTTATGGAAATATTTAGTTAACCAAATCCAGTGAAGATCTACTGGATTATATCAGCTTCCAGGATCCAATAATCAGGCAAGAACATCTCCCTTTAGTTTGTCACCTGTCAAATTGGATCACTTAATAGTTTGTAAACTCAGCAAGCTATTGCCCAGGTTCAGTGTCCAGATCCACATCTTGTACCCACAGCAGGTCAATAAACAATAGACAATAGGTGCAGGAATAGGCCATTCTGCCCTTCGAGCCTGCACCACCATTCAATATGATTATGGCTGATCATCCTTAATCAGTATCCTGTTCCTGCCTTATCTCCATAACCCTTGATTCCACTATCCTTGAGAGCTCTATCCAACTCTTTCTTAAATGAATCCAGAGACTGGGCCTCCACTGCCCTCTGGGGCAGAGCATTCCACACAGCCACCACTCTCTGGGTGAAGAAGTTTCTCCTCATCTCTGTCCTAAATGGCCTACCCCGTATTTTTAAGCTGTGTCCTCTGGTTCAGCACTCACCCATCAGCGGAAACATGTTTCCTGCCTCCAGAGTGTCCAATCCTTTAATAATCTTATATGTCTCAATCAGATCCCCTCTCAGTCTTCTAAACTCAAGGGTATACAAGCCCAGTCGCTCCGGTCTTTCAGCGTAAGGTCGTCCCGCCATTCCAGGAATTGACCTCGTGAACCTACGCTGCACTCCCTCAATAGCCAGAATGTCTTTCCTCAAATTTGGAGACCAGAACTGCACACAGTACTCCAGGTGTGGTCTCACCAGGGCCCTGTACACCTGCAGAAGAACCTCTTTGCTTATATAATCAATCCCTCTTGTTATGAAGGCCAACATGCTATTAGCTATTAGGTCATTCCATGAGCAGAGAGGGAGATCACCCACTTGCCACTACAGGAGGATTACTCCTCAGTGGTAGGAGCAGTGCCATCCTGAGTCACAATGTGGGACTCTGAGCATGGAATGACATGGAGATTGACGCCCTGCTATTACCGATAGGAACCTAGAGGCCCTGGTAGATGGGGTGTGTACAGTCACTGCCCATGGAGCATGCTCTGAGACATTGGAGCATGATGTGCAAGATGGAGGGCCAGAGGAGCAAGTGGTGAGCCGGAGTTTCCAGGGAACTGCTCTGACTTCCATGTCCGGAATTGTCACTGTCTGCTTTCTATTCAATGTTTGGCAGAATGGGATCCTGCAGAACAATGAAGCAAATAAATGTCTCACTGCTCACAAATGAGAATCTCATCTCATTGTTTAATTCTTGTTGGAAAATGGGATTTTCTGCTCTCCATGTTCAGAATCTGCTTATTGCTGATATCATGTGATTCTCCCAAGTTTCTCAGTATTGCCCATGTTGTCCAGTGACTGGGCAGATACTGCACTTTACTCTCACCGAAGTACAAAACTGGATTGACAGACTGAGGGGCCCATAGCATTTATATCATGTTTTCATCCTATGGAAATCCATGACATGGAGTGACAATGGCAGCTGCAGATTTGGAGAGGGAATTGACGATCATGTCGAGGGAAACACTGGAGGTAATGTAGAGAACAGGCACTTGGCTGATACCACGTGTGAAAAGGGGATTTATGTGGAAACACGACAGGTCGATATTGTTATAACTAGTTTCACGTCTCAGTGAAGGAAACAATTTTAGTTTAGAATGAAAGCCTTCAGTGAGGTTGTAATGAACATGCCCGGGTGGTGCAGGGAGACTGAGGAGTGGGTTCGATGTCAGACTGCACTGAAGGGAGGGTCTGTCCGGCTGCAGTGAGGGTTTCTCTTGCCTCATGGTGCAATAATGTTAGCAGAACTCAGAGTGTCCCAATATCAACCCCGACCCCAATCAGAGGGAAACAGCCTGTGCTGAGCTTGGGCAGATAAACCAGATGGTTATCATCATAAACAAAAAAGAGGAAACAAACTCATCATTGATGACAAAAAATGATTCAGTTTGTACAATTCTGTGAAAAGACTTAAATACCAGAAATAGAAGTGTTTGTGGAGGGACATAAGAACCAGCCACACACATCCCACTTCCACCGACATTGGCATCGACATGTGACACACCCCCCAACCCCTCAATGAACCCTCACAGCTCATCATGGACCCACTTACAGGACCTTCTGTCCTTTATTGCTACACTTTGGGCTGCACCAGCAACTATCATTGTAATACTGCAGCAAGGACACTGTGTGCTCAGGGACTTCACCCTGCTCAGAAACTGGGACAGGCTCTAACTCTGGGCTCTTCGGTTACTGCCATAACACACCCTTACCCTGAACCTACCTACACACACAGAATCCCTGCTTTACACTGTGTTGTCTTTTGGTGCGTTACCACCTCAGCAATGGGCACCAGGGCCATGTTGCTGCTGCCAGGCCATTTAGCACAATCACAAATCCAGGGGTGTCCAATCAAGTCAAGGGGCATGGCCTTCACCCAATGATTCAACGCAGAAGGAGTGAAGGGCAGCCCATGTCCTGATTCAGAATCCTACCGTGATAAGAGGCGAGGAGCCAAATGACTGGCGGGACATTGCCCATTTTGACTCTTTCTGCCCGATTGTGGGCTGTTTCCCTCAGTGAATGAGAGGGGGATGGGTAGTATGGGACATCAATTTTGGTGGCACTGCTGATACTGTTAATGCAGATGGTGAGGTTTGCTGAGAGAATGAGTAGGCAGAGCAGAGGGCATGCAGGGTTGGTGAGGTTGGGAGTTAGCACGGCTGAGAGGGAGGGAGGAAGATGTTGCAGGCAATAGTGAGTTTATAGAGCAGGAGCCTTGGTGGGAGGTGGGTACAGTAACAGGGATAGAGTGAGTGTACAGTCTTGGAGAGAAGATGATGGGCCTTACTCTGGCAGACTGGAGAAGGTTAACAGAATAATAAAAGGTATCCTTTGTTTTACAAAGTCATGGATTTTGTTCATGACTGGCCACTATGTTGCAATGTCTCATTGCCTCTGGTGGAAACAAACCAGAGAAGCACTTATCTGCAATCCTCATTAAAGCTTTGCTCCAAATATGGAAGAAAAGGCTGACTTCCAGAGGCAAAGGGAGAGTGACTATCCCTGTCATCAAGGCAGCAGTTGACTGAATGCAGCATCAAGGAGCCCCATCAAAACTGAATTAAATGGAATCAGAGGGAAGCTCTCCACTCATTGCGAGTCATACCTCACAAAAAGGAAGGTGGTGGAGGTTGGGGTAGTTCAACCTTCTCAGCTTCATGACCACACTACAGGGGTTCTCCAGGGTAATGTCACAAGCCCCAACCATCTTCAGCCGCTTCACCAATGACCGATTCCTGATAACACGTTCTGAATTGGGAAATTGACAGATGTGTGAAAAATGTTGTCTCTCAGTCATAACTCCTCAGATATCAGAGCATGCCTGTGACCACATGCATCAAGACCTGAACAATGGTAGGGATTTGTCGCTGTCTGATTTAGAGTCACAGAGTCATAGAGATGTACAGCACAGAAACAGACCCTTCAATCCAACCCATCCATGCCAACCAGATATCCCAACCCAATCTAGTCCCACCTCCCAGCACCCGGCCCATATCCCTCCAAACCCTTGCTATTCATATACCCATCCATATGCCTTTTAAATGTTGCAATTGTACCAGCCTCCACCACCTCCCCTGGCACCTCATTCCATACATGCACCACCCTCTGCGTGAAAAAGTTGCCCCTTAGGTCTCTTTAACATCTTTCCCCTTCCACCCTAAATCTCTGCCTTCTAGTTCCGGACACCCCAGGGAAAAGACTTTGTCTATTTATCCTATCCATGCCCCTCATAATTTTGTATACCTCTATAAGGTCACCCCTCAGCCTCCGACGCTCCAGGGAAAACAGCCCCAGCCTATTCAACCTCTCCCAACAGCTCAAATCCTCCAACCCTGGCAACATCCTTGTAAATCTTTTCTGAACCCTTTCAAGTTTCACAACATCTTTCTGATAGGAAGGAGACCAGAATTGCACGCAATATTCCAACAGTGACCTAACCAATGTCCTGTACAGCCGCAACATGACCTCCCAACTCCTGTACTCAATACTCTGACCAATAAAGGAAAGCATACCAAACGCCTTCTTCACTATCCTATCTACCTGCGACTCCACTTTCAAGGAGCAATGAACCTGCACTCCAAGGTCTCTTTGTTCAGCAACACTCCCTAGGATCTTACCATTAAGTGTATAAGTCCTGCTAAGATTAGCTCTCCCAACATACAGCACCTCACATTTATCTAAATTGAACTCCATCTTCCATTTCTCAATCCATTGGCCCATCTGATCAAGATCCTGCTGTAATCTGAGGTAAACTTCTTTGTTGTCCACTACACCCCCAATTTTGGTGTCAGCTGCAAACTTACTGATTATACCTCTTATGCTCACATCCACATCATTTATATAAATGATGAAAAGTAGTGGACCCAGCACTGATTCTTGTGGCACTCCACTGGTCACAGGCCACCAGTCTGACAAACAACCCTCCACCACCACCCTCTGTCTTCCAACTTTCAGCCAGTTCTGTATCCAAATGGCAAGTTCTCCCTGTATTCCATGAGATCTAATCTTGCTAATCGGTCTGCCATGGGGAACCTTGCTTAATACCTGACTGAAGTCCATATATATCACATGCACTGCTCTGCCCTCATCAATCCTCTTTGTGACTTCTTCAAAAAAACTCAATCAGGTTTGTGAGACATGATTTTCCACACACAAAGCCATGTTGACTATCCCTAATCAGTCCTTGCCTTTCCAAATACATGTACATCCTGTCCCTCAGGATTCCCTCCAAACAACTTGCCCATCACCAACGTCAGGCTCACTGGTCGATAGTTCCCTGGCTTGTCCGTACCACCCTTTTTAAACAATGGCACCACGTTATCCAACCTCCAGCCTTCAAGCACCTCACCTGTGACTATCAATTATACAAATATCTCATTAAGAAGCCCAGCAAACACTTCCCTAGCTTCCCACATAGTTCTAGGGTACACCTGATCAGGTCCTGGGGATTTATCCACTTTTATGCATTTCAAGACTTCCAGCACTTCCTGAATTGTAATATGGACATTTTGCAAGGCATCACCATCTATTTCCCGACATTCTATATCTTCCATGTCCTTTTCCACAGTAAATACTGATGCAAAATACTCGTTTAGTAACTCCCCCATCTCCTGCAGCTCCACACAAAGGCCGCCTTGCTGATCTTTAAGGGGCCCTATTTTCTCCCTAGTTACCCTTTTGTCCTTAATGTATGTAAAAACCCTTTGGATTTTCCTTAATTCTATTTGCCAAAGCTGTCTCATGTCCCCTTTTTACCCTCCTGATTTCTCTCTTAAGTATACTCCCAGTGCCTTTATACTCTTCTAAGAATTCATTTAGAACATAGAGCATGGAACACAGAAATGTATGGCACAGAACAGGCCATTTGGCCCACGATGTTGTGCCGAGGTTTAATCCTAATGTAAAATATAGTAACTTAACCTACACACCTCTCAACTCACTGCTATTCATGTGTATGTTCAGCAGTCGCGTAAATGTCCCCAATGACTCTGCTTTCACTACTACAGCTGGCAACGCATACCATGCATTCACAACTTTCTGCGTAAAAGACACCATATGCTTTCTTAACAACCCTATCCACTGGCTTGGCAACTTTGAGGGATCTATGTACTTGAACACCCAGATCTCCCTGTTCCTCCACACTGCCAAGAATCCTGTCTTACATCCTATATTCAGCATTCGAGTTCGACCTTCCAAAATACAACACTTCGCATTTATCCAGGTTGAACTCCATCTGCCATTTCTCAGCCCAGATCTGCATCCTGTCTATGTTGTGCTGCAGCCTGCAGTAGCCCTCTATACAATCGATGACACCTCCAACCTTTGTGTCATCTGCAAATTTACTAACCCACCCCTCACCCTCCTCATCCAAGTCATTTATAAAAACTACAAAGAGCAGAGGCCCAAGAACAGAGCCCTGAGGGACCCCACTCAACACTAACCTCCAGGCAGAATACTTTCCATCTACAACCACTCTCTGCCTTCTGTCAACTAGCCAATTCTGAATCCAGATAGCCAAATCTCCCTGTATCCCATACTTCCTGACTTTATGAATGAGCCTATCATGGGAAACCTTATCAAATGCCTTTTTGAAGTCCATATGCACCACATCCACTGCTCGAACATCGTCAACCTGTCTTGACAACTCCTCAAAGAACTCAATAAGATTTGTGAGGCATGACCTGCCCCTCACAAAGCCATGCTGACTGCCTTTAATCACATTATGCTTTGCCAAATAGTCATAAATTCTATCCCTCAGAATTCTTTCCAAAACTTTGCTGACCACAGACATAAGACTGACTGGTCTGTAGTTGCCAGGGATTTCCCTATTACCCTTCTTGAAAAGAAAAACAACATTCCCCTCCTTCCAATCTTCCCGTGGAGACTGAGGAGGCAAATATCCTCGCCAGCGGCTTAGGAACCACCATTCTCGCTTCCTGGAGCAACATAGGATAAATCTGGTCTGGTCCTGGAGACTTATCAATCTTAATGTTTTCCAAAATTTATACCACATCAACTTCATCCATCCTGATCTGGTCAAGACTGTATCCCAGCTCCTCTCAGTTTTCATTTACAACAAGTTCCCTTTCCTTGGTGAAAACTGAAGCAAAAAACTCATTTAGTGCATCCCTTATCTGCTCAGACTCCAAGCACAATTTCCCTATGCTATCCCTGGTCATTCTCTTATTCCTCATGTATGAGTAAAATGCCTTTGGGTTCTCCTTAATCCTTCTTGCCAAGCCTTTTTCATGCCCTCTCATGGCTCTCCTCAGTCCATTTCTGAGCTCCTTTCTAGCAAGCCTGTAATCCTCATAAAGCTGTGAAAGCTGTGATCTATCCTGTCTGTACCTGTCATATGCTTCCTTCTTTTTCTTAACAAACCCTCATTTTTTTAGTCTTCCAGCATTCCCTATACCTACCAGCCTTTCCTTTCACCCTAACAGGAATACACTGTCTCTGCACTCTTGTTATCTAAGTTCTGAAGGCCTCTAATTGTTCAGCTGTCCCATTACCTGCGAACGTCTGCCCCCAATCAGCTTTTGAAAGTTCTTGCCTAATACCGTCAAAATTGGCCTTCCTCCAATTTAGAACTTCAACTTTTAGATACGGTCTACCCTTCTCTATCTGATGGGTGGCGGAATGGGAACCTGCAGAACAATGAGGCAAATAGGCCTCTCGCTACTCACAAATGAGAATCTCATTGTTCAATTCTTGTTGGAAAATGGGACTTTCTGCTCTCCATGTTCAGAATCTGCTTATTGCTGATGTTATGTGATTCTCCCAATGTTGTCAAAATTGCCCATGTTGTTCAGTGACTGGGCAGACACTGCCCCTTACTCTAATTTAAATACAGAACATGATTGAGGTTCTGAATGGCCTGCAGCATTTATATCATGTTTTTATAATGTGGAAATCCATGACATGGAATGACAATAGCAGTTGTGGATCTGGAGAGGAAATAGACGATCATGGCGAGGGAAACTCTGGAGGTAATGTAGAGAACAGACACTGGCTGATCCCAAGTGTGAAAAGGTGATTTATGTGGAAACACGATCAGCTGATTTAGTTATATACCAGCCTTCACATCACAGTGAAGAGAACAATTTGAGTTTAGAATGAAAGCCTTCAATGAGGTTGTAATAAATGTGACCGGGTGGTGCAGGGAGACTGAGGAGTGGGTTCGATGTCAGACTGTACTGAGGGGAGGGTCTGTCCGGCTGCAGTGAGGGTTTCTCTTGCCTCATGGTGCAGTAATGTTAGCAGAACTCAGAGTGTCCCAATATCAACCCCGACCCCAATCAGAGGGAAACAGCCTGTGCTGAGCTTGGGCAGATAAACTAGATGGTTATCATCATAAACAAAAAGAGGAAATAAATTGAGTGTATCATCTGAGGAGAGACAGTAATAGTGAGCAGAATCACATTGGGATCTGAACAATGTGGGTTATGGCGAGATGTATGGCATAATCATGCAAAAGGGCTCTGAGACCCATCGCAATGTCAGGAGCACCATACGCCACCTTTTATGTTTCTCACCAGAGGGTGGCATGTTTCTCACTGGGTAGCAGCGGGTTGCCAGTTGGCACTGATTATTTCTTGTCAAATGCCTTGTAACAACCCAATGTTCCTCATTAATATTTAGCCTCCCAGCTCACCAAACTCACCCAACAAACTAGACAGTGGGAAAACGCGACAAGGAAACCAGAGCAAGGCCTTGTGCAGACCCAGCTCTCCACTTGCTTCAAGCTACCTCCATCCGGGAAACGGGGGCACCAACATTTCAGGGCATACTCCATGGGCACCAGCCACACAAAACCCGCATCAGTGCTGATTGGCACCAGGCATGTACCAGTCTCTCAAGGCCATCATGGTAGTCTCTGATTCCAAGTGTCAGAAAATGGCCATCTGCATCGGAACACTATCTAACCATTATATACTGCTACATTATATCCTTGTTACATTACATACTCCCCAATTCCCCTCAGGCAGTGATACTGGTCACTGCTGGGGCCTCCTGGGTCCCTGATATTGGCTCCATCTTTAAAGGCCAGCCATGCTCCTGGGAAACACTGGCACACACAGCTCCCCTGCAGAGTTCCAGGCTGTTTCTGTATTCCAATGCTGGGCCTGAGGCTGCACCAACAATGAACATTGTAATGCTGCGGCAATGACACTGTGCGCCCAGGCACCTTCAGCCAGCTTCTGGACTGGAACAGGCTGCATCAATGGGCTCACTACCATAGCTCACACTGAATCTGCCCCGACCTGGGTGCTCACTGCATTCCTGCTTTGTCTCACTGAGCCCTTTAGCACTTTGTCACCTCAGCATGAGACATGTTGCTGCTGTCTTGCTGTGCTGTTCAGCACAGACACAAAGGATGGACGCTTTTCCTCATGGTGAGTAGGCCTCAGTCACATTAGAGGGGATAGCCTTCACTGGGGGGTGTCTAGCACAATCAGTGAAGGGCAGCTTCTGATGTCAGTCCAGGCCCTGATCAGGGTGGGGCAGATTCACCCACCAGTCTAGCAAAACATCCAGATATCTGCCCACAAGCAGGACACCTGTTGTCACATCTAATGCAAATGTCAGGAGCTGTGCAGGGCAGGTCCGCACTGACAGTACTTGTCCAGGTGCAGAAATCACTTCAAGGGAGGCCAGTGAATTCTGGCTGTTCTACTGAGCAGCAAGAGGTTGTGGTAAGGGAGTTTGGTAAGGTGGGGCATAGGTCAGATTGGCAAACACCTTGGCACGATGGCTTAATCATGAGGCAAGCTTGCTGAAATAGAGTGAGAGAATACACTCTACCTCGTTGTTATTAACTCTCAAAACAAAGCCTGACAAAGCTCAGACTCAGCCAAAAAAGGGAAGTTTCAGTCAAATGTCCCAAACCTTAGTCAAATGGTGTTTTCAATTGGTCACAAGCCTCAATTCTGACTAAATTGCCTTTACCCAATTAGGAACTGGAGAAAGCGTGCCCAAATTCAGTTTCAGAGAGAACAGGTTTAATGTCCCACTAAAACTTAATCTCTAAAAATACTACTGTGGTATTGCACTTCAAACTTTACCTCATCATCATTTTTAAAAATTGCATTAACAATTTTGATACCTGTGAACTTTTTATGGCACAGTCCAAATAGTAACTGAGTTTTGATCAGCACGTTTCCATCTGTCTGTAATTAGAGGAATAATACCTGCACAAACTTTGACTCCATGGAAAATAAACAATGGTTACTGAGTCATTTCACTTGATCATTGGCTCAATAGAATTTCTTAGAATTTAACAAGGGAACTTATTGCGTCTTTAGAGAGTGCCAGGTTATAGTCCAACAGGTTTATTTGGAAGCACTAGCTTTCGGAGCGCGGCTCCTTCATCAGCTGGTTGTGAAGAGGCAGCCCTCCGAAAGCTAGTGCTTCCAAATAAACCTTTACAGACTGTAACCTGGTGTTTGATTTTTAACTTTGTTCAACCCAGTCTAACACCAGCAGCGCCAAATCAGAAATGCAGCACCCTCTACAGGGTATCTGGAAAATGAGACAGAAAGCACACATTAGTCAAATTGCTTTCAGCAGCAACTCAAATTGGAAAGTAGAGAGATTTCTCACTTGTAAAAATTAGCTTTCAATGCAACAGCAGTTATGCAGAAATATACGTCATCTTTGGCAACACTAAAAATGAACAAGGTCTCAGTTTTTCTGCCAATTGACTGGGTATATGTCACAGGTGTAAAATAACTTTATTGTGAGACATATATTTCAATACTCAATTCACTGGTAGGTAACATTAGAGCAAACGTTTGGAGGAAATCTCATGATTTCCATATTTAATTTGGTATGTAGAACGGATGGAAGTTGTTAAGCAAGTTACACATTTGAATACTGTAATAGTAAGCACCAAGATCCTCACCATGCTTTCTGCTCCAAAACCATCTCTACAGAACCATTGCAGGTGCCCTTAAATCTTCTTGTAAACAAAGTCATGAAAAGTATCAAAATCAAAAACAGAAATTGCTGGAAAAGCTCAGCAGGTCGGGCAGCATCTGTGGAGAGAAATCCGAGTTAATGTTTTGGGTCCAATGACACTTCCTCAGAATTGATGATAGCTGGGTAAATGTTGGTTTTTATGCAAAAATAAGATGGGGGAGGAAGTAAGGACTAAACAGTAGGTGGAGATAGAACCTAAAGAGAGAAGAATGGTTTTTCAGACAAAGGTATGGAACACACTCTGGCTGGGAGTGGGAATAGTTGTTAGTGGGGACTGTCAGTGGCTAACAATGGGTTGTGTGTAATTGAAGGTCATGTGATAACAAGGCCTGATGTGTGGAGGTTGGGGTAAGACCATGGGAGAGCTCAAGCCTGAAAATTGTTGAACTCGATATCGAGTTCCCAAGTGGAACATGCGATTCTTCCAGCTTACACTAAGCTGGAGCATTGCAGCAAGCCTGAGACAGGTTGTGAGTTGAAGTGGCCAGCAAATGAAAGCTCAGTGTCTTTTTTGCAGAATGTAAAGTGGTCACATTTCTTTTCACCAATGTCCTCCAATTAAGGCAGGTGTGCCAAAAGCATTCTTCACCGTAAATGTGCCAAAAGCATTCTATCTGTGACTCCACTTTCAAGGCACTATGAACCTGCACCCCACGGTCTCTTTGTTTGGTAACACTCCACAGGATCTTACCACTAAGTACAGTAGTATCAATATATGCCTCATTGTTCTGCAGGTTCACATTCTGCCACCCATTGGAGAGAAACCAGACAGTGACAATTCCCAGCATAAAAGTCAGAGCTGTTCCCTGGGAATTTCAGTTCACCACTTGCTCCTCTGGCCCTCCAACTTGGAGACTAAGCTCCAATGTTTCAGAGCATGCTCCATGGGCAGTGACTGTATACACGGCTCATCCATCAGGACATCCAGGTCCCTGTCGGTAATAGCATAGTGTCACTCTCCGTGCCTGGAGCAATTGATAGGAACAGTGCAGGGGATCTGTGAGCTCCCAGTATTTCCCAGGACCAAAGCTGGTTTTAAAGATGGAGCCGATATCAGAGGTCCCAGCCGATGAGGTCCCAGCAGCGACGAGAACCACTGCCTGAGGGGAGGTGGAGTATACCAAAGAGTGTGGTGCTTTATTAATGAGGCAGATTTCAGAGAATTGCATGAGAATATAAACTGGGGGTCAGAGAGGGAAACCCTCCATGAATCTTGTCAAAATTGAGAGTGAGCTGGTATCTGGGAAAATTCATTCCAAATTATCACTGCATCTTCACAAAATCTATTCTCCTGGATTCCACATCCCTAAATACTAGATATCTAACATTAAAACCAATGACGTCACCTTGAAATGGTAATCTCAGTCTGGTGGAGGAAAGACCTTCAGATCATTTTGGAAGGAGGTTGATCAGAAAGGAAAAGCATGACCTGGAATTGACACGACAGGAAGCTGCTGTTTGTTCCAACAGGCCTTTTGTTGGTTTTCATGGTCTTTAAGGATGTAACAGCACAAAAAATAAAAAAACAGGAGTCAGACATGATCTCCTCTGAGCCTGTTTCATCATTCAGTCTGATCATGGCTACTCACCTTGCTCACTCACACTTACCCACAATATCTCCGTAAGCCATCCTTCCTTCAGTATCGAAAGTTTTATCTGTCACATTTTGTTAATGTATTCATTGAGTGAGCATATTTCTGGAACATAGATAATACATTTTATTTTGACATCCACAGCTGCAATGAAGGATTTCCTTCCCCATCTTTATGGGCTACATCCTGTGCTCAAATTCATCTCTGAAACTGAACAGTCAACTGAGCTCCATTCCTCATCCACCTCATTGAGAAATCAGCCGGGCCCTCTCTCCTACTGTTTCCCACAAGCCTGCCTTCACTGATCCATGTGCATATTGAGATTGCTGCACTTACACATTCATCACATCGGCAATTCCGTAAATAGGGACCTAGCCATTTGTTCACTGTGGAAGCTAGACGTTGAAATAGGGTGCATCCAAACATTATTGCTTCTCATTGTATATCGTGTAAATGCATAAACATTAACTTTGGTGCTTTGCTATGTCTAGTCTTCTTCTAACTACTCTGGAAGTGAAACGTATAAGAACATTCTGAGATCAGATGGAATGAGTTGTTTCTTGCTGCTTCGACACAGTAACAACATGAGTGGCAGTAGTCTGCCAGGTCATTTTATGCAGAAGAACACACACACATCTGACACTGTGAGATAGGCTCCTTTTGGACTCACATTGACACATGCAGTGCCCCGAAATAGGGAGAGGCTGAAAGGTCACATGCTCACTGGAACAGCAACACAGAGGGAACATGGGGTACTCTCATACATCACAGGTGGTGCCTGTAAGTCTCTCACACTGAAATAAAGTTATAGGTGGACCATTTTGGATCAAAATTAAATGAAACAGGAACTACATAAAATGGCTGACACCATAAAATGGGCGGAGGATATTTTGTTTTTTGTTTCTGGGACTTGGAATTGGAAGTGCTCCTCAGGGCAATTACACTAATTGCCTCCAAACCTTCAGTAAAGTCACCGATCTGACTTCAATCTCCATTTCATCAGCAGGCCATTCATTATCAGAGAACGCATCATGAAAATTAAGGCTCAAGCAATCATTTTACACACTCAGTGCTTCCTTGTTATACCACAGAATCCCTACAGTGTGGAAACAGGCCCTTCAAGTCCATACCAACCCTTTGAAGAGCAACTACCCAGAGCCACTTCCCCACCCTATATCCCAAATTTACCCCTGACTAATGCACCTAACCTACACATTGCTGAACACAGCCAATTCACCTAACCTGCACGTTCCTGAACACGGCCAATTCACCTAACCTGCACATCTTTGGATTGTAGGAGGAAACCAGTGGAAACCCATGCAGATACAGGGAGAATGTGCAACCTCCACACAGACAGTCGCCTGAGGTTGGAATCGAATCCAGGTCCCTGGTGCTGTGAGGCAGCAGTGCTAACCACTGAGCCAGCATGCAGCTCAGCTTCAATAAGAACAAGGTACTGCATAACATTCCAGAGCAAGAACTGGACTACAACAATTTGCAGCTTCCGCATTCACACATTGCACTATAAATGCACAAGGACGTAGCCTGTAATGTAGAAGATAGTCTTTTATTTCAGATTAAAGAATGTGGTGCTGGAAAAAGCAGTCAGGCAGCATCTGAGGAGCAGAAGAGTCGACATTTCAGGCATAAGCCCTTCATCAGGAATGAGACTTGTAGGCCAAGGCGGCTGAGAGATAAATAAAAGGAATGTGGAGCAGGGAAGAAGGTAGCTGGGAATACGATAGATAGATGAAGGTGATCAGTCGAAGAGGAGGGTGGAGCAGATAGGTGGGAAGCAAAATGGACAGATAGGATCGTTCAAGAGGGCGGTGCCAAGTTGGGTAGTTGGGACTGGGATAATGTGGGGCAAGGGGAAATGAGGAAACTGGTGAAATCCACATTGATCTCATGTGGTTGCAGGGTCCCAGGGCGGAAAATGAAGCGTTCTTCGGGTGCAACAGATGCAATAACCTCCTCCATCACCAAACCCTAGCCACCCAACATTTGGAGGAAGAATGCCTCATCTTCTGTCCTGGGGCACTTCAAGCACACAGGACCAATGTGTATTTCACCAGTTTCCCCATTTCCCCTCCACCCAACATTATCCTAGTCCCAACTTCCCAACTTGGCGCCGCCCCCTTGAATGGTCCTACTTGTCCACCCAGGTAAAAACAATGACTGCAGATGCTGGAAACCAGAGTCTAGATTAGAGTGGTGCTGGAAAAGCACAGCAGTTCAGGCAGCATCCGTGGAGCAGTAAAATCGATGTTTCGGGCAAAAGCCCTTCATCAGGAATACAGGCAGAGTGCCTGAAGGGTGGAGAGATAAATGAGAGGATGGTGGGGGTGGGGAGAAAGTAGCATAGAGTACAATAGGTGAGTGGGGGAGGGGATGAAGGTGATAGGTCGGGGGGAGGGGGGGAGTGGATAGGTGGAAAAGAAGATAGGCAGGTAGGACAGGTCATGGGGACAGTGCTGAGCTGGAAGTTTGGAAATAGGGTGAGGTGGGGGAAGGGGAAATGAGGAAACTGGTGAAGTCCACATTGATGCCCTGGTGTTGAAGTGTTCCGAGGCGGAAGATGAGGCATTCTTCCTCCAGGCGTCTGGTGGTGAGGGAGCGGCGGTGAAGGAGGCCCAGGAACTCCATGTCTTCGGCAGAGTGGGAGGGGGAGTTGAAATGTTGGGCCACAGAGTGGTGTGGTTGATTGGTGCGGGTGTCCCAGAGATGTTACCTAAAGTGCTCTGCTAGGAGGCGTCCTGTCTCCCCAATGTACAGGAGACTGCATCGGGAGCAACGGATACAATAAATGATATTGGTGGATGTGCAGATAAAACTTTGATGGATGTGGAAGGTTCCTTTAGGGCCTTGGAGGGAGGAGGTGTGGGCGCAGGTTTTGCAATTCCTGCGGTGGCAGGGGAAGGTGCCAGGACGGGAGGGTGGGTTGTGGGGGGCGGGCGTGGACCTGACCAGGTAGTCACGGAGGGAACGGTCTTTGCGGAAGGCAGAAAGGGGTGGGGAGGGAAATATATCCCTGGTGGTGGGGTCCGTTTGGAGGTGGCGGAAAAGTTGGCGGATGATTTGGTGTATCCGAAGGTTGGTAGGGTGGAAGGTGAGCACCAAGGGCGTTCTGTCCTTGTTACGGTTGGAGGGGTGGGTCTGAGGGCGGAGGTGCGGGATGTGGACGAGATGCGTTGGAGGGCATCTTTAACCACGTGGGAAGGGAAGTTGTGGTCTCTAAAGAAGGAGGCCATCTGGTGTGTTCTGTGGTGGAACTGGTCCTCCTGGGAGCAGATACGGCAGAGGCGGAGGAATTGAGAATACGGGATGGCATTTTTGCAGGAGGTAGGGTGGGAAGAGTTGTAATCCAGGTAGCTGTGGGAGTTGGTGGGTTTGTAAAAAATGTCGGTGTCAAGTCGGTCGTCATTAATGGAGATGGAGAGGTCCAGGAAGGGGAGGGATGTGTCAGAGATGGTCCAGGTAAATTTAAGGTCAGGGTGGAATGTGTTGGTGAAGTTGATGAATTGCTCAACCTCCTCGTGGGACCACGAGGTGGCGCCAATGCAGCCATCAATATAGCGGAGGAAGAGGTGGGGAGTGGTGCCGATGTAATTACGGAAGATGGACTGTTAGATTAGATTAGATTAGATTAGATTAGATTAGATTAGATTACTTACAGTGTGGAAACAGGCCCTTCAGCCCAACAAGTCAACACTGACCCTCCGAAGAGCAACCCACCCAGACACATTCCCGTCTTCACCTAACACTATGAGCAATTTTAACATGGCCAATTCACCTAACAAGCACATTTTTTTGACTGTGGGAGGAAACCGGAGCACCCGGAGGAAACCCACGCAGACATAGGGAGAATGTGCAAACTCCACACAGACAGTTCCCTGAGGTGGGAATTGAACCCAGGTCTCTGGCGCTGTGAGGCTGCAGTGCTTACCACTGTGCCACCATGTTCTACGTTGCCAACAAAGAGACATGCATAGCTGGGGCCCATTCTTGTCCAACTCCCTTCCCACCTATCTACTCCACACTCAGCTCTGATCTATCGCCTTTACCCACCTTCATTTACCTATCGCTTGCCCAGCTACTTTGCCCCATCCCCAACCCTTTGCCATTTATCTCTCAGCCCACTTGGCCCACAAGTCTCATCTTAATGAAGGGCTTATGCCTGAAACATCAATTCTCCTGCTCCTCGGATGCTGCCTAACAGGCTGTGCTTTTCTAGCTCCACACTCTTCCACTCTGATCTCCAGCATCTGCAGTCCTCACTTTCTCCTAGTCTTTTACTTCAGGGGAGCTACTGTGGTGCCTTACTACAGAGCTCCATTCCCAAAGTATCATTAACAGCAATACTGGATAAGGTCACATATCTCGCTGCTCCTAGGGAGACTTGACAATGACCTCTTCAAGAAGCCTCATTGGCTTCAATAAAATGGCTCAGAATTGGGCTTATTCTGTTTGGGCCTGGACTGAGTACTGGACCCATTACATTTTCTGATGTATATCAATTGTTTTGATGAAAATCTTTGGGGAGTAAGTATTCTCATTGTAAGTGATCGAAAAAGTAGTCACGGGGTTGATTGTGAGAAAGCTATACACTGCAGGAAGGGATCAGTGAGCTGGTCAAGTGGGCAGGAATGTGGCAAATGGACAATAATTCATAGATATGTGACAAAGTACATGTGAGCAAAGCAAACAAAGCACAAGAGTGCACAATAAATGGCAGGTTAGTGAGGGACATAGAAGAACAGAGAGATGTTAAACTGCAAGGCCACAGAGCACTGAAGGTCAGGCACATGGTTAAGCATATCACTGGTATAATTCCATTTATTAACAGATGCATATAATATAACAGCAGTGAGGGCATTGCTAGAACTTGGACAGAGGCATACAGGTTACACTGCTAAGCAAGATCAAAATTAACAAGGTCAGTATTCTTTCAAGTTTGAGAGTCCATTCATCAGTCTATTAACAGCAGGGAAGAAGCTGTTCTTGAAAGGTGTTGCATTTTGGAAAGGCAAATCAGGGCAGGACTTATACACTGGTAAGGTCCTCCGGAATGTCGCTGAACAAAGAGACCTTGGAATTCACAGTTCCTTGAAGGTGGAGTCACAGGTAGATCAGATAGTAAAGAAGGCATTTGGTAAGCTTGCCTTTATTAGTCAGTACATTAAGCACAGGAGTTGGGAGGTCATGTTGCGGTTGTATAGGGCATTGGTTAGGCTATGTTTGGAATACTATGTGTGATTCCGGTTTTCCACCTCTAGGAACATGTTGTGAAATTTGAAAGGGTTCAGAAAAAGGTTACAAGGATGTTGCCAGGGTTGGAGGGTTTGAGGCTGGGGCTATTTTCCCTGGAGCATTGGAGGCTGAGGGGTGATTTTATAGACAGTTTATAAAACACATGAGGGGCATGGATAGGGTAAATAGACAAAGTCTTTTTCCCAGGATGGGGGAGTCGACAACGAGAGGGCATAGGTTTTAAGTGAGAGGAAAAAGACTTAAATGGGATCTAAGGGGCAACCTTTTCATGCAGAGGGTGATGTGTGAATGGAATGGTTAGCATGGAGTGGTTGGACCAAAGGGTCAGTTTCCGTGCGGTACATCTCTCTGACTCTATCTGGTGGTGTGTGTGTTCAAGCTTCTGTATCTATTTCCCGATGGAAGGGGGTTGATGGAGACCATTACCGGGGTGGGAGGAGTCTTTGATGATGTTGGCAGCCTTTCCGTGGCAATGAGCTGTGTAAATGGAGTCCATGATGGATTGCTGTGCACACAACACTCTGTAGGTCCTTACACTACTGGACAGAGCAATTGCCATATCAGTGCATTATGTGCCCAGACAGCATGCTTTCAATGGTGCATTTGTAGAGGTTGGTGAGGGTCCCCCTGGATATGCTGAATTATGGAAGCAACCTGAGGAATAAGAGGTATTGTTGTGCCTTCTTGACCATCGCATTGACATGGGAAGGCCAGGACTGGTTGTCGGTCATCATCAATCCTCAGGACTTGACACTGTCAACCCTCCCAATCTTTGCTCCGTTAGTGTATGTAGGAGTGTGTTCTTTCCTTTCTTTCTGAAGGTAATGATCAGCTCTTTACTTTTACCAACATTGAGAGAGAAATTGTTAACTTTGCACCATGGCACCAAGCCCACTATCTCCTTTCTGTATTCTGACTCATCATTGTTTGATACCCGTCCTACCAAGGTGTGCCATCAGCAAACTTGTAAATGATGTTCATTTGGAATTTGGTAACCCAGTCATGGGTGTACAGGGAATACAGTAGGGGGCTGAGAATGAATCCTTGGGAGGCTCCAGTGTTGAGTGTTATCGTGGAGGAGGTGCAGTTGGCTGACTTCACTGATTGCGGTCTGTGGGCAAGGAAGCTGAGGATCCAGTTGCAGAGGGCGGGGACGAGGCCTAAGTTTTGCAATTTTGAGATCCGTCTGGAGGATAAGCTGTGGTTTTCCAGCACCACACTCTTCGATTCTGATCTCTAGCAATTGCAGTCCTCACTTTCTCCTAGTTAGGGAAATGGTGTCTGCAGTGGAGCTGTTACATTGGTAGGCAAATTGCAGGGGATTGAGGCAGGCTGGAAGACTGGAGTGATGTGGGCTCTGACCGGCCTCCCAAAGCACTTCCTGGGTCTGGAGGTCAGAGCCACTGGACTGTAGTCATTAAGGTATGTTACATGTGCTTTCTGAGGTACTGGGACAATGGTGGTCTTCTTGAAGCGGTGGGGACTTTGGTTGTAGGAGGGTGAGATTGAAGATGTCAGTGAATACCTTCACCTGTTGATATGCACAGGATCTGAGTGCTCATCTGGGGAAACTGACCGGGCCTGTCACTCTCCTTGGGTTGACTCCCAGATCTGACGTCTGCAGCAGAGACAGTGGGCACAGGTGGGTGCAAGGCTGTCAGGGCAGGTGACACGGCACCATTGGCATTCTGCTCAAACTGAGCACAGAAAGCATTGAGCACACCAGAGAGGTCTGTGTCACTGTGTCAATGCCTGAATAATTATTTTCTCCACTATTTATAGACAGATCGAAACATGCTGATCAAAGCTCAGTTACCTTTTGCATTGCCAGCAAAAGGTTCGTTCATATCAAAGTTATTAGAAGGTTTTAAATGATGAAGAGGTAAAGTTTAAAATGTGATGCCTCGGTTTTACCTGTAGAGACTGGATTTGAGTGGGACATGAAATCTTCTTTCTCTGAATTGAATTTGGACCCAGTTCCTAATGGCGTCAAGGCCAGCACACAAACTAGCTGTGGCTCAGTGGTTGCTGCTGCTGCATCACGGTGCCGGGTTCGATTCCATCCCCGGGTGATTATCTGTGTGCCATTTATACTTTCACCCCGTGTCTGCGTGGGTTTCCTCCGGATGTTCCAGTTTCCTCCCACAAATCAAAGATGTGAGGTTAGATGGATGAGCCATGCTAAATTGTCGTGCAGTGTGCAGGGATGTGTAGGCTAGGTGGATGAGCCATAGGATATGTAGTGTTGCATGGATGGGTGGGATGCTTTCTGGTGGGTGAGTGTAGATTCGATGGGCTGAATGGCATACTTCCAGACTGTAGAGATTCTTTGAAAATGAGATCCAGCTGTAAGTTAGTTGAAATTGATACTCATGTGACCAGTCGAAAGCACCATTTGAGTAAGGTTTGAAACATTTGGCTGAATATTAAATTTTCTGACTGAGTTTAAGTTTTGTCAGGTTTTTCCAAGACTTGATCAGAATGAGGCAGGGTATGTTCTCTTGCTCTATCTGACCAAACTCGCCTCATGAATTACCCATCCTGCTATATGGTGTTTGCCAAGTCTATCCTATGCCCCATCTTTACCAAATGCTCTTCCCCCAACATCTCGCCGCTCAATAAATATTCCAGAATTTGCTGACATCCCTTGTACCTGCACCAGTGTTTGAAGTGGTTTCTGCACCTGGACAAACACTGTCAGCGCGGAGCTGCCCTGCACAGCTCCTGCCATTTGCCCTGGATGTGGCAGTCAGGGGGCAACGGGTGCCCTGCTTTGTGGGCAGACAACAGGATGCCCTGCCAGATTGGCAGGTGAGGAGGCAGGGCTTCCTCCTCCCCTGGGACCAGTCGTGTTGGTCACGTCACCAGGCCATGCCAGCCTGGGCTGAGGTTGCCATGCATATTAAATCAATGTCATTCATCTGGTGCAATGCTCGCCACTGTAGGGAGGAGGACAATGACCTTCTCTATTCCACCAGGGTACGATCTCCCATCTTCTCTCCAATGCCTCACATTCAGTCTATCTCTGTGATTGTATCCACCTCCCACCAAGGGTCATGCTCTATCACTCTCCCTATCAGCAGCAGCATCTTCCCCATTCGCTCTCAACCACTCTAAATCCTGACACCATTAACCCGCATGACCTCTGTTCTGCCTATCACTCACCGAGGACACCTCCCACATGGCAAATACTGATAGCTGTGCCACCCACTTTCATCTCCTGTAATTCCCATCCCTCCCTCATTGTGTGAGAGAAAGCACTCACAATTTGACAGAAAGAGGCAGAATGGGTGGATGGCTTCCTGTCATTTGGCTCTTCATGCATGTGTGAGGAGAGGGTCCTGAATCTGTCCCACTCTGATCAGGGCCTGGGCTGGTACGAGAGGCTGCCCTTCACTTACTGTGCTAACAACCCCCCAGTGAAGGCTATCCCCCTTAACCTGACTGAGACCTACTCACCATTAGGAAAAGCGTCCATCCTTTGTGTCTGTGCTGAACAACACAGCAAGACAGCAGTAACATGACCCTGGTATCTCATGCTGAGGTGACAAAGTGCTAAAGGGCTCAGTGAGACAAAGCAGGAATGCAGTGAGCACCCAGGTCGGGGCAGATTCAGTGTGAGCTATGGTAGTGAGCCCATTGATGCAGCCTGTTCCAGTCCAGAAGCTGGCTGAAGGGGCCTGGGCACACAGTGTCATTGCCGCAGCATTACAATGTTCATTGTTGGTGCAGCCTCAGGCCCAGCATTGGAATACAGAAACAGCCTGGAACTCTGCAGGGGAGCTGTGTGTGCCAGTGTTTCCCAGGAGCATGGCTAGCCTTTAAAGATGGAGCCGATATCAGAGATCCAGGAGGTCCCAGTAGTGACCAGTACCACTGCCTGAGGGGAGTTGGAGAATATGTAACGTAACAAGGATATAATGTAGCAGTATATAATGGTTAGATGCAGATGGCCCTTTTCTGACAATTTTAGAAGCAGAGACCAGCTGTGATGGCTCTCAGAGGCTGCCACATGTCAGGTGCCAATCTGCGCTGATGAAGGTTTTATGTGGCTGGTGCCCATGGAGTGTGCCCTGAAATGTTGGTGCTCCCATTTCCCGGATGGAGGTAGTTTGAAGCAAGTGGAGAGCTGGGCCTTGCTCTGGTTTCCTTGTCGCATTTTCCCGCTGTCTAGTTTGTTGGGTGAGGTTGGTGAGCTGGGAGGCTAAATATTAATGAGGCACATTGGGTTGTTACAAGGCATTTGACAAGAAATATTCAGTGCCAACTGGCAACCCAGCAAGAAACATGCCACCCTCTGGTGAGAAACATAAAAGGTGGCGTATGGTGCACCTGACATTGAGATGGGTCTCAGTGCCCTTGTTGCCTGATTGTGCCATACACCTCGCCATAGCCCACATTGCTCAGACCCCAATGTGATTCTGCTCACTATCACTGTCTCTCCTCAGGTGATGCTCTCAATTTGTTTCCTCTTTTTGTTTATGATGATAACCATCTGGTTTATCTGCCCAAGCTCAGCACAGGCTGTTTCCCTCTGATTGGGGTCAGGGTTGATATTGGGACACTCTGAGTTCTGCTAACATTATTGCACCATGAGGTAAGAGAAACCCTCACTCCAGCCGGACAGACCCTCCCTTCAGTACAGTCTGACATCGAACCCACTCCTCAGTCTCCCTGCACCACCCGGTCACGTTTATTACAACCTCACTGAAGGCTCTCATATTAAAATTGAACTATTTTCTGCACTATGATGTGAAGCCGCCAAGCACAATATTGCCTTCTCTTGTTTCCACATAAATCACCTTTTGACACTCGGGATCAGCCGAGTGCCTGTTCTCTACATTACCTCCAGTGTTTCCCTCACCAGGATCATCTATTCCCTCTCCAATCCACAGCTGCTATTGTCACTCCATGTCATGGATTTACACAGCATAACAACAAGATATAAATAATGTGGGCCATTCAGTCCCTCAATCCTGTATTTCAATTAGAGTAAAGAGCAGTATCTGTCCAGTCACAGAACAACATGGCCAATGTTGAGATCATTGGGCAAATCACATGACATCAGGAATAAGCAGATTCTGAACATGGAGAGCAGGAAATCCCATTTTCCAACAAGAATTGAACAATAAGATTCGCATTCGTGAGCAGTGAGAGGCCTATTTGCCTCCTTGTTCTGCAGGTTCCCATTCTGCCACCCATTGGGTAGAAACCAGACAGTGACAATTCCTGACATGAAAGTCAGAGCAGTTCCCTGGCAACTCTGACTCATCACTTGCTCCTCTGGCCCTCCATTTTGGACACCAAGATGTCTCAGAGCATGCGTCATGGGCAGTGGCTGTATACATGCCCCCATCCACAAGGACATCCAGGTGCCTATCAGTAATAGCAAAGTGTCAATGTCTATGTCTGGAGCAATTGACAGGAACCATGCAGGGGAGCTGTGGGCATGCCTGGCCTTTAAAGATGGAGCTGATATCAGGGACCCAGGAGATCCCCGCAGTGACTAGTACCACTGTCTGAGGGGAATTAGAAAATACCAAAAGGGGTGGTGCTTCATTAATGAGGCTGGTTCAGAGAATAGTGTGAAAAAATTCACTAGTGCTTACAGAGGGAAACTCTCGATGAATCTTGCCAAAATTGACACTTCACTGATTTCTGGTAAAATTTCTGTATCTGTGTTTCTTTAAAATCTCTCAGTATCTGAAAGTTTCCCTTTCTCAACTACATTTACCCATGTTCATTCCACGTACCTCAGCACCTTACTTAATACCATTGTCTTCAACTACTATCAAGATGGCATAGGCACTAATTAAGGATGTCCCAGAGCATCATTGCCTGGGTTGTTGGTGGAGTAGGCCCTGAGCACGGATTTACTGACTGTTCCCTCCCAGTGGCTATTGAGGTTACAACTGCCCTGAGGTTTCAATGTCAGTGATCATTTCAATCTGGGCCCCTGTGTGGCTCCTCCCATTTCTCAAACCATAAATCTATCCGGGATGTGACTGATGTTATTTTCTCCTCTGTCCATATCTTTTCCCCTGGGATGAGGAAGGTCAAACAGCTCAGGCAGTGGGACCCTCCATCATCGCTGGGTTTCCCCAGAGAACAGAGTGTGATTGGCTGTGCCCCGATTGCTTTGAGAAAGCTCTATCACCACCCAGCAGGCTTGGTCCACAGAAAAGGCTTCCAATCCATCGATCTACAAGTGAGAGTAGGCCACGTTGTGCAGGTCTGTGGCAATACCCTGGAAGCTGTCATGACTCTTATGTTTGAGAGAATTAACAGGTTCCTGCCTCTTGTTGTGGTCCTTAGCTCATACAAGGGGGTGAGATGCATGCACAGTAACAGAGTGAGTGAGCGGTGGTTCTTTTGGTGTGAGGTAGCGGAGAGAAGATGGTGGCATTTACCCTTGCAGACCACAGAAGACCATTGACTTTCCCTCTACACTGCTGGGGGCTTCCTTTCACCCAGGACACAGCATTGACCCGGGCTGTGATGTGTGTCCAGGCTGGCTGTGTCTGGAGGCGTGGGTCTCCTGTAGTGATTGGATTGAGAAAGGACTCTCCCCCCCCCCCCTCCCCCCCACCACCCCACTCCACCACTCCATCCATCAGGTTCCTGGTCATGAAATGGGGAGCAAGATTTCCTATGCTACTGATAATGGTCAAGGACCACAGTGTGAGAGTGGGCTTCTAGCTTGCGGAGACGTAAGGAGAGTGCAGTCAGAATTTCAATGTAGACTTAGAGACCCATTAACTCAATGAAATCCCTGAACCTAACGCTACACTAATCTTATTTTCAAGTTCTTGGCTCATAGTCTTGAAGGCTATGGCAATGCAGGTGAATATCGAAATGGTGCTTAAATGTAGGAATGTTTCTGACACAGTTACCCTTTCAGGCCGTGAGCTACGCTTCCGCAGAGTCTGACATTGTCGCCACCCACTCAATCCCCATTGAAGGCAGATCTGACCTTTCCCAGCAAGCTGACTGAAACTCACACAATGTCAGTCGCTTGATTCACTATCTGTTTGCTGTGAAGTTTCTGTCTTGTGTCTGCATGTACCACATTTAAATGTATCGAAAATGTTCTCCGATGTTGAGGGTAGAAAAATATTCAATAGGTTTTTTTTCTAGGTCAACGTTTGGGTTATTCTAAGTGGAGGTTTTTCTGCCTTTCTAAGACCTTGCTTTGACCAATCAAATGCACCAGGCAAGTAAGAAGGAAGTCAATAATAACTTTCGTTTTCTCATTTTTGGGCGTAGGATCATTGCTCATCTCAAGCTACCTCTGCACCTTTTGGGACACGGACATTGGTGCAGTTTCAGGTGAGGGTTCTCTATCTCCAGTGTAACCAGCCCGTCCCCCGTAGCTCCATTCAGCACAGTCTGACAGTGCTCTACACCCTGGTATCTGGCACACCGCCCTTCATTCAGAATCCTGCAGTGTCCACACTAAAGTACTTGACTGATGTTGAGCCTCTGATCTGAAGTCAATAGAACGAGAGAGCTGTTTAGTAACATCGACAAGAAGGCAAATTAAAAAAATAATCAGGAAAATGTTGGGAAAAATTCAACATAATTTTGTGTTGAATTTTATTGCTGGTCAATGTGAAGGAGTCATGATTTGGAGATGCCAGTGTTGGACTGGGGTGTACAAAGTTAAAAACCAGAATTCAGATCAGAGTGGTGCTCGAAAAGCACAGCTGGTCAGGCAGCATCTGAGGAACAGGAAAATCGACGTTTCGGGCAAAAGCCCTTCGTCAGGAACAGAGGCAGGAAACCTCCAGGGTGGAGAGATAAATGGAGAGAGGCTGGGGGGAAGGTAGCAAAGAGTACAATAGGTGAATGGGGGTAGGGATGGAGGTGATAGGTCAGAGAGGAGAGTGGAGTGGGAAGGGAGATTGGCAGGTAGGACAGGTCACGAGGACAGTGCTGAGCTGGAAGGTTGGAACTGAGGTAAGGTGGGGGGAGGGGAAATGAGGAAACTGGTGAAATCCACATTGATGCCCTGGGGTTGAAGTGTTCCGAGGCGGAAGATGAAGCGTTCTTCCTCCAGGCGTCTGGTGGTGAGTGAGCGGCGGTGAAGGAGGCCCAGGACCTCCATGTCCTCAGCAGAATGGGAGGGGGAGTTGAAATGTTGGGCCACAGAGCGGTGTGGTTGATTGGTGCAGGTGTCCCAGAGATGTTCCCTGAAACGCTCTGCGAGGAGGTGTCCAGTCTCCCCAATGTCGAGGAGACTGCATCGGGAGCAACGGATACAATAAACGAGGGCATCAATGTGGACTTCACCAGTTTCCTCATTTCCCCTCCCCCCACCTTACCTCAGTTCCAACCTTCCAGCTCAGCACTGTCCTCATGACCTGTCCTACCTGCCTATCTTCCTTCCCACCTATCCACTCCACTCTCCTCTCTGACCTATCACCTCCATCCCCACCCCATTCACCTATTGTACTCTTTGCTGTCTTCTCCTCAGCAACCTTCCCTCATTTATCTCTCTACCCTAGAGGTTTCCTGCCCCTATTCCTGATGAAGAGCATTTGCCCGAAACATCTATTTTCCTGCTCCTCGGATCCTGCCTGACCTGCTGTGCTTTCCCAGCACCACTCTGATCTAAACTCTGGTTTCCAGCATTTGTGGTCCTCATTTTTGCAAAGTTAAAAATCAGACAACACCAGGTTATAGTCCAACAGGTTGTTTGGAAGCACTAACTTTCAGATGATTGTGGAGTCAGGTGATTGTGGAGTCCACAACCACCTGATGAAGGAGCAGCGCTCCAAAAGCTAGTGCTTCCAAATAAACCTGTTGGACTATAACCTGGTGTTGTGTGATTTTTAACTGTGTGAGGGAGTGAAATACTTGCACCTTTCTTGTGCTGCTGAGGTGCAGTACGAATTGGATTAGTTTTCATAATTGAATAGAATTAGAGATTTTATCATTTTCAAATGTACAGGTCAGTATATCATTCTGTTGGATTCAGGCAGCTAACTGGCAAAGTAATTCCATTGTTTGATGTGATTGGTTATTTTCGGGATTTTACCCAGATACAGAAACCATTATACATTCAAGTTGTGGTTCTATTTTACTGGTTGATGAAAGCCTGTGTTTTCCAGCTATCTGTGGGACAGGGAGTTGTTGAATATGGTGATGTTACACATCATGTATTAGTTGACTGACAGTTTTATGGATTTGGCCATGGTTAATAATTAATGTATCTGGTGGATTCCACCCTCATATTGCATGGGCCAGGCATCATCTCAGGATGATGATTGTGTAAATGTAAAAAAAAAAAGCAGCAGTGAAAAATTGATGCAGCAAACAATAACAACATTTCAATTTTACATTCTTGCTTGACAAAACAATATAAGTTACATAGTTTTGTATAAATTGAATTCTTTCTATGTTGTTGAATTCATTGGAAATGGAGTATCTTTGCTTGATTTCATGCAGAACATTGTACTGAAAATGTTCATTTATCTGGTCAGTTTAGAAAATGCTTTCTCATATTTTTCTTTAATTCAGTCAGCTGTTATCAAGTTGAACTTTTCCTTCTATTCTGGAACTCTACTCTGACCAATCAGAAATGACTTTCAAGTAATTTTAGCAAGGAGGAACTCATTAATAAGTTCCCTTTTCTCATTTTCACCTGCATCAACTAATTGTCTGGTTTACTCACCCAACACAGTCCAAGTTGTTTCTGTCTAATTGGGGGTAAGAGTTGATACTAGAGTGCTCTGAGAGATGCTGACATTACTGCATAATCAGGTATGGAATTCAATACGCAGAACCAACTCTTTTATCTCCCTGCCAGCAAGGTTAAAGTTATTCCAAGCTGACTGAATGCTCGAATAACAATTTCTATCTGTAGCTTTCATGGAGAATTTAAATCAATTTTGTTAATTCTCTCATGTCGATTCCAAATAAATAGCCTTTATACACGAGGGATCAGCCACACATCTCTTGTCTACATTGCCTCTGGTACTTCTCTCTACAAGAATTCCGAATCCCTCTCCAAATCCAGAACTGCAAGTGTAACTCCGTGATAGATTTCCACATAATGAATGCATCATATGAATGGTGGATGCTATTCAATCCCTCAATCCTGTTCCATATTTGAATTAAAACATAGCATCTCCAATCTTAATTACATTTATCCACTTTGCTTCCATATCCCTTAATTCCCTTTTTTAAGAACACCAAAGATTTGATAATTCCCTATCCCTTCATAAATCCAAAGATTCTCTGAATGAAGACATTTCTTCTGATCTCAATCTTAACCAGTTGACCCTTTATTCTCTTGACTATACTACTTTTAAAGAATAGGAGGATAGAGCAGATGAATACATGGCTGAGGAGCTGCTGCAGGAGAGGAGGGTTCACACTTTTGGATCATTGGACTGTCTTCTGGGGTAGAAGTGATCTGTACAAGAAGGACGGATTGCACCTGAATTGGAAGGGGACTAATAGACTGGCAGGGAAATTTGCCAGGGCTGCTTGGGAAGATTTCAACTAGTAAGGTGGGGGTGGGGGTGTTAGACTTGTGGTTTGGGTCCTAGAGAGATAGTCAGGAAAGAGATCAATTTGAGACCGATACAGTTAGAAAAAGGAGCAAGTCAAACAGTCAGGGCAGGCAGGAACAAAGCAGAGAATGAGATAGGACTGATAAATTGAACTGCATTTATTTCAATGCCAAAGGCCTAACAGGGAAGGCAGATGAACTCAGGGCATGATTAGGAAGATGGGACTGGGATATCATAGCAATTATAGAAACGTGGTTCAGGGATAGACAGGAATGGCAGCTTAATGTTCCAGCATACAAATATTGGAAGTATTGAAAAGAGGGCAAGAGAGGAGAGGGATTGGCATTTTTGTTAAGGATTGCATTTGGACTGTCCTTAAGGAGGATATTCCTGGGAATACATCCAGGGAAGTTATTTGGGTGGAACTGAGAAATAAGAAAGGAATAGTCAGCGGGAAATTAAGAAACAAACTTGTAAGGAGATCTCAGTTATCTGTAAGAATAATAGGGTGGTTATGGTCAGGGCTTTTCACTTTCCAAACATAGACTGGGACTGCCATAATGTTAAGGATTTAGCTGGAGAGGAATTTGTTTAGTGTGTACAAGAATATTTTCTGATTCAGTACGTTTTTGTACCTATGACAGATGCTGTAAAACTTGACCTACTCTTGGGAAATAAAGCAGGGCAGGTGACTGAGGTGTTAATGGGGGAGAACTTTGGGATCAGCGACCATAATTCTATTAGTTTTAAAATAGTTATGAAAAAGCATCGACTTGATCTAAAAGTTGAAGTCCTAAAATGGAGGAAGGCCAATTTTGACGGTATTATGCATGAACTTTCAAACGCTGATTGGGAGCGGATGCTCAAAGGTAAAGGGATGGCTGGAAAATGGGAAGCCTTCAAAAATGAGATAACGAGAATCCAGAAACAGTGCATTCCTCTCAGGGTGAAAAGCAAGGTTGGTAAATGTAGCGAATGATGGATGACTAGAGAAATTGAGATTTTGGTTAAGAAAAAGAAGGAAGCATATGTCAGCTATAGACAGCAGAGATTGAGGGGATCCTGAGAAGAGTATAAAGGCATTAGGAGTATAATTAAGAGGGAAATCAAGAGGGCAAAAAGGGGTTGTGAGATAGCTTTGGCAAATAAGGAGATTTCAAATGGATTTTATAAATACATTATGGACAAAATGGTAACTAGGGAGAGATTAGGGTCCCTCAAAGAACAGCAAGGTAGTCTCTGTGTGGAACTGCAGGGGTTGGGGGAGATACTAAATGAGAATTTTACATCAATGTTTAGTGTGGTAAAGGGTATGGAAGATATAGAATGCAGGGAAGTAGTTGGTGACATCTTGAAAAATGTCAATATTACAGAGGAGGAGGTCCTGGATATCGTGAAATCCATAAAGGTGGTTAAATCCCCAGGACCTGATCAGGTGTACCCGAGAACTCTGTGGGAAGCTAAGGAAGTGATTGCTGGGCCCCTTGCTGAGATATTTGGATCACTGATAGTCACAGGTGAGGTGCCGGAAGACTGAAGATTGGCTAACGTGGTGCCATTGTTTAAGAAAGGTGGTAAGGAAATGCCAGGGAACTACAGAACGGTGAACCTGACATTGGTGGTGAGCAAGTTGTTGGAGGGAATCCTGAGGGTCAGGATTTACATGTATTTGGAAAAGCAAGGACTGATTAGGAATAGTCAACATGGATTTGTGCGTGGGAAATCATGTCTCACTAACTTGATTGAGTTTTTTGAAGAAGTAGCAGAGGATTGATGAGGGCAGAGTGGTAGACTTGATCCAAATTGTCTTCAAAGGTGTTCGACAAAGCTCCTCGTGATAGACTAGTTAGCAAGGTTAGATCTCAGGGAATACAGGAAGAACTAGTCATTTGGATACAGAACTGGCTCAAAGGTAGAAGACAGAGGATGGTGGTGGAGGGTTGCTTTTCATACTGAAGGCCTGTGACCAATAGTGTGCCACAAGGATCAGTGCTGGGTCCAGTGATTTTTGTATTTACATAAGTGATTTGGATGTGGACATAGGAGGTATAGTTAGTAAGGTTATAGATGACATCAAACTTAGAAGAAGGTAATTGATATGCTTTCCTTTATTGGTCAGAGCATCTAGTATAGGAGTCTGGAGGTCATGTTGTGGCTGTACAGAACATTGGCAAGGCCACTTTTGGAATATTGCCTGCAATTCTGGTCTTCCTCCTATCGGAAGGATGTTGTGAAACTTGAAAGGGTTCAGAAATGATTTAAAAGAATATTGCGAGGGTTGGAGAGTTTGAATTATAGAGAGAGGCTGAATAGGCTGGGGCTGTATTCCCTGGAGTGTCAGAAGCTGAAGGGTGACATTATAGAGGTTTATAAAATCATGAGGGGTTTGGATAGTTAAATAGACAAACACTTTTCCCTGGAGTGCGGGAGACCAGAACTAGAGGGCATAGGTTTAGGGTGAGAGGGTAAAAATTTAAAAGGGATCTAAGAGGCAACTTCTTCACGCAGCGAATGGTGGGTGTATGGAATGAGCTGCTAGAGGAAGTGGTAGTGGCTGGTACAATTATACCATTTAAAAGGCATCTGGATGAGTATATGAATAGGAAGGGTTTAGAGGGATATGGGCCAAGTGCTGGCAAATGGGTTAGGATATCTAGTTGGCATGGGTAAGTTGGACCAATGGGTTTGTTTCCATGCTGTACATCTCTATGACTCTATGATTCTAGTGCTAGACTCCGTAGCCAGGGGAGCACCATTGCACTATCCATCCTTTACATCGATAAACATCAACCTCGCCAAGAATACCATTGCCACACTATTGCATGAAGCGGTTACCAGAACACCTGACAACACCAGCAGCAACAACAAGAACAGCATGATAAAATTACTGGAACTATGCCGCACAACTCACTTTACATTCAACGGACAAGTATACAATCAATAAACTGTACACCAGTGGGATCCCTGATATCAGGACTGATAGCAGGCGCACTAATGCAACATTTGGAATGGACAGCCCTCAATACCATCCAACCCAAACTCTGGATCCAGTATGTTGTCAGGAGCAACTATTGAATGCATGCTTTTACTAACTATAAAATGGTTTCTTAATGCAAGTAACATAAAATAACATAACAAAATGGCTTCTAGGAGCAATGGCATCTAACTCTGCTGAAAACTGCATTCATGAACTAATTGAAAGAGATTAGCAAACAATGCCCTGTTCAAAGTATGAATTAACTAAGTAAGATATGACATTATTAAAGTATTGTAACTTGGAAACCAGGTGTCCCAGAGATAAAGAAGCGCAAAACAAGTCAGTTTCCAGGAAATATCATTGGCTTAATTTTATGTCTATTTGTCATATCATTTCATTTATTTAGATCAATTTTGCAATTAAGGCTGTTTCATTTGTTAAGAGACCTATAAATGTCTGTGTTTTAAGACTGCGCACAGCTTTTCCATAGTACACAGAGGTTCTTAACCCTGCTTTGGTAGATAACCTATGCCCGGCGTCATAATAAATTGATAAAACTTGCTAAAAGAGACTGAGCGGCTAGTGTTTATTTGACCGATCGCAGAACCGAGAGGCCCCTCTTGGGAGCCCAGATTTACATATGGTGCCGTGACTCAGATACGGCATGGACGGATTGTGAACAGCGGTGTAAGAGCCTTCAGTCCTCCACTATTGGGTGTTGAGGAATCGGCCACCAAGAAGTGAGTTTTTCATATCCATTTGGTTTTCATCTCATTCAATTAGTGGTTGACCTGACCCCTCATTGTCTATCATCTCAGTCCAACCTATAAAGGATCGGTCTCAGTAAGATAAGAGAAACAGAGATATAGAGATATTTAGGATTTGGTGGGGTCCTATAAGAAAAAGAGATAAATAGGATCGGGCAGGGTCCTATGAGATAAAGAGATAAATGGGATCTGGCGGGGTCCTATGAGAGAAAAGATAGCAATAAGATTCTGTCAGATTGGCATTGTTTAAATTGGTACTTAAATTGTTCTGTGAGATAAGGAGGTATCGCGATATGTTATAACAGGATTATTGAGGGCTAAGGAAAGTCGAGACAGGGTCTGTGGAAGTTGTGGAGGTCGGTAGACTGTTGTGTGCTGACCGGCTCTTAAGTAGCAAATGTTTTGAGTCAGGACTATAAAAGGAAGGTTGTTTAAGATGGGTAATGTAATATGCATTGTACATGTACATAGATCTTGGGGTCTATGTACATAGATCTTTGAAGGTTGCCACTCAGGTGGATAGAGTTTGTAAGAAGGCCTATGGAGTATTATCGTTCATTAGCAGAGGGATTGAATTCAAGAGTCGTGAAGTGATGTTGCAGCTGTACAGGACTTTGGTTAGGCCACAGTTGGAGTACTGTGTGCAGTTCTGGTCGCCTCACTATAGGAAAGATGTGGAAGCTTTGGAGAGGGTGCAGAGAAGATTTACCAGGATGTTGCCTGGAATGGAGAGGAAGTCGTACGAGGATAGGTTGAGAGTTCTCGGCCTTTTCTCGTTGGAACGGCGAAGGATGAGGGGTGACTTGATAGAGGTTTATAAGATGATCAGAGGAATAGATAGAGTAGACAGTCAGAAACTTTTTCCCCAGGTACAACAGAGTGTTACAAGGGGACATAAATTTAAGGTGAAGGGTGGAAGGTATAGGGGAGATGTCAGGGGTGGGTTCTTTACCCAGAGAGTGGTGGGGGCATGGAATGCGCTGCCCGTGGGAGTGGTGGAGTCGGAATCATTGGCGACCTTTAAGCGGCATTTGGATAGGTACATGGATGGGTACTTAATCTAGGTTAGAAGTTCGGCACAACATCGTGGGCCGAAGGGCCTGTTCTGTGCTGTATTGTTCTATGTTCTATGTTCTATGTTCTATGTTCTATGTTCTATGTTCTATGTGTGAGAAGTTTCCGGAGAAATCTGACTGTCTATGGAAACTTTTGGCACTTTTAAAAGCAAAAGGAAAAGTCACCGGTGACTGGTAGTCAAACTTTCGATCGTTGGCCACTCATTAGTCTTGTTGTTCATTGTCAGGCTGTTGATTAGTGGAAGTTTTATATCAAGGTTATTTCTGTCATATCTGTTCGGCTTGGCTTGTCTTGCTTTGCTGCTTTTTTTTTGTTTGTTTCGCTGTTTGATCTTTGTTGATGAAATATGGAGGGTGTCTACTGCCTTTGTCGTGTGAAAAGTAAGGAGAGCTGGTCAGGAACAAAAGTGCTGTCAGAAATGCTGATACAATTCTTGCTACTCGGCCACAGATACTAGTGTGAGTACTCAACAGGGTCCTAGTGTCCGGACAGAAAGCATCTGATGAAAGCATCTTAAGATTTACAAAATTAGTAATAGAGAATCTGCTTGCCCCAGGGTTATGACAGGTGAAACCCCGTTTGATAAGCCCTGGACCCACCCTGATGTTCACGTCATGCTTCAAGACGCCCCGATCCATTCGAGTGGCCAATATTAGTTTTAATTGGCTAGTACAAATGTGCTGTAATTACAGTTGCTTGCTTCAGGATGTCCAGACTTTAATGAATTTGGCATACAGGACACATTGGGCAACTATTAAAGACACCATTGTATTTCCCCTGGGTTGTGAGTGAATGCAGAGGTATGAAAAACTTGCCTTGAAAATATTGTTAGAATTGCAAATGGAACAGCTGAGAGGTATTTAGATTCTCAGACACTTGGTTAAGCAGCTATGTGCCACAGCCAAGATTTATAAGGGTAAACCACCCTAATGGAATATGTGCGTGTGTATGTGAAAAAAAATCAACGCTGGATTGTTCCCTGCAGCTTGCAGAGTGTTTAACCCTTTCAGATTCAGTTTGGTTACATATTTGCTTGTTGGTGATTGAATGTTGTGTTTTGTTGCCTGGAGTTCGAGATCCGAGACTGTGTTTTGGATTTGATTTGCATTTTAGAAATTTAACATGATTTCTTTTAAGGGTTAAGGATCCTTCAGTGATTATGAAATGAAATATTAACTCCTGTTCTTCTTTCGGGAAATGACTGCCCTACTATCAGCTTCTAACTAATCTTTTTATCCCTACATGAAAGCCAACCTTATTCAATTTCAAATCAGTTTAATATGGAGGAAGACAACATTATAACATTATAACCTTTTTTTGGTTTCAGATTCATTTGTTTCTGCTTAATTTTAAGACTGCTGTATTTCATGTGCCAGTCATAGCTTTATTTTATATCAATTCCCCTCCCTCAATGACAATTGAAGTTTCAGTTCAACAAGAGGTTCTGACAAATCATATAACAAAATTAATATCTTATGGTTAATATTTGTGTCTTTGGATTTGGTCATTATTTGTGCATCAGAAGTTTTTTTGTTGCCATTGAGTAGACAAGACCTTTTAGGGCAGCTGCTGTCCTTTCACGACCTATAGCTTTGTAAATGAGCAATGACTGGTCAGGACCGTTTAAAGAACCTAATCTTGGATTTAAATTAAGGGACTAGAACCAAGTAGTTATAGTGGATTTCAAAGTTGGAAACAGTCCAGGAATTTCCAGTCACAAATGAGGTGAGCGGTGGTTTTTTATTGGATGGCCACAACCGGACTGAACCACGATGCAAGTTACAGGTAAAACCGATAATACCCAGTGCCCTCACAATCCCAAATGCCGTACACCAGCCCTGATAGGGTTGATAGGAACCAGGATACCCACTCAGGGCGGAACCTATCTCAGGTGCCCACCCGATGACCACTGCTGGGAAGCCTTTTCCCAAGGGGACACTGAAAATGTGGACAGGCAGGCCCCAGCATTACACCTTTGAGACTGGGAACAAGACAGCAAAATCCCCCAGGAACCAATGGCTGGCCTTTGCTTTAACTGTTGAAATGTGGCCACTGGGGAGTGAATGTGCCTTTAATGTCACCTTGGAGCTGACGTGGAGAATCAACATACTTTCATTCTAGCAAAAGGAAAATCTACCAATATACACTGATTCTTCATGATTTTGGTGTCTTGTGGGAACGTTGAAGATTTTTATCCTCCATGGAGCAGCATTATAGTAATGCTGTTTTGTCCAATCAGTCTGGCAATTATCAAGATGTTCAGTACATGCTGAATAAACTGATACTGTTTCCAAAGTAGTGGGCAAATGGATGCAGCCTTACACCCCAAACTTCTGGTCCCATCGGGTCCCCAGCAAAACCCGATTAGACACAGTATAAGGACGAGTATGCCAGACCTGGGTAAGGTACAGAATTCACGGGGCAAAGCCCCTGTTGAAGACCACAAACTATGGCCTCAGATACGGTACTCCCTCGATATTCAAACCAGATTGTGGGTGACTGTACTGGACAAGTTTGTGTTCCTTCTTTGCTGCTGCCTATTTTAATTGATTGTGTATTTTGTATATACTTGGGCAAGGAGGAAATAGTTTATACTCAATTACAGTGGACACTCCGCGGCCTCCAACCTTGTTGGGAGGGACCCTTCCAGATCCTCCTCACCACCATAAGGTCACCGAATGTTCATCTCCATCATTGCAAGTTCATCAGACAAGCCCCTTGCAAGAGGGGAGATGATGAAGATTGAGCTTGCCCGGCTGTGAGGACTTGCCATTGCCAGCTTTGGTGCACAAGAAGGGACAATTTACCTGTGCGATCCTGAGCAACAAGAGACTGTGTACCAGCTATGCCGGAAAAAAAATCCTTGCATGCCGAGAGACTGAACATTACCAAGAATGAATGTTGCAGTGGTCAACTGCATCAAAAAGATTTAATAGTTCATTAACAGAACAAGTCTAAATGGTCTTTACCCTATCAAGGTGTTGTGTGCCAGTTTGATTTCAGTTGTGCTATGGGTGACCCTGGTAAGCCTTGCCCCCATTCAAATAGGCCATGCCACAAAACAGAAGATAGGGAAATGTTATCTTTCACTAACAATTTGTTTCTCCAAAGTCACAACAGAATATTTGGCAGGGATGAAGTGGTCTGTTACGCCCTGACTTCAGCAAAAGACTCTTTGATCTCTTTTCTCCTCCTGAATCCTAATGAAGGAGTATGGAACGCTACTAAAGCGTTTACTGGACATAATATTCCTTTTGATTATTACCCATCCCCACCTGCTAGCTGCTTATGGACTTCTTCCAATAAGTCCGGAGTAGCCTATCCGAATTGTCACAATGGTAAAGGATGGGGGTGTACTTACATTAATGTGACCAAGACTATTCTCTGCACAATGATTAAATGTACCAGTCACCACTGCTCCCCTGTAGGACCTCGCATCTCATGCATATGCCTTGAGGAAGAGTGTGTCTGTTATCGCTGGTATTCAGGCCCTTTGTGAAATGGGTAATAGCACTCACCTTTATTATGAGACTTCGAATGGTATCCACATCTCCCCAACTGTGGCGCTGGAGGAGGTGTCAGACGGGGTTGGGAGTGGGGGGAGCGGTGTTGGACAGGGTTCGGGGGGCAGTGTTGGGGGTGGGGTCTCGCATGCTGTGCGCTCCGCAGTCTCCTGGACTGGGAGCAGACTTTAAAAACTCCAAGACCCAGAGGAAAAGCATTTAATCGATTATCCAAACAAAATAGTGCCCACCCATCTCATTCGGATAATTGAGGTTCCCTGTATTGGATTAATTTTGTAATTAAGGCTGTCGTGTTTGTTAAGAGACCTATAAAAGTTGTCTGTTTTAGGATTGTGCACAACTTTTCCAGAGTACACAGAGGTGCTTAACCCCTGCATTGCTGGAAAAGCTATGCCCGGTGTCGTAATAATTTGTTAAAATTTGCTAAAAGAGACCAAGCTCTTACTGTTTATTTGACCAATTGCAGAATTGAGAGGCCCCTCTTGGGGGGGTCCAGCTGTATTAGTGGAATGCACACTCCAGACCAGTGTGTACAGGAAGAATACCTGTACAGACCAGATACTGAACTATAACAGCAAACACCCCAGAGGCTGCATTAGGACACCATTTAAATAGGCAAGGGCATACTGCAGCAACTCAGAACTCCTCTCGTCAGAACAGGAACACTTATGCAAGGGATTTAAATGGAACGGGTATCCCAAAAGCACTATCCTCAGGTACTTATGCAACAAACTCATAGAAGAAAACACTACACGAGATAATGACAATACCGTGCATCAAAGTCATTTCAGAAATGACTCCCCAACTACTTCCTGGAATCATAGTGGCCCTCAAACGAGTAAACATCTCTCACCAGCTCCTCACAAAGTTAAAGACCCAACACCCTCATCCACCAGGCCGAACATAATCTACAAGATACCTGGCAAGGACTGTGAAAAATCCTAAACAGGACAAGCAGGGAGAAAATTGACTATACAATTGTATGAACACTCCAGACACAACCAGTACTCTCTCATTTCCACCACACAGCCAATGAAGGACACAAATTCACTGGGACAATGTAACCATCCTAGGACATGCAAAACAGAGACATGCCAGAGAATTCCTTGAAGCCTGGCACTCCAACCGGAACTTAATTAATAAACACATTAAACTGGACCCCATATACAAACCACGACAGTACTGAACAGGAAGTACCAGAAACCAGAGACACATAAATGCCAGGTGGGACAGACCACCAACGCTTCACCAGAGGCACACAGACGATGTCACCTAGCAAGCTGACAAAATGTCTACAGAAAAACACATCAGCTCAGCGAACAAATTTACGATCTCAGCTACAACCTGAGCTTCAAAAACTCTAACAATTTACTCTGTTAAGCCTTTTAAGAATGTGAAATATCTCAATGAGAGCACCTCTTTTATACTTTTATATTCTAAGGAACATCAGCCTAGTATTAAAAAAAAATTCCCTATGTAGGACAATCCTTCATCCTGAAAATCAATCTAATGAACATGTCGCACTCTCTCTAAGGTTAGTGTGTCTTTTTCAGTAAAAGCAAAGTATTGCGGATGATGTGAATCTGAACTAAAAGCAGCAAGTACTGGAGAAACTCAGCAGGTCTGGCAGCATTTGTGCAGAGAGAAACAGAGTCTGATGCGATTCTTCCTTAGAACAGACAGAGCTGAGAAAGACAAGATTTTCCTTGTGTTGAAGAAGAAGGTAGAAGCTCGCATATAATAGATGGTAAGGTTGACCTCAGCACAAGGCAAAGTGGGTTGTAATGGGAGTATAAGAGAGATATAGATGAAAAGTAAGCATTACTGGTAAGTGTCAGTATCAGAAAATAGGTCAGCTCTGCTCGATATAAAACTCTATGCAAACAAGGCACTGGGTTTGTAATCAAATGCAGGACAGATTTCATGATCTGAAGTTATTGAACTCAATGCTGAATCCAGAAAGCTGGAAAATGAGTTGTTGTTCCTTCAGATTCTGTTGGGTTTGCTGGAACACTACTGCAATGTGAGCAATGGGCGTAAAACTGACTGTTGAAATAGCAAAAATCAGAAATTCAGGCCATTCTTGCCGACAGAGTGGAGCTGTTCAACAACATTGTAACCCAGTCTATGTTTGGGGATTAGTGGTGCTGGAAGAGCACAGCAGTTCAGGCAGCATCCGAGGACCTCGGATGCTGCCTGTATTGCTGTGCTCTTCCAGCACCACTAATCCAGAATCTGGTTTCCAGCATCTGCCCAGTCTATGTTTGGTCTTGCCAATGGAGAAGGGACACCATTTTGAGTTGCAATTATCCTAGACAAGATAGAATGGAATATAGATAAATCACCGCATCACCCAGAAGGTGTGTTTGGAAATTCTGACAGTGAGAAGATAAAAGAGCAAGTCTTACTCCTGCAATTTTATGCAAAAGTGTCATAGGTGAGCGAGGAGGTGTTGCGAGTGATAGTGAGATGGACCAGGGTGTAACAGACAAAGCAGTCCCTGTGTCAAGCTGACATGAAAAGGGAGGGAAAAATGTGTTTGGCTGTGACATCCTGCAGGAGCTGGTGGAAATAGGAGACCCTTTGGGTGCAGACACTTGTTTGGTGAAAAGTGAGGACAAGTGCATAGGCTGGTGATGTCTTTCTGTGGATAAGCTGACTAAAACAGGCCATAGTACTCCAGGTGTGGTCTCCCTAAGATCCTTTACAATCTCTGCATGTTGTTTTGCCTCAGAACTCTCTGTAAAATGGTCTACACATCCATTTGTTTCTTAACTGGTTGCTGTATCTGCATGCTAACTATCTGTGATTTAAGATTGGGGACAGCAAAGTCCCTTTGAATACCAACATTTCCCCTTGCTCAGAATGTTCAGAACTTCTGAAAAGAGATCTTTGTTCTTAAATGTTAACTCTGTTTCTCTCTCCACTGATGCTGTCCAGCTCCCTGAGTATTTCCAGCATTTTCCATTTAGATTTCACGCATATAATACGTGCGTAGACAACAACAGCGTCTTGCACTCACATTGTCCCTTAAATATAATAAAATACCCCAAGGTACCTTAGGTGCAACATCAAGTTTGACACTGATCTATATAAGGAGAAATATGAAACAAAAACATGCTCAAAAGAGTAGATTTAGAAGAGAGGGAGAAGGTATAAAAGATATAAAAACAGAAAAGTTTAACTCCAGAATCAGTGGCTAGGCAGCTGAAGGCACATCCATTTATTGTGAAATGATGAAAATCCAGAATGCCGAAGTGCCACAATTGTAGGAGCAGAGAGGTCATGAGATTTCAAAGGGCTGGAAGAGGTTACAGAGTTAGGGACGTTATTAAGAAATATTACAGATGCATGTGAATCTTATATGGAAGCTCTGCTGTTGGCAGACAATATTGGCTCAGTGAGCACAGGAGGGATGGGCAAATGGGCCTTGGATTCCTATATCCGTGTTTCTCTGCAGGTTTTATTTTTTCACTGTTTAGGGAGAGATTAGATTTTTATTTCATAGGACAACAGTGAACGTTCTCACACTTGTCCATTTTAAATTTTATTTGCCCATACTCATATCCATTGCTCTCTTTCTCTCCCTTGATAGCTTATGCCTTTCATATGTACTACTTACTATCACCTACAAGCATAACTCTATTAATTCATCCAAGTCATTGCTAGATATTGTGAAAACCTGAAGTCCCTAGATCAGATTCCTGAGAGACACCACATGTCCCACCTCCCAATCTGAGCACGCATCCTCCTCTTTGTCTCCTAACTTTCGACCAAAGACAGATTTCTTTCGCTTGGAGCTTTATTCATAAAGGAATAACATTAGCAGTTTTGCAGTTAATTGGACAATTCTGAAATCAGGAGAACTTTGAAGATTCAAATGAATGCTCCTTCCTAATGCCGCATTATTTTTGCACCTTAGTCTCAAGAATGGGAACCATCAAGTTTGGATATTCATTGATCCTAAGTTCTATTATTGTCTCTATTACAATTTCTTTTACCAATGCTGCACATTAAACATTATTGCAGCTTTCTAATTTACATTAAAGTGCAGGATAAAGTGGTAGACTATATTTGAGTGTCCATTATTGAACATCGTCCTTGGTAATGGAATTAAGGAAATTTTTATGGAAGGCTTTTAGTGGCACATATATTTCTCGGCATCATGCTGATCTGGAGAATTGGTCAGGTCCTTTGTTTCACAGGTCCAATGGAGTAGGCTGATATTAAGAGAGCAACCATGACTTTATTTGTACAATGTTGAGATGCTGCCTGTCCAAATTGATCATGAGAATTCACAGCAACATTTTCTTGCGAAGTGGCCAACTATTTGAGAACAAACCTCTTTTGTAATTCATCACTGTGGATTTCAACAATCTATTCTTTCATTGTAAGCATCAGGGTGAGGCAAGGTCATTGTAGAGATGCAGATATCATAACTGCAAAGGGTACCCCAGGGATAATGCTGGATTGCCCATGGTGTAGCGAGAAATAGTGTTTTCCGAGATTGAATGTTGGGCAGTAATCGTAATAATTGATTAAAGACCTTGGCCACATCCATATGGTGGGGCAAATTCTGAGTGGATGATTTGATGGAATGGCAGATTTTAAGGTGAATAGATTTGGTGAAATTTGTTTGCAATAGTACTGCAGTGGTCGAACGTATCAGCCCATTCTTTGTACATGTACACTGAACAAAAAGAGGCAACAAAATGGGTAGAAAATATAGCCCTTTCAATTGGTATAAAATAGGAATATTCCATCTTCAGTCAACTATTTAACTTACTTCCAGATCTGAAAGGAGAATGCCGGAGGTTATACGATATGAAAATCCGGGTATTCAAATCTTTATCAAGAGTGGACATCAGTTTTTGGATAAGGTTCGGAGTTTCCTTGCAACTGCTGTAGGAGAGAACAAGATTCAACAAGAAAGGGCAAGAGATTACTTCAAAGAGGTATTCTTTTTAAATTTATAGATTAAATAATCATCAAATGTGGAAAGTGTTTGATACAGTGTCCCCCCTAACAAACATATTGTTTAACTGATAACTGCCATTTACATTTTGAAAGTTTTTGATTGACATACTCTTGGAGTGTCTGCCACCATCCACCCAGCTTTGTGGCATTAATAGACAGGGAGGGTTTCCCACGTAAGTTTACACCATATAAAACACCCAATATAACAAACTGTCAGAGTTGTCTTTTTTATAAATGCAGCAGTACAAGAGCTGGTTCCTCAGGGTCTTCAGGCAAGGATAACATTGCTTCACCCTCCAGTCAGCAACATCTTCTTCCTTATCTTCTACATGATCTATAGTTGGTCATTCACTGCTAGGCCAGCAGGACAGGTGAGATAACAAGGGGAATAAAAGGAGTGGTGGAGAGATTGAGAGAGTCACTGTGAGATCAGTGGAAGGGATGAGAGCACAGTGGGAAATGCAAGGAGCATCAGAGAGAGTGAGTCATGGTGAGACCAATGGGAGGGGGTGAGCGTACAATGGGATTAAAAGCATCAATGAGAGAGAGGGTCACAGTGTGACGCATAGGAGGTTACCAAGGAAAATCAGAGAAGAACAAAAGGGTTAAATGATTCATCAGTGAATATCTTCCTTTTCTGTCTGTATTTGTGCCATATTAGGATCTATGAAATTAGGAATTTTAAAGAGGCTATCACAATGGTAAGGGAATTAATAAGATTATAAACAGAGTAAGAGCAGAGCAATCGAGTTAAATCAATAGTTTGAACAGGACACTAGCTGGGATCTTATAGAGGTAGATGATTCCAGATAATACCTTTAAAAACTTTCTTCATACTTTTTCATGATGTTTGTGAGGTGCTTGAAAAGGCTCTCATTGGCAAGTGAGATTGATCCGGATTGTTGTGGCTAGGTCACAAGGAGACCATCTTCTATATTGTTAAAAATCACATAACACCAGGTTATCGTCCAACAGGTTATTTGGAAGCAATTGCTTTCAGAGCGCTGCTCCTTCATCAGGTGGTTGCGGAGAATAAGATCATGGTCACAGAATTTATAGCCACAGGAGTCCAGTGTCATGGAGATGAGATACATTAAACAATTTTAAACAATATTGTTGTGTCAGTTCTAGAGTCCTGAAAAGAAAAAAAGGCCTTGCATTTAAAAGAATAAGGACTTTCAAAGTGTGGGGATGGGTACATGATGGACAATTATGGCAATCAAATATATGCACAGCAAGATCCCGTACACAATGATGAGATAAATGACGATATCTGATCTGTTGTTATAATATTACTAAAGGGATAAATAATGAAATAGTTTAGGTGGGAAAGCTCTGGTGCGTACATGGTAAAGGTCACAGTCAAGATGTTTTCAGACCCCCCTAGCCTTTTCAATGTCACACCTTCTTCATATGACATGGAGTGAAGTAATTGCTGGACATTGATTTCTATGATGGTGGGAATCATGGGCAGAGAAATCAGATTATCAATTCACCACTCTTGGCTGAAGACACTTCCAGAGATTTTAGACTCATCCATTCTTTTGCATTGGACAACTCGGAAGTTGGAGGATGAGCAGGCTTACAGGGCCCTGTCCTGTTAATTCATTCATTCTTCAGCATCATTCTTGACTGAAAATGGCAGGGCTGCAGAGCTTGAGACTGATGCACTGATGTGAAACACTGCCCCACACATGCAGAAGAAACTGTTAAAGGATGTTTTGTATCTGCACCTCCATGCTATCCTGACCTGCTGACAGAACATATAGTTCTATTAAGGCAACATCTTTCTTCAATCATTTTAGTGCTGCTCCATCTGCTTTGCCAGGTCTGTTCATTCTGTGGGAAGTTTCCCCTAGTAGCTTAATCTATATAGAGATATACTGGTTTAACCAGGGCCCCATTATTCCATGCTAATTGCATTTTTCTTCAGTACAAATGTTTCTGTTTCCATGAACTTGTTTCTCATCCTCCTGGTATTAAAATAGAAATGGTTCAACTTTTCAACCTGATGAGTAGCTCTCATCTATGTTGCAGAAATGACTATTTGGCCATTTTAAAATCCAGGCCAATGTACAGAATTAAAGGGAGAAAGCAGGGGAATGGCTTTAATTCATGATGTTCACTTGGAGAGCCAGCACAGACATGAAGGGCAGAATCACATGTAACAATTGTGATATTCTATGTTTAGATCTTTGTGACAGAAAAGTTACTTTTTGAAATGTTTGGTTTTTATTTCACAGATACTGCACATAATATTATTTTATGGCCAGATTAATCTTCCTAAGGTTGAGCCAGAAGAAATATTGCAGGAAAGTAACCGTCAATTATCAGCAAGGTATCCAGATGTCTTTGAGATGTGCCGCACCCACATTCCAAAACGTCCCCCTTTCACAGTGCTACTTGATGCGGTAAGTTTGCAGATTACACTAAAATTGGTGGGATAGTGGACAGTTGCAGAGGACAATGGAACCTTGATCAGCTGGGCCAATGGGCTGAGAAGTGGCAGATGGAGATTAATTTTGATAAATGCGGTGTGTTGTGTTTTGGTCAGGCAAATCAGGGCAGGACTTATACAGTTAATGGTAGGGCCGCGGGGAGTGTTGTTGAATAAAGAGGGCCACTGTACCTCAGGTGAAGGAAGAGGTTGAGAAGGAGAGTTGTTCATGATAACCTCAGTTGGTGATAGGAATTGAACTTATGCTATTAATATCACACTGCTTTACAGACCAAACGTTCAGCCAACTGAGCTAAACCACTGCCTAATAGCTTTACATTGTTGGATAGTTGTTCATAATATCCTACATTTGTCATTGAAGGACTATTTGTGGAATGATTTGGAGCATTGAGCGAAAGGATTTTAAAAATAGGAGCAGGAACGTAGAGATTGCTGGGGTAGGTTGCTGTAGTCAAACCTGAATTAGATCTGTTCATGATGGTTGCCCTAAAAGTTTATCTCAATCCCTGACTCTCTCTTACTACTTGTGAGTGATCAACCTTCCACTCACCCTATTTTCTAATATACCTGGCTTTGTGGGATTTTGCTCTGTGGTAATGATCTTCCCTAATTGTCTGTTTAGCTACAAACGAATGTGAAAACTAATTTGTCAAATGCTTTAAGTTTAAAGGAGTTAAAGAAATGTAAGTTGTTAAGTTATTTCTTTTTTTTGAATTGTACACATTTGTTTTACAGATTGTTGACATTGTCAGAACAAGACATGAAGATGATGTTTTGCAATGTCTGTTGCTGGAGATAAATGATATGGAAGTTCCTAATGGTAACACACTATGCCGGAATATTTTTGTATCAACAGTTATTAACTTGTGCTATTTTTCTGATGAGCATATGGGAAGTAGAACACCCAATTACTTTGGTGCTTCAGTGTCATGTAGAGGAGCTAGACAGAGAAAAATAATGATCGATACATTGTGCTGCTACACATGGCACCGTGACATTAGCTGGGCAGTATGTGTTGCAAATCAGTACAATCAAGATGCCTTTAGATTTCCTCCTCGTGTCCACTCGATGGCATTTAACATATTCACTAATGGACAAAGCACCCAGGCAAACCAACGTGTTGAAAATCTTCTGGCTGGATTCAGGGATCAGCAAGTGCCGAGGTTTCTTCAAATTGCCAGAGATCTCAGGCAATTTGGATCCTTAGTTCCCAGAGCCCCTTGTGAAAGATGCTTTGAAATGTTCCCAAACATTCAGTTTTATCCATTTCCACAAGCTCATGAACATGCTCATTGGGAATATGGAAACTGTGCAGAGTGTGAATCACTCAGCCAGCTTCTGAAGTCTCATGAGCAAATTGTCTCAAGACTGCATCGTAACCAATTTCAAATTGGACGTGATAGATTAATAAATGCAAAAAATAGACGACTTGAACAAAACCTCCAACTGTTAGAGTTTAGATTCAGGGATGTAGTTCAATTTGAAGGTAATCAATTATAAAGGGATCTGCCTGGAAAGATTCCTAAATTGAAAGCACATTAGAATACACAGTATGTCATGTTCCTGATCAACCTACTAATAAGTATACTGCTTGTATACAGCTGTGGAGTATTACTATGGCTTTTTACAATGAATTCAATTCAATGGACTGAGATTCTAGGTTACATATTACAGCAGTGTTAACTACTGCGCAGCCACACTCCCTAAAGCTGTGGAGTATTACTGTGACTTTATCAATGAATTCAATTCAATGGACAGAAGTTCTAGGGTACATATTAACAGTTTTCAAATTTGCATTTCCTCTGTTTAATTGTTTATCTGGAAGGTTATCCCCGTGCAGTACATCAAACACAGTATTTGCACTTTTAAAGGTTAAAAACACCTGACCTTCTCCATGCCACGGTGGTGATGGGTCATCACTGAACTGGAGCTTCCACTCGCTTATTACTGGAGCTCTTTTCAAGGTCAGCACTAGTTATAAATTCCACCTGGAGGGTAGGGAAGGACAGAGGAACTCCTCCTGCCGTGTGATAGTGCTGTTTTCATCGACCAGGTGGAACTTCTGCAGAAATTTGAAAATTAATCATGTCACTTTTTCCAAATTGGTTCATTCTTGTAATTCAATCAACTGGTATTAAGTTTATTTTAGTACAGAAATTGGTCATTTCAGACTCAAATATCCCACTGATGCTGATAGGAATAATTTGCCTAATATTATAACATGCTAGTCTTCAATTTTACCATATATCCTGAACATTGGCACATAAAGTGGGGGATCGTATACTCCCATTTAAAATATTTTATATTGATCTGCCAGATGATACTCTACCCCATTTTTCTAGAATTCCATGGCTTATTCTGATCACTAGAAACTAAGATGCTAAACAACAGGATGGGAATTACAAATGTATGTAAATAATGTCCCACTGAATCAGAGACAAATATACACTGAAATCATCTTCCTCTTAGAATTAAAGCTATACTCCTTTATTAAGAACAATGCAAAGCAGAAAAACTGTGCAAACACAAGTTTAAATCTAGAAAAAAACTGCATTGGTTAAATTTTCAAACTGCAAACTTAATTTAGATTTGGCTTACTTTTCAAATATTCACTGTTATAACGTTATTTTACAATATCACTGTTATAGATTGCTAGTGGACCTCACAAAAATACACCGGCTATCATTTTCACATTAATCCACCAAAAATATCATTATCCATCTTAGAGACTGCTGAAACATTCCAGAAGATTAATACAACAACTGTTTCTAGTTCCTGTACTTTTGTTAATTAGGACAGACTTGTGAAAGACAGTTAACTACAAGCGAAGGATAACCAATATGTCGGTAGCTTATAGTCAATGAAGTTATATTTAAAGGTTAAAGGGTTTGTCTGGAACCTGATAATTTTTAACCAAAAACATAAATTGCAAGAGAAACTAAGCAGGTCTGGCAGCATCTGTGGAGAGAAAGCAGAGTTAATACTTGAGGCCACTGACCTTTCATCAGAACAGATATTAGCTTGAGTAAAAGAAAGAGGAATTTTATTCCTTGCTGACTCTGAGAAAACTAATACAACATGACATCAAATATGCACTCAAAAGAGTTAGATTTTAACCTCAGACACAGTTGTTTAATATTTGATGTGTCTCCTCAACAATAGAGAAATCTGGAGAGAAAACCTTGCTACCTATCCAGATTTCTTTCTTTACTCAATGTTATTGAAATACAGTTTATTTGTGTATTCATGCGCCTAGCTTTGTCGTTTTCTTGCCCTTTTGATGTCACCAACCTTTTATGTCCAATATGTACCCTTTATATGCATGTTGGAACAGGAGATGCCAGTTCCTTGACACCTGACTCAGTGACTGGTTCCAATATCAGTAAGATGGCAAATTCAGTACTGGCCAATTTGTTTATACTACATTAGTTTCCTGAACCTTCCTCAATCTGTGGTCAGGTGGTTGCCGCAGCCATTATAGGTTAGTGCCTGTTGCTTTTTTAAAATGTTTTACACAATGAAAGGTCTCTGTCATTAAAATCAGATGATGGAGATTGAAAACAGTTGGTCCTTATTTACCTTTATCATGACAAACTTGCAAAAAATTCCCAGCCTAGACTGTCACACGGTGTACTAGAGAGCATCTATGTCTGGAGAGAGCTTGTTTCTTCTTTTAAGTAAAATACATTTTTACATTAAAGTTGCTCACCTTTAATTATATCATAAGAACAAAAATTGCAATGAGATAGGGCGGCACGATTAGCACTGCTACCTCACGGTACCAGGGCATCTGAGTTTGATTCTAGCCTTCGGTGACTGTCTGTGTGGAGTTTGCATATTCTCCTCATGTCTGTGTGGTTTTTCTCCAGGTGCTCCGGTTTCCTCCCACAGTCCAAAGATGTGCAGGTCAGGTAGATTGGCCATGCTAAATTACACAGTGGGAAATGCAGGGATAGGGGAGGGGGAGAGGTCTTGGTAGGATGCTCTTTGGAGAGTTGCTGTGGACTTGGACTAAATGGCCTATTCCCATGCTGCGGGGATTCCAGAAAAAAACGACAGCTTTACAATAAACGTTATAATAATGTATGTTAGATCTATTCCAGCAGAAGATCTTTTTTCACGTTTACCTGCTAAACGTTTCATTAGATTAAAATCATTTCAATCTTATATTCCAATTAAATATGTTGTGTTCTGCTTTTTGCTCTTCAGAGGGTTGGTGTGGCCTTGTTGGGCCAAAGGGCCTGTTTCCACACTGTAGGGATCTGATTCTATTCTATTCTCAAATTTTCGAAAGCCTACTGGAGAATTTGCTGGGCAAGGCTGGCTTTTGTAACTATTTTTTTTGCCTGTGTTGACAGCATCAGATTTGTTGGAATACAGTAAGGAAATAATTATCTGAGTGTTGAAGCCGTGAATAAATTGTAGACATCAGCTACACCGAAAGCTGTTGGAGAAAGAATATCAATTGAATTCTCCCAAAGCTTTTTGAACACTATATGCTGTAATTTTATCATAGTCAATGAAAATAAATACACGGTATTATGCAGAGGCAATTCCAATGTTCAGCGTTTTCATTTGATTAAAATGATGAAAAGAATAACTTATGTCCATTAAGACATGACCTCAGGATATCACAAAATGCTAAACAGTCAGAGTTGCCCCTGGCTAATTTTCTACAGTTCCCTGGCTTGTCCTTACCACCCTTCTGAAACAGTGGCACCACGTTAGCCAACCTCCAGTCTTTTAGCACCTCCCCTGTGACTATCAATGATACAATTATCTCAGCAAGAGACCCAGCAAATCACTTCTCTAGCTTCCCACAGAGTTCTAGGGTACACCTGATCAGGTCCTGGGGATTTATCCATCTTTACCCGTTTCAAGACATCCAGCACTTCCTCCTCTGTAATACGGACATTTTGCAAGATGTCACCATCTATTTCCCTACAGAATATATCTTACATATCCTTTTCCACAGTAAATACTGATGCAAAATACTCATTTAGTATCTCCCCATTTTCTGCGGCTCCACACAAAGGCCGCCTTGCTGATCTTTGAGGGGCCCTATTCTCTCCCTAGTTAGACTTATGTCTTTAATGTATTTGTAAAAACTCTTTGGATTCTCCTTAATTCTATTTGCCCAAGCTATCTCTTGTCCCCTTTTTGCCTTCCTGATTTCCCTCAAGTATACTCCTACTTCCTTTATACTCTTCTAAAGATTCACTCGATCTATCCTGTCTATACCATATACATAAATGATTTGGATGTGAGCATAAGAGGTACAGTTAGTAAGTTTGCAGATGACACCAAAATTGGAGGTGTAGTGGACAGCGAAGAGGGTTACCTCAGATTACAACAGGATCTTGACCAGATGGGCCAATGGGCTGAGAAGTGGCAGATGGAGTTTAATTCAGATAAATGTGAGGTGCTGCATTTTGGGAAAGCAAACTTAGCAGGACTTATACGCTTAATGGTAAGGTCCTAGGGAGTGTTGCTGAACAAAGAGATCTTGGAGTGCAGGTTCATAGCTCCTTGAAAGTGGAGTCACAGGTAGATAGGATAGTGAAGAAGGCGTTTGGTATGCTTTCCTTTATTAGTCAGGATACTGAGTACAGGAGTTGGGAGGTCATGTTGTGGCTGTACAGGACATTGGTTAGGCCACTGTTGGAATATTGCATGTAATTCTGCCCTCCTTCCTATCGGAAAGATGTTTTGAAACTTGAAAGGGTTCAGAAAAGATTTACAAGGATGTTGCCAGGGTTGGAGGATTTGAGCTATAGGGAGAGGCTGAACAGGCTAGGCTGTTTTCCCTAGAGCGTCGGAGGCTAAGGGGTGATCTTATAGAGGTTCACAAAATTGAGGGACATGGATAGGATAAATAGGCATAGTCATTTCCCTGGGGTCGGGGAGTCCAGAACTAGAGGGCATAGGTTTAGGGTGAGAGGGGAAAGATATAAAAGAGACCCACAGGGCAACTTTTTCACAGAGGGTGGTACGTGTATGGAATGATCTGCCAGAGAAAGTGGTGGAGGCTAGTACAATTGCAACATTTAAGAGGCATTTGGATGGGGATATAATAGGAAAGGTTTCGAGGGATATGGACAAGGTGCTGGCAGGTGGGACCAAGTTGGGTTGGGATATCTGGTCGGCATGGACCAGTTGGACCGAAGGGTCTGTTTCCATGCTGTACATCTCTATGACTCTGACTCTATAAATGGTTATTGAGGGTGAGGACTAATTTGGCGAGGTGGGAGAGGGTGTTGGTGGGGGTGCATTAGATGGGTCTGTTGGAGAATGAGGTTGGAGAGACAGTGAAGCTGGAGAGTTCTATGTTGGGGCTTGGTTGGTTGCTGGGAGGGATGAATAAGGGTGGTAGCTGGAATGAGGTTGGGGAGATAGTGAAGGTGAAGAGAAGCTTCTCCACCTCCTGATGCTGCCTGACTTGCTGTGTCTTTCTAGCCTCCTGTTTGTCTACAATGTATTTAGTTCAGCTTGCAATATCCATGCTGTCTCTCTATAACAGAGGCTCAGATGTTCTGTTCTCTGGTCTTTCCCTTAGCTCTGCAATTTTTTTTCTTCAATATTTATCCAATGCAAAGCAGAAAATGACTCAAATAAATCTGCCCCAGCAATACTGAGACAATGCCTTTCAAATTCTAAGTCACTGCATAAAATCAATTTTGCTCGTGATTGGATTTGACATTCACCTGAAGTTGGTTCCCTTTGGTTTAAAACCTTCTTCTAAATGAAAGAGTTTCAGTTGATCAGCTCTGTCCGGACCCCACATGAATTTGAACACTTCTTAAATTTCCTCTCAAGCTTCTCTGCAGAGGACAAACTTGCTTTCTCTAATTTATCTAAATAATTGAAGTCCCTTATCAATGTAAGCACTCTCATTAATCTCCCTGCACCCTCTCGTAACGTTCACATATCCATCCTAAGTGTGATTTGCATGGACATATTAGTCCAGTCGACACCAAACCAGTAATGAAGATTCTTCACTTCATTACCATTGTACACAATGAACATGAGTTGAAGGGGTGGGGGTTTGGCGGTGGGGATCTGGGGCAATCGAGGCCTGTTGTTGGGTGCTCCCTGGAGCCTCTTTAAGGGAAGGTTTGCTTAGTCCTGGGCTGAAGTGAGTGAAAGCAGGAGGAGTGCAATGGGTTGGGGGCAGGGGAATCATCTCCCAGCAGCCTCCCATCCCCTGTCCTTCCTGAAGCCAGGTTGCTTGATCTTTGACTGAAGGATACCCCCTTGATTCCAGGAGTGCTAATGTAACACTGCATGGATTGTGCATCCTGCGTAGTGAGGCCCAACTCACAACTAGGTTAATATCAGCAATACTGGGACGAGGCACTTAAGTCATTAACTGCCTCTTGAACACTTTAATTGATGGCAATGGGAAGACCAAGTACAAACCTTCCCCACTATAGGACTGAGGGATGAAAATCATTGGATCCCAAAGCCACCTTCTGTCTGATTAAATGTTCCTTCAAATTTGCCACTGGGGAAGACAGTGAATTTTGCCCGATGTCTTTGTCTTTGATTTTAAAAATCAGCATCCTGTATGCCTTTGTCATCATTTTCTCAACATGTCCTGCCACCAGCAATGATTGTAGAATCCTTGTGGTGTGGGAAGAGGCCATTCAGCCCATTAAGCCTGCATCAAACCTCTGAAGGGCATCTGACCCTATCCCAGCCCCTGACTCTACCCTGTAATCCTATATTTACCATGGCTAATCCACTTAGCTTACTCACACCTCTTCTACCCTGGATGGTGTATCATGGCCAATCAACTTAACATGCACATCTTTGGACTGTGGAAGGAAACCGGAGCACCTGGAGGAATCCCACACGGACATGGGGAGAATGTACAAACTCCACACAGACAGTCACCCAAAGCTTCAATCAAACCCAGGTCCTTGGTGCTGTGAGACAGCAGTGCTAACCATTCAGCCATTGTGCAAATTTACTTAATAATGGTATTGTAATTCTATTTAATTATATGCAGATGCAAAACAATCGAATAGCAATTTATTGTCACGTGCAATCTTTACAGAAGAAAAGTGAAAAGTGTGTACATCGCTATATTACAGCGCCTATGTTGAAACCTAGAGTAAAGATTGGCTCCAGTAGCATCCTTCACTAAATGGCTTTTTGGAATACGACATGATTTTAGATCTCTCTGTTCTCCACTAATAAAATGCATTTTGTCCTTCATATTGTGTCTTCTTGTTCTTCCTACTAAGTGCATCCCTTCATAATGTCTCTCCATCCACCCATTCAACCAACCCGTCTGTGCTTTGTGTCCTCTTGAAGTTAATCATCATCCTCTTGAGTTCCAAGTTTTATCCCATTTCTAAATTTTGACCCTAAATCTTGGTCCTTAATAAACATGCCAATTGTTTTTGATTGAGGACGAAATATTGTCATGTTTACCTTGGATAACCTCACTGCTCCTCTTCAAGATAATGTAGGGGATCTTTTACACCATCTGAGAATAAGATTTCAGTTTAACATGCAATCTATGAGACAGCACCAGATCATTATGGTTAAGTCCTGGATGAGGCAACTTTCCGACTCAAACGTGAAAGAGCTTTCAGATGTGAATAAGAATATGGTGGCTATCAATGCAAGTATATTATAATTTTCTTAAAAAGATACCTTCACTGCTTTTCTCCATCTGCCTCTGCACTTTCTCATCCTCTGAGAAATCAAGCTCTGTCTCAACTCAAGATCCCTCTCCTCTGAGTTCACTGCCTTCTCGTCTTCCCTAAACCTCTCTTTCCACATAAACGCACCAAGCCTTATGTGTAGATGCATTCTATTTTAGACAATAAGTGCCAGAGTAGGCCATTCTGCCCTTCGAGCTAGCACCACCATTTATTATGATCATGGCTGATCATCCTCAATCAGTATCCTGTTCCTGCCTTATCCCCATATCCCTTGATTCCACTATCCTTAAGAGCTCTATCCAACTCTTTCTTGAAAGTATCAAGAGACTTGGCCTCCATAGCCTTCTGGGGCAGAGCATTCCACACACCCTCTGGGTGAAGAAGTTTCTCCTCAACTCTGTTCTAAATGGCCACCCCCTTATTTTTAAACTGTGTCCTTTGGTTCGGGACTCACCCATCAGCGGAAACATGCTTCCTGCCTCCAGAGTGTCCAATCCTATACTAATCTTATACGTCTCAATCAGATCCCCTCTCAGCCTTCTAAACTCAAGGGTATACAAGTCCAGTCGCTCCAATCTTTCAACGTAAGATAGTCCCGCCATTCCGGGAATTGACCTCGTGAACCTACACTGCACTCCCTCAATAGCCAGAATGTCTTTCCTCAAATTTGGAAACAAAAACTGCACACAATATTCCAGGTGCGGTCTCACCAGGGCCATGTACAGCTGCAGAAGAACCTCTTTGCTCCTATACTCAATTCCTCTTGTTATGAAGGCCAGAAGGCTATTAGCTTTCTTCACTGACTGCTATACCTGCATGCTTGCTTTCATTGACTGATGTACAAGAACACCTAGATTTCATTGTACCTCCCCTTTACCTAACTTGACTCCATTTAGGTAGTAATCTGCATTCCTGTTCTTGCCACCAAAATGGATAACCACACATTTATCCACATTAAACTGCATCTGCCATGCACCTGTCCACTACCTAACCTGTCCAGGTCACCCTGTAATCTCCTAACATCCTCCTCATATTTCACCCTGCCACCTAGCTTTGTATCATCAGCAAATTTGCTAATATTACTTTTAATACCATTATCTATATCATTGATGTATATTGTAAAAAGCTGTGGTCCCAGCACTGATCCCTGCGGTACCCCATTGGTCACTGCCTGCCATTCTGAAAGGGAGCCGTTTATCACTACTCTTTGTTTCCTGTCAGCCAACCAATTTTCAATCCATGTCAGTATTTTGCCCCAATACCATGTGCCCTAATTTTGCTCACTAACCTCCTATGTGGGACTTTGAGGCTTTCTGAAAGTCCAGGTACACTACATCCACTGGATGTCCCTTGTCCATCTTCAGAGTTACATCCTCAAAAAATTCCAGAAGATTAGTCAAGCATGATTTCTCCTTCATAAATCCATGCTGACTCTGACCTATCCTGTTACTGCTATCTAGATGTGTCGTAATTTCATCCTTTATAATTGACTCCAGCATCTTTCCCACCACTGAGGTCAGACTAACTGGTCTATAATTCCCTGCTTTCTCTCTCCCTCCTTTCTTAAAAAGTTGTACAACATTAGCCACCCTCCAATCTGCAGGAACTGATCCTGAATCTATAGAACATTGAAAAATGATCACCAATGCATCCTTGATTTCTGGAGCCACCCCCTTCAGTACCCTGGGATGTAGACCATCAGGTTCCGGGGATTTATCAACCTTCAGACCTAACAGTCTCTCCAACACCATTTCCTGGCAAATATAAATTCCCTTCACTTCAGTTCCTTCAGCCACTATTACCTCTGGGAGATTGCTTGTGTCTTCCCCAGTGAACACAAATCTGAAGTACCAATTCAGCTCTTCTGCCATTTCTTTGTTCCCCGTAATATATTCACCCGTTTCTGTCTTCAAGGGCCCAATTTTAGTCTTAACCATTTTTTTGCCTTGCACATACCTAAAAGCTTTTACTATCCTCCTTTATATTTTTGGCCAGTTTACCTTCGTACCTCATTTTTTCTCTGCGTATTTCCTTCTTAATAATCCTCTGTTGTTCTTCAAAAGCTTCCCAGTCCTCCGTTTTCCCACTTTGCTATGTTATACTTTTTCTCTTTTAACTTTATATATTTTGTAACTTCCCTCGTCAACCACGGCCACCCCTGCCTCCTCTTAGGATCTTTCTTCCTTTTTGGAATGAACTGATCCTGCATCTTCTGCATTATACCCAGAAATACCTGCCATTGTTGCTCCACTGCCATCCCTGCTAGGGTATTGCACCATTGAATTTTGGCCAGCTCCTTCCTCATAGCTCCATAGTTCCCCTTATTAAGCTGAAATATTGTCACTTCCGATTCTACCCTCTCCCTTTCAAACTGCAGATTAAAGCTTATTGTATTATGGTCACTACCTCCTAATGGCTCCTTCACTTCGAGGTCCCTGATCAAATTCGGTTCATTGCACAGCACCAGATCCAGAATTACCTCCTCCCTAGTAGGCTCCAGCACCAGCTGTTCTAAGAATCCATCTCGGAGGCACTCCACAAACTCCCTTTCTTGGGTCCAGTACCATCCTGATTCTCCCAGTCTACTTGCATGCTGAAATCCCCCATAACAACTGTAGTAATATCTTTGTGACAGGCCAATTTCAGCTCCTTATTTAACTTACACCCTACATCCAGACTACTGTTTGGGGGCCTGTAGATATTTTGCTCAAAAAGCACACAATCTGCAGGCAGTCAATCCATGTGACATTTTATAAATTCCTACTTTGGAAATAAAACCAGTCTGACTCAAGATTGGAATACAGACAGACTCTAACCTCACACCTTTTAATGTATTGTCTGGGCTAAGATGTGATCTTTTTTTATAAAACCTTAAGTTATCTTGGGAATGTGACTTCAAAGAAATTTTGGGAGTTACATATTAATGAATTGAAATCTGCAACCCATTCTAAAAGATAAAAGACTTATCAGCAATCTAGGTTTGTTCAAGATACCATATCAGTTGCATGACACTATGATCTTTTGCTATAAATTCTGTGTCTAATGATCCTGCCCCACTAACTACCTGACGAAGAAGCAGCACTCCAATAGCTAGTACTTCCAAATAAACCTGTTGGACTATAATCTGGTGATGTGTGATTTTTAAATATGAGAACACAGTATCTAACTGTCCAAGTATTTCTGTGTGTTGGCTAGTTGATCTGTTGAAGATTAACTCTGAGAAGTGTTCATGTCTCCTTCCACCTCACTCTCATTATCTCCATGTGTTATCTTCCAGTACTGTTACCAATTAACACACTAGCTCTTTCTTATCTTCTTCCCCACAATAATACCTATTCAACATGTTTATGTGATATAACCCATACTTTTTCCTATGATCAGGAGTATTTATCAGATAAGTCACTTTACTAACTCATGTAACTACTTCAAATGGACCGCTGAATTTTGCTTTTCAATGTTCACCTTATAAAGGTGTCAATATTTATCTCCTATTTGTAACATTGTCGTTGTTAACTATTCATCTGCTCATTCTTTCACCTTCACCTGTGAGAATTTTAAAAATTCCTGTGCTACCCTACACGCTCCTGTTTTTCCAGAAATATGGATACATAATCCAACATTGAGTACTCACCCTCCTCTATAAGGAACTTCTCTCTAATTGATTTTAATGGACCTCTAATGTTATGACCACTGGCCAATTCAAAAGGGCTAAGTCTGTTAGAGACATAACTGGTAGCAAGTAATAGGAAAGCTTATACTTTGTCCCATTTCTGTGGATATTTTTGTCAATGCAGACACGACAACATACACGAACGCTCCGCAGAACGTTGGGGACCGATTGCAACGCATCACTGCGTGATCACACAACACCAGGTTATAGTCCAGGTGCTTCCAAATAAACGTTTTGGACTATAACCTGGTGATGTGTGATTTTTAACTTTGTAACACGCCGTGATGCGTTGCATCTACCCCAAAGTGTCCAACAGATCTCCAATACCAGGCAAGTTCTGCGGCTCTTTCTAAAATCGACTTTTGTATGCCCCAGTCCAACACCGGCACCTCCACATCATGACTGCGTGTTACAGATAGCAATGGTGCAGAGTTGATTCCTGACTGAGGAAGGGTGAATTTGGCTGATACGCTCTTTCAGAACCAGAATCCCCACCCCCACACCCCCTTATCTTCACTGTAGACATAAACTAAGTTGCCACTTTGAAGACCTAAAGTTCGATTTGTGTATGTGAATGGAAAGATAAAGACTTATCAGTTTTATTTCAGCCATAACTCTGCATTGACCAATTGGACATCGGGTCCGATCAGTAAACAGGAAGTCGGTTTCTTCATCGTTGCGTCAGATGATCAGCTGGTTTTCAGGTCCTGGGATTAGATACGCTGCTTCTCTCTTCCGGGGTTGTGGAACAAGAAGTTCCCAATTCCAGTTAAACAGAAGTTTCCCCTTCAGTAAGGTCCAGCAGCCACCACACACTCTTCAGTCTGGTCATCGACTAGCTGTGCTTTGAATTGAGCAATGCAGAATGGGAGACCGACACATCGGAGAGATATCAGGTATTTGGTCATCTCCAAAATGAACATATGTAGTAACGTTGGTAAAAACAATGACTGCAGATGCTGGAAACCAGATTCTGGATTAGTGGTGCTGGAAGAGCACTCGGATGCTGCCTGAACTGCTGTGCTCTTCCAGCGCCATTAATCCAAAATATGTAGTAACGTTGGTTAGTAAAATGGTTACAATGATCAGCAAGTAAATTGCAGTTTGTATTGCTGCCACATTGATAGGTTAAAATGTGTTGAATTGTATTGATGATCAAGGCGGGAGTCTCGTTGGTGGGAATAGGAAATTTACATTTTTACTTAGGCAAGGAAGTGCAGATATTAAGCCTTAAAATGTTTGTTCTCTTAGGGCTTGTATTTATAGTTCAGTAAAGCTAAACCTTTTATTTTCAGATTAACATGTCACACTAACAGGCAGTAATTTGTACATTGCTATAGTTGGCTAATGCTGTAGTTTTATGTAATACTGAGATGCAAAACAAAACAGCGTTTTAATTCTCCTCTCCTAATGGGTGATGTCAGCCACCAGGTAGAGAATAATGCATAAATTGTTGAACAAGACATTATTATATATCTTGAATGAGATGGGTTTTTCTTTCCATGGATTGGGCCGTGATCAGTTGGTTCAGTGCATAGGAGGAACCATGATTTTCCTACTATTAATTCCCAGTTGACATCAACTTTACTTCAGCTTTCCTGTCTGCTTTCTATATTCTGTAAGTAACTTAGTCTGAAAACCTATTGATCTCAGCATTGACTATACCCGGTGTGCCAGTTCCAGAGTGTCTCAAATCAAGTGACAAGATCATAAAATCAAAAGATAAATCATGAATTGATTTTATTTCAAAATGTAAACCAAATTTAGGTTGACAGTTGGTTGATAAAGCTCAATAAAGGCTTATTCAGGGAGATCTAAGATGGCGGTCTGAAAAGTCTGCTGTGATGGCCTCTGTGCCATACCCCAGGGCACTCCCCTGTTTCGGGCACACCCACAGCTGCTGCTTCAACTCCTGTGGTGGCGCCTTTGAGTTCGGTGGAGCAGCAGCACCTATTCAGAGTTTGCAGAACTCCGTGAAAAAATGGATACAGTGCTGGAGCTAATTTCTCCCATTCTGAAAAAGCCTGAGCAGGAGATTCTTTTTGTAAAAGAGTAAAATATATTTCAATAAATGTATATATTTTTTAAAAGGCTCATTAAATCTCTAACAGGTCTGAAAATGCTGTACAAAAAAAAATTAAATTTTTACGTGTTAGACATACACCAAAATCTCAGCTTTAAAGGGATTATTGATTAAGGCAGGTTTTATGGGTGATATTATATTTTCACAGGTCTATAGTGAAAAACCGAGATGTGATATATTTTAGAGCAGGGAGCAGTTGGCAAAACCACTCATTATAGGCTAAAGGTAGGACATCTTTCTGAGCTATTACCAAGCAGAGGAATGGAAACAAAATACCTCTTCTGCTACTAACCTTTGTGACACTATCATCTACAGAACATAAACAAACACCATTTGTATTACCTCACTTTCATTGCATCCAATCTAACTTGTTTCAATTCCTTCCTCACTCTTCATAACACAGGAGGAGAAGGATTCACTCCTCAGGGACAATGCTGTACCTATGTATGTCGTGACCATGTTTCCAGGTCAGGTTTGAGGTGGTAATTGGGGTAAATTGACTGGAGTGCTAGGTTTTATCTCCCTAGTTTCATTTTACATGTAGTCAGGCAGGTGTGAGAGAATCGTACTGTGGACTGGTAGTGTCTAAAGAGAATAGATTTTTCACCGCAATTAGCTGTAATTCTGTTGGCTTCAGTTTCCCAACAATAACCACATACTGACAGTAAAATGAAGGAAAAAGGTAGGCAATAATGTTCGACAAAATGAGTTTGTCCTGATTAATCTTTTTAAATGATCTGTTTAATTTACTTCTGGAGCTCGTAAAGAAATGGTGGACTTGGTACGCCATGAAGTAGCGGAGGTACAAAACTTTGTAAAAAGTGGAAATCAGTTTTTGAAGATTACCCGATCATTCATTGCAAACTCTGTGCGAGAGGGAAAGCTGACTCAAATAAAAGGAAGAACCTACTTTAAAGAGGTATTGTTTTCACTTGTTCATGAAAGATACATAAAATGTAGATTGTGAACTTGCCTCTTCTCAAACATTTTGTATTGGTGGACAGGTTGGCTTTCTGCAACCAGCTGCCTGATTGCATGGCAGTATTTGAGCCAGCAGATAGGGCTAGGGACCCAATTCCCCAGAGCCCCTCTCACTTTCACACCATAATGTTTCTCAAACTATCAATTATGGCACACCTCCCTTTTCTTAAAACATGAACATGACAAAAGCTGAATCCCCAGACTCTTTAGCCACAGTGAGCATCTCTTCACCCTCCAGTCAGCAGTACCCTGTTCTTCATATTCCACCAAGTTGCACCTGTCCCCTAATACCCTCGATTTACATCTGATTAAAGACAGTATTCAAATAACCTAACTTGTCTACTTTGTTCAGATATTGCGATATCAGCTGCAGATTTCTCATATTTTCTGCTTTTACTGCACTTCAATTCAATTTGATTTAATACCTTTGTGTCATAAGCACTGTATATCATTCTTAACGCCTAAATGTTGTATATTAAAATGTCTATTTTTATATTTTGCAGGCAATGCATGCAATATTATTTTGTGGGCGCATTAATATTCCCCTAATTAATCCAGAAGAAATGATGGAACATCATGAATTTCAGTTATTGTCTGAAATATATCCAGATGCCTTTCAGAAATACAACTCCCATCTCCCAAAACGTCCTCCTTATGCAGTGCTACTTGGTGCAGTAAGTTCAAGTACTTCATTCAAGAAAGCAGTTAGAGAATAGAAACTAGCTATAGTCAATTAAGTTGGAGGTACTTATTTAACCCTTGCCTACCTCACACCCTGAATATTCTTATAAAGAACAAAGAAACTTTAGAGCCCATGAACAGGCCCTTCCACCCTCCAAGGCGAAGCCAATCCAAATCCAATGTCTAAACCTATCACCCAATTCCTGAGCATCTGTATCCCTCTGCTCCTCACCTACTCATGCATCTGTCCAGATGCACTTTAAATGAATCTACCGTACCTGCCTCTACTACTTCTGCTGGCAACGCATTCTAGGCACCTACCACCCTCGGTATAAAGTACTTGCCGTGTATGTTCCCTCTTAAGCTTTTCACCTCTCACCTTGAATGAATGATCTCTCATTATTTAATCCCTCACCCTGGGGGAAAAAGCTTATCTCTATCTACCCTGTCTATACCCTTCATGATTTTGTACACCTCAATCACATCCCCCCTCAATCTCCTTTTTTCTAATGAAAACAATCCTAACCTACTCAACCTTTCTTCATAATTAGCACCTCTTTTAAGTTGGTAAGGCATGATCTACCTCGTACAAAATCATGTTGCCCATTCTTTTCCAAATATAAATAGATTTTATCCCAAAGTACCTTCTCCAGGAACTTTCCCACCACTGACGTCAGGCTCACTGGTCTGTAGTTAACTGGAATATCCCTTCTTGTACAGGGGGACAACATGAGCAACATTTTCCAGTCCTCCGGCACCTCACCTGTGTTTAAGGATGCTACAAAGATATCTGTCAAGGCCCCAGGTATTTCCTCTCTTGCCTCCCTCAGCAACCTGGGATAGATCCCATTCGGTCCTGGGGATTTGTCCATCTTAATATCCTTTAGCTTACCTTACACATCTTCCCTCTTTATGTCAACGTGATCCAGAGTAAACAAACTTATATCTCTAATCTCAACATTCATCATCTCCAGTTCCTCAGTGAACACTGATATAAAGTAATCACTGAGAATCTCACCCATTTTCTCAGGTTCGACACACAGGCTTCCTTCCTTATCCTTTAGTGGACCAACCCTTTCTCTGGTTACCCTCTTGCTTCTTATATAAGAACAAAAGGCCTTGGATGTTTCCTAATTTTGCTTGCCAAAGCTATTTCATGACCCCTTTTAGCCTGCTTGATTCCTCGTTTAAGAATGGTCCTACTCTCCCAATATTCCTCCAAGACCCATTCTGTTCTTAGCTGCCTGTACCTTATGCATGCTTCCCTTTTCCTCTGGGCTTGTCGCACAATTTCTCCTGTTATCCACGGTTCACGAATCTTGCCCGTCCTATCCCTTGTATGCAACCTTACAGCAGGCCAGATCTGCCTCATTTGGTGGGTTTACAGCTGGAAGTGCACCAGAATTTTATTTCAGCAGCCAATGATATAGTGCAGAGAACAAGTCCTAGTTTTACTTGGTTAGGGGGATCAGTTAGCTCAGTTGTCTGGGTGGCTGGTTGGCCTGTTTATGATGCAGAGTGATGCCAGCAAAGCATGGGTTCAATTCCTGCACTATCTGAGTTGCCACGAAGGATTCTCCTTTCCGGCCACTCCCCTCACCTGAGGTTTGATTGCCCTGTGGTTAAACCACCACCAGTCATCTCTCCCTAATGAGAAAGCAGCCCTATGGTCTGGAAGGTCTGTGGGAACTGGGGCTACAATCTGATGCTAGATCATCAGTACTTCTTGTCCTGAGCTATTTAAATGGCCAAGATGGTGTTGGGAGGGATAGGTTGTGCTATGGGACAGGCTACGCACCCATCAGCTTGGGCAAAATCCAGTAGCCAGTTGTTAAATTTAAATGACTACTACAATCTGAGGAATGCAGCTTTATTATAACATCATCAGCTTGAAGCTACCTCACCCCTACAGTGTGTTACTCAGTCACTGACCAACCCTTTGCAGACAAACCAGAAAGAGGAAAAGAACACAAGACAATGCTGGAGAAACTCAGCAGGTCTGACTGCATCTGCGGAGAGAGAAACTGAGTTAATGTTTCAAGGCCAGTAGAGATATGACTGTTTGTTTGTCAGAACTCAGAAACCAGAAATAATGTTGGGTTGCAGTAACTTAACCATTGCCCCCTCCTACATGACGTTCTCCTGCCAATTGTGGCTGGGAGAAGTGGTTAAAATTCCAACATTTCTGTAACTTGCTTATGTGAAGGTCTATGGCATATATTACCAATATTAGGAAACTTGGGTGGAATTGTCGCCAGTTTTGAATGACAAAGGTGAGAATGGAACAAACAGATTCTTGCAGTTGAGAAGAACATGATGAATATGATGTACACTAATATCTCATTACTGCCGAATCTCAACCTCCGTTCTGTGCAGGTTGGTATTTTCCCAGGCAGCAGGGAGAAAATAGATGGTGCTATTTCCTGCATAAATCCCAGAGGCAGCTACCAGACTCTATCTTCTGTGGGAATCTAGGCCAGCAATTCACAATATCTCAGTACCTGCTCATGGGCAACCACCAACTGCACACTTCATCTGCAGCGATTGGGAGCAGCAAAGCACCAGCCCCACCACATCATTATGGCATAGATCAGATTCACTTAGAATACAGTTCAGAACTTCAGTACTGCCCTTTGGAGCTCATCAATACCTTAATTGCAATAGTGCTGCGTGCAGGGCCAGGCATCCATCTCATGTATTAGGAAGAGAGTGAATCTCAGACCACTTAGCTTCCTAATAGACATTACAAGTTAATCGTAGTCATCTCTGCAGAGCAGAATTAACCATAGGGGACCAATTAGAATGTCACTTTAGCCTGCACTTTGGAAGTTTTCAGAACAGGTCCGGGCCGAAGAAAATAATCCCTGAGTTATTAGAAGTTAATGATAATTGCAGAAACAGAAGAGACTAATGTGTCAGAGAGGATTATACAAGCTGAAGGAATGTGTCAGAAATAAATGAACTGTTACTTATTGGTTCCTTTTCAGCAATCGTTTGTATTGACTTGATGCTCATTCTTTAGCTGATATCTCTTCACAAAACTGTTTAACGGTTTCGTGAAGAGATATCAGCTAAAGAATTAGCATCAAGTAAATGCAAAAGATTGCTGAAAAGAAACCAATTACAGCCTTGCAAACAGAACAAGGAACTTTAAAAGTAGAAACAGAGTGACCCTAACTGAGTTTTGTGTCCGCGAGGCTGTTGTTGATGTTGCTATTTGTAATAAGACCATTTCAAATCATTCTTATATTGTGTTAAATAGCTTGTTTTGTTTCTCGTTTTGTGCGTAAAGAGATTTGATGTTCTTTTGTTAATTGTATTAGTAGCTTTGTGTGAATATGACTGACCACCACAATAACTAATCAAGAAAACATAAAATTCATGGTCCATCAAACCAGATTTCACACTGGTAAAAGACTTATCCAGTATTATCATAACATATTCCTGCCAGTGGGACTTTGCTCTGTACAACCTATTGTGTTTGTCTACAGGTGACTGTATTTCGAAAGTAATCTGTTGATCTTGAAGGGCTTTAGATTGTCCTAATGACATGAATGATACTATACACTTCTTTAATGATTGGTATACATTTGTTTTTCAGGTTGTTGAAATCATAGGAACTGACATTAATGAAGTTTTGAAATGTCTAACAGATCTAAATCGTGACATGCTTGTGGAATTTACTGGCAACAATTGCAACAAATTGGGAAACATCTTTATATCAGAAGTTATCAGCTGCTGCTATCTTTGGGATGTTACTACCAGAGAAAAAACAGACAATTATTTTGGTGCTGTAGTGTCAGTTAGAGGAAGGCAACAGAAAGAAATAATGTTTGATATATTGTGCTGTCAAACATGGCACCTGTATATTAGCTTGGCAGTATGTATCTCCAAAAAGTTTAATAAAATATCATTAAGGTTTCCACCTGAACTTCAAATTGAAGTTGTAGATACAATCCATAGCGGTCAGTATGATCTCCCATCTGGGGTTCAGATATGCAACTCACTTGAAAGTTCACCTTATAAGTTATGCTTTGATATATATATCAATAATAATTCAAACTTTGAATTTGACATCAGTGCTAAGTGTGAAGCTCTAAGCCAGCTTTTATATGCTAACCGGCAAATTGCTGAGAAATTAGAATTCTTAGACACAAGCATTTTAATGAATTCCACAAAGCTGACTAATTATAAACGACTTAAAAACAATCTCAAATTATTAGAATTTAATGTTGGACAACATTTGCAATTTTATGATCCAAATGAATAGCGATTGCTAGAGAGATTCCAATACTGAAAGCAAATTATACCAAATAGTTTGTCATTAACAGACTTATGAGAAATAAAGCTGATATATCTGTGGAGTTTTACACTTTCATCTGTAAGATACAATGTGTTGGATAGAAAATTAGTGAGGGACTTTAAAGAGGAGTCTGAGTCCCCTGTTTGGCAGCACAAATTGTTTGCTTCTCTATTGCCAAATGTATCAAAGGATGTCTGCCCAGATATACACTGCACATCCTGCAGGGAGGCAATTTAGTATATAGTCATAGAAATGTACAGCATGGAAACAGACCCTTCAGTCCAGCCCGTCCATACCCACCAGATATCCCAACCCAATCTAGTCCCACCTGCCAGCATCCGGTCCATATCCCTCCAAACCTTTCCTATTCATATACCCATCCAAATGCCTCTTAAATGTTGCAATTGTACCAGCCTCCACCACTTCCTCTGGCAGCTCATTCCATACACGTACCACACTCTGTGTGAAAACGTTGCCCCGTAGGTCTACTTTATATCTTTCCCCTCTCACCCTAAACCTATGCCCTCTAGTTCTGGACTCCCTGCCCCCAAGGAAAAGACTTTGCCTATTTACCCTATCCATGCCCCTCATAATTTTGTTGAGCACAGATTTAACTTTGTTTTTAAAACTGTCAAAACACTTCTAGCCTGGGATTGTGATGTGGCATACAAAACATCTATTTTTATCTTTTAAGTGAAATGTATAAATTTTGAATGTTGGCTCCTTTAAAAATGCATTGAACAATAACTGGTATAAAACAATTTGTTCAGATTTCAGGATGTAATACAGCTTTAAGATCTATTATGTTTTTCTTTCACACTGATTTGTGAAACTTTGTGAAATTAAATCATTTCAGCTTTATATTCTGATGTGTCTCTGGCATTATTCAATTCATTTCCATTCAGCAAAGAGTTTAACCTACACTATTTGCATTTTACAACTATCAAAACATTTCCAGTTTGTAGAAGTATTTGTTGGATGAGAAGTTTCAAGATCATTTTTTTCCCCTCAGTATTGAGTGTTTGGTTACAACAAGAATCTGGTTTCTCAAATGATCAGAGCCATAAAATGTTCGAAGATATTGATTACACTGGCTGGTGGAAACAATGGATATTTGTAAAAAAAAATGTTCAAGACCCATCAGAAACCATCTTCCAAAATTTAATGTTCTTTTAGCTATAGATGTGGAGGTGCTGGTGTTGGACTAGGGTGGACAAAGTCAAAAATCATACAACACCATGTTATAGTCCAATAGGTCATTCCTGATGAAGGGATTTTGCCAGAAACGTCAATTCTCCTGCTCCTGGGATGCTGCCTGACCTGCTGTGCTTCCACACTCTTGACTCTGATCTCCAGCCTCTGCAGTTCTCACTTTCACCTTATTTGAAAAATAAACCTGTTGGACTAAATGTGGTGTCGTGCGATTTTTTTTGACTTTTGTTGTACAATCATAGAGATATACAGCATGGAAATGGACCTTTCGGTCCAACTTGTCTATGCCGACTAGATTTCCTAAATAATTCTTGACTCGTTTGCCAGCATTTGGCCCATATCCCTCTGAACCATTCCTATTCATGTACCCATCTAGATGCCTTTTAAATGCTGTAATAGTACCAGCCTCCCTCTGCTTGAAAAAGTTGCCCCTTCGGTCCCTTTTAAATCTTTCCCCCCCTCATCGTAAACCTATGTCTCTATCTTTGTACTCTCCTATTCTGGGAAAATGACCTTGACTAGTTACCCTATGCCTGCCCCTCATGATTTTATAAACTTATATAGCCGCCCCTCAGCCTCCAATGCTCCAGGGAAAACAGCCACAGCCTATTCCGTCTCTTCCTATAACTCAAACCCTGTAAACATAGCAACATCTTTGTAAACCTTTTCTGAACCTTTTCAAGTTTCACAACATCCTACCTCTCACAGCGAGACTGCAATTGAATGCAGTATTCCAAAAGTGGCGGAATCAATGTCTTGTGGAGCAGCAATATGATCTCCAAAGTCCTGTACTCAAGGCACTTCCAATAAAGGCAAGCCTACCAAACACCTTTATCACTGTCCTGTCTACCTGCAACTCTGCTTTCAAGGAACTATGATCCTGCACACCAAGGTCTCTTCATTTGAATGTCATCAGGACATTCCCATTAAGTGTATTAAGTCCTGCCCTGATTTGTCTTATCAAAATGCAGCACCTCACATTTATTTAAATTAAACTCCATTGGCGACTCCCCACCCATTAGCTCAACTGATCAAGGTACTTTTCTACTCTGAGGTAACCTTCTTTGCTATCAACTGCACCAACAATCTGATGTTATCTGCAAACTTATTAACTGTACCTCCTATGTTCACATCCAACTAATTTATATAAATGACAAAAAGCAGTGGACCCTGCACACCACTGGTCACAGGCTTCCAGTCTGAAAAGTAACCCTCCACCACCATCACCCTCTATCTTCTACCTTTGAGCCAGTTCTGCATCCAAATGGCTAGTTCTCCCTGTATTCTATGTGTAAAATGTTTTTTTTAATTTCAAAAATGAACTTTATTCATAAAATTATTTGGGTCTCTTTACAACTGGTCATGCCATTCTTGTGCACACATTACATTACTTTACATACAGACATCAAAATTTATTTTTCCTATATACAAGCCTGTACATTTACTATCCAGCTCTTCTGCTGAGGCGTCAGCGGAGCCCAAATGACTGGATGGGCTGCCTGTTCTTCTTAAGCAGGCAAATGTTACACGGTGGTCTTTCCCCACCACGCCTTGGCGGCAGCTGCCGCAAACTTCAGTGCGTCCTTCAACACGTAGTCCTGGACCTTGGAATGTGCCAGTCTGCAACACTCAGTCGGGGTCAACTCCTTCAGCTGGAAGATCAACAGGTTTCGGACCGCCCAGAGAGCGTCCTTCACCGAGTTGATGATCCTCCAGGCACAGTTGATGTTCGTCTCGGTGTGATTCCCGGGAAACAGACCGTAGGGCACGGAGTCTTGTGGAACGGCACTGCATTCCTCTCCAGACTTTTCTGTGTAGGCACATTCCAGAAGGAGATGGAAATGTGTTGCTGGAAAAGCGCAGCAGGTCAGGCAGCATCTAGGGAACAGGAGAATCGACGTTTCGGGCATTAGCCCTTCTTCAGGCTAATGCCCGAAACGTCGATTCTCCTGTTCCCTAGATGCTACCTGACCTGCTGCGCTTTTCCAGCAACACATTTCCATCTCTGATCTCCAGCATCTGCAGACCTCACTTTCTCCTCACACATTCCAGAAGGAGGTGTGTGACAGTACCGTTTCCACCCCCCCCCCCCCCCCCCCGCAGCTGCTTCGAGGGCAGCGTGCGGTGCGGCAGAGAGTCCGGGCGTGCATAAAGGATCTCACAGGCAGAGCCCTTCTCACCACCAGCCAAGCCATGTCTTGGTGCATGTTGGAAAGTTCTGGCGATGAGGCATTCTGCCAAATGACTTTGACAGTCTGCTCAGGGAACCGCTCGGTAGGACCTGCCCTCTCCCTTTCCCAAAGGGTCTCAAGGACACTACGTGCTGACCACTTCCTAATGGACTTGTGGTCAAAGGTGTTTTTCTTCATAAACTTCTCCACGAAGGACAGGTGATACGGAACGGTCCAACTACTCGGAGCGTTCTGCGGCAGCGAGGCCAGGCCCATCCTTTGCAACACCGGGGACAGGTAGAACCTCAGTACGTAGTGACACGTGGTGTTTGCGTACCGGGGATCCACGCACAGCTTGATGCAGCCACACACAACGGTGGCCATCAGGGTGAAGGTGGCATTGCGTGTGTTTTTTCCCCCGTTGCCCAGATCTTTACACATCAAGTCCCTTCAGACCTGGTCCATCTTTGATCTCCATATAAATTGGAAGATGGCCCGGGTGTCTGCAGCAGCACAGGTTCTGGGAATAGGCCAGACCTGTGCCACATATAACAGCAATGACAGTGCCTCACACCTGATGACCAGGTTTTTTCCCATGATGGAGAGCGACCGTAGCTTCCATCTGCCCAGTTTCTGCCTCACTTTGCTGATACACTCCTCCCAAGACTTGGCACATGCCCCAGCCCTCTCGAACCAAATACCCAGCACCTTCAGGTGGTCGGTCCTGACGGTGAACAGGATGGAGGATTGGTCGGTCCAGTTCCCGAAGAGCATGGCCTCGCTCTTGTCTCGGTTTACCTTGGCCCCCGAGGCCCGTTTGAACTGGTCACATATGCACATGAATCTGTGCACGGATAGTAGATCCGAGCAAAAAAACGGCGATGTCATCCATGTACAGGGAGGCCTTGACCTGCAGGCCCCCACTGCCGGGAGTAGTCACCCCTCTCAGACTCGCATCCTTCCTGATGGACTCGCAAATGGCTCTATGCAGCACACAAACAAGGCAGGAGAAAGAGGGCAGCCCTGCCTGACTCCAGATCTGACTGGGAAGCTATCTGATTCCCACCCATTGATTGAAACTGCACTGACAATGTTGGTGTGGAGCAGTCTGATCCAATTGCAGATTCCCTCCCCAAAGCCTATTTTGGAGAGAACATCTCTCATATACCTGTGTGATATCCTGTCAAAGGCTTTTTCCTGGTCTAGGCTGATCAGGCAGGTATCCAACCCTCTGTCCTGCATGTAGGCGATCGTATCCCTGAGGAGTGCGAGACTCTCAGCGATCTTCCTGCCCGGTACAGCACAGGTTTGGTCAGGGTGAATCACCGACCCCAGAGCAGACCTGACCCGGTTGGCAATAACCTTTGACAGAATTTTGTAATCTGCATTCAACAGTGAGATTGGTCTCCAATTTCTGAGTTCCTCTCTCTCCCCCTCCCGCTTGTAGATGAGGGTGATGATGCCTTTCCTCATGGAGTTAAAAATCACACAACACCAGGTTATAGTCCAACAGGTTTAATTGGAAGCACACTAGCTTTCGGAGCGACGCTCCTTCATCTGGTGATAGTCATGGGGGGAATCACTCATGGTACCTGCCCGAAGCATACTGACATATACCTCCAGCAGGTCCTGGCCAATCAAGTCCCACAGAGCAGGAATTGAGCTCGACCGGTAAGCCGTCGCTTCCAGGAGTTTTATTCTTTTTGAAGGACTCGAGGGCCTTGGTCAGCTCGTCCAGAGATAGCGGCTGGTCCAGCCTCTCCTGTGCTCTGACGTATAAGACCTCCATGATAGAGGACAGGGAACCTTTTCAAATGCCTCATTGACATCCATACAGATCACATCCACCACTCTGGCTTCATCAATCCTCTTGGTTACTTCTTCAAAAAAACTCAGTCAAGTTAGTGAGACACGAGTTCATCAAACTCAATGTAAATAAATTGCATGCAAAGGGAATTCCATTCAAGTGTTTTTATTTCAAAATGTGTGTACATTTAGTGTGAACATAATCTCAGTTTTGCATATAAATGACTATGTCATTTCCTATTGGCACTTAATGAGGTTCACATTATATATAACTCAGTCATATCTCCAGGTTAATTAATGAGAGGAATTAAAGTGAAAATTATTGACAGATACATCAAAGATTGCTCACATTTAAAACTATTGGATGGTGGGGGGTTTAGTTAGCTAAGTTGGCTGGGGCATGGTTTAGAATAATACCAGCAATGTGGGTTTGATTTCTATTCTGGTACGATCCTGGGACCTACTTCCCCTTCCCTTGAGAGTGGATGAGAATCACAAGTTAAAAATATCCCAATGTTCAATAGCCTCTGCATTAAAAAATGCTTCTCCTAACCTCATTCCTAAATGGCTTGCCTCTGATACTGTATGCCCTGGTTCCAGAAGCTTCCTGCTCGCACCTCCCAACCAGCCAAGATAAACAAGCTTCCTGTATATCAGCTCTGCATTATCAGCTCTGAAGTGCAGTCGTCACTTTCTCCTCGAAGCTTCCTGTATATACCTTGTTCATCCTTCTAATTATCTTGTAAATTTCTTTGCAATCTCCTCTAATTCTTCTAAACTCTATAGAACACAGGCCTAGTGTCCTGAATCTCTCCTCAAATGTTAGTCCTGTCATCACAGGAATTCGTCTGGTGCACCTCCACTGAGCTCTGAAATGAAGTAACTATAGTCACCTTAGGCAAGGGAAAGAAAACTGCTCACAATACTCCAGTTGCAGGCTGACACACATGAAATGGAGACATGTCATAGTGATTTTAAAGCAATTAGTGGCAATATTTTTAATGTATTTTCTGCTGTAGTTCCTGGCAATTACTGGCATTTCATCAGTCTATTTTCTTTATTTACTTCTGAGTTTCACTTTTTTTTGTCATGAGAAGGAGTTTGAACTCCCTGATGGCTGAATGGACAATTTCAAGAGTGGATCATTGAGCAGTTGGGGAAGAGATGGGTGATTGGCCATTTTAATGGTGGGAGGTCATGATTAGGCCACTTGTGAAATGTTGCCTGCAATTCTGGTCTCCTTCCTATCGGAAGAATGTTGTGAAACTTGGAAAGGTTTAGAAAAGATTTACAAGGATGTTGCCAGGGTTGGAGGGTTTGACTATATGGAGAGGCTAAATAGACTGGGGCTGTTTTCCCTGGAGCATCAGAGGCTGAGGGGTCACCTTGTAGATATTCATACAACCACGAGGGGCATGGATAAAATAAATAGGCAAGGTCTTTTCCCTGGGATACAGGAGTCCAGATTTGAGATCATAGTCTTAAGGTGAGAGGAGAAAATTTAAAGGGACATAAGGGGCAACTTTTTCACACAGAAAGTGGTGCGTGTATGGAATGAGCTGCCAGAGGACGTGGTGGAGGTTGGTACAATTACAATATTTTAAAGGCATCTGGATAGGTATATGAATATTAAGGGTTTAGAGGAATATAGAGATGGAAATGTGTTGCTGAAAAAGCGCAGCAGGTCAGGCAGCATCTAAGGAACAGGAGAATCGACGTTTCGGGCATTAGCCCTTCTTCAGGAATGAGGAAAGTTGGTCCAGCAGGCTAAGATAAAAGATAGGGAGGAGGGACTTGGGGGAGGGGCGTCGGAAATGTGATAGGTGGAAAGAGGTCAAGGTGAGGGTGATAGGTCAGGGGCGGAGAGGTCGGGAAGAAGATTGCAGGTTAGGAAGGCGGTGCTGAATTTGATGGATTTGACTGAGACAGGCTGGGGGGAGGGGAAATGAGGAAACTGGTGAAATCCGAGTTCATCCCTTGTGGTTGGAGGGTTCCTAGCCGGAAGATGAGGCGTTCTTCCTCCAACTGTCGTTTCGCTGTGGTCTGACGATGGAGGAGTCCAAAGACCTGCATATCCTTGGTGGAGTGGGAGGGGGAATTGAAATGTTGAGCTACAGGGTGGTTGGGTTGGTTGGTCCAGGTGTCCCAGAGGTGTTCTCTGAAACGCTCCGCAAGTAGGCGACCTGTCTCCCCAATATAGAGGAGGCCACATCGGGTGCAAAGGATGCAATAGATGATATGTGTGGAGGTGCAGGTGAATCTGTGGCGGATATGGAAGTTTCCTTTGGGGCCTTGGAGGGAGGTGAGGGGGGAGGTGTGGGCGCAAGTCTTGCACCTCCTGCGGTTGCAGGGGAAGGTGCCGGGAGTGGAGGTTGGGTTGGTGAGGGGTGTGGATCTGACGAGGGAGTCACGGAGGGAGTGGTCTTTACGGAATGCTGATAGGGGAGGGGAGGGAAATATATCCTTGGTGGTGGGGTCTGTTTGGAACCTCCATATCCGCCACAGATTCACCTGTACCTCCACACATATCATCTATTGCATCCTTTGCACCCGATGTGGCCTCCTCTATATTGGGGAGACAGGCCACCTACTTGCGGAGCGTTTCAGAGAACACCTCTGGGACACCCGGACCAACCAACCCAACCACCCTGTAGCTCAACATTTCAATTCCCCCTCCCACTCCACCAAGGATATGCAGGTCTTTGGACTCCTCCATCATCAGACCACAGCGAAACGACGGTTGGAGGAAGAACGCCTCATCTTCCGGCTAGGAACCCTCCAACCACAAGGGATGAACTCGGATTTCACCAGTTTCCTCATTTCCCCTCCCCCCAGCCTGTCTCAGTCAAATCCATCAAATTCAGCACCGCCTTCCTAACCTGCAATCTTCTTCCCGATCTCTCCCCAGTCTGACCTATCACCCTCACCTTGACCTCTTTCCACCTATCACATTTCCGACGCCCCTCCCCCAAGTCCCTCCTCCCTATCTTTTATCTTAGCCTGCTGGACCAACTTTCCTCATTCCTGAAGAAGGGCTAATGCCCGAAACGTCGATTCTCCTGTTCCCTAGATGCTGCCTGACCTGCTGCGCTTTTCCAGCAACACATTTCCATCTCTGATCTCCAGCATCTGCAGACCTCACTTTCTCCTTTAGAGGAATATAAGCCAATTAGATTAGTTTAGAATATCTGTTTAGAATATGGATGAGTTGGACTGAAGGATCTGTCTCTGTGCTGTACAACTCTATGACTCTAAGTCTTGTGAAAATGGAGCTAGCAAAATGCCCACCTCAAATGGGTGTCCAATGGCAAGCTGCTGAGTTCAGGCTAGCACAATATCAGGCAACACAAAGGCATTTTGCCAAAAACCCCCCAACAAAGCTGGTAATCAGATGGAATGAGGGTGAGTTCGGCAAAAAGGGGTATTCTGTGGTGGTAACAGCCTAGCAATTTTTCTTGGATTCAGAGCAACACCTAATTTCTCTTCATGAACACACAAAAGTTATTTCATTGCTTACATTTAGGAGCTATCACTTCTCGTCTGACAGTATCTGATACATTCTAAATCATTGAAAGGTGCTTCATCAGACCAAACTGATTCTTCGGCAAAGAATTATGAGGTGCGACTGAAGTTTGGTCAGAGCTGGATTTTGAGGTTGGTCTTAAAAGAGGAGATAAAGGTGGAAAGGCAGTTTCACAAGAGAATCTGGAATCGAGCACTTAGATCTCAAAAGGCACCGCTGCAAATGGCGTAGTGAATGGACAAATGTATTGATATGAAACCAATTTTCTAAGTGGATTACAGGATTGGCATAGACGACAGAGATAACGAAGACTGAGCTGTTAAATGATTTGCACACGAGGATGAAAACTTTCAAGGCAGTGTTGCACTGCAACCACATCTCCACAAACATACTGTGAATTCTACAATATTGTGATCACTCTTTCTGGTCCTTATTCTTTTTGCTGCTATTTGGATATATTTGGATGCTGGCATTTCATGATGCAATGCAAATGATGCATTATTCAACATGTTCTACCATTTGCATCCTAGCAATGATGAGCGCAAGGAATACCTCAGCACCCAGTTTTGTTGCCCACTATATTTAAAAATTAAAAGGTCAGTTTCTCTTCTACAATCTATGATAAGAAATTCATTGAACTGCAGAAACATGTCTTCTTGAAAATATGCTATCAAGATTGAAATACTTCTAGTGCAGTACTGTCAGTGCCAGATGGATCATAAAATGATAAATGCTCACCCACATCAAACCCGAGGGATCTGAGATTTTCTACAAGTCTTCGGTGTTTTCTAAAAATCAGATCATTTGGCAGATGAACTTGTTCAACTGGAGAGTACAGGATTGTTCTCTGGACAAAATACCCAAGCCTCATGACAATTTGCGGGTTTGCATACAGAAGTTGACTTAAGGATTCACACTCAGCACAGTTCCCATATTCCCAATATGGATGCTTATGGTATTCTGGCCTTGGATGGTAAACTATATTTGGGAACATTTTGAGGCATCTCTCACAAGGTGCTCTGAGTTTTAAGTGTGCATGTCGCTTAAGAATTGAGTTATTTTCCAGAGCATCAGTATTCTGGACATCTCCTGATCCAACCCCAGTGTGCCCGTGTTGATTGTTTGATGTAGTGCCTGTTTCAGGAGGGCTTTCTTCATTGAAGGTTACATTGTAAGCTATGGAGTACATGGTTTCAGGGAACAAAAGACATTGGTTTTTATACCAGTTACCAATACATACTGCCAGGCTAACAACCTGGTGCCATGTTTCACAGCACAATATATCGATCATAATTTTTTTCTGTTGTCTTCCTCTACATGACACTGAAGCACCATAATAATTGTCTGTTTTCTCATTCGTGATGTGATGATTCACAAAATAGCAGCAGCTGATGACAGTTGACACAAAGATATTTCCACATTTGTTACTTCTGGCATCAGAAAGTTCCAGAACCATTTCTTCAGTCAGATGCAACAGGCACTTAAAAACTTCGTTCTGATTTCTTGTTCCCAAGATTTCAATAACCTGCAAAAACAAATCGATGCTAATCGGAAAGAAACAGCTTCTATTTAAGTAGAAACAAAAACAGAAGTTGCTGGAAAAGCTCAGCAGGTCTGGCAACATCTGTGGAGAGAAATCAGAGTTAATGTTTCAGGTCCAGTGACCCTTCCTCAGAACTGGTACTATTTCGATAGAACTTTTCAACCCAAGGCTTGGTCATGGTCAATGGATATTTTTGAAGTAATCTGCAGGAAAACATTGAAGATACTTTCAACACGGAGGAGAAAGTGTGGACAGCAGATATTGGAGATCAGAATCGAGAGCGTGGTGCGGGAAAATCACAGCAGGTCAGGCAGTATCCGAGGAGCAGGGGAATCGGCATTTCGGGCATAAGCCCTTCATCAGGAATCCTAATGAAGGTCTTACGCCCGAAACGTCGATTCTCCTGCTCCTCAGACAATACTTTTAATACACTAAATCTCAATCAAGAGTTCATCAGTTTCATGTAGGTAAATCATGATATCTGGAGAATAGCATCTTATGTTCAATAAATAGCAGCATGAAATCTTTTACATCTACTTGAACTTCACACAGATGGTTTATTGTCTAATCTGAAACACTACACTTCTGTCAATATAGAAATTGAAGTGCAAGCCTGAATTATTTGTTCAAATGCTGGGATACAAGTTGAATCCATAAACCACTTCTAAGGTGGCAGTGCTACGATTGAACAAACACAAACTAACAAGGAGCTTCCATGCATGATAATAGCCCGGCTTTTTGTTCAGATCCTGACTGGTACGTTCAGTGTGACAAAGGTTCATAGTACATTATTATTATGTGCAAACTTGGGTTCTAAAATGGACAGAACCACATATAGTTTTAAGTTTGCTTTGCTTTGTATACCATGAAGGTAAGGTTTTACTTTCAGTATTGCTTTCTGTGAATTATGCTGGAGTGTCTGAAGTTTTGTTTAAATGAGCATTGGGGGGAAAAGTTCTATAGGTGATAATTCAGTGCCTTAGGAACAAGTGTAGAAGAAAGGGGGGAGAAAATTGAGCTTGTGTTCTATGACACAGGAAGACAGAGACTTAAACCATTTCTTTTAGAAATCAGAACTATCCAAAAAGTCAGTGAGTAAAGCAGGTTACTTATGAAAGATAACAGCTTGTCAGAGCTGCAGTACAGGTTAGCCATCTCAGAGCAGTCAGAGTTGGGAGTGTGGTGTTGGAGAAGCACAGCAGGTCAGGCAGCATCCAAGGAGCAGGAGAACTGACGTTTTGGGCATAAGCCCTTCATTAGCCCAAAACGTTGATTCTCCTGCTCCTCGGATGCTGCCTGACCTGCTGTGCTTTTCCAGCCCCACACTCCCAACTCTGATTTCCAGCATCTGCAGACCTCACTTTCTTCAGATCAGTCAAAGGAAATAAGTCCTGAGTAGTTTAATATCAGCTAAAGCAAGCTACAGAATATAAGTCTGTAGAAATTAAAAGACTCCATGTTAAAAAGCAAGTCAGCTGTGTTAGTATTTCACTTCAGAATCTCAGAACGAGATGTGTCATCAAACCTTTAACACTGCTCAGAAATTCCTGCGTAAAGAAACAGCAAAAGATGAAAGTGAGGGTACAGGTCTGAACTGGAGTTCCATTTTTAGGTACACAACTCAAGTTGGAGCAAGATCCGTCACTTCCAAGTTTTACTGGGAACAGACAAGAACATTCAGAGGTACAATGACTCTCACAGAGTTCTCCTTTGTAACTAACAAGATTATCACTTTGGAAGTGATTTTGGAACTCCTTTGACAAGACATTCTCACATCTCCCTCTGGATCATTCCTGATATTCCATCAGTGACAAAAGTATCACATTGCAAGCAAATTTAACAACTTTCCTAGTTAAAAATTACACAACACCAGGTTATAGTCCAACAGGTTAATGGGGAAGCACTAGCTTTCAGAGCGCCGCTCCTTCATCAAGTGATTGTGAAGCAGGACCATAAGACGCAGAATTTATCGCAAAAGATTACAGTCTCACGCAACTGAAATGATATATTGAACAAACTTAGATTAGTTCTTTCATCTTTTAGAATGGGTTTGCTGGTTTCTGTTCTTTAATATGTTAATCCCAGAACTTTTTCTAAGTCAAGAATGTTCCTACCATTTTAGATGACTGTCATCCCTGGATATCCAAAACATGTGCCCCACCAATTTGCCCTTCTAAATCTCCAACTGATAGCAGATTCTGAGGGAGTTGTCATATATATTGGTAGGAACCTTGGAGGAATTGAAGTGATATTTCTTTGTCTCTGGTTATGGGTCATTTTCACAATAATCAGAAAGTATTAGTACTGAGTGAGGTCCTCTGCGTACTTGTTACATAGTCAGCATATTCAGTGGGAAGGAAGTATGAATTCTATTGTCGTGCACCCTGCGGGTAGTTGGGAAGTAGGAACTGATGTTCATCACTGATGGCATCTCCAACATTTATATGCTCAGTTCAGAAGTTTGACTGAATACTCACTGAGGAAAAGGTGGCTAAAATGGAAAGATTTGCTCAGAATTGTTATCTACTACAAAATGTGTCTGCCTCCAGATAATTTGGAAAACCCTGGAGAGGTAGTTATTCTGACTCTTCGAGGGCTGGGAGGAGGGGCAGTTACAGGCTATGATGCTCGTCGTAGTCAGTCATTTTCTAGATGACAATAATCATCCCAACTATTGACCTTTTCCTCAAAACACTACATCTTGCTTGGCTGGATTAGAGACTATGCACCTCAACTGAGGAGTCTTTAATGTTGTGAGTTCTATTCCCTGTGGAAGCATTAAGCACAGATGATGCATTGTGTCTCATTAAAAACTTGCTTGTCTTTGCTCACCCAGATTCAACTATGGTTCAATATCAAGGTCATTAAAATATTAATTTTTAATAAAGTTAACCCAAGTAAAACTGTTTCGTTTTGCTCTAGACTATAATGTTGGATGCTGCAAGAAAATTCTTGTGCCCTTTCAGCAATAACCCCACTACTGAGAATCTGTTCTGTTGTTTGCTTGCATAGGAATATTAAAAGAAGTGAGAACTGAGCAGGGATTAGACTAATAGTTAACTAAGAGGCCTACTTTTATGTCCTGTAAAACATTACATTTCTCAGGATGAAGTGACTGAACTTACTGCATCAAGTAGCACTGTGAAAGGAGGACGTCTTGGAAGGTGGGTGTTGTAATTCCGAAAGACATCTGGATACTTGTTGGATAATAGTTCAAATTCTTCTTTTTCAAAAAATGAGTTGGGTTCAATGACAGGATCACTAATGTTCCCATAAAATAATATTGCGTGCAAAATCTGAAAAAGGAAGAAACATTTTCATCATCAAAATACACAAGTGTATTCAAAAATAGGTATTCAATGAGAAGTTCTTGAGTGAGAGATATCTACTTTTTTTTTAAAAATGTGAGTAATATGAAGGGGGCATCTTGTCATTGGAAAGAAAGCAGAAATTAGCTGATAGACCAAGGGGAAATGGTAGAATGCTAGAGAGCTCATCCTTAATAAGATATCCTGCCCTCCACTCATGAGTATGAATTGAAACACATTCTTGATTTACTATACAAGGAAGATGAGCTGCAATTCCATGAATTTTTATAATCTGTTCCTGGCATGTTGATATCACTGGCAAAACCAGCATTTATCTTCAATCCCGAAATGCTTTTGAGAAGGTGTTGGAGGGCTGCCTTCTTGGATCACTGAAATCTTTGTGATGTAAGTACCAGGATAATGCTGTTAGGGAGAGAGTTTCAGGATTTTGTCCCAGGGACACTGAAGGAACAGCGATATATTTCCAAGTTGGGATGTTACAAAACATGAAGAGGAACTTGCAAGTAGAGATGTTAGCAAGCGTGTGTTGTCCATGTTCGTCAAGATAATAGGGATTGGGAGTTGCTGTTCTCGGAGCCTTGGTAAGATGCTGAGGTGCATCTTGTAGACGGTACACAGTGCTGCCAATGTATGTCAGAATGTATCTTTAAGGTGATGACTTGAGTCAAATCAGTGAATTGTTTTTCCCCGGATAGTGTCAAATGCTTTTGGGTTTTTTAGGGTTGTATTCATCCAGGTAAGTGTGGAATATCCCATCACCTTCCTGATTTGTGCCTTGTATATAGTGGACAGATGTTGGTGAATCAGGGATCACCACAACCATTATGCTTCATATTCACAATGTTTTGAGAGTCATCAATGATCCAGATATTTCAACATTGATAAGGACACTGTGGATCACCTTGTGCCCTTGGAACCTTCCCAACATTTAAATGCGCTTGTCAGAAGTGTGACTGAACACTCACTGCACTCCTGTCTGAGTTCAGCTGGAGCAACACAAAACAAATCACTATATGATGAAGGGCAGTTTGCCTAATCATTGCTCATGCTATTGGCCTCAAGATCCACCTCAGCAATAACAGTGGATTGCAGTAACTCAGCAAATATATTTCAACAGCACCTCTCTCCCTTTAGAAACTTATCACCAAGAAAGAGAAAAGCAACAATGTTCTTCACTGTCAATGGATGAGTACGCTGGAAATCCTCCACAACTACAGGAGCATTGCAAGGACTTCAGTGGATCAAGGAGAAAATGAATATTGAACTTTTCAAGAAAGCTAGGGATGGGAAATAAGCCTGACCTCATTTAAGAATTTTGAGAAAAAAAACCACATTGAACATCTTTGTTCATCATTAGTGAGTAATTCCAGTAATTTTTCTTTCTCCTGCACTCATCCCCACTCTGATATCATGCCCAAGTTGCTATTACTCATGTTGGAAAAGTGTAGTAATTAGATCCCACCATTTGGAGTTGGGTAACAGCGATTCGTTCGTAGATTATAAGCCCTGAAGATTTTTAAGGGATCATTACAATGAAAGCTGTTCCGGATACACAACTGAAAATACACAAATAGTGTTTGTGAAGTCGACAGGAGGGTTAAGAGAGTTAAGTGGCAAAGCTGGGTAAATGATTCGCCATGACATCAGGCAGAATCGAGAAGGTGCAGTGGCAGGAGATGGCCAATGAAATTTGTGCCAATTCTAACATTCACTCAGATCAACTCACTGCCTGAAAGAGATTTCTCCAGGTTAGGTAATAGTTATGAGTCATGCCTTCCAATAATGTACTAAGTATTTTAGCCAAGAGTGTGAATTGTCCTCACACAATATTAAAATACTTCATTAGCATATTGTGTCCAATGGGTCATATGATCTTTCACATCCACTGTCTTTACCTGAATCTACTTTTTCTCACTCAGTCTTAAGATGTAAATACTCTGCTTTCCTCACACAAACATCCAACTGATTGGTATGTGTGTGTGTACCTCTAATGCTCCTGGTATGGGCTGCCTGCTGACATGGGTTTTCAAGCACCAAATGTGGGAGAGACAGATAATTCTTACCTTCTGCAGCAAGAAGGTAACCCATAACAGCAAAGAGAAATTGGCAACTTATGGTAGACTCAGAAATGACTGATGCTGTTGCCCTCCTTGTAACTGTGTTCTTCTACATTAACATCTCCTCCCTCATCTCGAAGAATCTGAGCAGAAGCACTTCTGTAAATTCTTCATTGCATCTTCACTTTCAGACAGATTAGGCAGAGTTTCTTTAAATTCAAACCTTTAGTTGTGTTTCCAAAATAATGTTCTATGTTGTTGCTCCTTAAAGATAGTGTTGGTCATTAAATCTATCTCACATTCTCCGATCCCTATGAAGGGAAAGAATCATAGAATTCCTACAGTAGGGAAACAGGCCATTCGGCCGAAAAGGTCCACACTGACCCTCTGAAGAGTATCCCATCCAAACCCATTCCCCGACCCTATTACTCTATATTTCCCTTGACTAATGCACCTAACTTACACATCCCTGACACTATGGACAATTTTAGCATGGCCAATTCACTTAACCTGCACATCTTTGGACTGTGGGAGGAAACCGGTGAACCCAGAGGAAACCCTGAGGCAGACACGGGGAGAATGTCCAAACCCCACACAGACAGTTGTCTGAGGCTGGAACCAAACCCAGGTGCGTGGCGCTGTGAGGCACCAGTGCGAGCCACTGAGCCACTGTGCTGCCCTTTTATGGGGGCTTTCAGATAATAAGGGATGAAGCCATTGAAGGATTTGAAGATGGAGAAGTAGCAAGCAGCAGGTTTGTGCTGATGTTATTATTCTTCTTAGCCAGATGGGAGTGTAATACAGTAGATGTGAAAGACAGTGTGGTGCATATCATGGTTCATATGGAGTGGGGAATCTGGCACAATGGATCCCTGCCTTAGCTGTGCATTCACTGAGTGCCAAAAAAAGCTCAATTAAAGTCTTTCTAAATTAATAAAAGCCAATAATCAATTTAGCAGGATGTTTATTTGTCAGAAGGAAAGTAGGATCATCCAATTTCTGAGCTGATGAGTTTTATGAACAAGTTAAAGCAGTACCTCTTTGTAGTAGGATCTTCCTTTATCTTGAGTAAGCTTTCCCTCCCGCACTGAATTTGCAATGAATGAACGAACCTTGTTCAAAAGCTGATTTGCACTTTTGACCATGTTTTGCACCTGAGGGTTTTCAAGGTATACAAAGTGCACCATTTTCTTTCTAGCACAGATAAAAAGTTAAAACAAGTCACTTATTGCACAAAAATGGCTACTTTCTAAAAATACATTGTGATGCTCTTCCCATTTGTTTCACTTCTGACTGTATTTTGCCCATTTTGGGTTGACTAAAAATGATAAAATAAAGTCAACAGCATCGCGAAACCATCCTGAAAATGTTTGTGTGAATCCATCCCCCTATCGCGACCCATTTAGAGTTTGTCCCACGACATGAAGATGGAGGACGGGAAAAATTTTTGGCTGTAAGAGCTGCTCCTTTTTTGAGGTATTTTAGGTGTTGGAGGTGATTTCCTCAAATTCCAGGAGCAGCAATTACTGTTTTATATGTTGTTGCATTGTTTTGGGAAAAAAAAGTCAAAACAACAGCAGCTTAAAAGGGAGAAGAGCAGACAAAGGAAGCACATGGTGAGGACAGTGCAGGAGAGAGAGAGAAAACCTGCACAGTTACTGCCTTTGCTGTTTGAATTCGTGTATCGCTGGACATCGGAGTGCATCTGGGAAAATTAACAAACAGTGAAATTCACAACTAATCTTGGAGGAACTGTTGGGCGAAGTTCACAGCACAGAATCAGATAAGTTAATTGTTGTTTTAAGTCTGTCCAAGAGAAAGGCTGCAGTAGTGGGTACAGTGGATTCTTTCTTGATTATATGTTTTTGGTGATAAGTCTCTTGATTAAACTTAAAATATAAGCCATAGCTATTAATTTAACCTGGGGTAGTGTTTGTAGAGGAATAAGACGGTGTTATTTTCTGTGTCTATAGATTGTGAAGAAGCAAAAATGGCCTTTGCAGTGATATGTATTTCTTGTCAGATGTGGGAGTTTAAAGAGAGTTTAAGGGATACTGTGGATTATATCTGCCATAAATGCTGTTGGATGCGAATCTTATCAGATCGAGTGGATCGGTTGGAGAGACAGATAAAAGCGATGAGGAATTTGCAACAGCAACAGTATGTGATGGATGGCCGTTATAGGAAGGGGGGAAAGTCTCAGATACAGTCACATAGCTGGGTTAACTCCAGGAAGGGTGAGAGAGATAGGCAGCTAGAGCAGGAGTCTTTTGTGGATATACCCATTTCAAACAGGTATGTTGTTTTGGAAAATGTAGGGGGTGATGGATTCTCTGGGGAACGTAACACGAACAGCCAAGTTTCTGGTGTTGAGACTGGCTCTAATGCAATGAGGGGTACGTCGGCTTCCAAGAGATCAATTGTGTTGGAGGATTCTGTAGTCAGAGGTACAGATAGACGTTTCTGTGGCCAGCAGAGAAAAAGCAGAATGGTGTGTTGTTTCCCTGGTGCCAGGATCAAGGATGTCTCAGAGAGGGTGCAGAATGTTCTCATGGGGAAGAGGGGCCAGCAGAAGGTCATTCTCCACATTGGAACCAATGACATTGGAAGGGAAAAGGTTGAGACTCTGAAGGGAGATTACAGAGAGAAAGGTAGAAATTTAAAAAGGAGGTCCTCAAGGGTAGTAATATCGGGATTATTCCCAGTGCTACGAGCTAGTGAGGGCAGGAATAGGAGGATAGAGCAGATGAATGCATGGCTGAGGAGCTGGTGTATGGGAGAAGGATTCACATTTTTGGATCATTGGAATCTCTTTTGGGGTAGAAGTGACCTGTACAAGAAGGACGGATTGCACCTAAATTGGAAGGGGACTAATATATTGGCTGGGAAATTTGCTAGAACTGCTTGGGAGGATTTAAACTAGTAAGGTGGGTCGGGGGTGGGACCCAGGGAGATAGTGAGGAAAGCGATCGATCTGAGACGGGTACAGCTGAGAACAGAAGTGAGTCAAACAGTCAGGGCAGGCAGGGACAAGGTAGGACTAATAAGTTAAACTGCATTTATTTCAATGCAAGGGGCCTAACAGGGAAGGCAGATGAATTCAGGGCATGGTTAGGAACATGGGACTAGGATATCATAGCAATTACAGAAACATGGCTCAGGGATGAGCAGGCCTGGCAGCTTAATGTTCCAGGATACAAATGCTACAGGAAGGATAGAAAGGGAGGCAAGAGAGGAGGGGGAGTGGCATTTTTGATAAGGGATAGCATTACAGCTGTGCTAAGGGAGGATATTCCCGGAAATACATCCAGGGAAGTTATTTGGGTGGAACTGAGAAATAAGAAAGGGATGATCACCTTATTGGGATTGTATTATAGACCCCCCAGTAGTCAGAGGGAAATTGGGAAACAAACTTGTAAGGAGATCTCAGCTATCTGTAAGAATAATAGGGTAGTTATGGTAGGGGATTTTAACTTTCCAAACATCGAGTGGGACTGCCATAGTGTTAAAGGTTTAGATGGAGAAGAATTTCTTAAGTGTCTACAAGACAATTTTCTGATTCAGTATGTGGATGTACCTACTAGAGAAGGTGCAAAACTTGACATACTCTTGGGAAATAAGGCAGGGCAGGTGACTGAGGTGTCAGTGGGGGAGCACTTTGGGACCAGCGACCATAATTCTATTCGTTTTAAAATAGTGATGGAAAAGAATAGACCAGATCTAAAAGTTGAAGTTCTAAATTGGAGAAAGGTCAATTTTGATTGTGTTAGGCAAGAACTTTCAAAAGCTAATTGGAGGCAGATGTTTGCAGGTGAAGGGACGGCTGGAAAATGGGAAGCCTTCAGAAATGAGATAACAAGAATCCAGAGAAAGTATATTCCTGTCAGGGTGAAAGGGAAGGCTGGTAGGTATAGGGAATGCTGGATGACTAAAGAAATTGAGGGTTTGGTTAAGAAAGAGAAAGAAGTATATGTCAGGTATAGACAGGATAGATCGAGTGAATCCTTAGAAGAGTATAAAGAAAGTAGGAGTATACTTAAGAGGGAAATCACGAGGACATGAGATAGTTTTGGCAAATAGAATTAAGGAGAATCCAAAGGGGTTTTACAAATATATTAAGGACAAAAGGGTAACTAGGGAGAGAATAGGGCCCCTCAAAGATCAGCAAGGCGGCCTTTGTGTGGAGCCACAGTAAATGGGGGAGATACTAAATGAAAGTTTGCATCAGTATTTACTGTGGATAAGGATATGGAAGATATAGACTGTAGGGAAATAGATGGTGACATCTTGGAAAAATTTCCAGATTACAGAGGAGGAAGTGCTGGATGTCTTGAAATGGTAAAAGGTGGATAAATCCCCAGGACCTGATCAGGTGTACCTGAGAACTCTGTGGGAAGCTAGAGAAGTGATTGCTGGGCCTCTTGCTGAGATATTTGTATCATCGATAGTCACAGGTGAGATGCCGGAAGACTAGAGGTTGGCAAATGTGGTGCACTGTTTAAGAAGGGCGGTATAGACAAGCCAGGAAACTATAGACCAGTGAGCCTGACCTTGGTGATGGGCAAGTTGTTGGAGGGAATCCTGAGGGACAGGATGTATATGTATTTGGAAAGGCAAGGACTGATTCGGGATAGTCAACATGGCTTTGTGTGTGGGAAATCATGTCTCACAAACTTGATTGAGTTTTTTGAAGAAGTAATAAAGAAGATTGATGAGGGCAGAGCGGTAGATGTGATCTATATGGCCTTCAGTAAGGCGTTCGACAAGGTTCCCCATGGGAGACTGATTAGCAAGGTTAGATCTCATGGAATACAGGGAGAACTAGCCATTTGAATACAGAACTGCCTCAAAGGTAGAAGACAGAGGATGGTGGTGGAGGGTTGTTTTTCAGATTGGAGGCCTGTGACCAGTGGAGTGCCACAAGGATCGGTGCTGGGCCCTCTACTTTTTGTCATTTACATAAATGATTTGGGTGCGAGTATAAGAGGTACAGTTAGTAAGTTTGCAGATTACACCAAAATTGGAGGTGTAGTGGACAGCAAAGAGGGCGACCTCAGATTACAACAGTATCTGGACCAGATGGGCAAATGGGCTGAGAAGTGGCAGATGGAGTTTAATTCAGATAAATACGAGGTGCTGCATTTTGGGAAAGCAAATCTTAGCAGGACTTAAACATTTAATGGTAAGGTCCAAGGAGTGTTGCTGAACAAAGAGACCTTGGAGTGCAGGTTCATAGCTCCTTGAAAGTGGAGTCGCAGCTGGACAGGATAGTGAAGAAGGTATTTGGTATGCTTTCCATTATTGGTCAGAGTATTGAGTACAGGAGTCGGGAGGTCGTGTTGTGGCTGTACAGGACAGTGGTTAGGCCACTGATGGAATATTGCATGCAATTATCATCTCCTTCCTATCGGAAATATGTTGTGAAACTTGAAAGGGTTCAGAAAAGATTTACAAGGATGTTGCCAGGGTTGGAGGATCTGAGCTACAGGGAGAGGCTGAACAGGCTGGGGCTGTTTTCCCTGGAGCATCGGAGGCTGAGGGGTGACCTTATAGAGGTTTACAAAATTATGAGGGGCATGGATAGGATAAATAGACAAAGACTTTTCCCTGGGGTCGGGGAGTCCAGAACTAGGGGGCATAGGTTTAGGGTGAGAGGGGAAAGATATAAAAGAGACCTAAGGGGCAACATTTTCATGCAGAAGGTGGTACATGTATGGAATGAGCTGCCAGAGGATGTGGTGGAGGCTGGTACAATTGCAACATTTAAGAGGCATTTGGATGGGTATATGAATAGGAACGGTTTGAAGGGATATGGGCTGGGAGCTGGCAGGCGGGACTAGTTTGGGTTGGGATATCGGGTCGGCATGGACGGGTTGGACCGAAGGGTCTGTTTCCATGCCGTACATCTCTATGACTCTGTATAAATGAAGGAAGGTGGGCGAGATGTAAACTTTCATGCAATTTATCACAGCAAGTATTCAAAACATGACCTCAAACCCAGTCGCTATCGATAATTGAGCTGTACGTACAGTAACAGCAGTATTCCTGAGTACATCAATGCTCTTCTAAAGTTCATGTATGGCTGGTAAGACCTACATTTATTTCCTGTTCCTTCATTACAACAGAAAACAGTTAAGAATGAGCCATTTTACTGTGTGTCTGAAATCACATGAAGCCAGGTAAAGGAAGTTGTTCTATAGGTTTTATATTATGTTTTGAATTTATATATTTAATATAAATTTATATATTTAATATAAGTTGCCATGGTGGGAACTCATGTTTCCAGGACATTAGTCCAGGCCTCTGGGTTGCTAATCCAGTGACAAAACCATGATGCTCTCACACCCCTCATTTACTTTGTACCTGTGGGACCTAAAGCTTTGTGAAAATTTGCCTGGATTCCTGCAGCTCTCTGTGCTTCCTGAAGACTTCTCCTATTAGTTTCTCCTGTGTGTCTGGAGAAAAGTATACTTTTGAATTGGAGAAATGGCATTTTAGGATTGGAAAGAACACTCTTCCTGCACTAATCAGCTGATAAATACTGAAAGATGTCACTGATATCCTTAAATTCTATCTTCTACCTCAAAGTATCATCTTTCTAGTGAAGACAGTGTCAGGACTAAGTATTGTTATGATTGCAGGTGATGATACTTCTCGATAATCAAGATCGAACTCTGAAATCATTGCTTGATAAATCCTATCTTGTTTTTTCTGATTTCAATGAGATGGTAATTCACTGAAACACAAATACACAATGCTGCAGATTCAGTTTTAACATTAAAATATATGCTACACAAAAGAAGATAAAACAGAATAAACCAAATTAATTACAGATAACACATAATTAAAGATTTTTAAACATATGGTAAAAATTCAATCCCATTCATCTCCAAAGCACTCCTTGACAGAACTCACTCCAGAGAAAATTCCCTTCTCTTTTACATCTTAAGGGATTCATTTAAGTGTAGCTTTGAAGAATTGAGAATAACTGCAGTCGACAACAATGATCACCACAATGCGAAAGAACTGTGAGACAGTCATCTCATTCCACCCTTGTGCTTCGGATTCTTTATCCACAGAATTTGTTCCTCTTTGCCTATGTTTACCAGCCATGATATCTCTGCAGAATTCTGAGCAGAAGTAGATAATTCAAACCCCAGTCCTGCTCCACAACTCAATATGATTATGGATACTCTCATCTCAGCCTCAACGCCACTTTCCTGCCCTCTTCCCATAAACCTTTCACCCATTATGAAATTTTTTTAAATGTCAATCTGCTCCTATATTCAGTGTCCTGACATTGCAGTTTCTTTTATTTTAGATGGTGATCGAAGTCAGGTGAATTAATCATCCCAGAGATAAAATTGTTCCATTATTCATTAATGTTGATTATTGGAATGATAGGGGTCAAGTTACAGTACATTTTTCCCATTAGGGTTATGAGATCAATTGGATTTTTATAGACTATTTTGAGAAGCTGATAGTTCAGGGATGATATGATCAGCTCTACTTTTTATCAGAAATCATACTCTTCCAAAGAAATACAGGTTTTGCACCAACATCAGTCACTTTAGTTCTTGACAGAAAACTACTTAGAACTTAGCCAGCATCAAGCATTTATATTTTAGATGCTCACTGATGGGAAATAAAGACTTCATATCTCATTATATCAAAATTCTGTCAGTGTGGTCAACAAATAAACACAACACACATTACACCAAATACTAACGGTGTCCTACCTTCTGACTTGAGACAGAGTCGGAACTAGGGAAAAGAAAACAAATTGCAATTGCACGTTAAGCAATTTCTGAGCATTGCACAGGATTTACAAATAAAAGACTGACTAAAAAACTGACCAAAATAAAAATATCATTTTCAGTGTTCATTATACATCAATTCATTTAAATTAATCTGCTTGATATCTCATTTAAAACAAATAGAGGAATAGAACATAGAACATAGAACATAGAACAATACAGCACAGAACAGGCCCTTCAGCCCACGATGTTGTGCCGAACATTTGTCCTAGCTTAAGCACCCATCCATGTACCTATCCAATTGCCGCTTAAAGGTCACCAAAGATTCTGACTCTACCACTCCCACAGGCAGCGCATTCCATGCCCCCACCACTCTCTGGGTAAAGAACCCACCCCTGACATCTCCCCATACCTTCCAGACCTTCACCTTAAATTTATGTCCCCTTGTAACACTCTGTTGCACCCGGGGAAAAAGTTTCTGACTGTCTACTCTATCTATTCCTCTGATCATCTTATAAACCTCTATCAAGTCACCCCTCATCCTTCGCTGTTCCAACGAGAAAAGGCCTAGCACTCTCAACCTATCCTCATACGACCTATTTTCCATTCCAGGCAACATCCTGGTAAATCTTCTCTGCACCCTCTCCAAAGCTTCCAGATCTTTCCTAAAGTGAGGCGACCAGAACTGCACACGGTACTCTAAATGTGGCCTAACCAAAGTCCTGTACAGCTGTAACATCACTTCACGACTCTTGAATTCAATCCCTCTGCTAATGAACGCTAATACACCATAGGCCTTCTTACAAGCTCTAGCCACCTGAGTGGCAACTTTCAAAGATCTATGAACATAGACCCCAAGATCCCTCTGTTCCTCCACCTCACTAAGAACCCTACCGTTAACCCTGTATTCCGCATTCTTATTTGTCTTTCCAAAATGGACAACCTCACACTTGGCAGGGTTGAACTCCATCTGCCACTCCTCAGCCCAGCTCTGCATTATATCTAAGTCTCTTTGCAGCCGACAACAGCCCTCCTCACTATCCACAACTCCACCAATCTTCGTATCATCTGCAAATTTACTGACCCACCCTTCGACTCCCTCATCCAAGTCATTAATAAAAATTTTATGTTGTTCTCCTGTGTTTATTAATTATTTATGTTCTATATGAAATTACCAAATACAATATATTTATTTTGTTTTTAAATGTCGCCTCATCGGTAGTTTAGTCTCTGATTTCAATTCATTATGTTCTTGCATTATATATGATTATGAAACAGGTAACCTAGTTCAGAGATAGAATTACTCTGTGTGAGATATGTTAGCACCATTCAGGGAATCTGGTCTAAAATTAAGGATTGTGCATCTACAAACATACCTGGGTTTGGTGGAATTATACCATGTTCAATGAACTGCCGGGCTTTCTCATGATACATGGGGCAAGTTAGTTGTAAACAGTGATTTGTATTTTTCTCTGCTGGGCACAGAAAGTATGCCACCATTACCTAGAAACAAAATTAGCAGCTCTAACATTACAGAGTTTACAATCATTTACAAAACCAAACATCCATTTCAACTGCAAACATAAGAATTGATAAAAATGAGCGCCTTTCTTATTTCCTGCAACTGGCCTCTAGGAGTCATTCTGGTTTGGGTTTGTCATCGGGAACAATGTCAGCAGCAAAAGAGAATATACAAGCATAGATGGAAATGAAATCCTGCCCCATTTACCCTTTTCTATTCAGTTTATTTAAAATAAATAATGCATTAATGCAATCCAAGTTTTACTTCTTGTGTGTTCAAATGAATTATAATTAAGAACTACTTCCTCCAGTTGAAAGTGGTTAAATGAATTCTTCTATGCATCAGAGCAATGTACAAGGAAATGGACATTTATTCTGAGTAGACTTGTTACTTATGCAAAAGACACATCTGTAAATGTTTCTGAGCCACTCTTAAAATATATCTGGTGCACCTCATTAGATCTTTAATATATGTACAACCATTACAATCAGAACATGGTAGACCAGGTATGCGGTGTCAGCTCTGAAGCAGCATTGATGCTCGGTTAAAAGAGGTTCATAGATCTGACAGACAGATATTCAATTTGAAAGAGATCACTTCATGAATAGAAAATATTACTGTTTTATGGACATGGTTAAGTGTCTCAAAATTTATTAAAAGAAGTTTAATAGCAGATGATCTGAAAATGGATGATCGAGTTGCACTGTAAACAAATTCCATATTCTAGAGATAAGCCTTGATCACCCCTGATTTTCATGTTTTCTCATTAAAATAATCCCATCAACTGGCTGCAGTTTCTGGTGTTCAGGGGATAAGGGGTAGTGAAATCAATACATTTAACATGATGTGAAATCTGAAACAAAACATAAGATTTCTTAATAGTTTTACAGAGATATTGACGATGAAAAAATTGCTATAAGCAGTGAAACAAATCAAAAATAACAAAACTTGTGGGACAAGTGGTTTTCCAGCTGAGGCCTTCAATGTTGGTTTACCATAAGACTCCATGTACTCATCGTATGGATTTTGAAGGAACAAGAACTGGCCCCTAATTTCAGTAATGGAACAACTATTAACTGTTTTCAAGATTGGTGATAAATCATGCCATGGAAACTATTGGCACTTGGAAATCTCACTGATTCACTGTTTTCCATAGCAAGGAACATACTGACAGTCATTGTCCTGAATTGTCCAAATTAGATTCTCTACAGTGTGGAAACAGGTCCTTCGGCCCAACAGGTTCACACCGCCACTCCGAAGAGAAACCCACCCAAACCCATTCCCCTACCCTATATTTACCCCTGACTAACACACCCAACACTGTGGGCAATTTAGCATGGCCAATTCACCTGACCTGCACATCTTTAGATTGTGGGAGGAAACCAGAGCACCTGGAGGAAACCCACGGAGACATGGGGAGAATGTGCAAACTCCACACAGACAGGCAGGAATCGAACCCAAGACCCTGGTGCTGTAAGGCAGCAATGCTAACCACTGAGCCACCGTGCCACTTCTAGTGACTGTGAAAATCCTCCCAGAGATACAATATGCCTTTAGACCTGCCAGAGGAATCACCATCTGCGGGGTGAAATGTCCTGACCCCCTCGAAGGGTGAGGGAACCTAATTCAGTGAGAGGCCAAATGTCTGTTCCCTGATGCTGGGTTAAAGCTTTCAGGTGTGTTAATTTTCTAATCCTTCTGGTTGATAACTACCTCAGACTACAATGGGATCTTGATCAGTTGGGCCAATGGGCTGAGGAGTGGCAGATGGGGTTTAATTTAGATAAATGTGAGGTGCTGCATTTTAGAAAGGCAAATCAGAGCAGGACTTATACACTTAATGGGAAGGTCCTGGAGAGTGTTGCTGAACAAAGTAACCTTGGAGTACAGGTTCATAGTTCCTTGAAATTAGAGTTGCAGGTAGATAGGATAGTGAAGAAGATGTTTGGCATGCTTTCCTTTATTGGTCAGACCATCGAATATATGAGTTGGGAGATCATGTTGCAATTGTACAGGACATTGGTTCGGCCATTTTTGGAATATTGCGTGCAATTCTGGTCTCCATCCTAATGGAAGGATGTTGTGAAACTTGAAAGGGTTCAGAAAAGATTGACAAGGACGTTGCAAGGGTTGGAGGATTTGAGCTATAGGGAGGGGCTGGGGCTGTTTTCCCTGGAGCATCGGAGACTGCGGGGTGACCTTATAGAGGTTTATAAAATCATGAGCGGCATGGATAGAATAAATAGACAAGGTCTTTTCCCTGAGGTGGGGGAGTCCAGAATTAGAGGGCATAGGTTTAGCGTGAGAGGTGAAAAATTTAAAAGGGACCTAAGGGGCAATTATTTCATGCAGACGGTGGTGCGTGAATGGAATGAGCTGCCAGAGGAAGTGGTGGAGGCTGGCAGAATTACAGCATTTCAAAGGCATCTGGATGGGTATATGAACAGGAAGGGTTTTGAGGGATATGGGCCAGGTGCTGGCAAATGGGACTAGATTAGGTCATGATATCTGGTCGGCATGGACGAGTTAGACCGAAGGGTCTGTTTCTGTGCTGTTCATCTCTATGACTCTAATTTTCCTTTCAAATACCATTGTTCCTCTGAATTAGACCAGACAGTGACAAGGTTGAAGCAAGTGTATAGAGGTTTAGGATGCAAGAGAATTAACAATAACTTCCACTCCTGAAAGGTGGGGGAAATCCAACAAGAAGGAGAAAGACCAAATGTTTTTTTTTAAATGACCTCATGGTTTAAATGCTTCCTGGGACACACTCTGTTTCTGCATTTCCTGTGACGAAACCAGTTCAGACAAATCTCTGATGAATCCTTGCAGCTTTGTCGATGTTGAAAATTACATTGTACCTGTGGAATATGAGATATATAAACTGTATGTTGATATGAATTTCCAAGAAATATTCACAGCAGAACATTTGGGTGGTTTCTGTTGTAGGCTTAAAGTTCATCCACTTTATTGTGTTCTGTGTTGCACCCAGAAAATAAACATGTGGAGCAGTAGTTAAAGAAAACTATACCATTATGAAATTTGTTTTCTATTCAGCTTGACAAGTGTATGCTGAGGTCTGGAAGCCAACGGGACTAGAAAGTCATCCCTCCTGCTAGACCTATAGTTTTTGATGCAGTGACCAAATCAGTCTCCTCCAAAGCCTCTTTGTCATCCAGTGACTGGTGTCTAGTATCACCTGGTTCTATTTCTCCCTGTCCAGTATTGGTCAGGGAATCATCTATATTGGATTTCCTTTCCTTCTCATATCATCATCTCTAAAGTTCCTCAAAGTTCAATCCTTATCCTTCGAATTCCCATGTCCAATGGGCCCCTCAGTGACATCATCTCAAAATACCAAAATTAGGTTGTCCAGTGCTGGGTGAACACAAATTTCCTACTGTGAAATATAAGGGAGAATGAAACCAACTGTTTTTGGTCCACATCCCGCTGAGATCCCTAACCATGAACTCCTCCTCCGCAGCCACAATCTAATGTTGAAGCAGCCCATTCACAATCGTGGTTTCAATCTGACACAAAGATGATCTTCTCCCCCCCCCCACCACCCTTCCTCCCCCCCCTCTCCCTATCTGCTCTAGCAGCATTACTACTTACTGCCACACTTAGCATGTTCTGGATCAATAGTGCTGGAAGAGCACAGCAGTTCAGGCAGCATCGAGGAGCTTCAGCAAAATCGACATTTCGGGCAAAAGCCCTTCATCAGGCTTTATTCCTGATGAAGGGCTTTTGCCCGAAACGTCGATTTTGCTGAAGCTCCTCGATGCTGCCTGAACTGTTGTGCTCTTCCAGCACCATTGATCCAGAATCTGGTTTCCAGCATCTGCAGTCATTGTTTTTACCACACTTAGCATGTTGCCTATCTCCATTTGGTGCTTAAATCCACATCCGTGCTGTCGATATGTTTAGACTCAGCTTTTCTATTACTTGCTCAGTCAGTCTCCTACATTGCAAAAAACATAAATTTGAGCTTACAAAAAACTATAACCCATATAATGTCTCATTTACCCAAAGTCCTATGTTCAGAGACAAACTTTGGGTCCTGTACCAGCAGTACTTCAATTTAAAATTCCCCTCCTCACTTTCACATTCCTCAATGGCTTCACCTCCCTGTCAACTCCTCCAATTCTAACACCCTCCCAAATACCTCAAAGCTCATTTGATTCTGTCATCTCACACATGTCCAATTCTAATTTCTCCAACCTCAGCAGCCGTGCCTCCAGTTGTGTCACTGCTGAACTTTGCAATTTCCTCCGTGAACTATTCTCCTCTTTAAAACCTACCTCACTGAATTAGTCATGGTCATCTGTCCCAATAGTGCCTTATGTGTCTCATATAAATTTTGTTTGATATCACCCATATGCAGGGATTTGGGGTGTTTTACTATATTTAAAGTACTATTTACTTGCAACTTCTGTGTATAAACTACAAACTTTCATGTACCAAGATAAACCACATGGCAACAACTAAAATCAGACTTACTTTGGCACAGTGAGTATACTGAAAATAGAAGCAGTCAATGTTTTCCGGCCTGTAGTCCTGCATTAAAAACAGAATTATTAACAATCGGAATAAGCAAAGAATAGCCAGCTACATTCGAGAGTTTAAACCTGACTATTTATATTCCTATTTTCTGTCAATTACAAGCTATATTTCTTGCTACTGCAAATAAATTCCATGTCACACAAACCTCCTTCTTGCTAAATATGTATCCCTTTCGAATGCTAAATCTCAGTCGGCTGGCACTGCACATTTTTGCAATAAATGTGCCAATTTGTTTTTCTTAAGAATTGATTTACTTTATTGGTTATATAATGTTAGAGAAAAACTTATATTTTCAGTACCTTCCAGAGCGACCAATCACAAATAATTTTTTCTATGCAATTCATGCTACAGTTCCTTATACTATAACATTTTTATTTCACTCATATTAGATTTCATCTGCCACAGGCACAGTTCTCATCAGCACAGAATAAAAGAGATATTTATTGAGTGCACCTCAGACTGAGAAGGGCAACAAGTAAAATTCAAAATGCAAGAGAACGGCCTTACCAGGAGAAGTTTGAAAAGTTCAGCTTAGAGAACCTTGGTGAATGGGAACAGTAACTAGGTAAATAATGTACATTAAATGAATAGATCAGTCTTGAAAATTGCATTACAATAACATTAATAAGACAAAATGTAATTTTTATAACATCACCGGTAAAGCCAGCAACTGTTGATCATCCTTAATTGCCTTTGAGAAAATGCAATGTCTTCGTGAAATGCTGTTATCTAAATTGTTTAGGTACACCCACGGTGCTTTTAGGAAAGGAGTTCCAGGATTTTGACCCAACAACAATTAAGGAGCAATGATGGGTTTCAAGGGATACTGTGTGGCTGTGAGGAGTACCTGCAGGTCACAATGTTCCTATGCATCTGTTAGCTTTTTCTTAAATAAGGAGACCAAAACTACTCACAGGTGGTAGGGGTCAAATGTTTGAAAAGTGCTGCTGAACAAAGCTTAATGGGCCAGTGCAGTGCACCATGTAGATGATACACACTGCTACCACTGAATACTGATGGAAAGAGTGAATACTGAAAGTGGTGGCTGTGTGCCAATCAGGCAGGTAGCTTTGTCCAGGATGATGTCCAGATTCTTCTTGAATCCTGTTGGAGCTGCACTCTTCCAATATTCCGTCACACACATGACTTGTGCCTTCAAGATGGTGGACATACGTCAAGCAGTTAGAATAGTGTTGCTCAAAGGAAAATTCCAAGCTTCTGACATGCTCTTGTAACCACCCACAGTACTTGGATATTTGGTGAAGTTAGGTTTCTAATCCATGGTATTCAACAGGATGTTGGTGGTTGGAAATTCAGTGATGACAAAGCCTTCAAACCCCAAGGGGAAATGGCTTGAGTGTCTTTTGCTGATTAACAACCAGAAGGCACTTTTTTTAGGGATATCTAATAAATGCTGGGCCAACCAGTTATGCCCAATCCCGTGAATGGATATAAAAATAAACATTATTCAGGCAAATAGCCCTTGCTGTATCCAGTACCTTCAATCATTTCTTGACGTCATATTGAATGAATGAAATGACATCTCTGATGCTGAGGGTCTCAGTAGAAAGCTAAGATGGATCATCCATTCAGCACTCATGGCTGAAGCTGGTCACTAATATCTGAATCATGTCTTTGATAGTGACCTGCTGGTCTCCCCAGTCGTTGATATTAGCTGAGGCGCCTCTTCCTTTCAGTCCCATTACTGCTCCTGTCTTACTGTCCCACACCCGATTATGAACTAGGTTGAACATCTAAATTAATGAAAAATAAATTTAGCACAGATACCACAAGCGTCTTCTGGTATCAGGCTTAATTTAATGTGGTGGCACGGTGGCACAGTGGTTAGCACTGCTGCCTCACAGTACCAAAGGCCCGGGTTCAATTCCCGCCGCAGGCGACTGACTGCGTGGAGTTTGTACATTCTCCCCGTGTCTGTGTGGGTTTCCTTTGGGTGCTCCGGTTTCCTCCCGCAGTCCAAAAATGTGCAGGTCAGGTGAATTGGCCATGCTAAATTGCCTGTAGTGTTAGGTGTAGGGGAATGGGTCTGGGTGGGTTGCGCTTCGGTGGGTCAGTGTGGACTTGTTGGGCTGAAGAGCCTGTTTCTACACTGTAAATAATATAATCATATAAAGATAGCATATTTGTTTTGGCATCAGAAGATTGTGGGCTTAGTTCTCGCTCCAGTGTTAATAGAGACTGACATTTATTTTCTCACTGGAGGTATCATTTCAGATGAAATGTTAACAACACTTCTGTCCTCGATGATAGGTGTAAAAGATTAGATGATATTTTTTGAAAAAAGGATATCTGCTGATGATCTGGTCTATATCTATCCATCAATTAACATAGATTCATGAGCCATTCATCTGATTGTGTAATCTTTGCTCTGTGTAAATTAGCTGTTAGTTTTCTGACAAAACGAATTAAATCATTTCAAAGACTGTTCATTAACTTTAAAGAATTTGGGATGTTCTTATGGATATAAAGGTAAATCAATGCAAGTGTTTTCTTTCTGTAATAAAGACACCACAGTCCTGTCAGACCTCTGACTGGAGACAGACAACTGATGGTTTTTTCATGTGAGTGTCACTGCCTTTGAAGCAGGGGGACAGGTTGAGAAGGAGAATCCTTCATGGCAACATCAGCTGCGGAAGGAATCAAAATGGAGCAAGACCAGAAAAGTGGGTCAGCTAAGCATACTCGGAGTAGGGACAGAAAAGTATACAACTGAGCACATACACAAATTCATACAAAACATACGTAGTTCCAGCTAAGCGACAACAACAGTAAGTTCTAAACCACACTCAACCTGTGTTGCAAGTGCTTAAGGCAGATGACATGTTCATGAACTGCTATGTTGCTAAGACTTGAAATTAAGATACAAGTGGTCTGCTATGTTGCTAAGGTTTGAAATTGGTATGTAATTGGTCAATGAGAGGGATGCTGATTTATGTATAAAAGTGTCATTGCAATCACCCTTTTCAGACTGTTAGGTTAGATTAGACTCCCTACAGTGTGACTCCCCAGGCAAGGGCCCTCTGAGTCTCCTTGCATGCATGCAATAAAAGGAAGCTGTGTTAAGTGTACTGATCTTTTTGACACAGCCTGTATTGGAATTGAACCAATACTGTTGGTAGTGTTGTGTGATCGGAATCGGCCAACTGAGCTAACCAAACATCTCTGCAATAAAGGATGATAAGCCTCCAAAATCAATTCCTAAGCAAAATTGCAGAATTATAGATGCTGGGAATACTCAAAATACTTTTGGATCTACACAAATAGTGTTAATCAGGAAGACTATTGGAACATTGGCCCTTATTTCAAGGCGGGGTTGGAGTATAAGAAGAGGGAAGTTTTACTACAACTGTACAAGATGCTAGTGAGACCAAATCTGGAATACTGTGAATAGTTTTGGTCTCCTTATTTTAAAAAAAATATTACTTCACTGGAGGCAGTTCAGAGATGGTTCTTTGGAAGAATCCCAGTATGGATGGACTTTTTTTGATTAGCAAAGACTAAACAGTTGGGACTCTATTCATTGAAATTTAGAAGGATGAAAGGTGTTGTCTCTGAAACATTCAGGATTCTTAAGGGGTCTGATAGGGTAAATGCTGACAAGATGTTTCCCATCGTGGGAGAGTCTGAGACCAGAATCTCAAAATTAAAGGGCACCAACTTAAGATTGAGATGAGGAGCAAATTCTTTTCTCTCAGAGAGTTATGAGTCTTTGGAATTCCTTGCTACAGCGAGCTACAGAGTACTTGAATATATTTAAAGCTGAGACAAATAAATTCTTGATCAGTAAGGGAATCAAGGGTTATGGAGAATGGGCAGGAAAATGGATGTGAGGGGTGTTGGATTAACCATGATCCTACTGAATGACAGAATGGCTTGAGGAGCTACACAGCTTATTTTTGATCCAATCTTTTAAGAGTTTTTGCTTACAATTCAGAGAGGTGATCCATTCATAAAAATCTTTATCTTTTCAGTACAATGTACAAGAGCCTAGCTCCTGAATCACTTGATCACCTTACAGCAATAGCAGGACAACCTCCCAAACTCTACCGTAACTAAACATTCATAACTGGATTCTGGTTCTTACCGATGAGCATCACCCAAGTATTAGGGGATCCTTTTGAATTGTGTAAAAAAGAGGAAGAACTTACCTGCATTATTAGTCAATGATTATGACGTAATCAGTACAGTTTGATTGAATGATTTTTCTTCTGTTTCATAAAATCTAGAATAACACAACAGGACATATTTGCATTACGCTTCAGCCCTAGGTTCATCGGGCATTATGTATATAAAACCACACTTTAGTTGATAAGGAAAATGAGCTTTCTTACAGAAGTCAGGTCTTGACAATCAAATCCTGAAGAAAATGACACAGAAAGTCATGGAACTCCATCGAAGATTGAATAAATTGATATAAACAGTGCAAAGCATGTCATCCAAGTTGCACAGGCTCTTGTGATTTCAGCTTAAACATACAGCTCTTCAAGCAACATTGCTGAGAGTTTTAAGCCTAGGAAAGTCAAGGCAATACATCAATTTTTCAGTTTTAGTTATATCTTCTGCTACGAGAACAGTTCTCAGGTAGGAAATAGGGTATTGAGAATGTGCAGGTACGAGGCCTTGTCGATTAATTCTCTATATAAAAATCAATTTTTATAGATAATTTGTGTTAACTTTTTCGATTAAAGATATTAAAAAGAAACACAAACTCATACAGTGCAGCAGGCCACAGACATCATTATGGCTGCACTTGCTCTTTGAAACAGCTACCAAATTAGTCCCATTTCCCAACTCTTTCTCCATAGCCCTGCAATTTATTCATCTTCCATGAATTTTTATCCAAGTCTCTCTTTAAGTTGCCCCAAACTCTTGCACCATTCCTCCAATCTATTTCCACGTCCTTTCAAGCAGGGAGTTCCAGATTTTCATCTGATCCCAATAACCATGTATTACTGGGAATGTCTGTGAAATGTAATAGCATGTAAATTACTAACTAGAGCAGTACAATAGGAAGAGAAATTCAAGAACCCAGAAATTTACTGGAAGAGTGAAGATACACATTTCCACAATTTAAAGCATCTTAGTCTTACTCAAGTAAAGCAAAGATTTCCAAATAACTACTGCCTTAGGTAATTACTTAGAGTTTACATCAAAAAGCAAAATAAAACACAATCAGATCTTTTGAACTAAACCTCCAGCTGAATACTATCTTTTCCACTGAGATGTCTGCAGACAGTCTTTAGCTATTCATCAGATATTGACTTATTATAGATTAGAAATTTATATTTATCCAGAAATTTATATTTATCTTGGGATCAATTCTAAACTTTTCAAGAACTGACTTGGAACAGAAAAAACATGTAAAAGGGTGTAAATTAAGATGCGAAAGAGCAAAATAAGTCCTTTTTATTACGTGCAAAATAAAAAAGACCCAAACACAAGTCTACGGACGAGATGGGTGAAATGTACGATAAATGGAGAACAGACACAGTGCAATCCAAAGTTGAGATCCTGATGCTGTAAAGTGCTTTCAAGTTTACGTGATGTTTTACTGGAGCACAGTAGCAGGCCAGGGTTAGAAATGTTAGCACGAGAGTAACGTGATTTATTGAAATGACAAGCAACTGGGGGGGTCAGGATCATTCCTACAGACAGAGCAGGGGTGATCCACAAAACTGTCAGTCAGTCTGCATTGCTCTCACCAATGTAAAGGGGACCACATTGTGAGCAGCGAATTCAGTAGACTGGTAAGAAAGAATATAAATTAAATGCTACTTTCCATAGAAGGTTTGGAGCCTTGGACAGTGAGGAGGTACAAGGTGAATTGGCATCTGTGGAGAGAAATCAAAGTTAATATTTTGGGTCAAGTGACTCTTCCTCAGAACTGATGGTAGCGAGGGAAGTGTCAGTTTATATGCAGACGATAGGGTATGGAGAGGGGGTATGGAGTAAATGATAGATGGGAATAGAGCCCAAAGAGAGAGAAGAACAGTTAGACAGACAAAAGATAACAATGGATAACAATGTCCATAAGGACCATCACCAACTTTTACAGATGCACCACTGAAAGCAAACTGTCCGGGTGCATAATGGTCTGGTATAGCAACTGCTCTACCCAGGACAGTAAGGAACTACAGAAAGTTGTGTGCACAGCGCAGACCATCACAGAAGCCAACCTCCCATCCACAGACTCCATTCACACTTCTTGATGCCACGGAAAGGCTGCCAAATTCATCAAAGACCCCTCCCACACGATAATGCTCTCCTACAAGCACTTCCATCAGGCCAAATATCAGAAGCTTAAACACATGCATCAGCAGGTTCAAGAGCAGCCTGCTGTTATTAGATTGCTGAATGGACCTTTCTAACTTCAAATAATGTCGATCTAGCTAATGTTGAACTTGCTTTTGTGCATCTCCTGTGGAGAAAGTGAGGTCTGCAGATGCTGGAGATCAAAGTTGAAACTTTATTGCTGGAACAGCACAGCAGGTCAGGCAGCATCTAGGGAACAGGAGATTCGACGTTTCGGGCACAGGCCCTTCTTCAGGAATCCTTTGTAGAGAGAGGCCTGAAGAAGGGCCTGTGCCCGAAACGTCGAATCTCCTGTTCCCTGGATGCTGCCTGACCTGCATCTCCTGTGCCTTGTTCTGTCTAAGCACCCTATGATCTGTATGCAGTTATTTGCTGTGATCTGCCTTTACTGGTTGCAAAACAAAGGTTTTCACTGTACATAGGTACATGTGACTACAATAAATCAAATCAATTCTGAAGAATCATACCACACTCCAAATTTTAATCTTGTTTCTTTCTAAATGCTACCAGATCCATTGAGGGCCTCCAGCATTCTCTGTATATATTTTAAAACATAATTGCTTGTGTTAGCATTTAAAAACAAAACTTCCTTATCCAAATCCTTCTATGGAAAGTAGCATTTAATTTATATTTATGCCCAGTATCACTAATTATTTCCACTTAGATATAATCAATGGCCTAACAGTCCAGTATTTCAGAATCGATTCTGCAGGATTTTATGCAGGGACTCGACTGAAAAGTTGACACAAGGTTAAACTGCGCTAAATGGGACCAGTCAGACTGGAGGTCGAGAATCCTTACCTGATTCTGTAACAGTGTCAGTATTGTCCTAATCTCAGCCCCAGTGCAGTAGAGGCAGCTAGCAGTCTGATCAATCGCATAGTGATCCAACGCAAAATAAGAGAAATCGAAACTTAGTGAACTTCCTGCTTGTACTCGGAAGTCGTATTTGATGGATAAAGCGGATCTGTGAAGGCGCCGAATGGAATTGAAATGTTTGGAAACATTTTTTTCTCAATGACGGAGAATAATTTTGATAAATTAAACTGGGCGGGTGCAAATAAAAGATGCACACAATCACAGTTCACGGAACACCGATGACAGGTTATGACAAGTAAGTCACAGTGATGACTCATCGATATGAGAGAGTTTCAGACCCGGTGGCTTCAACCTTAGACCAGACAGAGGAACGATGGTTTTGAGGCAACCACTTACTATCCCATTGGGTTTATTAACAGCCTTTTCAGAAAACGTTGCTAACCACTAGAATTTCAGAGTCGTGCGGCAGGAACTAATGACATTTTGTTTAGATAATGGACGTGAAGAAAACTATTGATGATGGTTTAGTTTTTAAAAAGTCCCACATGATGTGACCTTCAAAAGTACTGACCACCAATGGTCCAAGTTCAGATTTTTTTTAACACAGGGTCTTCCCCACTTCCAGTGGCTAAAATTTGGCAAGTTCACTGAAGGTGCCATTGCCATCACCTGCACACCAGCAGCCAGAGGTACATCATGGGATATTAATTAAATATTGGAGCTATGTGGTTGATTCCGGTTCTCAGACAGACGTTAATCGATGGCCTGTCTCACAAAGAGAGTTAACCTGTGCTGTAGGGTAGGCATCAACTCCAGCTCATCACCACCTTCTTGCAGATGACCAAAAAATACTGGCCCCACAGGTAAACCCATGTTCCTAAACCAATACAAAGGACAAAGTCCAGCCAAGTTCATAACACAAATGTAGTGCAGACCATTTGGCCCTTCATGTCCATACTGGCTCGCTGGAACAGCCTCTCACCTGGTCCCATGTTTTCCCCAAACCTTGTCTCTTAAGATACTCATCAACACCCTTTTGAAAATCCCGATTGAATCTACCTCCATCATACTGTCAGGCAGATTCCATATCTGAATCACTTGCATAAACATTTCTTATTACCATCAATTCCTTTGTCAATCTATGCTGTCGCGTTCCCAAACCCATCTTCAGTGGGAATAATTACTCTCTATCTATTGTATTGAACCTCTTGCCTGACAAATCTCCTTGCCAGCTTCTCCAGTTTAGCAATGTGACCAAAGTCCCTGACTCCTGGAACCATTCTGGTGAGTCTTTCCTGCATGCTCTCAGTCTAACGTCAACGGCAAGGCAACTATTGGAACAATGGGACAACAAATCTGCATTTGGAGAGGCAGGGATTAATTAACAACAGGCAGCCTGGTTTTGTTAAGGGAGGTTGTGTCTGACTTGATTAATTTTTTACAAGAGGTGACCAGGTTTGGAGATGAGAGCAAAGTCTTTGATGTAGTTGACTTGACTTCATTAAAGCTTTTGGAAAGGTCCCACATGGGATACTGATGCAAAGATTAGAGCCCATGGGATCCAAGGAAATTTGCCAAATTGAATCCATAATTGGCTGAGTGACAGGAAGCAGAGAGTGATGGTTGTGTGGCGTTTTCTTGGCTGGAGGCTAGTGTCCAGCGTGGTCCCACCGGGCTATATAAATGATTTAGACTTGAATTTAAGAGGGTTGGTCAGCAATTTCACAGACGATATAAAAATTAGTGGAGTAGTAAATGTTGAGGATAGTATAAGATTAAAGGATATAGATGGGCTGATCAGTGGCAAATGAAATGCAATCTAGCTAAATGTGAAATGATGCACTTGGGCAGGTCTAACAAGGGAATACGCGATGAGGGGTAGGACTCTAGGAAGCAGTGAGGATCAGAGGGACTTTGGTGTGCATGTTCACCAGTCCCTTAAAGTATTAGGTGAGATGAATAAAGCAGTTAAGAATACATGCTGTATACTTGCCTTTATTAGTCAAGGCATAGAGTTTGAGAGCAGATAGGTTATGCTGGAAGTGTATAAAGTACTGATTGTTAGAGTATCGTGTGCAGTTCTGGAATCCACATATTAGGAAGAAAGTGATAGACTTGGAGAGGGTGCAGAGGAGATTTACCAGATACTACCTGGGCCAGCGAGTTTCAGTTATGAAGAGAGATTGGACACTGTGGTTGTTTTCCTTTGATCAGAGGGGATTGAGATTACAGGGGGCATAGATAGGGTAGACAGGAGAAAACTGCTTCTGTTAATAGAGGGATTAATGACCAAGGGCATAGATTAAAAGGAAGGGCAGAGGATTTAGAGGAGATATGTAGAAACAAATTCATCCAGAGAGTGATGGGCATCTGGATTACCAAGGCATACAAGGCAATAGACCAATTGCTGCGAAATGGGATGAGATGGTTGTTTTTGACCTGTACAGATGTGATTGACAAGGAGCCTTTTTCTGTGCTGGAGCCCTCTGTGTCTATGACTATGATTGTATGACTCTCCAAAGTCTTCACTTTGTTCCTAAAGAGTGGTTCTGGAACTAGACACAATGCTCTATTCAAGGCTGAACTGGTGTTTTAGAAAGGCTCATCATAACTTCCTTTTATATACTATCCATCTATTCAAAAAGTCTAGGACCTTTAATACTATAATAATACTTTCTCAACCTGTTCTGCTATCTTTAAAACAAATGTGAATAAACCCTTACACACCCTAGAATTGTATAAGGTATTTTCCTTTGCTTCTCTGTTTTTGTTCTATCAAAAGCGCAGCAGGTCAGGCAGCATCCAAGGAATAGGAGAATCGACGTTTCGGGCATAAGCCCTTCTTCAGGAATGAGGAAAGTGTGTCCAGCAGGCTAAGATAAAAGGTAGGGAGGAGGGACTTGGGGGAGGGACTTTGGAAATGCGATAGGTGGAGGGAGGTCAAGATGAGGGTGATAGGCCGGAGTGGGGTGGGGGCGGAGAGGTCAGGAAGATGATTGCAGGTTAGGAAGGCGGTGCTGAGTTTGAGGGATTTGACTGAGACAAGGTGGGGGGAGGGGAAATGAGGAAACTGGAGAAATCTGAGTTCATCCCTTGTGGTTGGAGGGTTCCCAGGCAGAAGATGAGGCGCTCTTCCTCCAACCGTCGTGTTACCATGGAAATGGAAAGGTCTAGGAAGGGGAGGGAGGAGTCTGAGACGGTCCAGGTGAATTTGAGGTCGGGGTGGAAGGTGTTGGTAGAGTGGATGAACTGTTCAACGTCCTCATGGGAGCACGAGGCAGCGCCGATACAGTCATCGATGTACACCTCCATCCCCCATCACGAAGGTCTGAAAGCCCTCCGCTTCTTCCTTTCCCGCCGTACCAACCAGTACCCTTCTACTGACACCCTCCTTCGACTGACTGAACTGGTCCTCACCCTGAACAACTTCTCTTTCCAATCCTCCCACTTCCTCCAAACCAAAGGAGTAGCCATGGGCACCCGCATGGTCCCCAGCTATGCCTGCCTCTTCGTAGGATATGTGGAGCAGTCCATCTTCCGCAGCTACACTGGCACCACACCCACCTTTTCCTCCGCTACATCGATGACTGTATCGGCGCTGCCTTGTGCTCCCACGAGGAGGTTGAACAGTTCATCCACTTTACCAACACCTTCCACCCCGACCTCAAATTCACCTGGACCGTCTCAGACTCCTCCCTCCCCTTCCTAGACCTTTCCATTTCTATCTCGGGTGACCGAATCGACACAGACATCTACTATAAACTGACCGACTCCCACAGCTACCTAGACTACACCTCCTCCCACCCTGCCCCCTGTAAAAACGCCATCCCATATTCCCAATTCCTTCGTCTCCGCCGCATCTGCTCCCAGGAGGACCAGTTCCAAAACCGTACAACCCAGATGGCCTCCTTCTTCAAGGACCGTAATTTCCCGCCAGACGTAGTCGAGGATGCCCTCCACCGCATCTCTTCCACTTCCCGATCCTCCGCCCTTGAGCCCCGCCCCTCCAACTGCCACCAGGACAGAACCCCACTGGTCCTCACCTACCACCCCACCAACCTCCATGTACAACGTATCATCCGCCGTCATTTCCACCGCCTCCAAACGGACCCCACCACCAGTGATATATTTCCCTCCCCTCCCCTATCAGCGTTCCGAAAAGACCACTCCCTCTGTGACTCCCTCGTCAGGTCCACACCCCCCACCAACCCAACCTCCACTCCCGGCAACTTCCCCTGCAACCGCAAGAAATGCAAAACTTGCGCCCACATCTCCCCCCTTACTTCCCTCCAAGGCCCCAAGGGACACTTCCATATCCACCACAAATTCACCTGCACCTGCACACACATCATCTTTTGCATCCGCTGCACCCGATGTGGCCTCCTCTATATTGGGGAGACAGGCCGCCTACTTGCGGAACGTTTCAGAGAACACCTCTGGGACACCCGGACCAACCAACCCAACCACCCCGTAGCCCAACACTTTAACTCCCCCTCCCACTCCACCAAGGACATGCAGGTCCTTGGACTCCTCCATCGCCAGACCATGGCAACACAACGGTTGGAGGAAGAGTGCCTCATCTTCTGCCTGGGAACCCTCCAACCACAAGGGATGAACTCAGATTTCTCCAGTTTCCTCATTTCCCCTCCCCCCACCTTGTCTCAGTCAAATCCCTCGAACTCAGCACCGCCTTCCTAACCTGCAATCATCTTCCTGACCTCTCCGCCCCTAACCCACTCCGGCCTATCACCCTCACCTTGACCTCCCTCCACCTATCGCATTTCCAAAGTCCCTCCCCCAAGTCCCTCCTCCCTACCTTTTATCTTAGCCTGCTGGACACACTTTCCTCATTCCTGAAGAAGGGCTTCTGCCCGAAACGTCGATTCTCCTGTACCTTGGAAGCTGCCTGACCTGCTGCGCTTTTCCAGCAACACATTTTCAGCTCTGATCTCCAGCATCTGCAGCCCTCACTTTCTCTCAAAGATTTGTTCTATCAAATCAGAGAATGGTGTGGTGGATCTTGCCTTCAAAACAATATCCTTGTCAATCCTTAAATCACATCAACTGGACTTTGGTTCAAGAGTGTACAGCTAAAATGAATTTCAGTACTTTATGATGGCCACTAATGTCACCTGACTTGAAAACAGACAAGGTCAACATGAATTTACAAAGAAATGTTTAAATAACTTTGCAAAAAAGTGATTGTTGCATGCATGTGCCGGCCACCTTAAAACTGTCTACCACTCCCTGAAAAGCCTTTCGAAGGGTAATTGCCTGGAAATTAAAATTCATCAACTGAGAACTTCAAGTGTTTGGGGACGTGACCTTATCACGATAGATATTGCTGAAGCAATGATCATTCTTTAAAACTCTTCACGCAAAAAGGACCACAAACTAAACTCCCATGATAATGAAAAATTGAAACTCTTGTTAAAAACTGATTGTCTCCATTTTGGGCCACAAATGGTATTCATACATCAACTCATCCCTGCACCTTCCATGAGAAGCAATGATTTGGTTTATATTCATTTATGGGACATGGGTGTCGCTGACTGGACAAGCATCAAATCTTGCTTTGAGGCACAGGTCATTACACGCAGATGCCCAAATACCACCACCAGGTTCTCTTCTCCCAGTTCTTCATTGGCCGTCACTCAAAGAGCAGCCATAGGGCAAGTTATTAGAATTGACTCCAATACATCCTAAAGGACAGAGGCTGTCACAACACAGACAGAGTAAAAAGCTGCTGACCATTTGGCATAGCACCAGTTATGCCAAGGCTCAGTGACTTGACTGGGAGGCAGAGTAGCAACAGCAAAAGGAGAAGGAAGCTAGCACAGCAAAACAAGTTTATGCCTTTATTTCTAAGGAATGAGGGAGGACCTTATTGAAACCTATCAGAGTCTGAGGGGGCTTGACAACTTAGATATCCAAAAGGTATTTCCATTCTTGGAGGATTCTCAAACAAGGGGACACTTATTTAAAATTGAGATGTCAAGGATTTTATTTTGTCATAAAGTACTGAATGTCTGGAGTTCTCCTGAGAGTTGTAGAGGGAAATCACTGAAAGTATTTAAAGAGGAGGAACATAAATTTTTTAAGTATCAAAGCTTTTTCTAAACTCATGGGACATAGGTGTCGTTGACTGGCCAGCATTTATTGCCCATCACTCGCCATGAGAACATTATGGTGAGCTACCTTCTGCTGCAGTCCATGTGCTGTCCGTAGATGCATAATGCTGTTAGGAAGGGAATTCCAGGATTTTTACCCAGCATCAGTGAAGGAATGGCAATATATTTCAAAGTCAGGATGGCGAGTACCTTGGAGAGGAACTTGAAGGTAATGGTGTTGCCCCTGTGTCAACTGCCCCGGTCCTACTAGATCAAAGTGGTCATGGGTTTGGAAGGTGCTGTCAAAGGATCTTTGGTGAATCACTGAATATTGTAGATAATAAACACAGGTGCTACTGAGCATCAGTAGTGGAGGCTCTCTTTTATCCTAAATGTCAAGCTTCTTGAGTGCTGTTGCACCTAGGGAGATGTTCAGATGCCAGGCAAGTAGGGAGTACTCCATCACACTGCTGACTCGTGCCTTGTAGATGATGAACAGGCTTTGGGGAGTCATGAGGTGAATTATTGCCACAGTATCCCTAGCCTCTACATTTATGTGGTGAGTTCAGATGAATTTCTGGTCAATGGTAATCCCTAGGATGTTAATAGTGGGGGATTCAGTGATGGTAATATCATTAAATGTCAAGGAGGCAAAGGTTAGATTGTCTCTTATGTCACTGCCTGGCATCTCTGTGGTGTGAATGTTACTTTCCAACTGTCAGCCCACGCCTGGATATTGTCCAGATCTTGCATTTGGACAAGACCTGCTTCAGTATTTGAGATGCAAATGGTGCTGAACATGATGCAATCATCACTGAACATCTCCACTTCTGACCTTATGATGGAGGTAAGGTCATTGATGAAGCTTTAAAGACGATTGGACTGAGGACATGAGACTGACAAACTCCTGCAGAGATATCCTGAAACTGAGATAACTGACCTCCAAAAACCATAGCCATCTTCCTGTGTGCCAGGTATGTCTCCAACCAGCAGACAGTTTGTGGCCTGATATCCATTAATTCCAGTTTTACTACGGGCATACTTGATTGAATGTGGCTGTCACTCACAATGCAACTTCTAAAAAAAAAACCATTCCATAAAAGTCACATAGTGCTGAAATTAAATAATTCAATGGGAAAAGGGCAAGGATAACCCAGATAATTAACAATAGGTTCTCTCTCATCATTAAAACAATAAATTAACAAAATTCAGGTAATTAATGTTGAATATGTATTTTGCATTTATTTACAAAATTATACACATTTTTAAAATTAACAATTTATTGACCATGAACACAACTTTCAAATAAATGTAACTAAATGCAATGCTGATAATTGTTGTAACACAGAAATCCATCCAGGTTTAACATACATTCAAACATGTGAATTAGGAGCAGTAGTCATTAGACGTCATTCAGTCCCTCTAGTCTGCTCTGCTGTTCAATAAGATGATGGCTGATCTATTTGTGTTTTGAATTTCACATTCACATCCACCCCTGATAATCGTTGATTCCCTTACCTAATGACAATTTAGTCCCCCCACCTTAAACATATCCAAAGACCCCACCTCCACAATTCCAAAGTCCAATATATATGTAAATGGTATTATAAACTTCAAACATGAATTTCTATTTGTTTTCTGTATCTCAAAATATAGTATTGAACACTCAAGGCATCTGAACATTTTATTACTGCAACATTACAGTTTGTGAGACACACTCTACAGAATAACATTTGCACAAAAAGACAAACTTCATTAAACTGCATTTTGTAGGTCATCAGATGTGTAAAATAAAATATTATTTCCAAAATTAAAATTAAATAGTTTTAAGTTGTGTATAATTCTTCCTCTTCTTTTATGTTTAAGAAATTCCCAGGTGAGTCTTTCTGTTGGAGGAGCAGGTGTTCTTTTGCAAATATACCCATGGGCATTCAGAAGCCTGCTTAAAGATTCCACCTCAGCACAATTCCCATATGGCCAATATACAGTGCCATTGTTTTGTTGTTGTAGATTATATCCTATGGCTGGGAACATCTCCAGGCATTTTCTACAAGGTGATATGGGAGTGAATTGTTGTCGTTTGCCATTTACTATATGCATTCTCCTCTGGGCTCTAGAATTACTCATCATTTGGTAAGCCTTAGAAACCACGATAGGGTGGAATTGAATAGCCTGTTGGTGATGTGCATTTGTTGTCTCTGAAGCCATACCTACTGCGAGGCTAATATCTTCATTCCACGTGCGGTAACACAATATGTCTATCATGAGTTCTCTCTGATGCCTTCCAAAGCATGAAACTGAGGCACCAAAATAATTGTCTGTTTTTTGTTTTGTAGCCAAGTTGTGGTGGAAACAGTAGCTGACAACTGATGATACGTAACTAAAGACATTCCCACATCTCCTGTCTTCTTGGGAATTTTGTTCCACAATCATTTTTTCATTTAGTTTTGACAGAGAATTTAAAACTGATTCAGCATTGTTTGTTTGTTCCAAGTCAACCACCTGAGAAAGAAAAGAAAATCTGAAATATCTTTTCCCAGTGCAGTGGTTAAACATTATCCACTATTTTCATTGAGGGCTTTGCAAGTTTATTTGAAATACATTGGAACCTCCAGTAATGCAGCAGAGAGCACTCAAAGACTAATAATGCAAATTAAGTTCCAGGCTAACATTTCTGTGTTTAGCATAACCATTGGTGAGTGGTAAATGAAATAATGTTCGCTTTAATGATTTCTGCGCCCTTAAAAATGTGGGATGTTTGCACTACAGTTGTGTAGTTATCCAGCACCACACATTATTAAATAGATTGCAAAGTAAGTTTTCAGTACTCTGCACCATTGATCTGCCTGCATCTCATCAAAGAAGAGCACTCCATCTCACTTCACATTAATGTTGATCATAGAATCCCTAGTGTGGAAGCACGTCATTTGTCCCATCGAGTCCACACGACCCTCTGAAGATCCTTCCATCCAGACACAACCACCTACACTATCCCTGTAACCCTGCAGTTCCCATGGCTAATCCATCTAGCTTGCATATCCCTGGACACAATAGGCAATTGAGCATGGCCAATCCACCTAACTTGCACATCTTTGGACTATGGGAGGAAACCAGGGCACCCAGAGGAAACCAACACAGACACGGGGACAATGTGCAAACTCCACACAGACAGTCGCCCAAGGTTGGAATCAAATGCAGGTCCCTGGCGCTGTGAGGCAGTCGTGCTTACCACTGAGCCACTGTGCCGCCCTAATGTTGTATTTCCATTTTCTAGAGATCGACCTTAAAATCTCTCTAACAACATTTTTACTCTGGCGACATTTTGCATTATAGGAACTGGATTGAAAACATCAAATTTAAGCTGTGCAAACATTTATCTAATTAGTCAGGTTTGGAATTGAATTTACCTTTTAGAGTTAAAAGGCCAGTGGATGATGTTACAGTGCTATATATAAGAATCAATACTCAACTTGGTTGTAAGCAGAATAGAGCATAAACAAGTTAAACTAATCACTTAGATATCTTTTTTAACAACAGGTAATTTTGGAAATATATCATTTGTTTGTCACAAAACCAGTAACATGCATATCAGTACAGGTTTTGCCATTAAAACATTCCTAATGCCCTTCACAAGTGAAAATCATGCTAAGCCGTGATGGGAGAGATAAGGAGGGATGCGACTGAAAGGTTGGTCAAAATCCTGGAGTTTAAAAAAGGTTTTTAAAGCTGAAGGGAGAAATAAAGAAGGTTTAGTTGGTGCCTTCCAGGTAATAAAGGTGAGGCAGCTGATGACTTTGCCACCAGTGGTGGGGTGAATGGAAAGAAAATGCACAGAAGACCAATAGGGACCGGAGACGGTGGGAGGCAATAAGGGCACAATAGACAGAAATGCAGGAAGTCAAGTTCTCATTGAACTTGAAGCCAAGGTTAAGAATTTTTAAAAGTTATGTGCTGGAGGAATTGGGAATCCAGAGTAAGGACATGAGTAATGCATGAATGGAACTTAAAGTAGGGAAGAAGATTCGCAATTAAGATTTGGACATGTTGGACTTTTTGATGAGTCAAGGATTGAAAGCAGATATGGAGGATGAAAGCAGAAAGGAGATGACAAAAATGTGGATAAGAGTTAGAAATTGGCAGTCTTGATGGCGTGAAGTTTAATGCTGTACTCTGGATGAAGCAAAATGCTAAATTTTTGCACACAGTCTGTTTCAGAAAAAAATAATTAGTCAGAGGGATGGGGCTGGAGTCAATGAAAAAGGAAACAGAACTTACGGTATCTGCAAAAATTAAACACTTTGGTCTTTCCAAGGATGAGTTAACGGAAGCTGTGACTAATTTATGTTTTGATGGAAATCCAAGGACACTGAGATGCTTTTGAGATTGAAAAAGGTCATGGAATGTCCAGTTGAATGGCACCAGCATCCACGTGATAGATTAGAGTGGTGCTGGAAAAGCACAGCAGGTCAGGCAGCATTCGAGAAGCAGGAAAATCGATGTTTATGGCAAAAGCCCTTTATCAGGAATAGAGGCAGGATGCCTGCAGAGTGGGGAGATAAATGAGAGGGGGGTGGGGAGAAGGTAGCATAGAGTACAATAGGTGAATGGGGGTGGGGATGGAGGTGATAGGTCAGAGAGGAGGGTGGGAGAAGGTAGCAAAGAGTACAATGGGTGAATGGGGGTGGGGATGAATGTGATAGGTCAGAGAGGAGGGTGGAGTGGATAGGTGGAAAGAAAGATAGGCAGGTAGGACAGGTTATGAGGGCGGTGCTGAGCTGGAAGGTTAGAGCTGGGGTGAGGTGGGGGAAGGGGAAATGAGGAAACTGGTGAAATCCACATTGATGCCCTGGGGTTGAAATTTTCCGAGGTGGAAGATGAGGCGTTTTTTCTCCAGGCGTCACGTGGTGAGGGAGTGGCGGTGGAGGAGGCCCAGGACCTGCATGTCCTCAGCAGAGTGGGAGGGGGAGTTGAAATGTTGCGCCACTGGGCGATGAAGTTGATTGGTGCGGGTGTCCCGGAGATGTTCCCTAAAGCGCTCTGCTAGGAGGCATCCAGTCTCCCCAATGTAGAGGAGACCGCATCGGGAGCAATGGATACAATAAATGATGTTGGTGGATGTTCAGGTAAAACTTTGATGGGATGTGGAAGGCTCCTTTGGGGCCTTGCATGGAGGTGAGGGAGGAGTTGTGGGCGCAGATTTTGCAATTCCTGCGGTGGCAGGGGAGGGTGCCAGGAAGGGAGGGTGGGTTGTTGGGGGGCATGGACCTGACCAGGTAGGCACGGAGGGAACGATCTTTGCAGAAAGCAGAAATAGGTGGGGAGGAAATATATCCCTGGTGGTGGAGTCTTTTTGGAGGTGACGGAAATGTCGTCGGATGATGAGGTTTATGCGAAGGTTGGTAGGATGGAAAGTGAGCACCGGGGGGTTCTGTCCTTGTTACGGTTGGAGGGATGTGGATTGAGGGTGGAGGGGTGGGATGTGGACGAGATGCGTTGGAGGGCATCTTTAACCACGTGGGAAGGGAAATTGTGATCTCTAAAGAAGGGACCATCTGGTGTGTTCTGTGGTGGAACTGGTCCTGCTGGGAGCAGAAACGGTGAAGGCGGAGGAATTGGGAATATGGGATAGCACTTTTGCAGGAGGTAGGGTGGGAAGAGGTGTAATCCTGGTAGCTGTGGGACTCGATGGGTTTGAAAAAAATTTGACAGTGTCCAGTCGGTCATCATTAATGGAGAAGGAGAGGTCCAGGAAGGGGAGGGAGGTGTCAGAGATGGTCCAGGTAAATTTAAGGTCGGGGTGGAATGTGTTGGTGAAGTTGATGAATTGCTCAACCTCCTCGTGGGAGCACGAGGTGGCGCCAATGCAGTCATCAATGTAGTGAAGGAAGAGGTGGGGTGTGGTGCCGGTATAACTATGGAAGATGGACTGTTCTATGTAGCCAACAAAGTGATGGGCATTGCTGGGGCCCATGGCTACCCCTTTGGTCTGGAGGAAGTTGGAGGATTCGAAGGAGAAATTGTTGAGGGTGAGGACCAGTTCAGCCAAACGAATGAGAGTGTCAGTGGAAGGGTACTGTTGGGGACGTCGGGAGAGGAAGAAACAGAGGGCTTGGAGGCCCTGGTCATGGCGGATTGAGGTATAGAGGGATTGGATATCCATGGTGAAGATGAGGCGTTGGGGGCCGGGGAAACGGAAGTCTTGGAGGAGGTGGAGGGCGTGGGTGGTGTCTCGAACATATGTGGGGAGTTCCTGGACTAGGGGAGATAGGACAGTGTCAAGGTAAGTGGAAATGAGTTTGGTGGAGCAGGAACAGGCTGAGACAATGGGTCAGCCGGGGTGGTCAGGCTTGTGCACCTTGGGAAGGAGGTAGAATCGGGCGGTGCAGGGTTCTCGGACTATGAGATTGGAAGCTGTGGGTGGGAGCTCTCCTGAGGTGATGAGGTTCTGTATGGTCTGTGAGGTGATGGTTTGGTGATGGGGGGGGGTGGTGTCATGGTCGCATCTATGTCTAACACTATCTTTGGGTGTGTCGCAGTGATGAGGAAGAGTAGGAGCTAAAGGATGAATGCTTGTGACATTTTGATGGACTGGAAGGAAATGCATTCCTGGAAGTATGCAGGCTGAGCTTGGATACTGTAAGGTACTTTCATTTTTGGTGTTTTTTTATTTAAATAAATTATTTCATGTTGTTCATTCCCAGGACGCTTTAGGGTTTAATATGTCAAGGTACACTTTAACTGTTATTGTTGTTTAACTATTAACTAAAACAAAGGACATATGATGTGTGTGCTTGCACATTGCATTGTACCAAAGACAGTTTTGAAGTAAGATGTAGAAAAATGGAGGCAGGATGAAAACAAGTTTGCATCTGTCATTTTGAAATAAAAGCTTGTTACTAGACGTCCTTTTTATTATTTACCCTGCTAGAGCTAATTAGTATTGACAATATTTGTGAAAGATAAAGATTCTAAGCATAGAAAAGCCGACCATTGCCTGAAATTGTTGCTTAATTTACGTATTAAAAAATTAGTATCACAGGATGTTATTTACACAACAAATTCTGAGCAATTACATTTCTCACTAACTATGAATAAAATGTAAAAGCTCACCAGCCCAATTCAATTTATGCACTCTATTCAGTAAATCATTGTTCATTCCTCATATATCACATTAGGCTTAGTGTTTGGGTTAAAAAATGCTCCTTATGTATCCAGACATTTTCTTCTGCTGCTCTGAGTTACTGGTGCTGATCTACTGATATGAACAAATATTTGTTGCCATGCAGAGGAAGAGTAGTGTGAAGAAAATGCTCACCCACCTAACATCCCAGCAAAGCAAACAAAAACGTGTGAAGAACATTTGCAACATTTATTTAAAAATTTAAAAACCAATGAAACAATGGGACCAGTTACTTTGTAATTGCTCTGGGGCACATTAGTTTTACTGGTTGATGTCACTTCTACTCACTATTTCAAGCAGAATTGTGTAAGGTGGTCGCGTTGGAAGATGTGTTTTGTACTGTTCAAACACATCAGGAACTTTGTTCGACCAAGATTCCATTGATTCTTCAAATATGTCTCGTGGTTCAAAAGAAGGATCGTTAATATGACATAGAAACAGAACCGTATGCAGTATCTGTAAAAAAAAAAGAATTGTTAATTTCAACAATGACAATCAACTCTCTAGGATGAGGCTGGATCACAAAACTGTACCTTACTCCCACAGTAAGGGAATGTTAATGGAAATTGTGTTCAAAAAAACTGCCCAACTCTAAGGTGAAAAATACAAATTTCACCCCAGTACTTTATTAAATTTTATAAAATGTATAGATAGCTGCAATATATTAACACTTACATTGTTATAATGGAAATTCTGTCTAACAATTATTACACCAAGATCAATGAAAATAACCGAATAAAATCTATTGCTTTGGTTTACATTTGCACAATTTTATGATAATTAGACTATTCATTTGGAAGAAGTACAGAAAGTGAGGGTGAAAGTAATTTTTCAGTGCTGATTAATCTCATATATATCACATAGTACTAATTAACACAGGCTTATCCTAAACTTTATTACCATAAAAATAAATAAAACCAAAACCTCTTTAATGTATTTAGTTCCTCTTTCCCTGGACAGTTCCTTGGTTCCTACAGCATGCTGGATGAATTTCACAGATATCATTATAAATTGCATTGCACTTTTCAGAGGCATCTGCGTCCCAAAGTAGTTTTTTTCCATAAATGTGTTACATTCAATTCTGGTGAAACAGAAAACAAGGAAATCTGCATCATTCAACAGGAAATAGTTCAATTTGTGGAACAATTCTATAAAGGAATACACTGAAAACATGGCAATCATTTGTGGATTATCACTTTTTGTCTCATGCTTCACCCTTCATGGTGAGCATCAGCATGAGTAAGCAATATGGAGCACATTGATTGTAGATAAATTTTAGAAGCTGGGGTTGCTTCCTTGTTCAGGAGAAGATTAAAGTGAAATTTAATAGTGGTGTTCGAAAGTTGAAGGGGTATAGTCAGAATAAATGGTGAGAAACTGCTCCTGTTGGTAGAAGAATAGAGAACCAGAAGGCATTGACTTAAGGAAATTGGCAAAAGAAGCAACTTTAGGAAAATCTTTTTATGCAATAGTATCTGAAATGCATTACCTATGACAACCTGATGGAGACAAATTCAACAATGGCTTTCAAAAGTGAATTGAACAATCATCTGAAGAGAAAAGATTAATTGCAGGGCCATGGGAAAAATATCAGGAACTGGACCCAGTGAGATGCCCTTCCAGAGAGCTGGCACAGACAGCATGGACCAAATGGCCTCCTTTTGTGCTGGAACTTTTCTAGGATATTTGTCATGACAAATCAGGTTCAAAACAGAATAAAACTACCCTTGTTTTATCTTTGGTATGTTATTTAAATAAAACAGAGAACTGAAAGAAATCTCAAGGCTATAATGTCATTTAGGGTAAAGAAGGCAATAATAAGCTACATAAGATTTTATTTCATCAGAATTCCATGGTTGCAAAAATTTTCCATTATTGTCTTCAGACTCTCGGATTAAAATGAGTGATTGCTGAGGAAGCCGAACCTATTAAAATAAATTATTACAGCTTCAAATCAGAAAGAGCAACCCAAGCACAACATAGAAGATTGTCAAAGATGTATTAAGATGATAAAAATCCCTGGTTAGGGATAGTCAACATGGATTTGTGCATGGGAATTCATGTCTGACAAATGATTAAGAATTTTTTGAAGAGGTAACCGAGAGGGAGGATGAGGGTAGGGGCATGTTGTATATATGGACTTTGGTAATGCCTTTGACAAGGCTAGTCATGAAGGTTGGATGTGTGGGATCCCGGGAAAGCTAGCTAATTTGATTCAAAATTGGCTTGATGGTAGGAAGCAGAGGGTAATGGTAGAAAGTTGTTTCTTGGACTGAAGGCCTGTGACTAGTGGTCTGCCACAGGGACCAGTGCTGGGACCTTTGTTATCTGATATTTACATAAATGATCTAGAAATGAATGTACAAGACATGATGAGTAAATTTGAGAGGATACAAAATTAGGAGGTATCATTGATAGTGAGGAAGGTTTCAAATATTACAGAGGGATCTTGATCAGATGGGAAAGGGGGTTGAGGATTGGCAAATGCAATCAATACAGACAAGTGCGAGGGTTCGAAACTGTATAAGTAGGACTTATACAGTAAATGGTAACATCCTGAGGAGTGTTGTGGAATAGAGGGACCTAGGATTACAAGCACTAGTTCATTGAAAGTGGCATCACAGGTAGACAGTGTGGTGAAGAAGTATTTGGCATGCTGGCCTTCACTGGTCAGGCATTGAGTAAAGAAATTGGGATGTTATGTTATAGTTGTGTAAGTTGTTGGTGAGGTCACACTTGGAGTATTGTGTATAGTTTTGGCCACACTGTTATAGGAAAGACATGGTTAAAACTACAAAGATTTACAAGGATGTTGCCAGGACTAGTAGACCTGAGTTATAGGGAGAGGTTGACCAGGATAGGACTTTATATCTTGGAACATAGGAGACTGAGGTGTGACCTTATCGAAGTGAATAAAATCATGAGGGGCATAGTTAGGATGAATTCCCAGGGGTAGGGAATTGAAGACCAAAGGTCATATGTTTAAGGTGAGAGGGAAAGATTTAAGGAGGGCCCGAGGGGCAACTTCTTCACACAGCGTAGTACATATATGGAATGGGCTGTCAGAGAAAGTGGTTGAGGCAGGTACAATAGCAACATTTAAAAAACATTTGGAAAGGTACATGAATGGGAAGCATGTAGAGGGATATGGACCAAATGCAGGCACCATGGACCAGTGTGGGCTGAAGGGCCTGTTTCCATGCTGTATTACTCTATGACTCTAAGTGGAAAAGGCAATAACAGCAGCCTGTTTTAAAGGAGGACTGCCTTTATCACCAGTAAGGAAGAGGCAACCTACTTCAATGGCATGGTACTTTGCTGATATAATGATATGCTTTGAACTAAAATTGCATAAACACATCAGGTTTAGTAAGCTCGACAGCTCAATTTTGCATTCCCACTTAAAATATTAATCATCACACTGTATCACTGTTTAAGTCTCAGGTTTAAAATTATTGCAGATTTATTTCTTTACATTAGAAATTGAAAATCCAGAACTCAAACAATCAAACATATATAAACAGTGAACCATCTTACCGTCTCTCTTCAGGTAACACTGGAACTAGGGAAATAAAACGGACTGTATTAGTTCTTAGTGTTCCATTAGTTTATGGTGAGTAACTTCTACCAACTTATAAGATGCATTTAAATTAGATATTGATCTAATAATTGGTACTGATTAAGTTTTAATCATTAATGCACAGGCCATTCAGGACAAAAGAAATTTTTAAAAAAATCCTCCATGTTGGATTTGAAATTCATAAAAGTTATTTCTTAATCCAAGATTAGCTCATGTTAAAATACCACACTCCTGCCTATCTTCAAGGGAAAAAGCTTCCTCTGACTTTCTGTCACTGATGCCCAATATTAAACTCTCACGTATGTGGAGCAATCTATAACTGTTTGTCCGTGTCACTCTGTGACCTGCTAAAGCAGGTGGTGATCAAGAGAGCTATTGGAGTGGATAATGGTAGTGTTTCAACTCAGCATGGAATCGACTAAATGGGTAGGTAATTCCTGGTCATTCATGTGATGAGAAAACATCAGAATCTCTACAATCATTATTCACAGTTCCAGAGTGTAAACATTCACATAAATGTGCAATGTATTTGCATTTTTTAAGGCATGGTATGGGACGTTCTGTGATTGTGCTCATGTGTATCAGCAAGATATTAGCTTAAGTTTAGTTGTTTCTAAAGTTCTTGTGCAAAAGTATAGTATTTGAATTTTATGATAACAATGCACAATAATGTGGAACCTTTAACACAGAAAACATTCCAAACTGTTTTACAGAATAGTGTGCAAATATCAAATTGGAAGGAGAAATTAAGTGGTACAAGAAAAAGACCTGGTCAAAACATGGGTTTTAAGTAGTGTCTTAGCGGAGAAGGGATAAAGGGGAAACATTGCCAGAAATGGACCTAGGTGGCTTACAGAACACACACCAATACCAGTGTAAAGACAGGAAACAATGAACAAGAGATCAGAATCAAAGGATCAGAGAATATAAAGGTGTTGGAGAAGGTTACATAGATAGACCGGAGTGAGACTAAGGAGGGAATTAACTCAATGATAAAAATGTTATGTTAATTTTAATTATTGTAATTCAGCAAGGATAGAGATGATGGTGAGAAGGTCTTGCTGAAGAACAGAATACAAGAAATAGAGCTTTCAATGAACTTTTTCTATTCTGGTTTCAAAGTACTGTATATCTGGCTAAACACTGGAGAATGGCTGGATAGCTTATCTCCTGCCAAAGTGGTCCCAGTTTACCATTTTAACAAACTATACATAAAAGTATATTAAGACAACCATACCTTTATTTGCAGAAAGGTAACATCCATTGATGTAACTGACTCGCTCATGGTACATGTGGCAGTTTTCCCGCTTACAGTTACCATTTGAATTCTCTTGATCACATAAGAAATACCTCCTCAGGGTCTGTAAACGCACAATAATTTATTATTTCACACTAGTCTTCTCCAAGAAACAAATGAAATTACTAATAATGACTAATTTCATGATTAATAGAAACTTTGTGCTGCACAGTTCTATGTTCTATCTCTAATTACCTCTGGGAAGATTACCTCTAAAAATCTATGGAGACGAAGGAAGCACATGGTGAGGTTAGTGCAGGAGAGAGAGAGAGAGAGAGAACCTGCACAGTTACTGCCTTTGCTGTTTGAATTCATGTATCGCTGGACATCAGAGTGCATCTGGGAAAATTAACAAACAGTGAAATTCACAACTAATCTTGGAGGAACTGTTGGGTGAAGTTCACAGCACAGAATCAGTTAAGTTAATTGTTGTTTTAAGTCTATCCAAGAGAAAGGCTGTATTAGTGAGTACAGTGGATTCTTTCTTGATTATATGGTTTTGGAGATAAGTCACCTAAATAAACTTAAAACATAAGCCATAGCTATTAATTTAACCTGTGGCAGTGTTTGTAGAGGAATAAGACAGTGTTATTTTCTGGGTCCGTAGATTGTGAAGGTGCAAAAAATGGCCTTTGCAGTGATATGTACTTCTTGTCAGATGTGGGAGTTGAAAGAGAGTTTAAGGATTACTGCAGATTATATCTGCCATAAATGCTGTTGGATGCAAATCTTATCAGATCGAGTAGATTGGTTGGAGAGACAGATAGAAGCGATGAGGAATTTGCAACAGCAACAGTATGTGATGGATGGCAGGTATAGGAAGGGGGGAAAGCTTCAGATACAGTCACATAGATGGGTTAACTCCAGGAAGGGTGAGAGAGGTTGGCACCTAGGGCAGGAGTCTTTTATGGATATACCCATTTCAAACAGGTATGCTGTTTTGGAAAATGTAGGGGGTGATGGATTATCAGGGGAACATAGCACGAACATCCAAGTTTCTGGTATTGAGACTGGCTCTAATGCAATGAGGGGTACGTCGGCTTCCAAGAGATCAATTGTGTTAGGGGATTCTGTAGTCAGAGGTACAGACAGACGTTTCTGTGGCCAGCAGAGAAAAAGCAGAATGGTGTGTTGCCTCCCTGGTGCCAGGATCAAGGATGTCTCAGAGAGGGTGCAGAATGTTCTCACGGGGGAGAGGGGCCAGCAGGAGGTCATTGTCCACATTGGAACCAACGACATTGGAAGGGAAAAGGTTGAGACTCTGAAGGGAGATTACAGAGTTAGGCAGAAATTTAAAAAGGAGGTCCTCAAGAATATTAATATCTGGATTATTCCCAGTGCTACGAGCTAGTGAGGGCAGGAATAGGAGGATAGAGCAGATGATTGCATGGCTGAGGAGCTGGTGTATGGGAGAAGGATTCACATTTTTGGATCATTGAAATCTCTTTCAGGGTAGAAGTGACCTGTACAAGAAGGACAGATTGCACCTAAATTGGAAGGCAACTAATATACTGGCAGGGAAATTTGCTAGAACTGTTTGGGAAGATTTAAACTAATAAGGTGGGGGGGGGGGTGGTGGGACCCAGGGAGATAGTGAGGAAAGAGATCGATCTGAGACGGGTACAGCTGAGAACAGAAGTGAGTCAAACAGTCAGGGCAGGCGGGGACAAGGTAGGACTAATAAATTAAACAGCATTTATTTCAATGCAAGGGGCCTAACAGGGAAGGCAAATGAACTCAGGGCATGGTTGGGAACATGGGACTGGGATATCATAGCAATTGCAGAAACATGGCTCAGGGATGGGCAGGACTGCAGCTTAATGTTCCAGGAAGGATAGAAAGGGAGGCAAGAGAGGAGGGGGAGTGGCATTTTTGATAAGGGATAACATTACAGCTGTGCTAAGGGAGGATATTCCCAGAAATTCATCCAGGGAAGTTATTTGGGTGGAACTGAGAAATAAGAAAGGGATGATCACCTTATTGGGATTGTATTATAGACACCCCCAATAGTCAGAGGGAAATTGAGAAACAAACTTGTAAGGAGATCTCAGCTATCTGTAAGATTAATATGTTGGTTATGGTAGGGGATTTTTAACTTTCCAAACATCGAGTGGGACTGCCATAGTGTTAAAGGTTTAGATGGAGGGGAATTTCTTAAGTGTGTACAAGATAATTTTCTGATTCAGTATGTAGATGTACCTACTAGAGAAGGTGCAAAACTTGGCCTACTCTTGGGAAATAAGGCAGGGCAGGTGACTGAGGTGTCAGTAGGAGAACACTTTGGGGCCAGCGACCATAATTCTATTTGTTTTAAAATAGTGATGGAAAAGGATAGACCAGATCTAAAAGTTGAAGTTCTAAATTGGAGAAAGGCCAATTTTGATGGTATTAGGCAAGAAATTTCGAAAGCTGATTGGAGGCAGATGTTCGCAGGTAAAGGGATGGCTGGAAAATGGGAAGCCTTCAGAAATGAGATAACAAGAATCCAGAGAAAGTATATTCCTGTCAGGGTGAAAGGGAAGGCTGGTAGGTATAGGGAATGCTGGATGACTAAAGAAATTGAGGGTTTGGTTAAGAAAAAGAAGGAAGCATATGTCAGGTATAGACAGGATAGATCGAGTGAATCCTTAGAAGAGTATAAAGAAAGTAGAAGTATACTTAAGAGGGAAATCAGATGGTCAAAACGGGGACATGAGATAGTTTTGGCAAATAGAATTAAGAGAATTCAAAGGGTTTTTACAAATATATTAAGGACAAAAGGGTAACTAGGGAGAGAATAGGGCCCCTCAAAGATCAGCAAGGTGGCCTTTGTGTGGAGCCACAGAAAATGGGGAAATACTAAATGAATATTTTGCATCAGTATTTACTGTGGAATTGGATACGGAATATATAGACTGTAGGGAAATAGATGGTGACATCTTGCAAAATGTCCAGATTACAGAGGAGTAAGTGCTGGATGTCTTGAAACGGTTAAAATTGGATAAATCCCCAGGACCTGATCAGGTGTACCAAGAACTCTGTGGGAAGCTAGAGAAGTGATTGCTGGACCTCTTGCTGAGATATTTGTGAGCCTGACCTCGGTGGTGGGCAAGTTGTTGGAGGGAATCCTGAGGGACAGGATGTATATGTATTTGGAAAGGCAAGGACTGATTCGGGATAGTCAACATGGCTTTGTGCGTGGGAAGTCATGTCTCACAAACTTGATTGAGTTTTTTGAAGAAGTAACAAAGAAGATTGATGAGGGCAGAGCAGTAGATGTGATCTATATGGACTTCAGTAACGCATTCGACAAGGTTCCCCATGGGAGACTGATTAGCAAGGTTAGATCTCATGGAATACAGGGAGAACTAGCCATTTGGATACAGAACTGGCTCAAAGGTAGAAGACAGAGGATGGTGATGGAGGGTTGTTTTTCAAACTGGAGACCTGTGACCAGTGGAGTGCCACAAGGATCGGTGCTGGGCCCTCTACTTTTTGTCATTAACATAAATGATTTGGATGTGAGCATAAGCGGTACAGTTAGTAATTTTGCAGATGACACCAAAATTGGAGGTGTAGTGGACAGCGAAGAGGGTTACCTCAGATTACAACAGGATCTGGATCAGATGGGCCAATGGGCTGAGAAGTGGCAGATGGAGCTTAATTCAGATAAATGCGAGGTGCTGCATTTTGGGAAAGCAAATCTTAGCAGGACTTATACACTTATTAGTAAGGTCCTAGGGAGTGTTGCTGAACAAAGAGACCTTGGAGTGCAGGTTCATAGCACCTTCAAAGTGGAGTTGCAGGTAGATAGGATAGTGAAGAAGGTGTTTGGTATGCTTTCCTTTATTGGTCAGTGTATTGAATACAGGAGTTGGGAGGTCATGTTGCAGCTGTACAGGACATTGCTTAGGCCACTGCTGGAATATTGTGTGCAATTCTGGTCTCCTTCCTATCGAAAGGATATTGTGAAACTTGAAAGGATTCAGAAAAGATTTACAAGGATGTTGCCGGGGTTGGAGGATTTGAGCTGTAGGGAGAGGTTGAATAGGCTAGGGCTGTTTTCCCTGGAGCGTCGGAGGCTGAGGGGTGACCTTATAGAGGTATACAAAATTATGAGGGGCATGGATAGGATAAATAGACAAAGTCTTTTCCCTGGGGTGGGGGTGTCCGGAACTAGATGGCAGAGGTTTAGGGTGGAAGGGGAAAGATATAAAAGAGACCTAAGGGGCAACTTTTTCATGCAGAGGGTGGTGCATGTATGGAATGAGGTGCCAGGGGAGGTGGTGGAGGCTAGTACAATTGCAACATTTAAGAGGCATTTGGATGGGTATATGAATAGGAAGGAGAAAGTGAGGTCTGCGGATGCTGGAGATCAGAGCTGAAAATGTGTTGCTGGCATAAGGGCTTATGCCCGAAACGTCGATTCTCCTGTTCCCTAGATGCTGCCTGACCTGCTGCGCTTTTCCAGCAACACATCTGAATAGGAAGGGTTTGGAGGGATATTGCACAGGTGCTGGCAGGTGGGACTAGATTGGGTTGGGATATCTGGTCGGCGTGGACGGGTTGGACCGAAGGGTCTGTTTCCATGCTGTACATCTCTATGACTCAATGACTCTATGTGGTATAGGTACACCCATCATGCTGTGAGGGATGGAGCTGATGGTTTTTGAGCCACCAACAGTAAATGAATGGTAACAATTAGTCATACTCTGTTCTCCAAAGTATTATACTTCATCTCTTTCGATTTTGCAATGTCATTACATTATTTGCAAACAGATCCTACCAAAATCCTAGAGAATATTCTCAAGCGGTCTTGGTAAGAAAAAGGAGAAAATAAAGATTTGGTTACATCATCAGAGATAAAATGGTTTCACTTTACTATAATATTAATATATGCTGTTATAGAATGGAGGGATACAGATTCATGACGAGAATTCCTGCAGTGCTACAGTTTGGATTTCAGCCATCACTAGTAGGTGCATTAGACAATTGAGAAGTCAGTCAAGGGGTGTTCATAAACTACTGACTGGTAAAGGAATAATGTTATGATGTGATATAATTACAGGCCCCTAACATTTAAAAAGAAATGCAAACTTCTTTTCAATCAAAAGAATTATGCACAATATTTCATGTTTTTAGACAAAACTAACTACTGTACAAATTACAGAACTAATTAAACAAAGCAAATATGGCTGACCTAACAATGTGGTTTATAATTATTTACAGTACGTATGCATTCAGGTTTACTTCTTACCACCTGAAGAATTCTCTTATAAGAAATTGCAAGTTACTTTTTCTGCAGGGACCACATCTGCAGGTTGATGTGGCACAGTCCTCTGGAGAATTTCCCTCAACTTCAGCTGCTATTACAGGTAAAATTTTCATTTCCTCTCTCTTAACTGTGGAGGCCCTGTTCCTTGTTCTCATTACATTTCTAATACTTCCAAACTAATCTGCAGGATACTTTCTTCAGCAATAAGACATTGTGAGCCTTAATGTAGATTCTCCCACTAGCTTCAAAAATAGGAAATATTTCAACTTTTGTTTCGTCATAAGTTCCAAATGTGATTAAGTGTCAACAGCGTTCCAGACAGCCGATGACAAAGTCCGTGACTTACTCGAATTACAATGCAGTTCCAGTTAACTGGTATTTATTTCATATAAATGTATCAGTGAACTGAAAACCACACAAGGTCCAAACTGCAATAAAAGTGCTTTCCCAGCAAACACACAGATAAATTGAAACCAGAAAGCCTTCCTAAGCAAACACAGAATGTTGGGGAAACTCAGGTGGCCTGACAGTTTCTGTGGAGAGAGAGAAACTGAGTTAATGTTTCAAGACCAGTATGACTTTTCGAAACTGAAGGTGTTTGGAAATGTTTCTTTTCATACTTTTGACAAGGTGGTTGTATGAAGGAGCAGCACTCTGAAAGCCAGTGCTTCCAAATAAACCTGTTGGACTATAACCTGGTGTTGTGTGATTTTTAACTTCCAATAGGAAGGAGACCAGAAAGAATCCCTACAGTGTGGAAATAGGCTATTTGGCCCAACAAGTCCACACCGACCTGCTGAAGAGTATCCCACTCAGACCCATTCCCGACCCAATTACTTAACATTTTCCCTGACCAATGCACCTAAACTACATATCTCTGAGGGAGTGAAGGGTCAGCCTTACCAGTGTGGAGTTGCAGATAGACGAGATCAGATGGAAGACTTTCTTTTCCAAAGAATCTTAGTGCATTAGATTATATTTTTAAACAGCAATTGATTACACTTTCATCATTATAATCTTCAAAACATAGGTTCAAATGGTCAATAAATTGTTTAAAATAGTAACAAGACCATGCCATACCTCTTGATTCAAATGTTTTTGGGGGCAGTCGCTATTTGTGCACCTCTTTTGTTTATGCCACACAAGGCAGACATCTGCTGATAACTTACAGCTATCTCTATGTAGAAACCGGCACTGTTGCTGTCAAAACAATTTATGATGCTTATGAATTAACCATTAAAACAGTACCAATAAGGAAATCTACCATATATGTGCTAGACAGGAAATTGTATGGAACAAATTTTATAAACTTTAATCACATTTATTTTTTCAGTTTCCAAAATCAGCAGGCAATCTTTTTGCCTTGTACACATTAATTGCCTTGTATGCACTGAATAAATATTATTATTGAATAATAAAGTACAGAAATGAAGAAATATATAGAATAACAAACAACTTTTAAGTTACTAAGCAGATAGATTATTTAAATTCATGGAAGTACATGGTTAATTAATTCCAATCACTGAACTTTCAAATTCTAGAAAATATTTAAACAGATGAATGATTAGGAGTTGAAATGCATTGGTCAAAGGTGTGCCAAATAAATATTCAATAGTCACCTTCAATTGGATGAATGTTTGAAGGAGGAAAAAAGGGTTCATGTAAATTGAAAGGAATTTAACACGCTAGTAACAGAAGTTATGGAATCACAGAATAGTACATTAGAGAAGGAGGCTATATACCTCTAAGTCTGTAGTGGTTCTTTAAAGGGCTCCAGTAAGCTGGATGGCTGGTTTGCAATGCAGAGAGAAGTCAACGGTGCTGGTTCAATTCCCATACAGGTTGAGCTTACTTTAAAGGTCTTGTCTTCTCAACATTGTCCCCTTACCTGTGGTGTAGGGACCTTCAGGTTAAACTCACCCCCCAACATCCCTTTGTAAAGAGAGTGCGGGACTCTAAGAACTTTAAACAAAGGGCAGCTTCAGACCCATGTTATGTGGTTAACTACTTAAACCCTTTCATAAAGTACGGTAAGCTTCTGCAATTGTAAAACACTAATTTAAAGATCATTTCTACCATAATGTAACATCATCACAAAGTAATGCAGTGATCCACCACTGTCTTTTTGAAGGATGAAATGTGATCTCGTAGCATTTCCATTATAATGAAAACAAAATGTTAATAATCAAGTATTTGCTTCTGGTCCATGCAAGTTTCAATATATAGAATAAATAATATGGTTATTTATATTGACAAAGAACTGAATTATACTTACTCCTTCGCACTGACTTTGGTATTGAAAGAAAAAACAGTCAATGTCTTCTGGTTGGTAATCATTTCTCTGGAGTAAAAATGTCACATAATCATTGTGAGAAATACCAAAAATATCTTAGTCCACAGGCTTTACACTTCTTGAAAGCTCTCTCAGATTTCACTGCTAGCTGGCTCATCAATTTTGTGTCATTCTCCCAGGTTTATTGTTATATTTAAAAGGCATTACCAGGTCTCACTAACATTGGAACCATTGTTAATTTACACAGGAAAAATTATATTGGAATTGCAGGAAAATCCAACATTCCTCCATTTTCATCGCCAATTGCAAAGCAGTAAAACAAAGGAAGAAGGGAATTTTGCCAGAGTTGTATATATCCCTGATTTCACCACATACTGCACTCGGTGTTGGGTGCCATGCCTGTCAGTTCGCTCGGTTAGCTGGATGGTTGGTTTGTGATGCAGGAAGATGAAGTTTCGCACAAAGGTCCCACCTTCTCTACCTGGCGTGAGGTGTGGTGACCTTCAGGTTAAACTCAGTCATTGCTCTCTAATGAGAGAGCAGCTGTTTGGTCCCCTGAGACTATGGCAACTTTATTTACCATATCTGCGGGATACAGAACCATGGGGGGCATACTGCACGACTCACCAGAATATTGCCAGGCTGTTAGACGATGAGGAACGAGGCAGCTCTTTCCTCAAACATAAATCTCTAGTGGGAAATCACATCACTGAATATCCACCCCTTTCTTAGAAACTTGCAGGGCTTGGGTTTTTGCTGTTTCATTCATTAATGAATAGCAATTATTGTTTATGATGGTGCCAAAGTGAAACCTTACCTCTGCCATTTTGTTTCAAATAGACTGTCTTCGAAGGGCTCTCTTGAGGTCAATGCCCCCAGTCCTGAAGAAGGGTTATACCCCTAACCTTGACTTCTCCACCTCCTGATGCTGCCTGGCTTGCTGTGTTCCTCCAGCCTCCTGTTTGTCAATCTTCGCTTCAACTGTCAAAAGAAGAAAAATATTAACTCCACATTCATTCGGCTGACGCTAACAAGAGGTAACGACTTCACATATTCATATTAAAAAAATCCTCAAACGCTACAACGTTTCATAAAGTTGCCACTATAATTTCAACAAGAGATCCCCCGATAAGTAACTGTCGCTTCGCCGAGACTGGGGGTTTTGTTGTGACTCTAAAACAGAGACATGAACACAGAATGAGCAATACAAAAAATAATTTGAAAACGACCCTAAAATTCCAAATCATTTCAATCACAAAGAGCCAAGTTTTAAAATTAAGTTAATAACCAGAATCATCATTAACCTGCACAGTGATAGTCCTGCTGAAGAATAATATGTACAAAAACGAAACCTTTTCTCTTTTATTGCAACATAAACAGAGCCGTCAGAACAAGGAAAACGAAACTCTAAAACGTCCCGCCTCTAGCGACGCCAGTCAGAAACCACAAAAGGGGCGGGGAGAGACAAATAGAAACTGGCTCTGATGGCAGAATTACCGCCTTTTGAAATTAATGTGTTACGCTTCTCTCCGAGTAAATCATTTCACTTGAACAAAATACAACGTCTTAGAAATAAATTGATGCCAACTTGCGTTCGACAAAGTCACAGTTGGCAGCAGATTGACACGGCAGGGGAACAGATGAACTGTGCAAATACCAATACAGTATCTTCACTGTGAGAGTTTGTGTTGCCATTGTCATTTCTGCAGCCTGGAGGAAGTCGTAGAGGGGATGCGTCGGCAAGTCTCCTGAGAACAAACAGGGACGGAATGGAATAGTTCAACTGTCTGAATTCCAACGAGGATAACATGAAAATCAAGTTCATTCAGAAGAACTTCCTTAAATCCAGCATGGAGTTGAGGGGGAGGGGGATTCAAGGCTTAGTTTTAGGGAGTGAAACTGACTTGGTTAAAAGGGATTTCAGTTGAGGGGCACTTTGGTGGAAGTGATCATAATTTAGTTAGAATTACGGTACTTAGGGCAAAGATGAAAAACGGGAGGAATAGAAGTTGTCAATCAGGAAAGAGCTAGTTTTACTAAAATGTAGGTGAACCAGAAACTACGCTCGGTAAATCAGTGCCAGATCAGTGGGAGGTAATCAAGGAGAACACCAGGAGAGGTCAGAGCAATTCTGAGCGCTTAAAGAACATGGAAGGGCTCATAGCCAGAACTCCCCGAGTGTCACTGAGATTGACAGAGAGAATTAAGCAGAAAACAGAACCCGAAAGTTACTAACAAATGCTGGGGACCCAATATTACAGGAAACCTCTGTATTAAAAGTGGAGGGGTGAAAAAGAGTAGAGGGACGTTTACCAGTCTGTTGCCTGGATTGGAGTGTTTTAAGCTGTAAGGAGAGGTTCGACAAACTTGGATTGTATTTGCTAGGATGTCGGAAGCTGAGGGACAACCTGATAGAAGTATGTAGAGTGGATAGGGTGGGTAATCAGAGTATTTTTCCCAAGATGGAAATGTCAAATATTAGGGGCCATAGGTTTAAGAAGGGAAAAGTTTAGAGATGTGAGAGGCAAGTTTACTTTTCCAGGGAAGGAGTAGAAGCAAATACAATAGCAATGTTTTAGAGGCATTGAGACAGATACATGAATAGCAGGGAATAGAGGGATAGGGACCATGTGCAGGTAGATGGGATTAGTTTAAAATGGCATAGTAGTCAGCACAGACATGATAGGCCCAATACCCTGTTCTGAGGAAGGGTCACCCAACCCAAAACATTAACTCTGATTTCTCTCCACAGATGCTGCCAGACCTTCTGAGCTTTTCCAGCAATCTCTGTCTTTGAGCCTGTTCTTGTGTTGTTCTAGGGAGAGCATGAAAAATATCGGCAAGTGGGATTCAGTATAAATGGATTAAAATCAAGAGAGTAACTCAGTGAAATGTGAAACCTATAGGGCAGTTCGGTAATTTGCATGTGAAAATAATTTCAGAATTCAGACATTGCAGCAGGGAGGTGGGGTGTGAGGTTAGGTTGCACATGATAGACTGGTTAGTAAGGTCATGGGATCTGGGGACGTTGGCCAACTGGATACAAAATTGGCTTGAAGATAGGAGACAGAGAGAGTGGGTGGTGGAAGGTTGCTTTAAGGACTGAAGGCTTGTGAGCAAAAGTGTGCCGCAAGGACAGGTGCTGGTTCCACCTTATTTACATACATGTTTCGGGTGTGTACAGAGAATGTTGTGGTTCATAAGTTTGCAGAGGACATCAAACTACATGGTGTAGTGGACAGTGAAGAAAGTCATCTCAGAGGACAACGGGACCTTGATCAATGGGTCAATGGGAAGAGAAGCGGCAGATGGAGTTTAGACAAACGTGAGGTGTTGTATAACCAGGACAGGACTTATACAGATAATGGTAGGGGCCTGCGCAGTGTCGCCAAAGAGACCTAGAGGTGCAGGTGCATAGCTCCTTGAAAGTGGAGTCGCAGGTAAACAGGATAGTGAAGAAGGCGTTTGGTATGCTTGCTTTCATTGGTCAGACCGTTGAGTACAGTAGTTGGGATGTCATGTTGTGGCTGTACAGGACATTGGTGAGGTCACTTTTAGAATACTGCATACAATTCTGGTTGCGCTTCCTTAGGAAAGATGTAACTAAAATTGAGAGGGTGTAGAAAAGATTTATAAGGATGTTGCAGGGATTGGAAGTTTTTGAGTTATAGGGAGAGACTGAATAGGCTGGGCTATATTTCCTGGAGTGTTGGAGACTGAGGGGCGATTTTCTAGAGGCTTATAAAATCATGAGGGGCATGGATAGGGTGAATCGCCAACGTCTTTTTCCCAGGTTGGGGGGGGGGTCCAAATCTAGACGGCATAGATTTAAGGTGAGAGAGGCAAGGTTTTAAAAAGACCTATAGGTAAATTTTCTGCAGAGTGTGGTGCTGGAGCCTGGTACAATTACAAATTTAACACATATCTGCATGGGTATATGAATAAGAAGGGTTTAGAGGGAGTTGGGCCAAATGCTGACTATTGGGAGTGGGTCAGTTTGGGATGAATGGTCGGCATGGATAAGTGAATCGAAAGGTCTGTTTCTGTGCTGTATGACTGTAAGTATTAGATAAAATCAACACTGTAAGATGTTAAAGGGTATTAAGGGAATTGATATCTGTGAAAGTGGATAAATCCTAGGCCTGGGCAAAATGTATCCCAGTATGTTAAAGGAAGCAAGAGAAGAAATGGCAGTGTCTTCACTGTCATTTTCCAACCTCTCTCATGAGGGGACTAGCACACAGCTAATTTACTATTGTTTAAAAAAGGTCATACAGGAATAGACTGAATGATTACAGACTGACTTAAACCCAGTAGTGGAAAAAGAAATGAAGTGACAAAAAACAATCACTTTTACTTAATCACTGGAAAGGACAATGTGCCATGCTAGACTTTAAATTGGTATAAAATTCCATATAGACCTGTACATCAAATGTTGTCAACAAATATTGTCACTGATTTTTGTTAAAAGTTCCTCTCAAACTGCCAATACTGTATTTGTTAGACATGTTCTCCCTGTAAACAAGCAGTAACAAATGCTGTGGGTCTGGCAGCATTTGTTAACATTTTTATTTCAAGTTCCTATTGGAAGGATGTTGTGAAACTTGAAAGGGTTCAGAAAAGATTTACAAGGATGTTGATAGGGCTGGAGGATTGAGCTGTAGGCTGGGGTTGTTTTCCCTGGAGTTTTGGAGGCTGAGGGGTGACTTTATAGAGGTTTAGAAAATCATAAGGGCCATGGATAGGGTAAATAGACAAAGTCTTAGTGGGTTTTGAGAAGCTTTGTAGCTCAGGTTGAGGTCCTTGATGTAGGTTTGCTCGCTGAGCTGGAAGATTCATTTTCAGACGTTTCGTCCAGAAGCTCACTGAAGATGTTACCTAGTGTGGTGACGAAACTTCTGAAAATGAACCTTCCAGCTCAGCGAGCAAACCTCCACCCATAGCCACAGTCTTTTCACTGGGGTGGGGGAGTCCAGAACTAGAGGGCAAAGGTTTAGAGTGAGAGGGGAAAAATATAAAAGGGACCTAAGGGACAACTTTTACACACAGACCGTGGTGCGTGTATGGATTGAGCTGCCAAAGGAAGTGGTGGAGGCTGGTACAATTACTGTATTTAAAAGGCATCTGGATGGGTATATGAATAGGGAGGATTTTGAGGGATATGGGCCACATGCTGGCAAATGTGACTAGATTAAGTTAGAATATCTGGTTGGTATGGACGAGTTGGATCAAAGGGTCTGTTTTCGTGCTGTAATTCTCTATGACTCTATACACTTTATTCATAAAAAATATCTTTATACATACATAGTTACAAACACAGATGGTTTTGTACAGTAGCATATCAAGGAAATAAACAAACATTGGAATTTGACTGTATCCAAAATAACCAAAGGCATCTCTTACTTGAACCAGACAATATTTACATATCATTAAGTGAATGGACACCCATTTAACTTCAGCAGAAAGGCCTCAGACAGTCGTATTTCCCCACTGTACCTTGGCAGCAGCTGCCCCAAGCTTTACTGCATCCCTCAGCACATAGTCCTGGAACTTGGAATGTGCCAGTCTGCAAATTCAATCAGAGTCAACTGCTTGGTCTGGAAAACCAACAAGTTTCGGGCAGGTCAAAAATTATATTTCACTGAGTTGATGATCCTCAGGCAACGTTTATCTCAGTTTGTATCCTGGGGAACTGCCCGTAGAACAGAGTCATGTCACAGAGCTGCCTGCTACAAATCTCGATTAAAAAACCACTGCATCTCTCTCCAGACTTCCTTTGCAAAGGCACATTCCAGAAGGAGATGTGTGACAGTCTCAACACTCCTGCAGCTGCTTCAAGGGCAGTGTGCGGTGGCACAGACTGAGCATACATAGCCCCATAAGTAGGCCCCTTTTCATCACCAGCCAAGCAATGTCTTGGTGTTTGTTGTAAAGTTCTGGTGATGAGGCATTTTGCCAAATAACGTTGACAGTCTGCTCAAGGAGCCACGCAACAGAATCCAGTAGGGATGCTACCTACTGACCATTTCCTGGTGAACTTGTGGTCAAAAGTGCCTCTTGTTGCAAATTTCTCCACAAAGGTCATGTGATACAGAACGGTCCAACTACTCGGAATGTTCCGCAGCAACAAGGCCAGTCCCATCCTCCACAGCACCAGGGACAGGTAAAACCTCAGTACGTAATGACACTTGGTATTTGTGTGCCGGGGTCTACCCACAGCTTGATGTGGTTGCACACAAAGGTGGCCATCAGGATGAAGGTGAAGCTGGGCATGGTCATCCCCCCTTATCCAGAGTTTTATACAAGGAGTCCCTGCAGACACGGTCCATCTTGTACCTCAAAGAAGGCTCGAGTAATTGCAACAGCAGTTTTTGGGAATGGGTCAGACCTGCGCCATGTACAACAGAGAAAGTTGTTGTTGTTGTATCACCATAGTCTTACCAGACCATAGGGGCTGCTCTCATTTGACATGTGACTGGTGGTGATTTAACCCATGATCCACCAGACCTCAGGTGAAGGAAGAGTTTGAGAAAGAAAATCCTTCATGGTAAACAGAAAACATACCTCACACCTGATGACCAGCATTTTTTTTACCTGCAATACAGAGGAAGCGACGCTCCCAAGACGGGTTTCTGCTTTACCTTGTGCTCCTCCCAACATTTGACACATGCCCTGGCCCCTCCAAACCATATTCCTCGCACCTTCAGGTAATTGGTCCTGATGGTGAAGGGAATAAAGGATTGGTTGGCCCAGTTCCCAAAGAACATGGCCTCGCTCCTGCCTCAATTTATCTTGGTTCTCAACGCCAGTTTGAACTGGCCACAGATGCTGATGAATCTGCGCAGTGATGGTGGATCCAGGCAGAAAATAGTGACATCATCCATGTAGAGGAAGGCCTCTGCTGCCTGGAGTAGTCACCCCTCTTAGGCTTGCATCCTTTCTAATGGACTCAGCAAAAGGCTCTATACAACATACAAACAAAGCAGGAGGGAGTGGGGAGCCCAGTCTGACTCCAGATCTGATCAGGAAGCTCTCTGATTCCCATCCATTGATTGAGACTACACTAACAATGTTACTGTACAGCAGTTGGATCCAATTGCAGATTCCCTCCCCATAGCCCTTTTTAGGAATCACGTCCCACATGTAGTGGACAGCGAAGAAGGTTACCTCCCGCGTGCAACAGGATCTTGATCAGATGGGCCAAGGATTGGCAGGTGGATTTTAATTTAGATAAATGTGAGGTGCTGCATTTTGGAAAGGCAATTCAGGGCAGAACATATACAGTTAATGTTAAAGTCCTGAGGAGTGTCGCTGTACAAAGAGACCTTGGAGTGCAGATTCATATTTCCTTGCAAGTGGAGTCATAGGCAGATAGGATAGTGAAGAAGTATGCTTTCCTTTTTTGGACAGACCATTGAGTACAGGAGTTGGGAGGTCATGTTGCGTTTGGAGAAGACATTGGTTAGGCCACTTTTGGAATTCTGGTCTCCCTCCTACAAGAAGGATGTTGTGAAAAGTGAAAGGTTTCAGACAAGAGTTACAAGGATGTTGCCAGGGTTGGAGGCTTGAGCTACAGGGAGAGGCTGAATAGGTTGGGGTTGTTATCCCTGGGCTTGAGGGGTGATGTTATAGAGGTTTACAAAATCATGAGGGGCATGAATATAGTCAATTGACAAGATCTTTTCCCCGGAGTGGGGAGTCCAAAACTAGAGGGCCTAGGTTTAGGCGAGAGGGGAAAGATTTAAAGAGGGACCAAAGAAGCAACCTTTTCAGGCAGAGCTTCCAGAGGACGTGGTGGAGGCTGGGACAAATACAACATTTAAAAGGCATCTGGATGAGTATATGAATAGGAAGGGTTTAGAGGGATATGGGAAAAGTGCTAGCAAATAGGACTAGATTAATTTAGATATCTGGTCAGCATGGACAAGTTGGACCAAAGGGTCTGTTTCCGTGTTGTACATCTGTATGACTCTCTGTATGTGTAAGATATCCTGCTGAAGGCCTTCTTGTGGCCCAGATTCATAAAGCAGACATTCACCCCCCTGTCCTGCACATAAATGATTGTAACACTAATCTGAGGTTCTCAGAGATCATTCTGCCCTGGTTTAGCACAGGTTTGGTAAGGGTGAATCACTGATCCCAGAGCAGACCTGACCCAGTTGGCGATGATCTTAGACAGGATTTTGTAGTTTACATTCAACAGTGAGATTGTTCGGCAATTTCTAATTTCTTCCCTCGCCCATTCCTCTTGGAGATGAGGGTGATGATGATACCTTTCCTCATGGATTCGCACACACTACCTGATAGAAGCATATTGTCACACAACTCCAGCAGTCCCTGGCCAATCAAGTCCCCCAGACCCGAAAACAACTCGACATGTAAGCCATTGCTTCTGGGAGTTTTACTCTTTTTTAAGGACTCGAGGGCCTTGGCCAGTTCATCCAGAGAGCGCAACTGGTCCAGTCTCTCCCATGTGCTGTCATTTAAGACCTCCGTGATAGAGGACAAGAATAACTGGGAGGCCACATTATCTGTGGGCTTCACATCATACAGACTGGTATAAAAGGCTTTGCTGATCCTCATTATGTCAGACTAAGGATGACATTACCGAGCTATTTTCTTCCTTCTGTTCAGCACAGACCTCTCCCTAGGCACATTCGGGAAGAAGAAATGCGAGCATGTCTCATCCTGCTCCACTGTGTGGACACTGAACTGGAAGATTATTCTGGAGGCCACCAAGGCAATAAGTGAGGCTTGGAGATCCTCCATGATCTTGACTGTAGGTTAGCTAGGGATCATTGAATCACACTTTGTCAAAATCTACCCTGAACTCAAGAAATCACTCTCACATGACCAGAATTGTAAAAGCGACATTTGGGCCAAGACTGTAGTGAGGTCAGGAGATGAATGTCCCTGGCAAAACCCAAATAGAATTTGGTTTGCAGTACTCTGAAATAGTTAATCCCAGGGTGAGATGGTTGGTTGGATGGCGATGCAGTGTGATGCCAACAGCTTGGGGTCAATTCCCACAGTAGTTGAGGTTACAGCGAAGGTCTCTCCTTCTCAACCTCTTCCCTCACCTGATCCTCAGGTTAAACCACCATCATTCACCTCAGAGCAGCCTATAGTCTTGCAGGACTATGACTACAATGCCTTTTATAAAAGCAAAATCCATCACTTTGTTGATAATTGATAATACTGATGGATCCACAGAAAATAGGCCATTCAATATGAATCTCAGCTGATTAGATTACTATCAGTGTGGAAACAGGCCCTTCGGCCCAACAAGTCCACACCGACCCTCCAAAGAGCAACCCACCCAGACCCATCCCCCTACATTTACCCCTTCACTTAACACTATGGGCAATTCAGCATGACCAATTCACCTAACCTGCACATTTTTGGGCTGTGGGAGGAAACCGGAGCACCTGGAGGAAACCCACGCAAACACAGGGAGAATGTGCAAACTCCACACAGTCACCTGAGGCAGGAATTGAACCCAGGTCTCTGGCGCTGTGAGGTAGCAGTGCTAACCATTGTGCCACCATGCCATCCAGCTCTATATCCTATGCTCATCATCTCCTCATAGAGAAAAGCCAAGAACTGTAATTAACTCCTTGGAAGTATTAGCGTCAACAACTTTCTATGGTCTAGAATTCCACAGGTTCGCCATTAGCTAAGTGAAGAAGTCTCAATCCTGAATCCTACATACTTCAACCATGACACGTGGTAATCACCTGGATTTTATTTATTCTGCTTTACTCAACAACAGTCCACAATGGCGGGTGGTGACAGTAAACCCCACTTTTCACTGTATTAGTAAACAGTCAATAAATATAATCTAAAATAAAACCAATAGCTGTTAGATACCCCTGTTGTATTTATACCAGTGCAGAGTGACTCATGGCGTCACTCTCTCTTCAATACTACAGCTAGGATACAGTAAGGGCCTATAGCTTTTTCAGCATGCATTGTCTTCAGCCATTCCTTGAAATCACACAATGACCCAACTGTGTCGAGTTTGATATCTGTAATGTGGGGATCACAGGAGAAAGCCACGATAGATCATCCACTTGGCCCTTTTAACTAAAGACGATTTCAAGTGTTTCAGCCTTATATCTTACTGAGAACAGGAATGAAGTTTTAGCTTCCTACTCCAATTAATTGTTTAAATATTTATCACTTGCAACTGTATGTGGCAGGACAACAGATTTTTGTTTTCAACTGCTGTTCATGGAATAGCTTAGCACTGCCAAAGACCTTACTACTTTTTTTTAAGCATGTAGTATTCCTGTGCTCTAATTCGATCAGGATTATACCTAATTTTCATTATGCTTTCCTGTCCCCAGGATTGATAATTATAGATTTGGTGACATAACTTAGCTGCTGATGACAATCCTATTCCTCAGATAGTCATAGAGATGTACAGCACGGAATCAGACGCTTTGGTCCAACTCATCCATGCCAACCACATATCCAAGCCTAATCTAGTCTAGCAACACTCCCCAGGACCTTACCACTAAGTGCATAAGTCCTGCTCTGATTTGCCTTTCCAAAATGCAACACCTCACATTTATCTAAATTAAACTCCATCTGCCACTCCTCAGGCCATTGGGCCATCTGATCTGTCCACTACACTTCCAATTTTGGTGTCATCTGCAAACTTACTAACTATATCTTCCACGTTCACATCCAAATCATTTATATAAATGACAAAACGTAGTGGACGCAGCACTGATCCTTGTGCCACACCACTGGTCACAGTCGTCCAATCAGAAAAGCAACCCTCCATCCTCACCCTCTGTCATCTACCTTCAAGCTAGTTCTGTATCCAAATGGCTAGTTCTCACAAGGAGATCTAACCTTGCTAACCAATCTATTATGAGGAACCTTGTCAAATGCCTTACTGAAGTCCATATAGATCACATCCACCGCTCTGCCCTCATCAATCCTCTTTATTACTTCTTCAAAAACATCAATCAGGTTCGTCAGACATAATTTCCCACACACAAAGCCATGTTGACTATCCCAAATCAGTCTTTGCTTTCCCAAATACATGTACATCCTGTCTCTCAGGATTCCCTCCAACAACTTGTTCACCACTGATGTCAGACTCACTGGTCTGTAATTCCCCTGGCTTTTCCTTATCACCTTTCTGAAATAGTAGCACCACGTTAGCCAACCTCCAGTCTTCCGGCACCTCACCTGTGACTAGCGATGATACAAATATCTCAGCAAAGGGCATAGCAATCACTTCTCTAGCTTCCCACAGAGTTCTACAGTACACCTGATCAGGTCTTGGGGATTTATCCACTTTTATACGTTTTAAGATATCAAGGAACTTCTCTGTAATTTGGACATTTTTCGAAATGTCACCATATATTTCTCCAGATTCTATATCTTCCATGTCTTTCTCCACAGTAAATACAGATGGAAAATACTCATTTAGTATCTTCCCACATCCTCCTGTGGTTCCACGCATGGGCTGCCTTGCAGGGTCCTATTCTCTCACTAGTTTCCCTTTTGTCCTTAATATAGTTGTAAAATATCTTTGGATTCTCGCTAACTTTATCTGCCAAAGCTACCTTTTTGCCCCGATTTCTCTCCTCAGTATACTCCTACAGTTTTTTATTCTTCTAAGGATTCACTCGATCCCTGCTGTCCAAACCTGACATATGCTTCCTTCTTTTCCTTAACCAAAGCCTAATTTTTCGAGTCATTCAGCATTCCCTACACCGATCAGCTTTGCAGTTCACCCTAACAGGAACATACTGTCTCTGGTTTTCTCATTTTTTAAGACTTCTCATTTTCTAGCTGTCCCTTTACCTGCAAACATCTGCCATCGATCAATTTTTGAAAGTTCTTGTCTAATACTGTCAAAAGTGGTCTTTCTCCAGTTTAGAATTTCAACTTTTAGATCAGGTCTATGCTTTTCCATCACTTTTTAAAACTAATACAATTATGGTTGCTTACCCCAAAGTGCTTCCCCACTCACACCTCGGTCACTTCTGCCTGGGAACCCTCCAACCACAAGGGATGAACTCAGATTTCTCCAGTTTCCTCATTTCCCCTCCCCCCACCTTGTCTCAGTCAAATTCCTCGAACTCAGCACCGCCTTCCTAACCTGCAATCATCTTCCTGACCTCTCCGCCCCTAACCCACTCCGGCCTATCACCCTCACCTTGACCTCCCTCCACCTATCGCATTTCCAAAGTCCCTCCCCCAAGTCCCTCCTCCCTACCTTTTATCTTAGCCTGCTGGACACACTTTCCTCATTCCTGAAGAAGGGCTTATGCCCGAAACGTCGATTCTCCTGTACCTTGGAAGCTGCCTGACCTGCTGCGCTTTTCCAGCAACACATTTTCAGCTCTGATCTCCAGCATCTGCAGCCCTCACTTTCTCTCAAAGATTTGTTCTATCAAATCAGAGAATGGTGTGGTGGATCTTGCCTTCAAAACAATATCCTAAAAGTAAACTTGTCAATCCTTAAATCACATCAACTGGACTTTGGTTCAAGAGTGTACAGCTAAAATGAATTTCAGTACTTTATGATGGCCACTAATGTCACCTGACTTGAAAACAGACAAGGTCAACATGAATTTACAAAGAAATGTTTAAATAACTTTGCAAAAAAGTGATTGTTGCATGCATGTGCCGGCCACCTTAAAACTGTCTACCACTCCCTGAAAAGCCTTTCGAAGGGTAATTGCCTGGAAATTAAAATTCATCAACTGAGAACTTCAAGTGTTTGGGGACGTGACCTTATCACGATAGATATTGCTGAAGCAATGATCATTCTTTAAAACTCTTCACGCAAAAAGGACCACAAACTAAACTCCCATGATAATGAGAAATTGAAACTCTTGTTAAAAACTGATTGTCTCCATTTTGGGCCACAAATGGTATCCATACATCAACTCATCCCTGCACCTTCCATGAGAAGCAATGATTTGGTTTATATTCATTTATGGGACATAGGTGTCACTGACTGGACAAGCATCAAATCTTGCTTTGAGGCACAGGTCATTACACGCAGATGCCCAAATACCACCACCAGGTTCTCTTCTCCCAGTTCTTCATTGGCCGTCACTCAAAGAGCAGCCATAGGGCAAGTTATTAGAATTGACTCCAATACATCCTAAAGGACAGAGGCTGTCACAACACAGACAGAGTAAAAAGCTGCTGACCATTTGGCATAGCACCAGTTATGCCAAGGCTCAGTGACTTGACTGGGAGGCAGAGTAGCAACAGCAAAAGGAGAAGGAAGCTAGCACAGCAAAACAAGTTTATGCCTTTATTTCTAAAGAATGAGGGAGGACCTTATTGAAACCTATCAGAGTCTGAGGGGGCTTGACAACTTAGATATCCAAAAGGTATTTCCATTCTTGGAGGATTCTCAAACAAGGGGACACTTATTTAAAATTGAGATGTCAAGGATTTTATTTTGTCATAAAGTACTGAATGTCTGGAGTTCTCCTGAGAGTTGAGAACTCGCCATGAGAACATTATGGTGAGCTACCTTCTGCTGCAGTCCATGTGCTGTCCGTAGATGCATAATGCTGTTAGGAAGGGAATTCCAGGATTTTGACCCAGCATCAATGAAGGAATGGCAATATATTTCAAAGTCAGGATGGCGAGTACCTTGGAGAGGAACTTGAAGGTAATGGTGTTGCCCCTGTGTCAACTGCCCCGGTCCTACTAGATCAAAGTGGTCATGGGTTTGGAAGGTGCTGTCAAAGGATCTTTGGTGAATCACTGAATATTGTAGATAATAAACACAGGTGCTACTGAGCATCAGTAGTGGAGGCTCTCTTTTATCCTAAATGTCAAGCTTCTTGAGTGCTGTTGCACCTAGGGAGATGTTCAGATGCCAGGCAAGTAGGGAGTACTCCATCACACTGCTGACTCGTGCCTTGTAGATGATGAACAGGCTTTGGGGAGTCATGAGGTGAATTATTGCCACAGTATCCCTAGCCTCTACATTTATGTGGTGAGTTCAGATGAATTTCTGGTCAATGGTAATCCCTAGGATGTTAATAGTGATTCAGTGATGGTAATATCATTAAATGTCAAGGGAGCAAAGGTTAGATTGTCTCTTATGTCACTGCCTGGCATCTCTGTGGTGTGAATGTTACTTTCTAACTGTCAGCCCAAGCCTGGATATTGTCCAGATCTTGCATTTGGACAAGACCTGCTTCAGTATTTGAGATGCAAATGGTGCTGAACATGATGCAATCATCACTGAACATCTCCACTTCTGACCTTATGATGGAGGTAAGGTCATTGATGAAGCTTTAAAGACGATTGGACTGAGGACATGAGACTGACAAACTCCTGCAGAGATATCCTGAAACTGAGATAACTGACCTCCAAAAACCATAGCCATCTTCCTGTGTGCCAGGTATGTCTCCAACCAGCAGACAGTTTGTGGCCTGATATCCATTAATTCCAGTTTTACTACGGGCATACTTGATTGAATGTGGCTGTCACTCACAATGCAACTTCTAAACAAAAAACCATTCCATAAAAGTCACATAGTGCTGAAATTAAATAATTCAATGGGAAAAGGGCAAGGATAACCCAGATAATTAACAATAGGTTCTCTCTCATCATTAAAACAATAAATTAACAAAATTCAGGTAATTAATGTTGAATATGTATTTTGCATTTATTTACAAAATTATACACATTTTTAAAATTAACAATTTATTGACCATGAACACAACTTTCAAATAAATGTAACTAAATGCAATGCTGATAATTGTTGTAACACAGAAATCCATCCAGGTTTAACATACATTCAAACATGTGAATTAGGAGCAGTAGTCATTAGACGTCATTCAGTCCCTCTAGTCTGCTCTGCTGTTCAATAAGATGAAGGCTGATCTATTTGTGTTTTGAATTTCACATTCACATCCACCCCTGATAATCGTTGATTCCCTTACCTAATGACAATTTAGTCCCCCCACCTTAAACATATCCAAAGACCCCACCTCCACAATTCCAAAGTCCAATATATATGTAAATGGTATTATAAACTTCAAACATGAATTTCTATTTGTTTTCTGTATCTCAAAATATAGTATTGAACACTCAAGGCATCTGAACATTTTATTACTGCAACATTACAGTTTGTGAGACACACTCTACAGAAAAACATTTGCACAAAAAGACAAACTTCATTAAACTGCATTTTGTAGGTCATCAGATGTGTAAAATAAAATATTATTTCCAAAATTAAAATTAAATAGTTTTAAGTTGTGTATAATTCTTCCTCTTCTTTTATGTTTAAGAAATTCCCAGGTGAGTCTTTCTGTTGGAGGAGCAGGTGTTCTTTTGCAAATATACCCATGGGCATTCAGAAGCCTGCTTAAAGATTCCACCTCAGCACAATTCCCATATGGCCAATATACAGTGCCATTGTTTTGTTGTTGTAGATTATATCCTATGGCTGGGAACATCTCCAGGCATTTTCTACAAGGTGATATGGGAGTGAATTGTTGTCGTTTGCCATTTACTATATGCATTCTCCTCTGGGCTCTAGAATTACTCATCATTTGGTAAGCCTTAGAAACCACGATAGGGTGGAATTGAATAGCCTGTTGGTGATGTGCATTCGTTGTCTCTGAAGCCATACATACTGCGAGGCTAATATCTTCATTCCACGTGCGGTAACACAATATGTCTATCATGAGTTCTCTCTGATGCCTTCCAAAGCATGAAACTGAGACACCAAAATAATTGTCTGTTTTTTGTTTTGTAGCCAAGTTGTGGTGGAAACAGTAGCTGACAACTGATGACACGTAACTAAAGACATTCCCACATCTCCTGTCTTCTTGGGAATTTTGTTCCACAATCATTTTTTCATTTAGTTTTGACAGAGAATTTAAAACTGATTCAGCATTGTTTGTTTGTTCCAAGTCAACCACCTGAGAAAGAAAAGAAAATCTGAAATATCTTTTCCCAGTGCAGTGGTTAAACATTATCCACTATTTTCATTGAGGGCTTTGCAAGTTTATTTGAAATACATTGGAACCTCCAGTAATGCAGCAGAGAGCACTCAAAGACTAATAATGCAAATTAAGTTCCAGGCTAACATTTCTGTGTTTAGCATAACCATTGGTGAGTGGTAAATGAAATAATGTTCGCTTTAATGATTTCTGCGCCCTTAAAAATGTGGGATGTTTGCACTACAGTTGTGTAGTTATCCAGCACCACACATTATTAAATAGATTGCAAAGTAAGTTTTCAGTACTCTGCACCACTGATCTGCCTGCATCTCATCAAAGAAGAGCACTCCATCTCACTTCACATTAATGTTGATCATAGAATCCCTAGTGTGGAAGCAGGTCATTTGTCCCATCGAGTCCACACGACCCTCTGAAGATCCTTCCATCCAGACACAACCATCTACACTATCCCTGTAACCCTGCAGTTCCCATGGCTAATCCATCTAGCTTGCATATCCCTGGACACAATAGGCAATTGAGCATGGCCAATCCACCTAACTTGCACATCTTTGGACTATGGGAGGAAACCAGGGCACCCAGAGGAAACCAACACAGACACGGGGACAATGTGCAAACTCCACACAGACAGTCGCCCAAGGTTGGAATCAAATGCAGGTCCCTGGCGCTGTGAGGCAGTCGTGCTAACCACTGAGCCACTGTGCCGCCCTAATGTTGTATTTCCATTTTCTAGAGATCGACCTTAAAATCTCTCTAACAACATTTTTACTCTGGCGACATTTTGCATTATAGGAACTGGATTGAAAACATCAAATTTAAGCTGTGCAAACATTTATCTAATTAGTCAGGTTTGGAATTGAATTTACCTTTTAGAGTTAAAAGGCCAGTGGATGATGTTACAGTGCTATATATAAGAATCAATACTCAACTTGGTTGTAAGCAGAATAGAGCATAAACAAGTTAAACTAATCACTTAGATATCTTTTTTAACAACAGGTAATTTTGGAAATATATCATTTGTTTGTCACAAAACCAGTAACATGCATATCAGTACAGGTTTTGCCATTAAAACATTCCTAATGCCCTTCACAAGTGAAAATCATGCTAAGCCGTGATGGGAGAGATAAGGAGGGATGCGACTGAAAGGTTGGTCAAAATCCTGGAGTTTAAAAAAGGTTTTTAAAGCTGAAGGGAGAAATAAAGAAGGTTTAGTTGGTGCCTTCCAGGTAATAAAGGTGAGGCAGCTGATGACTTTGCCACCAGTGGTGGGGTGAATGGAAAGAAAATGCACAGAAGACCAATAGGGACCGGAGACGGTGGGAGGCAATAAGGGCACAATAGACAGAAATGCAGGAAGTCAAGTTCTCATTGAACTTGAAGCCAAGGTTAAGAATTTTTAAAAGTTATGTGCTGGAGGAATTGGGAATCCAGAGTAAGGACATGAGTAATGCATGAATGGAACTTAAAGTAGGGAAGAAGATTCGCAATTAAGATTTGGACATGTTGGACTTTTTGATGAGTCAAGGATTGAAAGCAGATATGGAGGATGAAAGCAGAAAGGAGATGACAAAAATGTGGATAAGAGTTAGAAATTGGCAGTCTTGATGGCGTGAAGTTTAATGCTGTACTCTGGATGAAGCAAAATGCTAAATTTTTGCACACAGTCTGTTTCAGAAAAAAATAATTAGTCAGAGGGATGGGGCTGGAGTCAATGAAAAAGGAAACAGAACTTACGGTATCTGCAAAAATTAAACACTTTGGTCTTTCCAAGGATGAGTTAACGGAAGCTGTGACTAATTTATGTTTTGATGGAAATCCATGGACACTGAGATGCTTTTGAGATTGAAAAAGGTCATGGAATGTCCAGTTGAATGGCACCAGCATCCACGTGATAGATTAGAGTGGTGCTGGAAAAGCACAGCAGGTCAGGCAGCATTCGAGAAGCAGGAAAATCAATGTTTATGGCAAAAGCCCTTTATCAGGAATAGAGGCAGGGTGCCTGCAGAGTGGGGAGATAAATGAGAGGGGGGTGGGGAGAAGGTAGCATAGAGTACAATAGGTGAATGGGGGTGGGGATGGAGGTGATAGGTCAGAGAGGAGGGTGGGAGAAGGTAGCAAAGAGTACAATGGGTGAATGGGGGTGGGGATGAATGTGATAGGTCAGAGAGGAGGGTGGAGTGGATAGGTGGAAAGAAAGATAGGCAGGTAGGACAGGTTATGAGGGCGGTGCTGAGCTGGAAGGTTAGAGCTGGGGTGAGGTGGGGGAAGGGGAAATGAGGAAACTGGTGAAATCCACATTGATGCCCTGGGGTTGAAATTTTCCGAGGTGGAAGATGAGGCGTTTTTTCTCCAGGCGTCACGTGGTGAGGGAGTGGCAGTGGAGGAGGCCCAGGACCTGCATGTCCTCAGCAGAGTGGGAGGGGGAGTTGAAATGTTGCGCCACTGGGCAATGAAGTTGATTGGTGCGGGTGTCCCGGAGATGTTCCCTAAAGCGCTCTGCTAGGAGGCATCCAGTCTCCCCAATGTAGAGGAGACCGCATCGGGAGCAATGGATACAATAAATGATGTTGGTGGATGTTCAGGTAAAACTTTGATGGGATGTGGAAGGCTCCTTTGGGGCCTTGCATGGAGGTGAGGGAGGAGTTGTGGGCGCAGATTTTGCAATTCCTGCGGTGGCAGGGGAGGGTGCCAGGAAGGGAGGGTGGGTTGTTGGGGGGCATGGACCTGACCAGGTAGGCACGGAGGGAACGATCTTTGCAGAAAGCAGAAATAGGTGGGGAGGAAATATATCCCTGGTGGTGGAGTCTTTTTGGAGGTGACGGAAATGTCGTCGGATGATGAGGTTTATGCGAAGGTTGGTAGGATGGAAAGTGAGCACCGGGGGGTTCTGTCCTTGTTAGGGTTGGAGGGATGTGGATTGAGGGTGGAGGGGTGGGATGTGGACGAGATGCGTTGGAGGGCATCTTTAACCACGTGGGAAGGGAAATTGTGATCTCTAAAGAAGGGACCATCTGGTGTGTTCTGTGGTGGAACTGGTCCTGCTGGGAGCAGAAACGGTGAAGGCGGAGGAATTGGGAATATGGGATGGCACTTTTGCAGGAGGTAGGGTGGGAAGAGGTGTAATCCTGGTAGCTTGGGACTCGATGGGTTTGAAAAAAATTTGACAGTGTCCAGTCGGTCATCATTAATGGAGAAGGAGAGGTCCAGGAAGGGGAGGGAGGTGTCAGAGATGGTCCAGGTAAATTTAAGGTCGGGGTGGAATGTGTTGGTGAAGTTGATGAATTGCTCAACCTCCTTGTGGGAGCACGAGGTGGCGCCAATGCAGTCATCAATGTAGTGAAGGAAGAGGTGGGGTGTGGTGCCGGTATAACTATGGAAGATGGACTGTTCTATGTAGCCAACAAAGTGATGGGCATTGCTGGGGTCCATGGCTACCCCTTTGGTCTGGAGGAAGTTGGAGGATTCGAAGGAGAAATTGTTGAGGGTGAGGACCAGTTCAGCCAAACGAATGAGAGTGTCAGTGGAAGGGTACTGTTGGGGACGTCGGGAGAGGAAGAAACAGAGGGCTTGGAGGCCCTGGTCATGGCGGATTGAGGTATAGAGGGATTGGATATCCATGGTGAAGATGAGGCGTTGGGGGCCGGGGAAACGGAAGTCTTGGAGGAGGTGGAGGGCGTGGGTGGTGTCTTGAACATATGTGGGGAGTTCCTGGACTAGGGGAGATAGGACAGTGTCAAGGTAAGTGGAAATGAGTTTGGTGGAGCAGGAGCAGGCTGAGACAATGGGTCAGCCGGGGTGGTCAGGCTTCTGCACCTTGGGAAGGAGGTAGAATCGGGCGGTGCAGGGTTCTCGGACTATGAGATTGGAAGCTGTGGGTGGGAGCTCTCCTGAGGTGATGAGGTTCTGTATGGTCTGTGAGATGATGGTTTGGTGATGGCGGGGGGGTGGTGTCATGGTCGCATCTATGTCTAACACTATCTTTGGGTGTGTCGCAGTGATGAGGAAGAGTAGGAGCTAAAGGATGAATGCTTGTGACATTTTGATGGACTGGAAGGAAATGCATTCCTGGAAGTATGCAGGCTGAGCTTGGATACTGTAAGGTACTTTCATTTTTGGTGTTTTTTTATTTAAATAAATTATTTCATGTTGTTCATTCCCAGGACGCTTTAGGGTTTAATATGTCAAGGTACACTTTAACTGTTATTGTTGTTTAACTATTAACTAAAACAAAGGACATATGATGTGTGTGCTTGCACATTGCATTGTACCAAAGACAGTTTTGAAGTAAGATGTAGAAAAATGGAGGCAGGATGAAAACAAGTTTGCATCTGTCATTTTGAAATAAAAGCTTGTTACTAGACATCCTTTTTATTATTTACCCTGCTAGAGCTAATTAGTATTGACAATATTTGTGAAAGATAAAGATTCTAAGCATAGAAAAGCCGACCATTGCCTGAAATTGTTGCTTAATTTACGTATTAAAAAATTAGTATCACAGGATGTTATTTACACAACAAATTCTGAGCAATTACATTTCTCACTAACTATGAATAAAATGTAAAAGCTCACCAGCCCAATTCAATTTATGCACTCTATTCAGTAAATCATTGTTCATTCCTCATATATCACATTAGGCTTAGTGTTTGGGTTAAAAAATGCTCCTTATGTATCCAGACATTTTCTTCTGCTGCTCTGAGTTACTGGTGCTGATCTACTGATATGAACAAATATTTGTTGCCATGCAGAGGAAGAGTAGTGTGAAGAAAATGCTCACCCACCTAACATCCCAGCAAAGCAAACAAAAACGTGTGAAGAACATTTGCAACATTTATTTAAAAATTTAAAAACCAATGAAACAATGGGACCAGTTACTTTGTAATTGCCCTGGGGCACATTAGTTTTACTGGTTGATGTCACTTCTACTCACTATTTCAAGCAGAATTGTGTAAGGCGGTCGCCTTGGAAGATGTGTTTTGTACTGTTCAAACACATCAGGAACTTTGTTCGACCAAGATTCCATTGATTCTTCAAATATGTCTCGTGGTTCAAAAGAAGGATCGTTAATATGACATAGAAACAGAACCGTATGCAGTATCTGTAAAAAAAAAAGAATTGTTAATTTCAACAATGACAATCAACTCTCTAGGATGAGGCTGGATCACAAAACTGTACCTTACTCCCACAGTAAGGGAATGTTAATGGAAATTGTGTTCAAAAAAACTGCCCAACTCTAAGGTGAAAAATACAAATTTCACCCCAGTACTTTATTAAATTTTATAAAATGTATAGATAGCTGCAATATATTAACACTTACATTCTTATAATGGAAATTCTGTCTAACAATTATTACACCAAGATCAATGAAAATAACCGAATAAAATCTATTGCTTTGGTTTACATTTGCACAATTTTATGATAATTAGACTATTCATTTGGAAGAAGTACAGAAAGTGAGGGTGAAAGTAATTTTTCAGTGCTGATTAATCTCATATATATCACATAGTACTAATTAACACAGGCTCATCCTAAACTTTATTACCATAAAAATAAATAAAACCAAAACCTCTTTAATGTATTTAGTTCCTCTTTCCCTGGACAGTTCCTTGGTTCCTACAGCATGCTGGATGAATTTCACAGATATCATTATAAATTGCATTGCACTTTTCAGAGGCATCTGCGTCCCAAAGTAGTTTTTTTCCATAAATGTGTTACATTCAATTCTGGTGAAACAGAAAACAAGGAAATCTGCATCATTCAACAGGAAATAGTTCAATTTGTGGAACAATTCTATAAAGGAATACACTGAAAACATGGCAATCATTTGTGGATTATCACTTTTTGTCTCATGCTTCACCCTTCATGGTGAGCATCAGCATGAGTAAGCAATATGGAGCACATTGATTGTAGATAAATTTTAGAAGCTGGGGTTGCTTCCTTGTTCAGGAGAAGATTAAAGTGAAATTTAATAGTGGTGTTCGAAAGTTGAAGGGGTATAGTCAGAATAAATGGTGAGAAACTGCTCCTGTTGGTAGAAGAATAGAGAACCAGAAGGCATTGACTTAAGGAAATTGGCAAAAGAAGCAACTTTAGGAAAATCTTTTTATGCAATAGTATCTGAAATGCATTACCTATGACAACCTGATGGACACAAATTCAACAATGGCTTTCAAAAGTGAATTGAACAATCATCTGAAGAGAAAAGATTAATTGCAGGGCCATGGGAAAAATATCAGGAACTGGACCCAGTGAGATGCCCTTCCAGAGAGCTGGCACAGACAGCATGGACCAAATGGCCTCCTTTTGTGCTGGAACTTTTCTAGGATATTTGTCATGACAAATCAGGTTCAAAACAGAATAAAACTACCCTTGTTTTATCTTTGGTATGTTATTTAAATAAAACAGAGAACTGAAAGAAATCTCAAGGCTATAATGTCATTTAGGGTAAAGAAGGCAATAATAAGCTACATAAGATTTTATTTCATCAGAATTCCATGGTTGCAAAAATTTTCCATTATTGTCTTCAGACTCTCGGATTAAAATGAGTGATTGCTGAGGAAGCCGAACCTATTAAAATAAATTATTACAGCTTCAAATCAGAAAGAGCAACCCAAGCACAACATAGAAGATTGTCAAAGATGTATTAAGATGATAAAAATCCCTGATTAGGGATAGTCAACATGGATTTGTGCATGGGAATTCATGTCTGACAAATGTTTAAGAATTTTTTGAAGAGGTAACCGAGAGGGAGGATGAGGGTAGGGGCATGTTGTATATATGGACTTTGGTAATGCCTTTGACAAGGCTAGTCATGAAGGTTGGATGTGTGGGATCCCGGGAAAGCTAGCTAATTTGATTCAAAATTGGCTTGATGGTAGGAAGCAGAGGGTAATGGTAGAAAGTTGTTTCTTGGACTGAAGGCCTGTGACTAGTGGTGTGCCACAGGGACCAGTGCTGGGACCTTTGTTATCTGATATTTACATAAATGATCTAGAAATGAATGTACAAGACATGATGAGTAAATTTGAGAGGATACAAAATTAGGAGGTATCATTGATAGTGAGGAAGGTTTCAAATATTACAGAGGGATCTTGATCAGATGGGAAAGGGGGTTGAGGATTGGCAAATGCAATCAATACAGACAAGTGCGAGGGTTCGAAACTGTATAAGTAGGACTTATACAGTAAATGGTAACATCCTGAGGAGTGTTGTGGAATAGAGGGACCTAGGATTACAAGCACTAGTTCGTTGAAAGTGGCATCACAGGTAGACAGTGTGGTGAAGAAGTATTTGGCATGCTGGCCTTCACTGGTCAGGCACTGAGTAAAGAAATTGGGATGTTATGTTATAGTTGTGTAAGTTGTTGGTGAGGTCACACTTGGAGTATTGTGTATAGTTTTGGCCACACTGTTATAGGAAAGACATGGTTAAAACTACAAAGATTTACAAGGATGTTGCCAGGACTAGTAGACCTGAGTTATAGGGAGAGGTTGACCAGGATAGGACTTTATATCTTGGAACATAGGAGACTGAGGTGTGACCTTATCGAAGTGAATAAAATCATGAGGGGCATAGTTAGGATGAATTCCCAGGGGTAGGGAATTGAAGACCAAAGGTCATATGTTTAAGGTGAGAGGGAAAGATTTAAGGAGGGCCCGAGGGGCAACTTCTTCACACAGCGTAGTACATATATGGAATGGGCTGTCAGAGAAAGTGGTTGAGGCAGGTACAATAGCAACATTTAAAAAACATTTGGAAAGGTACATGAATGGGAAGCATGTAGAGGGATATGGACCAAATGCAGGCACCATGGACTAGTGTGGGCTGAAGGGCCTGTTTCCATGCTGTATTACTCTATGACTCTAAGTGGAAAAGGCAATAACAGCAGCCTGTTTTAAAGGAGGACTGCCTTTATCACCAGTAAGGAAGAGGCAACCTACTTCAATGGCATGGTACTTTGCTGATATAATGATATGCTTTGAACTAAAATTGCATAAACACATCAGGTTTAGTAAGCTCGACAGCTCAATTTTGCATTCCCACTTAAAATATTAATCATCACACTGTATCACTGTTTAAGTCTCAGGTTTAAAATTATTGCAGATTTATTTCTTTACATTAGAAATTGAAAATCCAGAACTCAAACAATCAAACATATATAAACAGTGAACCATCTTACCGTCTCTCTTCAGGTAACACTGGAACTAGGGAAATAAAACAGACTGTATTAGTTCTTAGTGTTCCATTAGTTTATGGTGAGTCACTTCTACCAACTTATAAGATGCATTTAAATTAGATATTGATCTAATAATTGGTACTGATTAAGTTTTAATCATTAATGCACAGGCCATTCAGGACAAAAGAAATTTAAAAAAAAATCCTCCATGTTGGATTTGAAATTCATAAAAGTTATTTCTTAATCCAAGATTAGCTCATGTTAAAATACCACACTCCTGCCTATCTTCAAGGGAAAAAGCTTCCTCTGACTTTCTGTCACTGATGCCCAATATTAAACTCTCACGTATGTGGAGCAATCTATAACTGTTTGTCCGTGTCACTCTGTGACCTGCTAAAGCAGGTGGTGATCAAGAGAGCTATTGGAGTGGATAATGGTAGTGTTTCAACTCAGCATGGAATCGACTAAATGGGTAGGTAATTCCTGGTCATTCATGTGATGAGAAAACATCAGAATCTCTACAATCATTATTCACAGTTCCAGAGTGTAAACATTCACATAAATGTGCAATGTATTTGCATTTTTTAAGGCATGGTATGGGACGTTCTGTGATTGTGCTCATGTGTATCAGCAAGATATTAGCTTAAGTTTAGTTGTTTCTAAAGTTCTTGTGCAAAAGTATAGTATTTGAATTTTATGATAACAATGCACAATAATGGATGGCTTTGAGGTATGTAGAGAAGAGGTGTTGGAAATCCTGGAAAAGGTGAAAATAGATAAGTCCCCTGGGCCTGATGGCATTTATCCTAGGATTCTCTGGGAAGCAAGGGAGGAGATTGCAGAGCCATTGGCCTTGATTTTTATGTCCTCTTTGTCTACAGGAGTAGTGCCAGAAGACTGGAGGATAGCAAATGTGATTCCCTTGTTCAAAAAGGGGAGTAGGGATAACCCTAGTAACTATAGGCCGGTGAGTCTCACTTCTGTTGTGGGCAAAGTCTTAGAAAGAATTGTAAGGGATAGGATTTATGCACATCTGGATAGGAATAATGTGATCAAGGATAGTCAGCATGGTTTTGTGAAGGGCAGGTCGTGCCTCACAAACCTTATTGAATTCTTTGAAAAGGTGACGAAGGAGGTTGATGAGGGGAAAGCGGTAGATGTGGTATATATGGATTTTAGTAAGGCGTTTGATAAGGTTCCCCATGGTAGGCTACTGCAGAAAATACGGAGATATGGCATTGAGGGTGAGTTGGAGGTTTGGATTAGGAATTGGCTGGATGGAAGAAGACAGATCTGTTTTGGGACCATTGCTGTTTGTCATTTTTATAAATGACCTGGAAGAGGGGTTAGAAGGTTGGGTGAGCAAGTTTGCGGATGATACGAAAGTCGGAGGAGTTGTTGACAGTGAGGAAGGATGTGGCAGGTTACAGCGGGATATAGAGAAGCTGCAGAGCTGGGCAGAAAGGTGGCAAATGGAATTCAATGTAGCTAAGTGTGAGGTGATTCACTTTGGGAAGAATAACAAAAAGATGGGGTACTGGGCTAATGGTCGGATACTTGGTAGTGTGGATGAGCAGAGGGATCTTGGTGTCCATGTACACAGATCTCTGAAAGTTGCCACCCAGGTAAATAGTGCGGTGAGGAAGGCATATGGCGTACTGGCTTTCATTGGTAGAGGAATTGAGTTCCGGAGTCCTGAGGTCATGATGCAGTTGTATAAGACTCTGGTGCGGCCGCATCTGGAATATTGTGTGCAGTTTTGGTCGCCATACTATAGGAAGGATGTGGAGGCACTGGAACGGGTGCAGAGGAGGTTTACCAGGATGTTGCCTGGTATGGAAGGAAGATCGTATGAGGAAAGACTGAGACACTTGGGGCTGTTTTCATTAGAGAAAAGAAGGTTTAGGGGTGACTTGATTGAGGTGTACAAGATGATTAGGGGGTTAGATAGGGTTGACAGTGTGAACCTTTTCCCACGTATGGAGTCGGGTATTACAAGGGGGCATAGCTTTAAATTAAGGGGGGGGTAGATATTGGACTGAAGTTAGGGGTAGGTTCTTCACGCAGCGAGTCGTAAGTTCATGGAATGCCCTGCCAGTAGCAGTGGTGGACTCTCCCTCTTTATGGGCATTTAAGCGGGCATTGGATAGGTATATGGAGGATAGTGGGTTAGTATAGGTTAGGTGGGCTTGGATCGGCACAACATCGAGGGCCAAAGGGCCTGTACTGCGCTGTATTCTTCTATGTTCTATGTTCTAATGTGGAACCTTTAACACAGAAAACATTCCAAACTGTTTTACAGAATAGTGTGCAAATATCAAATTGGAAGGAGAAATTAAGTGGTACAAGAAAAAGACCTGGTCAAAACATGGGTTTTAAGTAGTGTCTTAGCGGAGAAGGGATAAAGGGGAAACATTGCCAGAAATGGACCTAGGTGGCTTACAGAACACACACCAATACCAGTGTAAAGACAGGAAACAATGAACAAGAGATCAGAATCAAAGGATCAGAGAATATAAAGGTGTTGGAGAAGGTTACATAGATAGACCGGAGTGAGACTAAGGAGGGAATTAACTCAATGATAAAAATGTTATGTTAATTTTAATTATTGTAATTCAGCAAGGATAGAGATGATGGTGAGAAGGTCTTGCTGAAGAACAGAATACAAGAAATAGAGCTTTCAATGAACTTTTTCTATTCTGGTTTCAAAGTACTGTATATCTGGCTAAACACTGGAGAATGGCTGGATAGCTTATCTCCTGCCAAAGTGGTCCCAGTTTACCATTTTAACAAACTATACATAAAAGTATATTAAGACAACCATACCTTTATTTGCAGAAAGGTAACATCCATTGATGTAACTGACTCGCTCATGGTACATGTGGCAGTTTTCCCGCTTACAGTTACCATTTGAATTCTCTTGATCACATAAGAAATACCTCCTCAGGGTCTGTAAACGCACAATAATTTATTATTTCACACTAGTCTTCTCCAAGAAACAAATGAAATTACTAATAATGACTAATTTCATGATCAATAGAAACTTTGTGCTGCACAGTTCTATGTTCTATCTCTAATTACCTCTGGGAAGATTACCTCTAAAAATCTATGGAGACGAAGGAAGCACATGGTGAGGTCAGTGCAGGAGAGAGAGAGAGAGAGAGAGAGAGAAAACCTGCACAGTTACTGCCTTTGCTGTTTGAATTCATGTATCGCTGGACATCAGAGTGCATCTGGGAAAATTAACAAACAGTGAAATTCACAACTAATCTTGGAGGAACTGTGGTGGGACCCAGGGAGATAGTGAGGAAAGAGATCGATCTGAGACGGGTACAGCTGAGAACAGAAGTGAGTCAAACAGTCAGGGCAGGCGGGGACAAGGTAGGACTAATAAATTAAACTGCATTTATTTCAATGCAAGGGGCCTAACAGGGATTGCAAATGAACTCAGGGCATGGTTGGGAACATGGGACTGGGATATCATAGCAATTGCAGAAACATGGCTCAGGGATGGGCAGGACTGCAGCTTAATGTTCCAGGAAGGATACAAAGGGAGGCAAGAGAGGAGGGGGAGTGGCATTTTTGATAAGGGATAGCATTACAGCTGTGCTAAGGGAGGATATTCCCAGAAATTCATCCAGGGAAGTTATTTGGGTGGAACTGAGAAATAAGAAAGGGATGATCACCTTATTGGGATTGTATTATAGACACCCCCAATAGTCAGAGGGAAATTGAGAAACAAACTTGTAAGGAGATCTCAGCTATCTGTAAGATTAATATGTTGGTTATGGTAGGGGATTTTTAACTTTCCAAACATCGAGTGGGACTGCCATAGTGTTAAAGGTTTAGATGGAGGGGAATTTCTTAAGTGTGTACAAGATAATTTTCTGATTCAGTATGTAGATGTACCTACTAGAGAAGGTGCAAAACTTGGCCTACTCTTGGGAAATAAGGCAGGGCAGGTGACTGAGGTGTCAGTAGGAGAACACTTTGGGGCCAGCGACCATAATTCTATTTGTTTTAAAATAGTGATGGAAAAGGATAGACCAGATCTAAAAGTTGAAGTTCTAAATTGGAGAAAGGCCAATTTTGATGGTATTAGGCAAGAAATTTCGAAAGCTGATTGGAGGCAGATGTTCGCAGGTAAAGGGATGGCTGGAAAATGGGAAGCCTTCAGAAATGAGATAACAAGAATCCAGAGAAAGTATATTCCTGTCAGGGTGAAAGGGAAGGCTGGTAGGTATAGGGAATGCTGGATGACTAAAGAAATTGAGGGTTTGGTTAAGAAAAAGAAGGAAGCATATGTCAGGTATAGACAGGATAGATCGAGTGAATCCTTAGAAGAGTATAAAGAAAGTAGAAGTATACTTAAGAGGGAAATCAGATGGTCAAAACGGGGACATGAGATAGTTTTGGCAAATAGAATTAAGAGAATTCAAAGGGTTTTTACAAATATATTAAGGACAAAAGGGTAACTAGGGAGAGAATAGGGCCCCTCAAAGATCAGCAAGGTGGCCTTTGTGTGGAGCCACAGAAAATGGGGAAATACTAAATGAATATTTTGCATCAGTATTTACTGTGGAATTGGATACGGAATATATAGACTGTAGGGAAATAGATGGTGACATCTTGCAAAATGTCCAGATTACAGAGGAGGAAGTGCTGGATGTCTTGAAACGGTTAAAATTGGATAAATCCCCAGGACCTGTTCAGGTGTACCCGAGAACTCTGTGGGAAGCTAGAGAAGTGATTGCTGGACCTCTTGCTGAGATATTTGTGCGCCTGACCTCGGTGGTGGGCAAGTTGTTGGAGGGAATCCTGAGGGACAGGATGTATATGTATTTGGAAAGGCAAGGTCTGATTCGGGATTTTCAACATGGCTTTGTGCGTGGGAAGTCATGTCTCACAAACTTGATTGAGGTTTTTGAAGAAGTAACAAAGAAGATTGATGAGGGCAGAGCAGTAGATGTGATCTATATGGACTTCAGTAACGCATTCGACAAGGTTCCCCATGGGAGACTGATTAGCAAGGTTAGATCTCATGGAATACAGGGAGAACTAGCCATTTGGATACAGAACTGGCTCAAAGGTAGAAGACAGAGGATGGTGATGGAGGGTTGTTTTTCAAACTGGAGACCTGTGACCAGTGGAGTGCCACAAGGATCGGTGCTGGGCCCTCTACTTTTTGTCATTAACATAAATGATTTGGATGTGAGCATAAGCGGTACAGTTAGTAATTTTGCAGATGACACCAAAATTGGAGGTGTAGTGGACAGCGAAGAGGGTTACCTCAGATTACAACAGGATCTGGATCAGATGGGCCAATGGGCTGAGAAGTGGCAGATGGAGCTTAATTCAGATAAATGCGAGGTGCTGCATTTTGGGAAAGCAAATCTTAGCAGGACTTATACACTTATTAGTAAGGTCCTAGGGAGTGTTGCTGAACAAAGAGACCTTGGAGTGCAGGTTCATAGCACCTTCAAAGTGGAGTTGCAAGTAGATAGGATAGTGAAGAAGGTGTTTGGTATGCTTTCCTTTATTGGTCAGTGTATTGAATACAGGAGTTGGGAGGTCATGTTGCAGCTGTACAGGACATTGCTTAGGCCACTGCTGGAATATTGTGTGCAATTCTGGTCTCCTTCCTATCGAAAGGATATTGTGAAACTTGAAAGGATTCAGAAAAGATTTACAAGGATGTTGCCGGGGTTGGAGGATTTGAGCTGTAGGGAGAGGTTGAATAGGCTAGGGCTGTTTTCCCTGGAGCGTCGGAGGCTGAGGGGTGACCTTATAGAGGTATACAAAATTATGAGGGGCATGGATAGGATAAATAGACAAAGTCTTTTCCCTGGGGTGGGGGTGTCCGGAACTAGATGGCAGAGGTTTAGGGTGGAAGGGGAAAGATATAAAAGAGACCTAAGGGGCAACTTTTTCATGCAGAGGGTGGTGCATGTATGGAATGAGGTGCCAGGGGAGGTGGTGGAGGCTAGTACAATTGCAACATTTAAGAGGCATTTGGATGGGTATATGAATAGGAAGGAGAAAGTGAGGTCTGCGGATGCTGGAGATCAGAGCTGAAAATGTGTTGCTGGCATAAGGGCTTATGCCCGAAACGTCGATTCTCCTGTTCCCTAGATGCTGCCTGACCTGCTGCGCTTTTCCAGCAACACATCTGAATAGGAAGGGTTTGGAGGGATATTGCACAGGTGCTGGCAGGTGGGACTAGATTGGGTTGGGATATCTGGTCGGCGTGGACGGGTTGGACCGAAGGGTCTGTTTCCATGCTGTACATCTCTATGACTCAATGACTCTATGTGGTATAGGTACACCCATCATGCTGTGAGGGATGGAGCTGATGGTTTTTGAGCCACCAACAGTAAATGAATGGTAACAATTAGTCATACTCTGTTCTCCAAAGTATTATACTTCATCTCTTTCGATTTTGCAATGTCATTACATTATTTGCAAACAGATCCTACCAAAATCCTAGAGAATATTCTCAAGCGGTCTTGGTAAGAAAAAGGAGAAAATAAAGATTTGGTTACATCATCAGAGATAAAATGGTTTCACTTTACTATAATATTAATATATGCTGTTATAGAATGGAGGGATACAGATTCATGACGAGAATTCCTGCAGTGCTACAGTTTGGATTTCAGCCATCACTAGTAGGTGCATTAGACAATTGAGAAGTCAGTCAAGGGGTGTTCATAAACTACTGACTGGTAAAGGAATAATGTTATGATGTGATATAATTACAGGCCCCTAACATTTAAAAAGAAATGCAAACTTCTTTTCAATCAAAAGAATTATGCACAATATTTCATGTTTTTAGACAAAACTAACTACTGTACAAATTACAGAACTAATTAAACAAAGCAAATATGGCTGACCTAACAATGTGGTTTATAATTATTTACAGTACGTATGCATTCAGGTTTACTTCTTACCACCTGAAGAATTCTCTTATAAGAAATTGCAAGTTACTTTTTCTGCAGGGACCACATCTGCAGGTTGATGTGGCACAGTCCTCTGGAGAATTTCCCTCAACTTCAGCTGCTATTACAGGTAAAATTTTCATTTCCTCTCTCTTAACTGTGGAGGCCCTGTTCCTTGTTCTCATTACATTTCTAATACTTCCAAACTAATCTGCAGGATACTTTCTTCAGCAATAAGACATTGTGAGCCTTAATGTAGATTCTCCCACTAGCTTCAAAAATAGGAAATATTTCAACTTTTGTTTCGTCATAAGTTCCAAATGTGATTAAGTGTCAACAGCGTTCCAGACAGCCGATGACAAAGTCCGTGACTTACTCGAATTACAATGCAGTTCCAGTTAACTGGTATTTATTTCATATAAATGTATCAGTGAACTGAAAACCACACAAGGTCCAAACTGCAATAAAAGTGCTTTCCCAGCAAACACACAGATAAATTGAAACCAGAAAGCCTTCCTAAGCAAACACAGAATGTTGGGGAAACTCAGGTGGCCTGACAGTTTCTGTGGAGAGAGAGAAACTGAGTTAATGTTTCAAGACCAGTATGACTTTTCGAAACTGAAGGTGTTTGGAAATGTTTCTTTTCATACTTTTGACAAGGTGGTTGTATGAAGGAGCAGCACTCTGAAAGCCAGTGCTTCCAAATAAACCTGTTGGACTATAACCTGGTGTTGTGTGATTTTTAACTTCCAATAGGAAGGAGACCAGAAAGAATCCCTACAGTGTGGAAATAGGCTATTTGGCCCAACAAGTCCACACCGACCTGCTGAAGAGTATCCCACTCAGACCCATTCCCGACCCAATTACTTAACATTTTCCCTGACCAATGCACCTAAACTACATATCTCTGAGGGAGTGAAGGGTCAGCCTTACCAGTGTGGAGTTGCAGATAGACGAGATCAGATGGAAGACTTTCTTTTCCAAAGAATCTTAGTGCATTAGATTATATTTTTAAACAGCAATTGATTACACTTTCATCATTATAATCTTCAAAACATAGGTTCAAATGGTCAATAAATTGTTTAAAATAGTAACAAGACCATGCCATACCTCTTGATTCAAATGTTTTTGGGGGCAGTCGCTATTTGTGCACCTCTTTTGTTTATGCCACACAAGGCAGACATCTGCTGATAACTTACAGCTATCTCTATGTAGAAACCGGCACTGTTGCTGTCAAAACAATTTATGATGCTTATGAATTAACCATTAAAACAGTACCAATAAGGAAATCTACCATATATGTGCTAGACAGGAAATTGTATGGAACAAATTTTATAAACTTTAATCACATTTATTTTTTCAGTTTCCAAAATCAGCAGGCAATCTTTTTGCCTTGTACACATTAATTGCCTTGTATGCACTGAATAAATATTATTATTGAATAATAAAGTACAGAAATGAAGAAATATATAGAATAACAAACAACTTTTAAGTTACTAAGCAGATAGATTATTTAAATTCATGGAAGTACATGGTTAATTAATTCCAATCACTGAACTTTCAAATTCTAGAAAATATTTAAACAGATGAATGATTAGGAGTTGAAATGCATTGGTCAAAGGTGTGCCAAATAAATATTCAATAGTCACCTTCAATTGGATGAATGTTTGAAGGAGGAAAAAAGGGTTCATGTAAATTGAAAGGAATTTAACACGCTAGTAACAGAAGTTATGGAATCACAGAATAGTACATTAGAGAAGGAGGCTATATACCTCTAAGTCTGTAGTGGTTCTTTAAAGGGCTCCAGTAAGCTGGATGGCTGGTTTGCAATGCAGAGAGAAGTCAACGGTGCTGGTTCAATTCCCATACAGGTTGAGCTTACTTTAAAGGTCTTGTCTTCTCAACATTGTCCCCTTACCTGTGGTGTAGGGACCTTCAGGTTAAACTCACCCCCCAACATCCCTTTGTAAAGAGAGTGCGGGACTCTAAGAACTTTAAACAAAGGGCAGCTTCAGACCCATGTTATGTGGTTAACTACTTAAACCCTTTCATAAAGTACGGTAAGCTTCTGCAATTGTAAAACACTAATTTAAAGATCATTTCTACCATAATGTAACATCATCACAAAGTAATGCAGTGATCCACCACTGTCTTTTTGAAGGATGAAATGTGATCTCGTAGCATTTCCATTATAATGAAAACAAAATGTTAATAATCAAGTATTTGCTTCTGGTCCATGCAAGTTTCAATATATAGAATAAATAATATGGTTATTTATATTGACAAAGAACTGAATTATACTTACTCCTTCGCACTGACTTTGGTATTGAAAGAAAAAACAGTCAATGTCTTCTGGTTGGTAATCATTTCTCTGGAGTAAAAATGTCACATAATCATTGTGAGAAATACCAAAAATATCTTAGTCCACAGGCTTTACACTTCTTGAAAGCTCTCTCAGATTTCACTGCTAGCTGGCTCATCAATTTTGTGTCATTCTCCCAGGTTTATTGTTATATTTAAAAGGCATTACCAGGTCTCACTAACATTGGAACCATTGTTAATTTACACAGGAAAAATTATATTGGAATTGCAGGAAAATCCAACATTCCTCCATTTTCATCGCCAATTGCAAAGCAGTAAAACAAAGGAAGAAGGGAATTTTGCCAGAGTTGTATATATCCCTGATTTCACCACATACTGCACTCGGTGTTGGGTGCCATGCCTGTCAGTTCGCTCGGTTAGCTGGATGGTTGGTTTGTGATGCAGGAAGATGAAGTTTCGCACAAAGGTCCCACCTTCTCTACCTGGCGTGAGGTGTGGTGACCTTCAGGTTAAACTCAGTCATTGCTCTCTAATGAGAGAGCAGCTGTTTGGTCCCCTGAGACTATGGCAACTTTATTTACCATATCTGCGGGATACAGAACCATGGGGGGCATACTGCACGACTCACCAGAATATTGCCAGGCTGTTAGACGATGAGGAACGAGGCAGCTCTTTCCTCAAACATAAATCTCTAGTGGGAAATCACATCACTGAATATCCACCCCTTTCTTAGAAACTTGCAGGGCTTGGGTTTTTGCTGTTTCATTCATTAATGAATAGCAATTATTGTTTATGATGGTGCCAAAGTGAAACCTTACCTCTGCCATTTTGTTTCAAATAGACTGTCTTCGAAGGGCTCTCTTGAGGTCAATGCCCCCAGTCCTGAAGAAGGGTTATACCCCTAACCTTGACTTCTCCACCTCCTGATGCTGCCTGGCTTGCTGTGTTCCTCCAGCCTCCTGTTTGTCAATCTTCGCTTCAACTGTCAAAAGAAGAAAAATATTAACTCCACATTCATTCGGCTGACGCTAACAAGAGGTAACGACTTCACATATTCATATTAAAAAAATCCTCAAACGCTACAACGTTTCATAAAGTTGCCACTATAATTTCAACAAGAGATCCCCCGATAAGTAACTGTCGCTTCGCCGAGACTGGGGGTTTTGTTGTGACTCTAAAACAGAGACATGAACACAGAATGAGCAATACAAAAAATAATTTGAAAACGACCCTAAAATTCCAAATCATTTCAATCACAAAGAGCCAAGTTTTAAAATTAAGTTAATAACCAGAATCATCATTAACCTGCACAGTGATAGTCCTGCTGAAGAATAATATGTACAAAAACGAAACCTTTTCTCTTTTATTGCAACATAAACAGAGCCGTCAGAACAAGGAAAACGAAACTCTAAAACGTCCCGCCTCTAGCGACGCCAGTCAGAAACCACAAAAGGGGCGGGGAGAGACAAATAGAAACTGGCTCTGATGGCAGAATTACCGCCTTTTGAAATTAATGTGTTACGCTTCACTCCGAGTAAATCATTTCACTTGAACAAAATACAACGTCTTAGAAATAGATTGATGCCAACTTGCGTTCGACAAAGTCACAGTTGGCAGCAGATTGACACGGCAGGGGAACAGATGAACTGTGCAAATACCAATACAGTATCTTCACTGTGAGAGTTTGTGTTGCCATTGTCATTTCTGCAGCCTGGAGGATGTCGTAGAGGGGATGCGTCGGCAAGTCTCCTGAGAACAAACAGGGACGGAATGGAATAGTTCAACTGTCTGAATTCCAACGAGGATAACATGAAAATCAAGTTCATTCAGAAGAACTTCCTTAAATCCAGCATGGAGTTGAGGGGGAGGGGGATTCAAGGCTTAGTTTTAGGGAGTGAAACTGACTTGGTTAAAAGGGATTTCAGTTGAGGGGCACTTTGGTGGAAGTGATCATAATTTAGTTAGAATTACGGTACTTAGGGCAAAGATGAAAAACGGGAGGAATAGAAGTTGTCAATCAGGAAAGAGCTAGTTTTACTAAAATGTAGGTGAACCAGAAACTACGCTCGGTAAATCAGTGCCAGATCGGTGGGAGGTAATCAAGGAGAACACCAGGAGAGGTCAGAGCAATTCTGAGCGCTTAAAGAACATGGAAGGGCTCACAGCCAGAACTCCCCGAGTGTCACTGAGATTGAAAGAGAGAATTAAGCAGAAAACAGAACCCGAAAGTTACTAACAAATGCTGGGGACCCAATATTACAGGAAACCTCTGTATTAAAAGTGGAGGGGTGAAAAAGAGTAGAGGGACGTTTACCAGTCTGTTGCCTGGATTGGAGTGTTTTAAGCTGTAAGGAGAGGTTCGACAAACTTGGATTGTATTTGCTAGGATGTCGGAAGCTGAGGGACAACCTGATAGAAGTATGTAGAGTGGATAGGGTGGGTAATCAGAGTATTTTTCCCAAGATGGAAATGTCAAATATTAGGGGCCATAGGTTTAAGAAGGGAAAAGTTTAGAGATGTGAGAGGCAAGTTTACTTTTCCAGGGAAGGAGTAGAAGCAAATACAATAGCAATGTTTTAGAGGCATTGAGACAGATACATGAATAGCAGGGAATAGAGGGATAGGGACCATGTGCAGGTAGATGGGATTAGTTTAAAATGGCATAGTAGTCAGCACAGACATGATAGGCCCAATACCCTGTTCTGAGGAAGGGTCACCCAACCCAAAACATTAACTCTGATTTCTCTCCACAGATGCTGCCAGACCTGCTGAGCTTTTCCAGCAATCTCTGTCTTTGAGCCTGTTCTTGTGTTGTTCTAGGGAGAGCATGAAAAATATCGGCAAGTGGGATTCAGTATAAATGGATTAAAATCAAGAGAGTAACTCAGTGAAATGTGAAACCTATAGGGCAGTTCGGTAATTTGCATGTGAAAATAATTTCAGAATTCAGACATTGCAGCAGGGAGGTGGGGTGTGAGGTTAGGTTGCACATGATAGACTGGTTAGTAAGGTCATGGGATCTGGGGACGTTGGCCAACTGGACACAAAATTGGCTTGAAGATAGGAGACAGAGAGAGTGGGTGGTGGAAGGTTGCTTTAAGGACTGAAGGCTTGTGAGCAAAAGTGTGCCGCAAGAACAGGTGCTGGTTCCACCTTATTTACATACATGTTTCGGGTGTGTACAGAGAATGTTGTGGTTCATAAGTTTGCAGAGGACATCAAACTACATGGTGTAGTGGACAGTGAAGAAAGTCATCTCAGAGGACAACGGGACCTTGATCAATGGGTCAATGGGAAGAGGAGCGGCAGATGGAGTTTAGACAAACGTGAGGTGTTGTATAACCAGGACAGGACTTATACAGATAATGGTAGGGGCCTGCGCAGTGTCGCCAAAGAGACCTAGAGGTGCAGGTGCATAGCTCCTTGAAAGTGGAGTCGCAGGTAAACAGGATAGTGAAGAAGGCGTTTGGTATGCTTGCTTTCATTGGTCAGACCGTTGAGTACAGTAGTTGGGATGTCATGTTGTGGCTGTACAGGACATTGGTGAGGTCACTTTTAGAATACTGCATACAATTCTGGTTGCGCTTCCTTAGGAAAGATGTAACTAAAATTGAGAGGGTGTAGAAAAGATTTATAAGGATGTTGCAGGGATTGGAAGTTTTTGAGTTATAGGGAGAGACTGAATAGGCTGGGCTATATTTCCTGGAGTGTTGGAGACTGAGGGGCGATTTTCTAGAGGCTTATAAAATCATGAGGGGCATGGATAGGGTGAATCGCCAACGTCTTTTTCCCAGGTTGGGGGGGGGGTCCAAATCTAGAGGGCATAGATTTAAGGTGAGAGAGGCAAGGTTTTAAAAAGACCTATAGGTAAATTTTCTGCAGAGTGTGGTGCTGGAGCCTGGTACAATTACAAATTTAACACATATCTGCATGGGTATATGAATAAGAAGGGTTTAGAGGGAGTTGGGCCAAATGCTGACTATTGGGAGTGGGTCAGTTTGGGATGAATGGTTGGCATGGATAAGTGAATCGAAAGGTCTGTTTCTGTGCTGTATGACTGTAAGTATTAGATAAAATCAACACTGTAAGATGTTAAAGGGTATTAAGGGAATTGATATCTGTGAAAGTGGATAAATCCTAGGCCTGGGCAAAATGTATCCCAGTATGTTAAAGGAAGCAAGAGAAGAAATGGCAGTGTCTTCACTGTCATTTTCCAACCTCTCTCATGAGGGGACTAGCACACAGCTAATTTACTATTGTTTAAAAAAGGTCATACAGGAATAGACTGAATGATTACAGACTGACTTAAACCCAGTAGTGGAAAAAGAAATGAAGTGACAAAAAACAATCACTTTTACTTAATCACTGGAAAGGACAATGTGTCATGCTAGACTTTAAATTGGTATAAAATTCCATATAGACCTGTACATCAAATGTTGTCAACAAATATTGTCACTGATTTTTGTTAAAAGTTCCTCTCAAACTGCCAATACTGTATTTGTTAGACATGTTCTCCCTGTAAACAAGCAGTAACAAATGCTGCGGGTCTGGCAGCATTTGTTAACATTTTTATTTCAAGTTCCTATTGGAAGGATGTTGTGAAACTTGAAAGGGTTCAGAAAAGATTTACAAGGATGTTGATAGGGCTGGAGGATTGAGCTGTAGGCTGGGGTTGTTTTCCCTGGAGTTTTGGAGGCTGAGGGGTGACTTTATAGAGGTTTAGAAAATCATAAGGGCCATGGATAGGGTAAATAGACAAAGTCTTAGTGGGTTTTGAGAAGCTTTGTAGCTCAGGTTGAGGTCCTTGATGTAGGTTTGCTCGCTGAGCTGGAAGATTCATTTTCAGACGTTTCGTCCAGAAGCTCACTGAAGATGTTACCTAGTGTGGTGACGAAACTTCTGAAAATGAACCTTCCAGCTCAGCGAGCAAACCTCCACCCATAGCCACAGTCTTTTCACTGGGGTGGGGGAGTCCAGAACTAGAGGGCAAAGGTTTAGAGTGAGAGGGGAAAAATATAAAAGGGACCTAAGGGACAACTTTTACACACAGACCGTGGTGCGTGTATGGATTGAGCTGCCAAAGGAAGTGGTGGAGGCTGGTACAATTACTGTATTTAAAAGGCATCTGGATGGGTATATGAATAGGGAGGATTTTGAGGGATATGGACCACATGCTGGCAAATGTGACTAGATTAAGTTAGAATATCTGGTTGGTATGGACGAGTTGGATCAAAGGGTCTGTTTTCGTGCTGTAATTCTCTATGACTCTATACACTTTATTCATAAAAAATATCTTTATACATACATAGTTACAAACACAGATGGTTTTGTACAGTAGCATATCAAGGAAATAAACAAACATTGGAATTTGACTGTATCCAAAATAACCAAAGGCATCTCTTACTTGAACCAGACAATATTTACATATCATTAAGTGAATGGACACCCATTTAACTTCAGCAGAAAGGCCTCAGACAGTCGTATTTCCCCACTGTACCTTGGCAGCAGCTGCCCCAAGCTTTACTGCATCCCTCAGCACATAGTCCTGGAACTTGGAATGTGCCAGTCTGCAAATTCAATCAGAGTCAACTGCTTGGTCTGGAAAACCAACAAGTTTCGGGCAGGTCAAAAATTATATTTCACTGAGTTGATGATCCTCAGGCAACGTTTATCTCAGTTTGTATCCTGGGGAACTGCCCATAGAACAGAGTCATGTCACAGAGCTGCCTGCTACAAATCTCGATTAAAAAACCACTGCATCTCTCTCCAGACTTCCTTTGCAAAGGCACATTCCAGAAGGAGATGTGTGACAGTCTCAACACTCCTGCAGCTGCTTCAAGGGCAGTGTGCGGTGGCACAGACTGAGCATACATAGCCCCATAAGTAGGCCCCTTTTCATCACCAGCCAAGCAATGTCTTGGTGTTTGTTGTAAAGTTCTGGTGATGAGGCATTTTGCCAAATAACGTTGACAGTCTGCTCAAGGAGCCACGCAACAGAATCCACCCTCCTTTTCTCTCAGGGATGCTACCTACTGACCATTTCCTGGTGAACTTGTGGTCAAAAGTGCCTCTTGTTGCAAATTTCTCCACAAAGGTCATGTGATACAGAACGGTCCAACTACTCGGAATGTTCCGCAGCAACAAGGCCAGTCCCATCCTCCACAGCACCAGGGACAGGTAAAACCTCAGTACGTAATGACACTTGGTATTTGTGTGCCGGGGTCTACCCACAGCTTGATGTGGTTGCACACAAAGGTGGCCATCAGGATGAAGGTGAAGCTGGGCATGGTCATCCCCCCTTATCCAGAGTTTTATACAAGGAGTCCCTGCAGACACGGTCCATCTTGTACCTCAAAGAAGGCTCGAGTAATTGCAACAGCAGTTTTTGGGAATGGGTCAGACCTGCGCCATGTACAACAGAGAAAGTTGTTGTTTTTGTATCACCATAGTCTTACCAGACCATAGGGGCTGCTCTCATTTGACATAAGTGACTGGTGGTGATTTAACCCATGATCCACCAGACCTCAGGTGAAGGAAGAGTTTGAGAAAGAAAATCCTTCATGGTAAACAGAAAACATACCTCACACCTGATGACCAGCATTTTTTTTACCTGCAATACAGAGGAAGCGACGCTCCCAAGACGGGTTTCTGCTTTACCTTGTGCTCCTCCCAACATTTGACACATGCCCTGGCCCCTCCAAACCATATTCCTCGCACCTTCAGGTAATTGGTCCTGATGGTGAAGGGAATAAAGGATTGGTTGGCCCAGTTCCCAAAGAACATGGCCTCGCTCCTGCCTCAATTTATCTTGGTTCTCAACGCCAGTTTGAACTGGCCACAGATGCTGATGAATCTGCGCAGTGATGGTGGATCCAGGCAGAAAATAGTGACATTATCCATGTAGAGGAAGGCCTCTGCTGCCTGGAGTAGTCACCCCTCTTAGGCTTGCATCCTTTCTAATGGACTCAGCAAAAGGCTCTATACAACATACAAACAAAGCAGGAGGGAGTGGGGAGCCCAGTCTGACTCCAGATCTGATCAGGAAGCTCTCTGATTCCCATCCATTGATTGAGACTACACTAACAATGTTACTGTACAGCAGTTGGATCCAATTGCAGATTCCCTCCCCATAGCCCTTTTTAGGAATCACGTCCCACATGTAGTGGACAGCGAAGAAGGTTACCTCCCGCGTGCAACAGGATCTTGATCAGATGGGCCAAGGATTGGCAGGTGGATTTTAATTTAGCTAAATGTGAGGTGCTGCATTTTGGAAAGGCAATTCAGGGCAGAACATATACAGTTAATGTTAAAGTCCTGAGGAGTGTCGCTGTACAAAGAGACCTTGGAGTGCAGATTCATATTTCCTTGCAAGTGGAGTCATAGGCAGATAGGATAGTGAAGAAGTATGCTTTCCTTTTTTGGACAGACCATTGAGTACAGGAGTTGGGAGGTCATGTTGCGTTTGGAGAAGACATTGGTTAGGCCACTTTTGGAATTCTGGTCTCCCTCCTACAAGAAGGATGTTGTGAAAAGTGAAAGGTTTCAGACAAGAGTTACAAGGATGTTGCCAGGGTTGGAGGCTTGAGCTACAGGGAGAGGCTGAATAGGTTGGGGTTGTTATCCCTGGGCTTGAGGGGTGATGTTATAGAGGTTTACAAAATCATGAGGGGCATGAATATAGTCAATTGACAAGATCTTTTCCCCGGAGTGGGGAGTCCAAAACTAGAGGGCCTAGGTTTAGGCGAGAGGGGAAAGATTTAAAGAGGGACCAAAGAAGCAACCTTTTCAGGCAGAGCTTCCAGAGGACGTGGTGGAGGCTGGGACAAATACAACATTTAAAAGGCATCTGGATGAGTATATGAATAGGAAGGGTTTAGAGGGATATGGGAAAAGTGCTAGCAAATAGGACTAGATTAATTTAGATATCTGGTCAGCATGGACAAGTTGGACCAAAGGGTCTGTTTCCGTGTTGTACATCTGTATGACTCTCTGTATGTGTAAGATATCCTGCTAAAGGCCTTCTTGTGGCCCAGATTCATAAAGCAGACATTCACCCCCCTGTCCTGCACATAAATGATTGTAACACTAATCTGAGGTTCTCAGAGATCATTCTGCCCTGGTTTAGCACAGGTTTGGTAAGGGTGAATCACTGATCCCAGAGCAGACCTGACCCAGTTGGCGATGATCTTAGACAGGATTTTGTAGTTTACATTCAACAGTGAGATTGTTCGGCAATTTCTAATTTCTTCCCTCGCCCATTCCTCTTGGAGATGAGGGTGATGATGATACCTTTCCTCATGGATTCGCACACACTACCTGATAGAAGCATATTGTCACACAACTCCAGCAGTCCCTGGCCAATCAAGTCCCCCAGACCCGAAAACAACTCGACATGTAAGCCATTGCTTCTGGGAGTTTTACTCTTTTTTAAGGACTCGAGGGCCTTGGCCAGTTTATCCAGAGAGCGCAACTGGTCCAGTCTCTCCCATGTGCTGTCATTTAAGACCTCCGTGATAGAGGACAAGAATAACTGGGAGGCCACATTATCTGTGGGCTTCACATCATACAGACTGGTATAAAAGGCTTTGCTGATCCTCATTATGTCAGACTAAGGATGACATTACCGAGCTATTTTCTTCCTTCTGTTCAGCACAGACCTCTCCCTAGGCACATTCGGGAAGAAGAAATGCGAGCATGTCTCATCCTGCTCCACTGTGTGGACACTGAACTGGAAGATTATTCTGGAGGCCACCAAGGCAATAAGTGAGGCTTGGAGATCCTCCATGATCTTGACTGTAGGTTAGCTAGGGATCATTGAATCACACTTTGTCAAAATCTACCCTGAACTCAAGAAATCACTCTCACATGACCAGAATTGTAAAAGCGACATTTGGGCCAAGACTGTAGTGAGGTCAGGAGATGAATGTCCCTGGCAAAACCCAAATAGAATTTGGTTTGCAGTACTCTGAAATAGTTAATCCCAGGGTGAGATGGTTGGTTGGATGGCGATGCAGTGTGATGCCAACAGCTTGGGGTCAATTCCCACAGTAGTTGAGGTTACAGCGAAGGTCTCTCCTTCTCAACCTCTTCCCTCACCTGATCCTCAGGTTAAACCACCATCATTCACCTCAGAGCAGCCTATAGTCTTGCAGGACTATGACTACAATGCCTTTTATAAAAGCAAAATCCATCACTTTGTTGATAATTGATAATACTGATGGATCCACAGAAAATAGGCCATTCAATATGAATCTCAGCTGATTAGATTACTATCAGTGTGGAAACAGGCCCTTCGGCCCAACATGTCCACACCGACCCTCCAAAGAGCAACCCACCCAGACCCATCCCCCTACATTTACCCCTTCACTTAACACTATGGGCAATTCAGCATGACCAATTCACCTAACCTGCACATTTTTGGGCTGTGGGAGGAAACCGGAGCACCTGGAGGAAACCCACGCAAACACAGGGAGAATGTGCAAACTCCACACAGTCACCTGAGGCAGGAATTGAACCCAGGTCTCTGGCGCTGTGAGGTAGCAGTGCTAACCATTGTGCCACCATGCCATCCAGCTCTATATCCTATGCTCATCATCTCCTCATAGAGAAAAGCCAAGAACTGTAATTAACTCCTTGGAAGTATTAGCGTCAACAACTTTCTATGGTCTAGAATTCCACAGGTTCGCCATTAGCTAAGTGAAGAAGTCTCAATCCTGAATCCTACATACTTCAACCATGACACGTGGTAATCACCTGGATTTTATTTATTCTGCTTTACTCAACAACAGTCCACAATGGCGGGTGGTGACAGTAAACCCCACTTTTCGCTGTATTAGTAAACAGTCAATAAATATAATCTAAAATAAAACCAATAGCTGTTAGATACCCCTGTTGTATTTATACCAGTGCAGAGTGACTCATGGCGTCACTCTCTCTTCAATACTACAGCTAGGATACAGTAAGGGCCTATAGCTTTTTCAGCATGCATTGTCTTCAGCCATTCCTTGAAATCACACAATGACCCAACTGTGTCGAGTTTGATATCTGTAATGTGGGGATCACAGGAGAAAGCCACGATAGATCATCCACTTGGCCCTTTTAACTAAAGACGATTTCAAGTGTTTCAGCCTTATATCTTACTGAGAACAGGAATGAAGTTTTAGCTTCCTACTCCAATTAATTGTTTAAATATTTATCACTTGCAACTGTATGTGGCAGGACAACAGATTTTTGTTTTCAACTGCTGTTCATGGAATAGCTTAGCACTGCCAAAGACCTTACTACTTTTTTTTAAGCATGTAGTATTCCTGTGCTCTAATTCGATCAGGATTATACCTAATTTTCATTATGCTTTCCTGTCCCCAGGATTGATAATTATAGATTTGGTGACATAACTTAGCTGCTGATGACAATCCTATTCCTCAGATAGTCATAGAGATGTACAGCACGGAATCAGACGCTTTGGTCCAACTCATCCATGCCAACCACATATCCAAGCCTAATCTAGTCTAGCAACACTCCCCAGGACCTTACCACTAAGTGCATAAGTCCTGCTCTGATTTGCCTTTCCAAAATGCAACACCTCACATTTATCTAAATTAAACTCCATCTGCCACTCCTCAGGCCATTGGGCCATCTGATCTGTCCACTACACTTCCAATTTTGGTGTCATCTGCAAACTTACTAACTATATCTTCCACGTTCACATCCAAATCATTTATATAAATGACAAAACGTAGTGGACGCAGCACTGATCCTTGTGCCACACCACTGGTCACAGTCGTCCAATCAGAAAAGCAACCCTCCATCCTCACCCTCTGTCATCTACCTTCAAGCTAGTTCTGTATCCAAATGGCTAGTTCTCACAAGGAGATCTAACCTTGCTAACCAATCTATTATGAGGAACCTTGTCAAATGCCTTACTGAAGTCCATATAGATCACATCCACCGCTCTGCCCTCATCAATCCTCTTTATTACTTCTTCAAAAACATCAATCAGGTTCGTCAGACATAATTTCCCACACACAAAGCCATGTTGACTATCCCAAATCAGTCTTTGCCTTCCCAAATACATGTACATCCTGTCTCTCAGGATTCCCTCCAACAACTTGTTCACCACTGATGTCAGACTCACTGGTCTGTAATTCCCCTGGCTTTTCCTTATCACCTTTCTGAAATAGTAGCACCACGTTAGCCAACCTCCAGTCTTCCGGCACCTCACCTGTGACTAGCGATGATACAAATATCTCAGCAAAGGGCATAGCAATCACTTCTCTAGCTTCCCACAGAGTTCTACAGTACACCTGATCAGGTCTTGGGGATTTATCCACTTTTATACGTTTTAAGATATCAAGGAACTTCTCTGTAATTTGGACATTTTTCGAAATGTCACCATATATTTCTCCAGATTCTATATCTTCCATGTCTTTCTCCACAGTAAATACAGATGGAAAATACTCGTTTAGTATCTTCCCACATCCTCTTGTGGTTCCACGCATGGGCTGCCTTGCAGGGTCCTATTCTCTCACTAGTTTCCCTTTTGTGCTTAATATAGTTGTAAAATATCTTTGGATTCTCGCTAACTTTATCTGCCAATGCTATCTCATGTCACCTTTTTGCCCCGATTTCTCTCCTCAGTATACTCCTACAGTTTTTTATTCTTCTAAGGATTCACTCGATCCCTGCTGTCCAAACCTGACATATGCTTCCTTCTTTTCCTTAACCAAAGCCTAATTTTTCGAGTCATTCAGCATTCCCTACACCGATCAGCTTTGCAGTTCACCCTAACAGGAACATACTGTCTCTGGTTTTCTCATTTTTTAAGACTTCTCATTTTCTAGCTGTCCCTTTACCTGCAAACATCTGCCATCGATCAATTTTTGAAAGTTCTTGTCTAATACTGTCAAAAGTGGTCTTTCTCCAGTTTAGAATTTCAACTTTTAGATCAGGTCTATGCTTTTCCATCACTTTTTAAAACTAATACAATTATGGTTGCTTACCCCAAAGTGCTTCCCCACTCACACCTCGGTCACTTGCCCTGCCTTATTTCCCAAGAGTAGGTCAAGTTTTGCACCTTCTCTTGTAGGTACATCCACATACTGAATCAGAAAATTTTATTGTACACACTTAAAATCCTCTCCATTTAAACCCATAATACTATGGCAGTCCCAGTCTATTTTTGGAAAGTTAAAATCCCCTACTATAACCACTCCATTATCCTTGGAGATAACAGGGGCCTTCTGGCAAATGTTTCTCAATTTTCTGCTGATTATTGGGGTAGTCTATAATACAATCCCATTAAGGTGATTATCCCTTTCCTATCTCTCAGTTCCACCCAAATAACTTCCTGGATGTATTTCCAGGAATATCCTAGGTACTAGTGTAACTCTTTTTTTTATCAAAAATGCCAGATATTACTACCCTCGAGGATCTCCTTTTTAAATTCCTGCCTAACTTTCTATATTGGGGTAAAAACAATGACTGCAGATGCTGGAAACCAGATTCTGGATTAGTGTGCTGGAAGAGCACAGCAGTTCAGGCAGCATCCAAGGAGCAGCGAAATCGACGTTTCGGGCAAAAGCCCTTCATCAGGAATAAAGGCAGAGAGCCTGAAGCGTGGAGAGATAAACTAGAGGAGGGTGGGGGTGGGGAGAAAGTAGCATAGAGTATAATAGGTGAGGGGGGAGGGGATGAAGGTGATAGTTCAGGGAGGAGAGGGTGGAGTGGATAGGTAGAAAAGGAGATAGACAGGTAGGAAAGGAGATAGACAGGTAGGACAAGTCCGGACAAGTCATGGGGACAGTGCTGAGCTGGAAGTTTGGAACTAGGGTGAGGTGGGGAAGGGGGAAATGAGGAAACTGTTGGAAGTCCACATTGATGCCCTGGGGTTGAAGTGTTCCGAGGCGGAAGATGTGGCGTTCTTCCTCCAGGCGTCTGGTGGTGAGGGAGCGGTGGTGAAGGAGGCCCAGGACCTCCATGTCCTCGGCAGAGTGGGAGGGGGAATTGAAATGTTGGGCCACGGGGCGGTGTGGTTGATTGGTGCAGGTGTCCCGGGGATGTTCTCTAAAGCGCTCTGCTAGGTGTCCAGTCTCCCCAATGTAGAGGAGACCGCATCGGGAGCAACGGATACAATAAATGATATTAGTGGATGTGCAGGTAAAGCTTTGATGGATGTGGAAGGCTCCTTTAGGGCCTTGGATAGAGGTGAGGGAGGAGGTGTGGGCACAGGTTTTACAGTTCCTGCGGTGGCGGGGAAGGTGCCAGGATGGGAGGGTGGGTTGTAGGAGGGCGTGGACCTGACCAGGTAGTCACGGAGGGAACGGTCTTTGGGGAGGCGGAGAGGGAAATATATCCCTGGTGGTGGGGTCTATTTGGAGGTGGCAGAAATGTCGGCGGATGATTTGGTTTATGCGAAGGTTGGTAGCGTGGAAGGTGAGCACCAGGGGTGTTCTGTCCTTGTTACGGTTGCCCTTTCAGATTACCATCCTTTTCCTTTCCTATGTCATTAGTTCCAATGTGTACAATGACCTACTGCTGGTCCCTCTCCCCTTTGAGAACATTCTGCACCCTCTCTGTGATATCCTTGATTCTGGCACCAGGGATGCAACACACCATTGTGATTTTTTGCTGCTGGCCGCAGAAACATGTGTCTGTGCCTCTGACTAGAGTCCCCTAACACAATTGATCGCTTGGAACCAAGGCATAACTTAATTTGTAATCTTAAGATTATACTGTTGACCGTTTGGTTTGCTAAACTTGCTTTTCAATGGTGTATAGCATGATTTCCCAAGACTATCCAAAGAATATCTGCAGTTGTACAAAATATGGATTCAATGTTATATTCTTAGGTATACCGCAAAAACCATTGATCACTATAATTTATATGAGCAGAGAACAGTACAGTGCAGTACAGGGCCTTTGGCCCTCTATGTTGTGCTGACCGTTTTCCTACTCTAAGATCAAACTAACCTTCATAGCATACATTTTAGTATAATCCATGTGCCTATCCAAGGGTCACTTAAATGTCCCTAATGTATCTGACTCTACTATGGATGCATTCCACGCATCCATCACTATCTATCACCTTAAAATGATGCCCCCTCGTGATAGCCATTTCCGCCCTGCGGAAAAGCTGTCTGGCTATCCACTCTATCTATGCCTCTCATCATCTTGTACACATCTATCAAGTCATCTCTCATCTATCTTCACTCCAATGAGAAAACCCCAGTTCCCTCAGCCTTTCTTCACAAGACATGCCCTCCAGTCCAGGCAGCATCCTGTAAATCTCCTCTGCACTCTCTCTAAAGTTTCCTATAATGAGGCAACCAGAACTGAACACAATATTCCAAATGTGGTCTAAGCAGGACTCTATAGAGCTGCAGCACATCTTTGCGGCCCTTAAAATCAATCCCCCTGCTAATTAAAGCCAATACACCATATGCCTTCTTAACCACCCTGTCAACTTGGGTGGCAGCTTTGCGGGATCTATGGACATGGACCCCAAGATCCCTCTGTTCCTTCACACTACCAAGAATCCTGCCTTTAACCCTTTATCTGTATTCAAATTCAACCTTGCAAAATGAATCACTTCACACTTTTCCAGGCTGAACTCCATCTGCCGTTTCTCAGCCCACCTCTGCATCATGTCAATATCCCGTTGCAAACTACAACAGCTCTCCACAATTCCACCAACCTTAATGTCATCAACAAGCTTACTAACCCACCTTCCACTTCCTCATCCAAGTCATTTTTAAAAATCACAAAGAGCAGAGGTCCTAGAACCGATCCCAATGGAACACTAATGGTAACCAAGCTCCAGACTGATTACCTTCCATATACTACCACTCTCTGTCTTCTATGGGCCAGCCAATTCTGTATCCAGACAGCCAGATTTCCCTGTAGCCCATGCCTTCTTACTTTCTAAATGAACCCACCATGGGAATCCTTATCAAATGTCTTGCTAACATCCATGTACATCGCATCCACTGCTCTTCATCAATGTGTTTGTCATATCCTCAAATAATTCAATAAGGTTTGCGAGGCATAACCTGTCCCTCACAAAGCCATGTTGACTATCTCTGATCAAGGTATACTTTTTCAAATAATCATAAATCCTTTCTCGCAGAATCCTCTCCAATAATTTGCCAATCACTAACATAGGAGTGACTGGTCTATAATTCCCTTTCTTGAACAAGGGAATAACATTTGCCACCCTCCAATCATCTGGTACTACTCCAGTGGACAGTGAGGGTGAAAAGACTATTGCAGCAATCTCTTTCCTTGCTTCCTGTAGTCACCTTGGGTGTATCTCGCCTGGCCCAGGTGACTTATCTATCCTCACCTTTTTCAAAATCCTCTTTTTTAACATCAGCCTGTTCGAGCATATCAGCCTGTTTCACGTTGTCCTCACAAATCACAATATCTCTTTTACTAGTGAATACTGAAGCAAAGTATTTATTAAGGACCTCCTGTACCTCCTCTGACTTAAGGCACAAGTTGCCTCCACTATCCCTGATTGGCCCTACCCTCACTCTGTAGAACACCTTGGGGTTTTCCTGAATCCTACCCACCAAGGCTTTTTCATGCCCCCTTCTTGCTCTTCCAAATCATTCTTCTGTTCCTTCCTGGATACCTTGTAGCCCTCTGGAGTCCTGTCTGATCCTGGTTTCTTCAACCTTAAGCAAGCTTCCTGCTTTCTCTTGACGAGATGTTCTACATCTCTTGTCATCCAATGTTCCTCACTCTACCATCTCTTCCTTGCCTCAGTGGTACAAACGTGTCCACAAATTTTCGTCATTTATATTAATGATTTGGATGCGAGCTTGAGAGGCATACAAAGTTAAAAATCACACAGCACCAGGTTATATAGTCCAGCAGGTTTAATTGGAAGCACACTAGCTTTCAGAGCACCGCTCCTTCATCAGGTGATTGTGGAGGACACAATTGTAAGGCACAGAACTTATAACAAAAATTTACAGTATGATGTAACCAAAGTTATACATTGAAAAATACCTTGATTGTCTGTTGAGTCTTTCATCTGTTCGAATACCATGATAGTTTCACTTCTTTCATTTGTAAATCACAAAAACTTGTTTTAAAAGTTGCATTCTCAGGTTATCTGTAACAATTGGTGTTAGCTAGACAATATATTGAAGGTGTTAGCCCCCTGTGTTCTCTGTCAATGAGGCATAGTTAGTAAGTTTGCAGATGACACCAAAATTGGAGGTGTAGTGGACAGAGAAGAAGGTTACATCAAATTACAACGGGATCTTGATCAGATGAGCCAGTGGGCTGAGAAGCGGCAGATGGAGTTTAATTTAGATAAATACGAGATGCTGCATTTTGGGGAAGCAAACCTTAGCAGGACTTATATACTGAATGGTAAGGTCCTAGGGAGTGTTGCTGAACAAAGAGACCTTGGAGTATAGGTTCATAGCTCCTTGAAAGTAGAGTCGCAGGTAGGTAGGATAATGAAGGAGGTGTTTGGTATACTTTCCTTTATTGGTCAGAGTATTGAGTACAGGAGTTGGGAGGTCATGTTGCAGCTATATAGAACATTGGTTAGGCCGCTTTTGGAATATTATGTGCAGTTCTGGTCTCCTTCCTATTGGAAGGATTTTGTGAAACTTGAAAAGATTCAGAAAAGACTTATAAGGATGTTGTGAGGGTTGGAGGATTTGAGCTATAAGGAGAGTTGAATAGGCTAGGGCTGTTTTTCCTGGAGTGTTGGAGACTGAGGGGTGACTGTATAGAGGTTTATCAAATCATGAGGGGCATGGATAAGGTAAATAGACAAGGTATTTTCCCAGGGGTGGTGGAGTCCAGAACTAGAGGGCATAGGTTTAGGGCGAGAAGGGAAAGATATAATAGCGACCTAAGTGGCAACTTTTTCACACAGATAGTGATGCGTGTATGGAATGGCTGTCAGAGGACGTGATGGAGGTTAGTACACTTGCAACATTTAAAAGGCATCTGGACGGGTATATGAATATGAAGGGTTTGGAGAGATATGGGCTGGGTGCTGGCAGGTGGGAATAGATTGGGTTGGGATATCTGGTCGGCATGGACCATCCGTGCTGTACATCTCTATGACATACCTCTCATTACATTCGAACCATTCTTAGCTGTTCGTGCTGCATTGCCCTGAGAGTCCATCACCCTCTACATTGTCATGATCTTACTCTACTTAATTTAGTCTGGGTACTACTGTACTACATCCTCAGAATGAAGATGGGGCTTTAGCATGCCATGATTGGATGACAGAACAATGAGTGTTACTGGTAGGAATGATCTGGTTGACACACAACAGTTTCCACAGGTTCAGTCTGGGATTACACCCTTCAGCATACGGCCAGCATGGGTAGTACTCACGATACATAATCTACCCTTGTCACTTAACCAAGCAATGACCAAAATTAACCATCTGAGAATGGTCAATAGTATTAATACGCAAGTTTCACCTAATGCCTTGAAACTTCATGGGACTACAGGTCAATGTTGAAGACTTGACACCCACCTAAACTGCATAACATTGTTACTAACCCTGTGAAGTCTGTTGTCTCTGGGACTGGGAGAGGTGTTATGATTCACTGAACATGACTTCAAACTTAAATAGTCTATGGGTCACCACTAGATGTCTGCAAAGTAATTAGACAATTAACTGTAAGTTGTGCTGTCATTTCCAGTAGTAAGGTGAAGAGTGAATAGTTGATCTGGTTTCATTTGACTTTTTTTTAGTATCAAAACAGCTGTGGAAATGAAACATTTTAGGCCAGTGTAGACAGAAGCAACCAAATGCATAGCAAAAAGGGCAGTTTTTTTTTCCATTACATTATTTAAATTACATTACATTCCACTACATGAAGTGAAAAACAAGATGCTGGAAATACTTGAGTCAGGCAATAGTGGAGGAAAAACTGGTTAACAATTAAACCCCAGTCCCTCTGTATTTGCTTCAGTACAACAAAATGGAAGGCTTGAAAAGGAAGGAAGAAGGGGATAAAAGGTTAAATGACAAATGTTTCATGATAAAAATCCAAAGAGTGAGAATAGATATAATAAATTAGCAAAAGCCATGCCTTGAGGCACAAATGATAACGTTCTGACAACTACAATGCCCAGGGATAAAAAGATAATGAAATCATAAAGTCAAAAATGGGCAGAATTTATGGATTGGTAGGTTGAACTTGTTAAGTCCAGAGGCTGTAGAGTGGAGCTAAAGGAAGAGGTGCTATCTCAACTTGCTTGGAGCTCAGTCTTTTAACTCATTTAGGTCCTGATCACACCTCTCACCTTCCTTTGCCTGGTTCGGTTGTGCCACACTTTTGTACTTTGTATGGCACTTACCCTTGGTTTTGAGATCATGAAAAGCCAGCCATTTAGGTTCATCACACTAACCAAAAAGCTTCCTTTCTTTAAATCTTCCTCACTCTCACCACAATTCACTGGCTCAAAAAGCCACTGGTCTTTTCTCAGTTTTAAAAGGTCGTTGACCGGAAACATTAACCCTTCAGTAATCACAAATCCCAGCATTGTCTTCAAGTTCAGTCTGCCAACACAGGTAACATTTAGTTCTATTCAGCCTATCATCCAAATTAGTGTGAAAACAAATCTTGGGGCTTAAAAACCCTTGCATCTTTATTGCATTAGCAGGAAACAAGAAGGTAAATCCTACTGATCTTATCTGCAAGATGTCAAAGATATCCATTCCCCTCCAGAGACCCACCTTTGCACTTTAGAAGATGCTCCAATGAGTCTGTAGTACTCAGACTTAGCAACTCAAAACAGATTATTTAATAAGAGATAGGATACCAGAATTGCATTAGGCTAAAGTTTCTAACCTGCTAATAGATGTAATTAATTTTAATATTCTTCAGCTAAAATGAGAAAATAAATTTAGGAGCGAATTTAGGCCAATAAAGTGGTGGGGGGAGTCTTAATTTCAGTTGCAAGGCCTTAATGTTAAATATGCAATACCTCTGGATATTAAAATCTTGTGAAAATAATTAAGTGGTTAGGATTTAATCAGTGCAAGGCAAGAAACCATTCAAGACCTGGTCAGTTATGACTACTGATTATAATAGACATGCCAGACCCCAATTTGAAACCTGGCTTGATATTACAAGTTCTACATTTCTTTATCGAGGAAGTCACTCTGAATGCATTCACGAAGCATTCAGAGGTGTAATCTTAAAACAGTTTAAGACAATTGTAGGTAGTAACCCTGTACTTGCTGGATTAAGAAAAATGTAAAAAGTCAAATGGTGACCCATTCTGACAATGGAGGCAGTTCAGAAAAGATTTACTGGGTGAATACCAGGTATAGAGGAGAAGTCGATAGATTGGGTCTTCACATATTGGAATATAGAAGAAAACTACGCAGCTTTATTGAAAGAAAAGATTCTTAGAGAACCTGACAAGGTAAATGCAGAGAGTAGTTGCCCTTTGTGGAAGAGCATAGGACATTTTCAAAAAGAAAAAATCATTTACAGGATGAGTGGGCATCGCTGGCTGGCCAGCATTTATTGCCTGCCCTAGATACCCTTGAGGAGGTGTGAACTGCCTTCTTGAACCACTGAAGTCCACCTGCTGTGGGTTTACCCATAATACCGTGACAGAGAATTCCAGAATTTTGACCCAGCAACAGTGAAGGAATGGTGATACATTTCCAAGTCAGAATGACAATCTCAGAACAAGTTGTACAGATGGAGAAATTTGAAGGTAGTAAAGCTGCAGAATTCTTTACTGTAGAAGGCTGCTTATTCAAGACAGAGATTGCCAGACCTTTAAGCCAGCAAATGTAAAAGGCAGTAGAGTTGAGGAATATCAAATCAGCTACGATGTCTGTTTATTCAATGGGATGAACAGCCTACTTCTGCTCCCATGTCCTATGGTTTTAAATCCTAAAAAGATTGCTTGTCTTAAATGTTTGCACCTGAAGGAATGTGCATTTGCCTTTGCGTTTTACCTTGGTAATGGACTAAAGAGGAACAGTTACTAAGGCTGGACTTTAGAGTGAACTAGATTTGATAATGTGGGCTAATTAGCTGCTAAATAAAAAAGTATACTTGATCATATTTTACGTTGCCGTATACTATGTTGACTGGATGATAAAGGTATCAGTGGTATAAGCAAGCTAGCTAGGATCAAGGTTTATTAAAAAAGGAACTGATTAAACCAATGGAGAAAAACAGGACATTGCCAGTGGGCAAACTGATCAACTAGCTCGTGACTGGACTGTTAGAGACAAAAAAAACCCTGCAGATGCTGGACTGCAAGGTCGACAGGCATTACGCTGGAAGAACACAGCAAGCCAGGCAGCATCAGGGGGTGGAGAAGTCAACATATTGGGACTGGGGGTGGATGTAAGGGAAGCTGCACATAAAGGGGTGGGGGGGGGGGAATTCATGAACACAGGTAGAAGGTACAACCTGGTTGGTCGATGGGAGGAATGAATTCAGATGCTTGCGAGAAGGAACGATTGATGAGAGGAATGAAGGGAGTAGGGATGGGCTGAGAAGGGAGTTGGGTGATGGGAAGGGAGGCTATTTGAAATTGGAGAACTCAATGTTGAGTCCTCCGGGCTGTAGGCTGCTCAGGCAGAAGATGCGTTATTCCTCCAATTTGCAGTTTAATTCGCTGTGACAGTGGAGGGGGCCAAGGATAGTCATGCCGGTAAGGAAATTGGAAGGGAAATTAAAACAGGCAGTGACTGGGAGGTCAGGTCAGCCCAGCCCCTTTCGGGCCAGCTGAGATGCTTGGCAAAACACTCCCTTAGTTTGTGTTTGGTCTTCCTGATGTAGAGAAGACTGCATTGGGAGCACGAGATACAATAAAATAGATTGGAGAAGCAAGTGACCTCTGTTCCACCTGGAAGGACTGTTTGGGATTTAAGATTCACCTTGTAGGAGCACTTTATTGCAGATACTGGAATCTGTACTGAAAACAAATGGAGATTACAGCAGGTCAGACAGCATCCATGGAGTGAAGGTATCTAATGTTGAGTCGAGAAGATTCTTCATTTAAGATTCACCTAATTAATAAATGTGGAGGGCTTTCTTCATGACAGAGGGGTAAAAGCACATTGTTTAAAATACATGGGACATCTCAGATGCTTGGGAGTGTAATGTCTCCTCGTGCAAGCAGATGCAGCAAAGGCAGAGGAATTGGTAGAACGGGATGAATTCTTGCAGGATACTGGGTGGGAGGAGATGTAGTCCAGATAGCTGAGAGTCTGTTGGTTTAGAGTAAATGCCCATCTGAAGACTGTCGAAGATGGAAATGGAGATGTGAAGGGGAGGGAGATGTCCTAGGTGGACTAATTGAACTTGAGGGCAGGGTGAAAGTTGGTGAACTGCTCCAGTTCAGCCTGGGTGCAGGACACCTCCATTCCACAGCTCTAATTCCAATCCTCTCCCCCGCCGCCACCAAATGCAATGGTTTGACAGTAATGTTGCTAGAAAAATAAAAAAAGTTGTACAATGTTCTACATTTAAGAAAAACACAGAACTCCATGCTAGGTGATCTTGTTTATTGTGTCAGTTTCACTCCAAAGAGAACTGATCTAACATGGAAACTATTTGACAGAAAGCAGAAATAGCAAGCCCTCAGCATCTTAACTGGTGTTTGCACATGAAATAACTTTGGCCTGAATGCAAAACATCTATCAGATTCATTTTAATTTTATTTCTCATGGAAGCATTTGGAAAAAGTGAATAAAAATTCATGAAAAAAACTTGTATTATACAAAGATACATCAGGACTCCAAGGAAAGTGCCAGTACATAAACAGTGAATATTACTTCTAGCCTGATTTAGGTCATATCAAACCTTAGCGCAACATATCTGAAGGGAAAATTTAAGCAAGGAGCTTGTAGGAGCATATTATTGCAGATGCAGGAATCTGTACTGAAAACAAGGAGATCACAGCAGGTCAGATAGCATCCATGAAGAGAAGGTTTCTAATGTTGAGTCTAGAAAACTTCATTTAAGATCCACCTTATTACTAAAAAGGTGTACACAGTTACAAAATATTAGTCGTTTTCAGTTACAATGTAAGTAAAAATAAGAGATCCTACAAACAGCACTCCCATTCAAGTCACAAAACATTAACAGAATGCTGCTGTCACAGGCATACAGTCTTTCAAACGAGATGTTGCAGCGCACAGTCTTAATCTGTCATTGAGCCATGAAAAGTTATCCTTACGATGTTGAGAAGCTCAAGGACACGGTCACACCAACTTCAAAACAAAGTGCTACTGTGCATAAACTGGGCAGTGTGTCAAAGATATTTACTGGTTCCAACGTTCTGAGGTGCCAAACAGTATGCACAAACCTGGCTGTGATAAGTAACACTGTTCCACTCACCGACTGAGACCCAAAATACTACAAGAAATCCAAGTCATCAATCAGCTTCTTCATTTCAGTTGCATTTCTGCTAATGAAGTTCCTCGTATCTTGGGAGATCTTTTCCAACCCAGCTTCTTTGAGGGCTGCCATATATTCTTTGTTATTCTGAAATAGATCAGCACTTTTACTAGCACCATGATGCAGTTTGGAGCAATCACTGACAAATATGCATCAATACACAAGTCCCAGAATGTATTGCTAAACAGAATTCTACAGTAGTAAAATATTCAAGTGAAATAAATATCACAAAACCTAAAACAGCAGTAGTATTTAAGTGTAAAAACAGCAGGGAGTAAGAGCATTTAAAAGCACTAAGTAGGCACAATTGGGAACATCCCAAAAAAAAAATCCCCATTTCAATCAAGAATTAGTTTTTTTTTTGCTGAGTCACATTATAAAACATTTGCAATAAACTCCATTCCTTGTATTCTAGTAATACCAAATTAGTGCTACTTTTTGCTAAGCACAGCTGATAAATACATCAAATATGCAAGTGCTATATCAGATCTCAACGCACTTAGTGCAGTCTAATTTAAATTAGAAGAAAACAAACTGATTAAGATAGCCAGCCAGAATGTCCAACTATTCCGAAGTTCTTTGCTCAAAGGCAACTTATGGCTGATACCAAAATTTAGTGTTTCTTTCATAACGGTGTATTTCAGTGCTAGAAAACCAAAGCCTAATATCAACAATTTAAATGATTACTTCATAATGCGGAACACGTACATTGCTTAAAAACAAAAGCTACGCAAGCTATGCATCTTGTGCTCAGTGACAAGTCCAATTGCTGATCAATGAGCATCCCCTTATGCAGGGAAAACTGCTCCTTAAATTTGGTATTCTTGCGATTCTGCCCTTGACAGCAAGGGGAAAAAGGTCCACGTGCATTTTTAGCAGTACTCTTACCTTTGGTCTGAAACCTCTGCCATACTCATAGATTTCAGTTCCAGGAAACACTGGACCTGCACAGAAGAGCTCTTCCAAATTATTAGCAATTTTGTGCAACATCTCTTCTTCATAGGCAAATACTGAACCATCATTTCCAGCGAGAATGACAAGCTGAAGCCCTGGTGCCAGGCACGGATAACTTTCAATCACACCCAGGACCACCATATCCATTCTTTGGGGAAGGTAGAGATCCTGCCAACACTTAAGCAAATCAAGCCTTCCCCAATAAATTGTATCATCCAGGCCTCCGATTGTAAGGGGAACGTTCGTTTGCAATTTCACAGTTTTTCCTCTGTGAAGATCCACTTTGTCTGCTACCAGTTGTAAATATTTTCCACCTAAAACAAGAAGTTTAGAACTTATGAAATTCAATTCAAAAAGTGTGATGCTGGAAAAGCACAGCCAGTTAGGCAGCATCCAAGGAGCAGGAGAGTCGACATTTCGAGTGAGCTTTTCATCATTTCTCCAGTTCCTCAGATGCTGCCTGACCGGTTGTGCTTTTCCAGCACCACACTTTTCAACTCTGACCTCCAGCATCTGCAGTCCTCGCCTTATGAAATCCAATAGCTATCTAGTGCAGTTACCCAGAATATGGTGAAGGTAAGTAATTTAGAAATTTGGCTTAGTGAATCAAGCTATCTACATTTAGATGGACAGCCACTGAATAATTACAACTGTTTGGAGATGAGTAAAAAGACCAGATAGAGAGAAGGCTTTATGGACACCATTTAAAAGGGGAATTAAAAACTCCACAATGAACTACAAAGCAGCCATTTTGCAAAGAGGCTGTTGAGACCAGTAGATTTAACAGCAAGCAAACATTAAAATGATTGAGGAAATGGCATGGAAAGCTGCACTAAGCTTGAATAATAAAGTACATTAGGTGGGTGGGAGAGCGCAAAACATGACTGAGCAAACCAGCTAGACGGACTCCCATTAAAAACAGGGATTTGAGCTGACTCATTGATTACTCAGACATATACTGCACAGGGACATTAACAGGGTGAAGGGATGCATGATAAATGGTTTATTAAAAAACCCTTAAAATTATGTCCTTTCACAATATTCCAGTGCTTCAGTTAAAATTACACAAGTGATATAGCTCCCTGAAAATAGTGACTAAAACCTTAGCTCAGCTTTCATACTGCATCAAGGTACCAATATGACTGGCTCATCTTCCAGTGCTTTAATTTTTAATCTACAAATGCAACAGTTTTCTACGCTATTTACCACAAAATGCTTTTGAAAAAAAGACAGAAGTCAACCCTATTTTAATATATGCATAATTTTATAAAGGGAAGTATTTTACCTGGTTTCAGTCTGCAAAAGTCTTTATGACATTCATCTGCTCCCAGCTCTGTATCCTTGTTAATGTCATCCACCCTAATAAAGAACATCCAAGTCAGACAAATTTACATATGGGCCACTGCTCTTTTAATAAAAACTGTTAAGATTCAAATGTTTGAGTTTATACACTCTATACTCAAGGCAGTGAACTGATCCAATGCAATCAAAGTAACTGAGATTCTAAACAGCAAACAAAATCAAATCAGTATTTACAACAGCCTTGTTGGAGATTGGGATATCATATCTATACTAGTATTATGGCTCAGCGAGGGACAGGACTGGCAGCTTCATGTTCCTGGGATGCAGGAGGAGAGGGAGTGCCATTTCTGACTAGGGATAACGTTAAAACTGTACTTGGGGAGGACATTCCTCAGGGTTCATCCACTGAAACTTATGGATGGAACTGAGAAATTAAAAAGGGATGACTACTTTATTGTGGGGCCGATAGTACAATCTGATTAGTCAGCAGGAAAATGAAAAGCAAATATGTAAGATGGGCACACCTGTAATAATAATAAGGTTGTCAAGGAAAAAGGAGGACACATTTCAGATATTGACAGCTGGGATCAAGTGAATCCCAAGGAGTACAACAGCAGTAGGACTGTACTTGAGAAAAATCAAGAGGGCAAAAAGGCATTAGTAAGCTCTGACAGATAAGGTTAAGGTGAATCTAAAGAGATTCTACAAGTACATTAAGGGCAAAAGAATAATTAGGGTGAGAAAATAGGGACATCTTAAAGATCAAGGTGGCTATCTATGTAGAACCACAGGAGATGGGTAAACACTAAACAAATATTGCAGTTCAGTATTTGTGGACAAAGACATGGAAGCAATGGAAATTGGGGAAAAAGTGATTTCTTGGAAAAGTCCATATTACAGAAAGAGGTGCTGCATTCTTAAAAGATAAATATATCCCAAGACCCGAAGAGGTTTATCCCAGAATTCGATAGGAAGCTAGGGAAGAGATTGCAAGGCCCCTTGATGAGGTACTTAGAGTCGGAGTCAGATGTACAGATTGGAAACAGACCCTATGGTCCAACCTGTCCATGCCGACCAGATATCTCAACTCAATCTAGTCCCACCTGTCAGCATCCGGCCCATATCCCTCCAAACCCTTCCTATTCGTACACCCATCCAAATGTCTCTTAAATGTTGCAATCGTACCAGCATCCACTACATCCTCTGGCAGCTCATTCCATACATGTACCACCCTCTGCGTGAAGAAGTTGCCTCTTAGGTCTCTTTTATATCTTTCTCCTCTCACACTAAACCTACGCCCTCTAGTTCTGGACTCCCTGACCCCAGGGAAAAGACTTTGTCTATTTATCCTATCCATGCCCCTCAATTTTGTAAACCTCTATAAAGGTCACCTCTCAGCCTCAGATGCTCCAGGGAGGACAGCCCCAGTCTGTTCAGCCTCTCACTATAGCTCAAATCCTCCAACCCTGGCAACATCCTTGTAAATCTTTTCTGAACCCTTTCAAGTTTCACAACATCTTTCCGATAGGAAGACCAGAATTGCACGCAATAGTGCAACAGTGGCCTAACCAATGTCCTGTACAGCCGCAACATCACCTCCCAACTCCTGTACTCAATACTCTGACCAATAAAGGAAAGCATAACAAACACCTTCTTCACTATCCTATCTACCCGTGACTCCACTTTCAAGGAGCTATGAACCTGCACTCAAGGTCTCTTTGTTCAGCAACGCTCCCTCGGACCTTACCATTAAGTGTATAAGTCCTGCTAAGATTTGCTTTCCCAAAATGCAGCACCTCGCATTTGTCTGAATTAAACTCCATCTGCCACTTCTCAGCCCATTGGCCCATCTGGTCCAGATCCTGTTGTAATCCGAGGTAACCCTCTTCGCTGTCCACTACACCTCCAATTTTGGTGTCATCTGCAAACTTACTAACTGAACCTCTTATGCCTGCATCCAAATCATTTATGTAAATGACAAAAAGTAGAGGGCCCAGCTCTGTACACCCACATCTACTGCTCTGCCCTCAATCTTCTTTGTTACTTCTTCAAAAAACTCAATCAATTTTGTGATTCATGATTTCCCACGCACAAAGCCATGTTGACTATCCCTAATCAGACCTTGCCTTTCCAGATACATGTACGTCCTTCCCCTCAGGATTCCCTCCAACAACTTGCCCACCACCAAGGTCAGGCTCACCGGTCTATAGTTCCCTGGTTTGTCTTTACCACCCTCAAACAGTAGCATCACGTTTGCCAACCTCCAGTCTTCCGGCACCTCACCTGTGACTATCGATGATACAAATATCTCAGCAAGAGGCAGAGCAATCACTTCTCCAGCTTCCCACAGAGTTCTCGGGTACACCTGATCAGGTCGTGGGGATTTATCCACCTTTAACCATCTCAAGACATCCAGCACTTCCTCCTCTGTAATCCGGACATTTTGCAAGATGTCCCCATCTATTTCCCTACAGTCTATATCATTTTCCACAGTAAATACTGATACAAAATATACATTTCGCATCTCCCCCATTTTCTGTGGCTCCACACAAAGGCTGCCTTGCTGATCTTTGAGGGGCTTATGCCCGAAACGTTGATTCTCCTGCTTCTTGGATGCTGCCTGACCTGCTGCACTTTTCCAGCAACACATTTTTCAGCTCTGATCTTTGGGGGGCCCTATTAGATTAGATTAGATTACAGTGTAGAAACAGGCCCTTCGACCCAACAAGTCCACACCGACCCGCCGAAGCGAAACCCACCCATACCCCTACATTTACCCTTTACCTAACACTACGGGCAATTTAGTATGGCCAATTCACCTGACCCTGCACATCTTTGTGATGTGGGAGGAAACCGGAGCACCCGGAGGAAACCCACGCAGACACGGGGAGAACGTGCAAACTCCACACAGTCAGTCACCTGAGGCGGCAACTATTCTCTCCCTAGTTACCCTTTTTTCCTTAATATATTTGTAAAAACCCTTTGGATTCTCCTTAATTCTATTTCCAAAAGCTATCTCATGTCCCCTTTTTGCCCTCCTGATTTCCCTCAAGTATACTCCTACTTCCTTTATCCTCTAAGAATTCACTCGATCTATCCTGTCTATACCTGACATACGGTTCCTTCTTTTTCTTAACCAAACCCTCCATTTCTTTAGTCATCCAGCATTCCCTATACTTACCATTTGTGTCACTGACAGCCAGACGAGGTACAAGATCAGAGGATGACTAATGTTATGCCATTATTTAAGACAGATAAGAGAAAGCCAACAAGATATAGACCAGTGAGCCTGACGTCAGTAATTAAGTTGTTTAAGGGGATTCTAAAGGTCAGCATTTACATGTATTTAAAAAAAGGCAAGGACAAATTAGGGATAGTCAATATGACTGTGGACATGGGAAATTGTGTCACACTAACTGGATGTGTGTGTTTTGAAGAGTTGACAAAGGAAATTGAATGTGGCAGACATTGTCAAACGACTTGAAGTCCAGGTAGACAAAATTCTGCATGGTGTACTGGTTAGTAAGGTTGCATCACAAGGACAGCTAATCAAATAGATACAAAATTGGCTTTAAGGTGGAGACAGAGCGTAGTAGTAGAGGTTTGTTATTCGGAGTGGAGGCTTATGACCAGCAGCAGGCTGCAAGGATTGGTGCTGGTTCCAATGTTTTTCTTGCCATTTATATAAGTGATTTGAATGCGAAGCGAAGTCGTATGGTTAGTAAGTTTGCAGATGATACCAAAGTAGGTGGCATAGTGAAGAAGATTTTTATGTCTCAGAGTACAATGGGACCTTGATCAAACAGGCAAATGGGTCAAGGAGCAGCAGATGGAGTTTAATTTAGATAAATGTGAAGTATTGCATTTTGGTAACACAAATCAGGTCAGGACTGATACACTTAACTGTAGAAGCCTAGGGAGTGGTGCTGAACAAAGACCTGGGAGTGCAGGTGTACTGTCCCTTAAAGCAGAATTGCAGATAGACATGGCAAGGCTCCATTTGGCACATTTTCCTCCATTTGTCAGTCCACTGAACATAGGAGTTGGGATGTCATGTTGCAGCTATACAGGATATTGGTGAGGTGGTCAAGATTTAAAAAGGGACCTGAGGGGCAGCTTCTTCATGCAAGGGTTGTGGGTGCATGGAATAAGCTGCCAGAGGAAGTACTGGGTGTAGATACAATTATACCAGTTAAAAAGGATCAGGGTGGTTACATGAATAGGTGGTGTTGAGGGATATGGGTCAAATGCAGGCAACTGGGATTAGATCAGTTAGTTTATCTGGATAGCACAGACAACTTGGACTGACAGCTCAATTGCAGTGCTATATCATTCTAAACCTACAGCTACATTTCCTGGGCTTGAGTGCCAACATAACAGCGAGATAATGGAAAAGAAAAACAAGCAACCAAATCTGTCGCCATGCTAGATATGTGCCTCTATTCAGCTGCATGGACATGAATCATCCACTCAAAGATTGCAACACAAATGCTTTTATAGATGGCCCAGTCGACAGAATTCCTTTTACATATTGATGAGATATGTCAGTTTGTTTGAATCTGAAAAACAGAACACTTACCATTTTGCCTTTTCAAGGAAAGTCAAAGGAGTTGGCTTCACACAAGTGTACATTTTTCCAGTCAAGTGAACTGAAGAAAATTCAGAGATGCTTACTCAACACTAGACAGAAAGAGAGGAAATCACAAACTTAGTATGTTTCCATGTGCAGGAGCACCAAATACAATGCCAAAAATTGTTCTTATTTTTAAGCAAACTAATTTAAATATAAATGGGAAATAATCTAAAACAAAGAATGGTTACCAGCAAAAACAAAAAAGGTTGGGTTGAAGGGTCTTAAGAGGTCAAGATAAAAGTGAAGCAATTTAAAAGTACTAACTAGTTGATAAATAGGTTAATTATAATTTAACCAATAACCTTATCAGTTGATGCTCAAACAATTTCAATTCATTTGGGGGGGAAAAATAAATCTTTTCAAATGATGTCTGCATTTTTTTGGTGGATATATCAAATTTAGTTTGGAATACTCCAATGAATACCCTGCCATAATAGACAAAGGCGGCCAAATATCTTACCTTGATTTAGGTTTTACCCCAATTACAGTACTTGCATAGACCCAAGTAGTGCAATGATTACACAAGACGAACATTCGCAATAGGAACATGAGTAGGTCATTTGGCTCCCTCAAACCAGCTCCACCATTCAATTGGATCATGGCTGATCCAACATCCCTAATATCCATGCCCTTTCCCCACAACCCTCAATTCTTTACTTATCAAGAATCCCAGTATTAAATATAATGAAAGACTCTGCCCCTACAGCTCTTTGTGGCAGCATTCTAACTCTCGAGAAATTCCTGCGTATTTCAGTCTTAAGTTGCATGACTCAACTCACACTACACTCTTGCAGTTTTAATTTCTAAATAGTCTCTTCTAAATCAAAAAGAGAGACTATCAAACAGGCAAGTGCTTTTTCAACTCCCTGCTCCAACTTGTAAAAAAAAATTACGTACAAAGCAGGAAGCTCGGATAGTCAAAGATTAGTCAAATTCATCTCACATCAGAAGTTCTGAGCCATTGTTTACTTTAAAAGGCTCAAATTGTTTTGAAAACAAATTTTCTTCAAAACATGTTATGTTTTCTAGGCAGTTGCATGATTCAATGTCACCTGAAAAATTACGTCTTTCCCTGGAGGAGAATTAATTACTCATAGGAGCAGCCAGAAATAAAAAGACATGTTCCCATAAACAAGATTCATCCACCTCATGACCATCCCCACCAAGTCATTGCCAAGAGACCCAGATGCAGGCATTCTAGCAATTCTCAAAAGAATTCTTGGTATCGTGATTCCTTTGGAATTTCAAAACAATTTATTTTACAAACTGCAGTGAGAGCAAATTAATATAGATTTCCTACACTGTGGAAACAGGCCATTTGGCCCAACTAGTCCATACCGACCTCAGAAAAGTAACCCACCCAGACCCATTTCCCTCTGACTAATGTACCTAACACTATGGGCAATTCAGCATGGCCAATCCACCTGACCCGCACATCCTTGGACTGTAGGAGGAAACGCACGCAGACACTGGGAGAATGTACAAACTCCACACAGACAGTCGCCTGAGGCTGGAATCGAACCTGGGACCCTGGTGCTGTGAGGCAGCAGTGCTAACCACCATGCCGCCCATATAGTTCTCCTGTTCTTAGGTGCTGCACCGACGATATTGTTAAAACCAATTTTAGAATTCCTAAAATTTCAACAACACTACTTGAAATGAAAGATAGCTTGAAGTAGCTATACAGCCGTATTGTCCCAGTTGAGTTGCCAATTGTAGCAATACAGCAAACGGTATTCTTAAGCACAGAATGATGGTCAACATGAAAAACTAGACAAACTGGAACCATTTGAATTCACTGAACTCTGTAAATCAAAAGAGCATTACCTCTCAATAGACTGATCTGCTCACACTTAAGTTCCAATTAAAAAGATGGCTGAAAAGAATCCTATTTTCCACCCCCACACCTTGTAATCAGATGCTTTTAGCTTCATTCTTATTCATTTAAGAACTTCAGCAACTTCAGGCTCCACAGCACTAAGGATGTCACCTAGAAAGGGGACAAAAACGCCTCCAAATAAACTTCCCAGCTCAGCTTACGTATCCACAACATCTGCAACTTCCGATTTAAATTCATCTCATTTTCCATGCCTCTGATTTGAGCACTAAAACTGCAAACACAAGCTTAATCTCTTAACACACAAAGGTAGTTGATAAATTATTAAAACCTTTTCTAGAGTTCTTGTGGCACACTGGTAGTACCCATAACTGAGCCAAGAGGTCCTATCTATTCAACATAAGAGTCAAAGAGATGTATAGCATGGAAACAAACACTTCGGTTCAACCCATCCATGTGTTTAAAAAAGGTGCCTGAACAGATCAATTCTGAAACAAACTTTTTCATACTGAACACAATCAGGGTAAAGTTGAGAAACAGACCCCAGAGTGAGGCAGTGCTGGATAAAAATTTAGTACAGTTAAACTTGAAACAAACACAGAAAGCAGCTTCTGGAATCTATGGTTAAGATTGCAACGTGAGTGATGGCAAGAATGGTCAACATAAACCTTCAATTTCTGATTTCAAAAAAAAAGCAAAAATGACATGGTTGTGCTATTTACCCAATAAGACGATTCAGTAGGGTAAGGTGAAGCTAGTGTGAAATGCTGCACTTGTACTTCAAATTATTAAAACACTACTCACTTTGCAACTGAAGTCACAGGAACCATAACAAAGTTGAAGGAAAGAAACTAAGGAGCAAAGGTGTATTTTTTAAAAACTAAAGATGCAATGGAGTTTGATCAAGAGCAAGTATTTCAGCCCAGCCATCTCCGCTGAAAAGGTGGCAAAAACTATAACCACTGCATAATAAATGGTTCTTTTTGGGGGGCTGGGGAGAGGGGATCGCAAGCCAAATTGAGGCATTACTTTTTATATTTCAAAAATATACTTTATTCATAAAATATTTTGATGATTTGTACAATTGGTCATGCCATACATCTGTAAACATTTCATTTCTTGGTATACAGAGACAGAGTAATCATTCATATATACAGGTATGATTACATATTTAGCTGAGGCATCATCAGAATGGGTCCCCTATTCTCCTTAGACAGGCAGATGTTACATGGTGGTCTTTCCCCACCGCACCTTGGCCACAGCTGCCCCAAGCTTCAGCACGTCCCTCAACACGTAGCCCGGGACCTTGGAATGTGCCAGTCTGCAACACTCAGTCAGGGTCAACTCCTTCAGGTGGAAGATCAACAGGTTTCGGACCGCCCAGAGAGCGTCCTGCACCGAGTTGATGATCGTCTCAGTGCGTGTCCCGGGGAACAGACCGTAGAGCACGGAGTCCCGCGTCACGGCGCTGCTCGGGACGAACCTCGACAAACACCACTGCGTTCCTCTCCAGACTTCTTCTGCGTAGGCACATTCCAGAAGGATTGAGGCATTACTGCATATTCTAACAGTGGATTCTCATTTTACAAATTACCACAGCCCAAGTTAAACCTGAGCCACACTGCGTGACTAAGCAGCAGCTTCCGGGTGGTGGTTAGTCTCCTCAGTTTATGATGCAACTGCGCATGTGCGGCACACCCTGGCTACAGGGAACGGCGCCCAAAGAGACAGGGGCCGGGGATCTCAGCAAACCCACACCCCACACAAACACCACAGAAAGGAAATTTAAATAAATACTTAAAGAAAATCACCCAAGTGAGGCGTAAAAACAAAGTACAAGTAGTACCCAACAGCGACTTAGAAGTTTAAAAACATTTTATAAATATTTTCTCGTAATTTCTGAAACAATCGCGCAACATTGCTTCAGAAATTACGAGAAAATATTTATAAGATGTTTATTTAAGATGAATGTTAATACCTGAGAAGTTTCAGTGAAAAGTCCCCTCGCTCTCAGAGCAGCTCACTCACACACTCTCATTCTTCCTCTCAGCCCAGCGCGTAAATGGCGACTTCTCCTGAATAGCAGCTGCGTCAAAACTACCGGAAACCGGGCTCAGCATCACATCCGGCCACGCGCTGTCTCACGTGACCACACCTCGTGATAGCCCGAACATTGCAACACTACACGTCACATTGTATCAAACCATATGCGCCAACTCATTCAGCACTGCAAATCCTCACGTTGTAACACCCCACATACACCAACTCACACTCAGCACTGCAAATCCTCACGTTGTAACACCAACCTACACTCAGCACTGCAAATCCTTACGTTGTAACACCAACCTACACTCACCACTGCAAATCCTCACGGTGTAACACCCCACATACACCAACTCACACTCAGCACTGCAAATCCTCACGTTGTAACACCAACCTACACTCAGCACTGCAAATCCTTACGTTGTAACACCAACCTACACTCAGCACTGCAAATCCTCACATTGTAAAACCCCACATACACCAGCTCACACTCAGCACTGCAAATCCTCACGTTCTAACACCCCACATACACCAGCTCACACTCAGCACTGCAAATCCTCACGTTCTAACACCCTACATACACCAGCTCACACTCAGCACTGGAAATCCTCACATTGTAACACCCCACATACACCAGCTCACACTCAGCACTGCAAATCCTCACGTTCTAACACCCCACATACACCAACTCACACTCAGCACTGTAAGTCCTCACGTTGTAACACCCCACATACACCAACTCACACTCAGCACTGCAAATCCTCACGTTTTAACACCTCACAAACACCAACTCACACTCAGCACTGCAAATCCTCACATTGTAATACCCCACATACACCAACTCACACTCAACACTGCAAATCCTCACATTGTAATACCCCACATACACCAACTCATACTCAGCACTGCAAATCCAAGAATGTCTTTCAAAACATTCTCAAGATAACAAGTTTTTTATGAAAAAGGTGACAGCTCAGACAATGCATAAAGGTGTGAGGTTAGAGTGTGTCTGTATCCCAATCTTGAGTCAGACTGGTTTTATTTCCAAAGTAGGAATTTACAAAAGGTTACACGGATTGACTACTTGCATTGACTGCCTGCAGATTGTGTGTTTTTTGAACAAAATAGAATGTATCTACAATTGCAATTCGGCAAATGCAAATTCACCCCATAGACTTTGTGTGTGTGTACGTTTATGTGTATGAGAGAGAGAGATTATGTGTGTGTGTGTTTGCATGTGTGCGCCTCTCCGAGTGTGTATGTATGTGTGTCTGACAGAGCATGTGTATGAGAAAGGGTCTGCATGAGTGTGTGTGTGAGAGTGTATAGTGTAGTCGGGTCACCTGTGTGACATGAACCCAAGGTCCCAAATTAGGCCATTCTCATGGGTACCGAACTTGGCTGTCAGCCTCTGTTTGGCCACATTGTGTTATTGCGTATCTCAAATTCCGCCTGGGTGGATTGTCACCCAAAGATCCAAGGACAAATGTCCTTGACAGTTGAAGTGTTCCCCGACTGGGAGGGAACATCCCTGTCTGGCGATTCTTGCGCGGCATCTGTTGTCATAGTGTCTGTTTGAGTTCACCAATATACCATGCCTCCGGGCATACTTGCCTGCACTGTATGAAATAGACAAGGTTTGATGAATCACGATTCCTGCTGCGTACATGATGGCTGGTGTCCCCAATTGTAACTGTAATATTCATGTCGAAACTCTGACACGTCTTGCAGTGGTTGCCCTGACAGGGTTATATGGTGTTGTGGTTGCTGTTGTCCTGAAAGCTGGGCAGTTTGCTGCGAACAATCGTCGGTTTAAGGTTTGGCAGCTGTTTAAAGGTAAGACGTGGAGGCATAGGGAAGGTGAGGTGCTCATCCTCATTGATGTGTTGCAAGCTGCGAAGAACATGGTGTAGTTTCTCCGCTCCCAGGAAGTACTGGACAACAAAGAGTACCCTATCGGTTATATCCATTGTCTGTCTCCTGAGGAGGTCATTGTAACACCCCATATACACTAACTCTCACTCAACACTGCAAATTCTTGCTTGTTACAACGTTGATGCATGTTTTATTTTCATTTTAACTTCTGAACATTATGTAAATGAGTTGTGGATATAATTTGCTTAAAATGCTTAATAAATAAATGAATAAATAAATAGAAAAGACGACCAACATCATCCCTTTGGAAACAGGCAGGGACAGTGGCCAGATCTCCAGCATCTGCAGTTCTTTGTTTTATTTTAAGCAAATTATATCCACAACTCATTTACATAGAGTTTAGAACTTAACACTGCAAACTCTTGATTGTTACAAAGCTGATGCATGTTTTTATTTTCATTTTAAGTATGAGTTAGTGTATATGGGGTGAAGACTGGACAATATTTCATCCTCACTCACACTCAATACTGGAGCCCCTGAGGGGTGCGTACTCAGACCTCCTACTGTACTTACTGTATACCCATGACTGCGTCACCAAATACCAGACTAACGCCATTTACAAGTTCGCTGATGACACCATCATAGTTGGTCGAATCTCGGATGGCGACAAAACAGACTACAGATGGGAGATGGAAGACCTTGAAAAATGTTACACTGAGAACAACCCAGCTCTCAATGCCAGCAAAACCAATGAAATCATTATTGACTTTTGGCAGGATGTCACTCATGCCCCCCTACACATTAACAGCACAGAGGTGAAACGAGTGGAGAGTGTCAAGCTCCTGGGAGTGGTCACCAACAGCAAGCTTTTTTTTAGATTTCTTACAGTGTGGAAACAGGCCCTTCGGCCCAACAAGTCCACACCGACCCGCTGAAGTGCAACCCATCCATTCCCCTACATTTACCCCTTTACCTAACACTACGGGCAATTTAGCATGGCCAATTCACCTGACCTGCACATCTTTGGACTGTGGGAGGAAACCGGAGCACCCGGAGGAAACCCACGCAGTCAGTCGTCTGAGTCGGGAATTGAACCTGGGTCTCTGGCGCTGTGAGGCAGCAGTGCTAACCACTGTACCACCATGCTGCCCAAGCTTTTTTGGACTCATGTGGACGCAGTGGTTTCAAAGGCCCAACAACATCTCTTCTTCCTCAGGCAGCTGAGAAATTTGGCATGATGGCAAATACCCTTGCCAACTTTTATAGAAATGACATTGAGAGCATTCTGTCTGGATGTATCACTACCTGGTATGGCAACTGTACCATTCCAGACCGGAGATGGTTAGAGAGAGCGGTGAACTCGGCCCAGACAATCACAAAGGCCAACCTCCCATCTATAGAAACCATCTACCAGGCCTGCTGTCAAGGAAAGGCCACCAGCATTCTCATAGAGCCATTCCACCCTGGCAATGCTTTTCTACAACCTCTCCCTTTGGGGAGAAGGTACAGAAGCCTGAACACACACACCAGCCGATTTCACAACAGTTTCTACCCTACTGGATTCTAGTCTGACCTGCTGAGTATTTCCAACATTTTCTGTTTTTAATTCAATAAACTTCAAACTCAGCTACTTCCAAATGATCTATTTCTAAGAAGTAAGTTTGATTTAACTTGGTGATAAATGTGAACTTCTCTGTTTATCTATTTGCTAATTATAAACAATGTGGAATAATGCAATGTCAACACACTGGTTTCCACAGTTAAAGGGATACACCCAGTTATTCTGGAATAACCAGACTCCAGACACACAACAACCGTAGTTCATAGAATCCCTGGAATTTGGAAACAGGTCATTTTGATCCAACAAATTCACACCGACTCTCAGAAGAGGATTCCACCCAGACCCATTCTCCTACTCTATTACTTTACATTTCCCATGACTAATGCATATCCCTGAACACTATGGGCAATTTACCATGGCCAATTCACTTAACCTGCACATCTTTAGACTGTGGGAGGAAACCGGAGCACACGGAGGATACCCATGCATACATGGGGAGAATGTAAAAACTCCACACAAACAGTCGCCCGAGGCTGGAATTGAACCCTGTGAGGCAACAATGCTAACCACTGAGCCACCATGGTTACATTTTGCGAGTCACACTGGGACAACAGTATGTAACGAAGTAGGAGAATGTGAGCAACAGTCAGTAAACAAGGACTTTCATTGCACTAATTTCATTACAAAAACTACACCTGACTCTACACTGAAACAAAATTTTTTTCTCAGAAAAAATACTGTTCTCAAGATTAACCAAATTAAATCAATTCACTGCAGAACATCAGTCTCGTCACAAACCTCTTTAAGCACATGATAATAGATTTCATATTTAAAAGATAAATCATGCTGTAGCCTATAGTTAATAAGGATGACTGCAATAAAATGCAAGGCAAATTTGCTACATATAAAATACATGCACACACACCAGTTGTGAACATATGAAAAGCAATTGGAGAGCCGCAGAAACTCATCTGCCTTAGACAATAGACAATAGGTGCAGGAGTAGGCCATTCAGACCTTCGAGCCTGCACCGCCATTCAATATGATCATGGCTGATCATTCCTAATCAATATCCTGTTCCTGCCTTATCTCCAAAACCCTTGATTCCACTATCTTTGAGAGCTCTATCCAACTCTTTCTTAAATGAATCCAGATACTGGGCCTCCTCTGGGGCAGAGCATTCCCCTCTGGGGCAGAGCATTCCACACAGCCACCACTCTCTGTGTGAAGAAGTTTCTCATCATCTCTGTCCTAAATGGCCTATCCCGTATTTTTAAGCTGTGTCCTCTGGTTCAGCACTCACCCATCAGCGGAAACATGTTTCCTGCTGCCAGAGTGTCCAATCCTTTCATAATCTTATACGTCTCAATCAGATTCCCTCTCAGTCTTCTAAACTCAAGGGTATACAAGCCCAGTCGCTTCAGTTTTTCAGTGTAAGGTAATCCCATCATTTCAGGAATTGACCTCGTGAACCTACGCTGCACTCCCTAAACAGCCAGAATGTCTTTCCTCAAATTTGGAGACCACAACTGCACACAATACTCCAGGTGTGGTGTCACCAGGGCCCTGTACAGCTGCAGAAGCACCTCTTTGCTTCTATACTCAATTCCTCTTGTTATGAAGGCCAGCATGCTATTAGCTTTCTTCACTACCTGCTGTACCTGCATGCTTACCTTCATTGACTGGTGTACAAGAACACCCAGATCTCTCTGTACTGCCCCTTTACCTAAATTGATTCCATTGAGGTAGTAATCTGCCTTCCTGTTCTTGCCACCAAAGTGGATAACCATACATTTATCCACATTAAACTGCATCTGCCATGCATCTGACCACTCACCTAACTTGTCCAGGTCACCCTGTAATCTCCTAACATCCTCATCACATTTCACCCTGCCACCTAGCTTTGTATCATCAGCAAATTTGCTAATGTTATTGCTGATACCATTTTCTATATCATTCACATATATTGTAAAAAGCTGCGGTCCCAACACAGATCCCTGTGGTACCCCACTGGTCACTGCCTGCCATTCCGAAATGGAGCCATTTATCACTACCCTTTGTTTCCTATTAGCCAACCAATTTTCAATCCAATCTAGTACTTTGCCCCCAATACCATGCGCCCTGATTTTACTCACTAACCTCCTGTGTGGGACTTTATCAAAAGCTTTCTGAAAGTCCAGGTACACTACATCTACTGGATCTCCCTCGTCCAACTTCAGAGTTACATCCTCAAAAAATTCAAGAAGATTAGTCAAGCATGAATTCCCCTTCATAAATCCATGCCGACTCTGTCCTATCCTGTTACTACTATCCAGATGTGCTGTAATTTCATCCTTTATAATAGACTCCAGCATCTTTCCCACTACTGAGGTCAAACTAACTGGTCTATAATTTCCTGCTTTCTCTCTCCCACCTTTCTTAAAAAGTGGTATAACATTAGCCACCCTCCAATCCTCAGGAACCGAACCCGAATCTATCGAACTCTGGAAAATAATCACCAACGCATCCACGATTTCCCGAGCCACCTCCTTCAGTACCCTGGGATACAGACCATCAGGCCCCGGAGACTTATCAACCTTCAGACCTAACAGTCTCTCCAACACCAAATCCTGGCATATATAAATTCTCTTCAGTTCAGGTCCTTCAGCCACTGTTACCTCAGGGAGATTGCTTGTGTCTTCCCCAGTGAACACAGATCTGAAGTGCCCATTTAATTTCTCTGCCATTTCTTTGTTCCTAGTAATATATTCCCCTGTTTCTGTCTTCAAGGGCCCAATTTTTGTCCTAACCATTTTTTTGCCTTGCACATACCTAAAAAAGCTTTTACTATCCTCCTTAATATTATTGGCCAGTTTACCTTCGTACCTCATTTTTCCTCTGCGTATTTTCTTCTTAGTAATCCTTTGTTGCTCTTTAAAAGCTTCCCAGTCCTCAGTTTTCCCACTTATCTTTGCTATGTTATACTTTTTCTCTTTTAACTTTATATGTTTCTTTACTTCCCTCGTCAGCCACGGCCGCCCATGCCTCCTCCTGGGATCTTTCTTCCTTTTAGGAATGAACTGATCCTGCAACTTCTGCATTATACACAGAAATATCCGCCATTGTTCCTCCACGGTCATCCCTGCTAAGGTATTGCACCATTGAACTTTGGCCAGCTCCTCCCTCATAGCTCCATAGTTCCCCTTTATTCAACAGAAGTACTGTCACTTCCGACTGTACCCTCTCCCTCTCAAATTGCAGATTGAAGCTTAATGTATTATGGTCACTACTTCCCAATGGCTCCTTCACTTCGAGGTCTCTGACCAATTCTGGTTTGTTACACAATACCAGATCCAGAATAGCCTTCTCCCTGGTCGGCTCCAGCACCAGCTGCTCTAAGAATCCATTTCTGAGGCACTCCACAAAGTCTCTTTCTTGAGGCCCAATACCATCCTGATTCTCCCAGTCCACTTGCATGTTAAAATCACCCATAACAACTGTAGTAACATCTTTGCGACAGGCCAATTTCAGCTACTGATTAAACTTACAAAGCCTTCTTTGCTTTAAATTTAGGATTAAATGGATGATGAATGGATGATGAACGCATTTTAATAAAACACATGGAATCCTTGGATTAACAAACCAGGTATTCAAAACAAAGCTAATGGCTAAATCAATATATGCCATTGGTAAGATGGAGAGAACACAGAACAAATTTTCAAGAAGGAGTATTTCAATTGCCGTGTGATCTTTGAAAAACAGACTCTTATCAGTAGAAGATGGATAAGATCCAACAGAAGTTCCGACAGGAAATGCTATTGAATAGATAGTAAAAACTGGAGAGCATAAATTTATCATTCCCAATTAAATAGGACATGGAATATCTTTACAGAAACAGTAGAGCTAGCAGACAAAATAATACCTTTCACAAAAAAAGGATAAATATCTCAGGGAGAGAAGCTGCAAAAGAGGGAGGTGAGTGAATAGTCCTGAGACTAATAATAGGTTGAAAGGCCTCTTTCTCTACTGGAAAATATAACAATCTGCAGATTTTGTTGTTGCATAATTAGCAGATTTCTGACACCGTTATGGATTGTTGAACATCATTTCATTAAACCCAGAAAGAAAGAAAAAAAATATCTTGGCTCCAATTTTGTAATTTCCTGTGTTAATATAATCTATGTGATACCTATCATAATATTCTGCATACATCTCAGATCATTATGTTATCTCTTACAAAGCATGCTCTACGTGGAGTACATTAGAAAACAAACAAACAATCCATCCTGCTCCTGTCATTATTGCAAAAATGATCATTGTTGCAAGATGAAGTGGCATTGGAGGAAGAAACATATTTTTAAGCACGTCCAATATTTCATACAAAAAAGCAATGCATTTTTCAAGTTTCAGTACATTTTAATAATTCAGGCCATTTTCATAATACAAATGTGTACAAATTGAATTCAATAGAACACCATGGTACTTGGCAACAGTGAACATGTCACAGTTAGTATTAAATAAAGTCATAGTTTGCTTAGTCAGTGTGAAGCCTTATTCCTTGTCTTACGGTAACTCAATACCAAACAAGCAAAATTGTTTTATTTCATCTTTTATATAAATAAACAGTAAAACATATTGAAACCAGACAATTTTACATTCTGTTGAAACTATGAGCATTAATTACATGATCCAGAAAAATTCCATGCTAAGTTTCATAAGAAGGGGTTATCTGACCCTAGTATAAGTGCGAACTCGCTTTTCAAATCAATGTCACTTCCCACTTAACGGGACCCAATGGGTATCTCCCATTTGGGCACTCTGTTTCTTACATCTTACTTCTGACAAGAGCAAAATAAAAAGTTTCAACTTCTTGTCTCCTTTTTGCAACATTATCAAACCCAAATAAGGAGATGTTATGATGGATGACCATAAACAGGTCAAACAGGTAGGTTTTACGCCAGGTCTTGTCAGAAGAAACACAGGTAGTGAGGTGGAGGAGGTGAGGGAGGGAATTAAAGAGTTTAAAGTTGAATATTAAATGCATGGTCAGCAATTGCGTAACAATTGAAATCAAGGATGTTTAGGATTTCAGAATTAGCGAGGTCCAGAGAACCCTGACTGTCTTGGGGTTGGAGGAGATGAGAGAGATAGGTCGATGAGAATATCCAGGGATCTGAATGCAAAGTGGAGATTTTCAAACTGAGATATTACTTAACTGGAGGTGAGAGTAAGTCAATGAGGTGGGGAAATCAGTGACTGAGACTTCCGTCCAGAATAGGAATAACAATTATTGGATGTGAGTTTTGGAAACAGACAGGCTGTAGCACAGCAGGAATTGGGCTATTTTACAGTGGAAGTAATTAATCATAGTGGGGCACTAATATGTGATAAGAGGATCGTCTCAGTGTCAAAGGTCACCAAGGTTACAAACAGTCTGATTCAAGGACCAATAGTCACTAAGGAGAGGATGAAGTAAGTGGCTAGGGAACAAAGTTTATGACAAGAACTGAAGACAATGGTTATTATCTTCCCAACATTTAGCTGGAGAAAGGTTCAGCTTATGTAGTACTAGATGTCAGATAGACAGTTTAACAGCTGAGAGATAGTGAAAGGTTGAATGAGGTAGAGCTGGGTGTTGTCAGCATTTTTGTGAAAGTGGAGTATGTTTTCAGTTGATACCACTGAGAGGCAGTCTGTGGATAAGAAATGGGTAGGAGGCCAAGGAGGGATCCTTGGGCTACACTCAAAATACACATTAACAACAAAAAGTAACACAAAATCCAATTTCTGAAAATGTGCTACAGCACAGTATTTACAACACAGAGCAGGTCATAATACTGTTATGAAGGTATAATTGAAATATTAATTTAGAATATCAATGACTGGATATACAGGGGAGGTGATGGCCTTGTGGTATTTTCATTGGACTGCTAATCCGGAGACCCAGAGTAATGTTCTGGGAACCCAGGTTCGAATCCCGCTAAGGCAAATGTGGAATTTCAATTCAATTTAAAAATAAATCCAGGATTAAAAGTCTAATGATGGCCCTGAATCCAAAGTTGATTGTCAGAAAAAGCTATTTTGTTCACTCATGTCCTTTAGGGAAGGAAACTGCTATCCTTACCTGGTCTGGCCTACACGTGACTCCAGACACACAGCAATGTAGTTGACTCTTACCTGCCTTCTGGGCAACAATGTAGCCAGCAATGCCTACATCCCATGAATAAATAAAAACAAACTCAAGTCTTGGCTGTTTTAGAAGGAACACATTGCAAATCAAAGGAGACTGGATGTAACAGCAACAATGATCATTGAATCCCTACAGTGTGGAAACAGGTTCTTGGGTCCAACAAGTCCACACTGACCCTCTGAGGAGTAACCCAGACCCATTCCCCTACTATTACTCTACATTTACCTTGACTAATACATCTAATCTACATATCCCTGAACACTATGGGCAATTTAGCTTGGCCAATTCACCTAACTTGCACATCTTTGGATTGTGGGAGGAAACTGGAACAAACCCATGCAGATACAGAGAGAATGTGCAAACGCCACACAGACAGTCACCAGAGGCTGAAATCGAACTCAGGTCCCTGGTGCTGCAGGGCAGCAGTGCTAACCACTGAGCCACTGTGCCACCTGATTTGCAAATGATGTATTTGCAAAGTGGACAAGCTGCTTGTTCAGAGATGTCAAGTCTAAAATGTTTTATGACAGCGGTCATCTGATCCATTTTGTGGTGAAGCTAGAGATTAGATTTGACAATCTGAGATAACTTGCTTCATGCGTAATAAATTTGGCCCTCCACATTTTCTCCAAAACCCTTTCAAAAGTGTGACAGTTGAAAACCCATTTGAAAGGTTCATCACCACAAGCACACGGTTCCCAAAAGGAGATGTCTGAAACTGCCCCTGCTGTTTCCATGAACAATTGAATTCTTCCAGCTAAAACCAATACAGGAAGAAATCCAAGTACCAACAGCTTGTGGCAAAAGTGATTTTGGCCTCAGACCGCCATCTGTAATAAACTGTGCATCTTCTTTTTCATGACATTATCTGTCACTTGGCCAAGTACTTTTAAGATTACACTTTACAGTGTTCTTTTTTGCTTTCCTAGACTTGGAAGTATGCATGTGTGTTAGTTTTCAAACAGGGTAGCTACATATATTTACTCAAGTGGGTTTTATTTGACATAAATTAGTTCTCTATTTATTACTTAAGAACCTGGATGACTTGACTATATTGTGCTATCTACAACCTGATGTGTATAATTGGCAATACAATCACACTTCTTTTAAAAAATTGCTGTGACCAGCAAAGGAGTGGGACATGGAATCACATCACACTTCCTAATCTGGTTGTAACAATGCCTTATAAATAAACCAAACATTTTCACTCTCTGGCTCAGAAAGTCAACAGTTCACCTGAAGTTGATGGATCAATACTTGAAAATAAAAGAAGTTTAAGTATCTGGAAGTTCCCAAACTGGGGGTATTACATATCCGAGTTGCAGCACTTTGAAAAGAGCATTTTCTTTCTTTCAGTGAATACAAAGAATTTCTGATGACTCTTCATATGATATTCAACAGCTCAAGTCACAAAATTCACAGACTTCTGTGACGATATTGTCCATCTCTAGTTAGCCTGGTCTCCACATACTACAAAGTGGGGTTTAGTCATGTTAAAGCTAGATTCTGAATTTTAAGGAACAAAAACATGAGCAACTAATTGGCTCCTTTTACTGTAAACTAAGGAAATGTTTTTTAAAAATCTGTCTTTTGTTCTTGGTCACTTTGAAGTCAGCATACAATATCTGCATTTATAATTACAAATTATACCTGTGGAAGTTAAATTAATTCTTAATGCTGCATGTTACTTTGAAAGCTGAAGGTTATTTTAGGCTACTGTTAAGTGAATTGCCATCCACATTATAAATAAGAAAGGCAGAATGTTTACAATTGACCTATAATTGTTACACAGTCTTTTGCTTTATATTTCAGTGACACATTGATGTGTGAATACTTGCTGCTGCATAATTCCACAACAGCACAATCAATGCTCTTGGAGGGAAATATGGGTAGAGCTGTATTTCTGTCAACAAGGAAATAATCACTTATACAATTCATAAAGTGATTCAACATGGAAACTCCCAAGGAGTTGCAGCAGATTTCTTCTCTGACTGATATTTGCATCCAAGAAAAGACACAAGTCAAACCTGGAAGACAACTTACAGAGAATTAAAGTCCAACAAAGCAAAATGTGAAGAAGTAAAAATCAGTTTGTAATATCATATTGAAAGATGCTATGAAGTGGATATCACATTATGCAATTTTTTTGCTGCTGCAGTGACTCCAGTTTTGTTTAACATGCTGCATCTTTACAACTTAGTGTAGACAGCCAAATGACTCATTAAAAAAAAAAGATACAATTCCAGGCATCCCTTAATAATTCACAGAATCAAGTCATATCAGCTGCTTCACTATTTTGGTCTTGTTAGTTCTGTCAACACAACCAGAAGAAAAACTGGTATCTTCTTTCCTTCTAGTAATTGTCTGAATAGACCTATTCAAAAGACAGATACAGAAATGAACACCAATACATTTAAAAAACCAGCAATTTGCAAACCAAGTACTGTTCATTAACTATCAGAATTACTAGCTGTTGTTGTGCAAAATGATATTCTTTTAAATAATAAAGATTTCTTAAAAAAAAGAAATTCAGCAGTTTAGGGGAACTGGGTGGTGCAGCCCATCAACCCAACAGACTTTTCATTTTTACCTTTCAGACAAAGAATCAAATTCTGTTGGGATAAAAACCTCCCCTAATGGATAGGTGGAACATTGGTGGCATCAGCTTTGGAATGAACATTGCGCTAGTTATGGTAGCTGTCTCAACTGCAGAGTTGAAAATGAATCTAAATAAACTAACTTCACATCACCTTCTCTCGAATTAATTTATTCTGAATGCTTGCATTTTTCTGACACTTTTCAAGGCCTTTCACAGTCAGTTTTGAAATGCAAGTCACTGTTGTCATGTAGAATATAAATTGCTGGGCCCAGGGCAGTGTGCACACAGCATGACTGAGCAACATATGTAGAAAGCAAATTTTGTTACCTCATTTTCCCTTTGTGTGAGTCTCTTCTTTTGAAATTTAAATTTCTTCCTGTTGAAGTCTTGGAGTTTATCAATAAGAAACTTCTTATCTTCTCCCTCCTGCACCAAAAAAAATCAGTTCATTATGTATTGAAACGGTATGTTAAAAATTAAATAAGGAACCGGTAAATATCAGTTACCTGTGCAAAACTACTCTTAATAAATTCTGGCTGAGATCAGCATGGACTGAAAAAACTCCAAGTCGGATATGATAACAGAGATTTTTTTTTTACTATCTAATGACAAAGTTCCTTGATTTTTTATTGTAAAGGCTGGAAGTATATTTTTTCATTTATTCATTTTGTGGCATGTAGGCACCGCAGGCTGGCCAGCATTTATTTCCTATCCCAGGCATCCTTGAGAAGGTGGTGGTCAGCCGCCTTCTTGAACTGTGCAATCTCCCTGCTGCGGGTTGATCCCCATAATGCCCTTGAGGGAATTCCAGGATTTTGACCCAGCGACTGAAAGATCATCCTTTATTAAATCAGGATGATCAGTGGCTTGGAGGGGATCTTGAAGATGGCGGTGTCCCCATGTATTTGCTGTCTTTGTCTTTCTAGATGGAAGTGTTCGTAGGTTTGGAAGGTGCTGTCTGAGGATCTTCGTTGAATTTCTGAAGTGCATCTTGGAGATAGTACGCACTGCTGCTACTAAGTGTCAGTGGTGGAAGGACTGGATTCATGGCGTGGGTGGTAGGGGGTGGATGCTTGCATTTACAATAAACACTGACCACCATACCCAATTTATTAAGGAAATCAATTCTTTAAAAAGCCTTCACTTGGAAATATAATTTAACTTGGAGATGTAAGAGCTTTATGGAAGTATTCAAATTTTAACATTATGGTAGAGTAAATCACTGTTTCTGCTGGCACGTAGCCAGTAAACTGAAGACACGGACTTCAGATAATTGGATGAAGGAGTGGAGTGGAGGGGAAGGGAACTTTGTTTCTGAAACTGTGAGTTATTCTCTGGATAGTACTGGCCGACAAGGTAGTGAAAGATAATTCAATTGTAGTCTTCAACAGGGAATTGTGTACATGCTCAGGAAAGAAAATCATGCAGGGCTCAAAAGGAAAGATTGGGGGAGTGGAACTGCACAGTTGGTGCTCTTAAATAAACCAGCACAGACATAAAGGGATGAACGCACTATCAAATCATCTGAAAGCAGAACCATATTTCCACAACATCAAATCATTAATGTTCTGTTTTGTGTAACATTTCTACGCCTTTTAATTCAACTTTTCAATGTGAAGAAACTGAATAGAATGTTAATAACACACTGTACAAAGGTTTAACAATTTCTGACCAAATTCTCTCCTCCCATTTTCACTGACACAGCAATGTCAATAATTCCATTTAAATGATTTGTACATGAATTTAATACAAGATTTGTATGTTCACTGACAGTAAATTTTGGATTTGAGCTTTCATCCATGCCAAATAAATAAGGCTGCATTTGTTGTCAACACCACTGCTAAGTTACATAGTCACTACACAGGAACAGAAAGGTTTCAGAGCCACGTCACTGGAAAGTGACAGAAGAGCAGTTACCAGAAACAAATCTGGGCAGAACCGGCGAATGATAATGCTTCCAAGCATGAACCAGCCACTCCCAACCTTTTGCCAGTCTCAGCAGCTCCTCTGAGCAGGCTGTGAGGGAAGAGAGAAACAGGAACTGATATCTTTTCCTGTCTTGTGTTAGCAGCAGCAGTGCATTTCCGAAGCTGGTCCACCCTCTGCCTGGCCAAAAACTCACCGATTATGAATCTGGCAAACAAGTGATCATTTACTGCCAGAGCTCACACTATCCATACTCTAACCACTGCTGGGGACTGCACCTGAGCATGGGTCTCCACCATGGAAACCATCAAGTAAACAAAGCATGTGCACAGTGAGAAAGGCTTTGTTGTGGTGATGTAATGTCACCAGCATCATTTGCGCATGTTCGCATCTTTGCCACCATTTTGGCGTTCACTATATTCATTCCAAGTAAATAACCACTTTAATGAGAGGTAGGTTATTCACCTTTATAAGATAAGGAACACAAACAAATGTAAATCAAACACAAATTCAGGTACTTACATTTGCAATTTGTTCGTTTAATAACTTAATTACTTTTCTTTGACCATCCACAACTTGACAATGAAAATAAATCAATATTCTGAAAGAGAAAATTAGAATGTGAAATTTAAACAAAATCACAATACTGTACTTTAATCTGCACATAACAATAAACTGGGCAGATTCCAGGTTTAAAAGTTGCAAGCCCCAAGAACTGTTCAATTTATTTATCCCCAGATTTAGAAGGATAATTGCAGAAGGTATGACATACAAAATATAATAGATTTGATAAACGTAGGTATTTATATATCTTATCGAAATGTATCCTTACATTTTTTTTGCCTGTGGACAAATCATTGATTTGCTAACATCCCTAAATATCATTTTTCTTTTGCAACCTTTCGAAATACACAGACATTATCACATCCAATTCAGTAATTCAGTCCAAATATTTATAGTTGGTGTTCATTTTGCATGCAAACACATAGCTCAAATCACATTGTCCACCCTGTTCCCATACCCTTGTTTTCATTTCCTTCATGAAGCTATCAATCTTTGCTCAAATGTTAGATGGTTATTCATGAACCCTGTAAGTGAACTCAATGGCCTCAGCACCCTGTATCAAGAAGATTTCTACACTAATAAAATCTCACTTCAATCATGTACCTCAGGATTCGTGTACTGTCAACTTTCTGAGAGGTTGGGTAGGAGAGGCTATTTATTTAGTTGTAATGTATTTGTTTGGGTGCTCTCAAAATCTCAGTTAAATGCAAAAAAGTCAGTTCTCGGCCATTGAGAGACAGCTTAAGGAGACCATAAATACCAAAAATAAATATTACCTCAAGATTCTCTTTGGATATGTTGCACAAAACAAGGATACAATGTTCCACTAATGAAAGCATCAGCATTTAAAGATATTTGTCTTCTCATTTGACCATTGATGTTCGATAAGGCAATGTTATTACTTTAACCAATACAGGTAGATGCTTATCAATACTCATCAGCTCTCTCCAACATTTTTAGAGCTTTATCAGCAATTTCCATATTTATTGTAGAATACAGAGAAACATTTTAGAATTGAGAATTTATTAAAATAATTGAAAACTTACAGTAGGAATCCTGATGCCAAGAAAAAGATGAAAGGATTTCTCACAAAGATCCACGAATACTTAAAAAATTTAGAACCGTTCTCATCCAGTTTTTGGACCCAGTTTGTTATAGAATCACTCATAGTTGCCAGTGATCGGAAGGGGCCACAAGATGATGATGGCTTTATGCTAATTTAAAATAAAATCAAAAACAGGCAATAAAACTTAGTCATGTGAAAATTCAAGACAGTAAAAATCAAAAGAATATGAAAAGTGGGAGATGGCATTTGGCTCAGTCACTATACACCACATTTTATTCTAACTTGCATAATGACATGGTGATGGTGGAGGGTTGTTTTTCAGACTGGAGGCCTGTGGCCAGTGGAGTGCCACAAGGATCGGTGCTGGGTCCTCTACTTTTTGTCATTTATATAAATGATCTGGATGTGAGCATAAGAGATATATAGTTGGTAAGTTTGCAGATGACACCAAAATTGGAGGTGTAGTGGACAGCAAAGAAGGTTAGGAGAAAGTGAGAACTGCAGATGCTGGAGATCAGAGCTGAAAAATATGTTGCTGGAAAAGCACAGCAGGTCAGGCAGCATCCAAGGAGCAGGAGAATCGATGTTTCTGGCATAAGCCCTTCTTCAGGAATGAGGAAGGTGTGCCAAGCAGGCTAAGATAAAAAGTAGGGAGTAGTGACTTGTGGGAGGGGCATTGGGAATGTGATAAGTGGAAGGAGGTTAAGGTAAGGGTGATAGGCCAGAGAGGGGGTTGGGGGAGGAGAGGTCGGGAAGAAGATTGCAGGTCAAGAAGACGGTGCTGAGTCTGAGGGTTGGGACTGAGATAAGGTGGGGGGGAGGGGAAATGAGGAAGCTGGAGAAATCTGCATTCATCCCTTGTGGTTGGAGGGTCCCTAGGCGGAAGATGAGGCGCTCTTCCTCCAGGCGTCGTGTTGCCATGGTCTGGCGATGGAGGAGGCCAAGGACCTGCATGTCCTTGGCGGAGTGGGAGGGGGAGTTAAAGCGAAGAAGGTTACCTCAGATTACAACAGGATTTTGATCAGATGGGCCAATGGGCTGAGAAGTGGCAGATGAAGTTTAATTCAGATAAATGCGAGGTGCTGCATTTTGGGAAAGCAAATCTTAGCAGGACTTATACACTTAATCGTAAGGTCCTAGGAAATGTTGCCTGAGGGGCAACGTTTTCACGCAAAGGGTGGTACATGTATGGAATGAGCTGCCAGAGGAAGTGGTGAAGGCTGGTACAAATTGCAACATTTAAAAGGCATTTGGATGGGTATATGAATAGGAAGGGTTTGGAGGGATATGCGCCGGGTGCTGGGAGTTGGGACTAGATTGGGTTGGGATATCTGGTTGGCATGGACGGGTTGGACCGAAAGGTCTGTTTCTGTGCCGTACATCTCTATGACTGCACATTTACAGTTAAATCCACTTGAACAATAATTCTTAATTGAAATTGGAATCACTTTTGGTTCACATTGTATCAGTGTTCCTTGGTAAAGGAATATGACAGGGTCTTCCTCTTATCTGTAATTCCTGATTGTTTAATTGAGCAGATAAATGGCTGGACAAGTGACACTTTTGCATTGATATTCTCAACCCGTCGATAAGTAGCCTTTAAATTAGGATCTGTATATAGTAAAGATAGGCTAAATAACAGGCAAGTACCATAACAGCAAAAATTTCACAGCCACCATACTCTGCCTTACTGTACTGAAGCCCATAGCTTCAAATTAACAGAACATGGATGTTTAAAATTATTATATAACGTGCCCGTCACCAGCAAAGCCATTTGTTGCCAGTCCCAGATTGCCTTTGGATTGAGCGGCTTATTGGGCCATTTCAGAGAGCAGTTGAGAGTCAAACAAATTATCATGTATCCGAGAGTCACATACAGGCCAGACAAGGTAAGATTTCCTTCCCGAACAAGGACATTAATGAAACCATACCACAATGATAGCTTCATGTTCGTTAATACTATTTTTTATTTCCAGTATTCCTTTTCAGGTCTTGGATCTGAATTTGCATCCATCAATCTGGGCCTCTGGATGACTAGTCCAGTGACATTACCATGACACTACCATCTCCCAGGACAAAATGAGGACTGCAGATGTTGGAGATCAGAACTGAAAATGTGTTGCTGGAAAAGTGCAACACATTCCTGAAGAAGGGCTCATGCCTGAACGTCGATTCTCCTGCTTCTTGGATGCTGCCTGACCTGCTGCGCTTTTCCAGCAACACATTTTCAGCACTACCATCTCCCATCCTGTCACATTTACAGTTCTGTAATTCATCATGGAAAATGTTCATTTTGTAAGACTTGTTGGACAATCCATACAATTGGGTAGTTTAGAAGCAAAACTTCAGCTAACATGCTAGTAAACACACCGTAGTGTTGACAGCATTAGAAACTTCTTGACTCCATTAAAACATTTGTCCCAGAATGTATAGAGATGACTAGCAGCAAGAACCAAAAACAAACACTCTATAATCTGCTGAATCCTCAGTTTCACAAGAATTTGGCCACACAATTAACTATGCAGATACTTACTACCACACAGTGTAAGAAAAAACAACAGTGGCTCCAAGGAACGATGGGAAACACAGCAGGCTAATAAAGATAGTCATCATATGAGATACATGCCAGAGTTTGTGTGGAGGCTGACAGTTCTTCATTAAGCTGAGCTGAAAAAGACCCAACAGTTTTATTAATAGATAGCTGGTGTACTGTAGTGATCATTTTTCACATATTAAATGATTCACTGGATGTTTAGTAACAGCTGGTCAAGTTCTGGTTCCCAAGCAACTTGCTGAAGAGTACATATACTCAAAATATGTATAAAGGCTGCCAATGATGATGCCTATTTGGTTTATGAAGGGTAAACATTAAATCTTATCCTAACTCAACCAACAGACTTGGGGACAAAATGAATTTCTAAAATGGACTAAGCTCTTTCCCTTATATCTTATAGTTTTCAGTCACTTCATAAATGTGAAAATTACCTTTTTAATATAGAAGATAACAATAAATTTGATCATTTGAATTGCAGGCAGGAGTGGTACGAACACGAGGCCCAACCTACAAAGTAGAAGGTAATGAATTAAATGAAGCTCATCACGTGTCTGTTGCCTCTTGTTGCTCTCTTGCTCTCCCTCCGATCTTTTCCCTTCTTAAGCATAAATTCTCCATTGTTACGGCTGCATAGAATCGACAGCTGATTAATATGTTGCCAAAGTAACTGTGCTCACTTCGCGAACCCAGCCAGTGAGTGAGTGATTCTCACATATTTGTATGTAGGGACCATCACAGTCAGGTCCAATCCAGTGCTCACATGAGAGTACACATTCTGGGAAATGGGGAGGATACTATTGTGATGGTACTGGTGAAGGTTCTCAATAGGTGGCGCTGTTAATGGTTCAACATCAAACATAGCCTGATCAAACATAGCCTGATTATTACCAAGTGAGCGTCTGTCCAAAGATCAAATCCAAAACATTTCTGGCAATGTCAAACTCAGGTTTTCTCTTCCTTTTCAGCAGTTTAATGCAAATGACCCTGGGGAGTGAAGGAAGGAGAAACAGTGATTACAATACTTTGGTAGCTGACTCTCTCAACTTATAGAACTGCTTTCACTTCTATGTTAAAAGATCAATCAACAAACAAGGATAGGACAGCATGGCAATCAATAATTAACCTTTTAACTCAGTCTCCAGGTTTGCTCAGGATGCTTTGACAAGTTTTTCCATTAATCTGAGAGAAGGCCAGCAGCTAAACACACTAAAAGTTTGTATCACATTCCTGTAACCATTAATGTATCTCTTTTTAAAATTATCAATTGTTGAAAGAAGCAACATTTTGTTTGCAGTATAGGTACGAAGCATTGTGGCACAGTGGAAATCAGGTTTGATGCTCATCGCTCTAACCAGAATGAAGCACAGAGCCAAGTCCAGAGCAACTCTCTTCTCACTCCCTGGGACTGAAGAGAAGGAAGGTAAAGCCAGCTCACTCAGACCATTCTTGTAGCTAAAGGTCATGGTAGGAAGAGGTTGGAAACTAGAAAGATTCACAGAGAGAGAAACAAAATTAACATTTCAGTTCTGCAATCTTTCACCGGAACAGTTCAGAAACATTAACACTGTTTCTCTCTCTCCACAAATAATGCTAGACACAGCTGATTATTTCTAATTGTTATAGTCTAATTTCCAGCAACTGCAGTGTTTTGCTTTTGGATAGATTAGGCAGGCTACTTTCTTAGGAGCAGCAGGACTGTGGCTGTTAAGGGACAGTAGCTTAGAGGGAAACAATAATTCAGATTTTACTGTAAAACACTTAATTATCTATTTTCAATGTTTGTCTAAACTGGGTGCAACATTAGAGTTCTGCTTTGAGGTAATACAAACTCCACAAGATAATGAAGCACGGGTGAACTACTAACATGACTAAAAGGAACCAGAGCTGGTAATGATAATTAAAGATTCAGTTGTTAGTGGCACTTAATTATTTCAAAGGAAAGGTACATCTCAGTGAAAGATAGAAAATGAAAACAGTAAACGTAATACCCTTGGCCATCTCTATGTGCCTCTAGGTGTACGTTTGATATCACAATTTGTTAAAAGTTGGCATGGTCCATAGATTCGAGAATGTGGTGCTGGAAAAGCACAGCAGGTCAGGCAGTATTCAAGAAGCAGGAGAATCAACATTTTGCACACACACTTGACAAATTTCCAGCACCACACTCTTGACTCTGATCTCCAGCAGCTGCAGTCCGCACTTTCTCCATGGTCCATAGATTGTTAAAACAGCATAGGTAATTATTAATAGATAAAACAAATCTTCTCATGAAGTTAACACCCACCTCCAGACATATTCTCCAAAAACTGTATCCAGTATAATGAATATAAAATCTACCACCAGCAAACGATATATTTCTTGCCCTACGAACGTCTCCCAGCACTGAGACAAAAAAAACAAACAAGGGACTGATGGTTAAATGTTTGACATCACAAAAACACAAACACAAAATTCATGATCCAAGTTCTGAATGCATACTATCTTCAAATATTAAATAATGACAAATAAGACATTCCAAGACCAATTGTTTAATATTACAGATGGCTAGTCAGAATTCAGAATTCCTGATCCTAATTTATATGTTTATGTAAAAGATGTAAAATTAATCACTGAACCATCCTCTACAAAATAGATTTTGTCAGGTAGTCTAGGAGTTCATATTAAAAAGCATAGTTAAAGTGAACCTGGACCCTGGTCGTGATTCAAATAGAGCCTTAATAAAGCATTACTTTCCTGTGGACTCCAAAGCCAGAAAGCTCTTAATCATATTGACTGGCAGAGTAGGCTCGTAGGACCAAATGGGTGACTCCTACTCCTAAACCCTATGTTCCAATGCCCCCTGAAGATTAAAACATTCCAACAACAGCATTTTTGTTTCACCTCGCAACATTATTTAAAATGTTCGGATGGAATCGGAAGGAATTAGACAAACCAGGTCAACATCACCTCAATGAAGCTGCTGCTTTATGACAATGGTGAAGACATTATGGTTTAAAAAACAATCAACAATTAAAAATACGTCCACATTTCAACACCCAGCTCAAGTTAAACATGGTGCTATTCTATAATCTAAAAATAAAGGATGAATTGTGATGAAAAAAATAAAATGTGTCCCAGTGAATATGACATTTTGATGTCTACGTGATCAAGTCACTTGTGTACTCTTAAAGTTGAAGTAAGGATAACAATGTTCAATAATGATACTGGGTAGCAGACTGCTACCCCAATCCCCTCTCTTCACGGATGGAAGCTTATATAAATGGAAGTGGCTCACCCCCATGGCCGTAACCCACTGTGGACCAACAACCAAAATAGATTAACAATGGGACTTGCTCAGTGGGAGGAAGCCTCAACTTCAGGAGGTACCGACCAACCCAGTTGTCTTGCAGTTCCAGTAGCCATGGCAGCACCTAGGATAAGTAATGGGCATTGCCATGGCAGCAGGAAGGAGAACACAAGTGTTGTGGCTGCCAAAGACAGCTAGTCTAGGCCTTTAAGACAAGAAAGGATCCCAGAAGTCAGTGGGGTGAGGTTGTTAGTGATGGTGGGGCCTTGCTTCAAAAGCAGTTAGTATGGAAGGAAGAGGGTGTGGCATCTTGGAGGGTTATGTTATACACCCAACAAGCACAGGAATCCTCCCTGCACACTTCACCCTTCTAGGGCTTTAATAAACAAACAATCTGCCTACTTTTGTCTAACTGCCCACACCAACCGTTTTAGGGCACAGGCAGCATATTACTGAGGTCAATTGTTAACAAGCAAAACTGACCTTAAAATTATTTGTCTGTGCCAAGTGGGCAGGCATTGTAATTGGCTGCCTGTCCACTATGCACAGACAAATAAATATATTAAATTAATTGTAGGGGTGAACTCAGGGCAGGGTAGGAGAGTGGTGGATCAATCCCCTGACATACTTCACGTGCTTCCCCTTCCACCTCATCACCTCAGCCAGATAGCTGCCCAATAGGAAAACATAATATCCAGCCCTCTGTCAAAAACATTCAAATGGATTTTGTAGAAGCCTCCATATTATTTTGGTTTACTGCACTCCTGGTAGTTTTACTTACTGGTATTTCTGCTGTCTCTTTTAACTTATTTCCCATCCAGTGGAAACAAAGTGGTCCTAAAATGGCTAACTTCAAAAGCAGATTTCTGTGTGAAAACAATATCATAATATCATCATGAAGATATATATATCCAGCAGCACAGCTGAAATGCAGCAGACTCTACTTTAAAAAAAAACATATTATGGGCTAGGCCAGTATTGATTGTCTATCACTATTTGCTCAGAGGGTAGTCAAACGTCAAGCATACTGCTGTGGGTCTGGAGTCACATGTAGTGCAGACCAGGTAAGGATGGCAGTTTCCTTCCCTAAAAGGACGTTAGTAAACCAGATGAGATTTTTCCGACAGTGGATTCACAGTCATCATTAGACTCAATTCAGATTTTTAAAAATTAAATTCCAATTCCACCAACTGCTGTGGTGGGATTCATATCTGGGTCACCAGAACATTATCTGGATCTCTGGATGAACAATCAAGTGATAATACCTCAAGGTCACCACCTCTCTGTACTGTTTCTACACAAGGTAAAACCAGAGTCTCGAGTGGGCACCTAGTCTGGATTTGCCAGCTCGAACAAAATGAATTGTCTGTTTTACAAACCAATCCATTGTAAAATTTACACTAAATGATTTACTGCATATTCTGAAGTTGGCTCTGGGTCATTGAATAATAGTGACTGATGTGTGCTATTCTACATATCATTTCCACATGGTGGTTTTGTTACCAATTTGGACTGCATTAAAATAATTTCATAATTGTTGCAGAAAGTTAAGTGTTTTGGAAGAAAGAGTTGAACTTGAATTTTTTGAGCATCAATTTGCACACTGCAATATTCTACAAATAACAATGTTAAGTGATTGGGTAATATTAGTTTAGGATTAAATGTTGATTGGATGCTAGAAGAACTTCCCCACTCTTTGTTGGAACAGTGACATCTTTAACAAGCACCATGTGATTGTGCAGTCAGGGTCCCCCATTTTGTATCTTGCTTGAACATCATCATGTCCTACAAGCAAGATAACATCGCTTTTCACATGAGCTTCAGCTGAGATTGTGTGCTCAGATCTCTGAAATAAGCCTCGAAATCTAGAATCTTCTACACCTGTAATGGGCAGCACAGTGGCTCAGTGGTTAGCACTGCTGCCTCCCAGCACCAGGAACTTGGGTTCAATTTCAGCCTTAGGTCATTGTCTGAATGGCGTCTTTCCACATTGTTGGGATTCTATGAATCCAAGGTTAATACTTAATGCACCTCCTAATTTAAATGTCATACAATAATTTAGTTATTGAGGAAATTCCTCTGTAGCTTAATGCCATAGAAAATTTTAGTACCATTTTAAAATTCATTGCTATTATTCAATAAGCAACTACCATCTGATCTTGCCAATGTACTTACAACATATGTCAGGTACAGACAGCTGGGGTCAAATGAAATCTTAGAGGAATATAATGGTAGGAGGAGTACACATGGGTGGGAAATTAGGAAGGCAAAAAGAGGACATTAAATCACTTTGGCAAATAGAGTTAAGGAGAATCCAAAGCGATTCTCTCATTACATTAAGTGCAAAAACATAACTAGGGAGGGAATAGGCTCCTTCAAGATCAACAAGACTGTCTATGTGTGGAACACAAAAGATGGGAGAGATATTAAATGATTATCTCACATCAGTATTTACTGTGCAGAAGGACTTGGAAGCTAGGGAACTTGGGGAAATGAATAGTGAGGTCTTGAAAATATTCCATTTTACAGAAGAGGAGGTGCTGAAGGTCTTAAAAGTAGATAAATCCCCAGGACGTGATCAGGTATTTCCCATAACTTTGTGGGAAGCTAGGGAAGAAATTGTGGGGCCCCTTGCTAAGAGATTGCTATCATTGATAGCCAAGGGGGAGATCCAAAAGACTGGAGTTTGGCTAATGTGTTGCCATTATTTAAGAATGACTAAGGAAAATCCAGGGAACTATAGACCAGTGACCCTTCAGTCAGTGATAGGTCAGTTGTTGGAGGGGATTCAATGGGACACAATTAACATTTATTTGGAAAAGCAAGGACTGATTAGGAATAGACAACATGGCCTTGTGAGTGGAAAAGCGTGTCTCACTAATCTCATAGATTCATAGAGGTGGACAGCACAAAAACACCCTTCAGTCCAACTCGTCCGTGCTGACCAGGTATCCAAATTAATCTCGCCCCAATTGCCAGCATTTGGCCCATATCCCTCTAAACCCTTCCTATTCATATACCCATCCAATGCCTTCTAAATGTTGTAATTGTACCAGCTTCCACCACTTTCTCGGGCAGCTCATTCCATGATTGAGTTTTTTGAAGAGGTGACAAAGAAAATTGATGAAGGCAGAGCAGTAGTCCATATAGACTTCAGCAAAGCACTTGACAAAGTTCCACATAGTTGTCTGATTAGAAGATTAGATTACATGGGATCCATGGTAAGTAGTCAATTGGATACAAAATTGGCTTGAGGGCAGGAGACAGAGGGTGGTGGTAAAGAGTTGCTTTTCAGACTGGATGCCTGTGACCAGCAGTCTGCCACAAGGATCGGTGCTGGGTTCACCTTTTTTTGTCATTCACATAAATGATTTTAATATGAATATGGTGAGTAAATTTGTAGATGACATCAAAGTAAGTGGTGTGGTGGAGAGTAAGAAATTATCTTCGAGTACAACGGGGCCTTGATCAGATGAGCCAATGGGCAGAGGAGTAGCCAATGGAGTTTAATTTAGATAAATGTGAGGTATTGCATTTTGGAAAGGCAAATCAGGGCAGGACTTATTTACTTAATGGTAGGGCCTTGGGGAGTATTGCAGAACAAAGAGACCTAGTGGTACAGGTGCACAGTTCATTGAAAGTGGAGTTGCTAGTTGACAGGGTAGTGAAGAAGACATGTGACATACTTTCCTTCATTGGTCTGTGCATTGAGAATAGGAGTTGGAATGTCACATTGTGGCTGTACAGGACACAGTTGAGGCCACATTTGAAATACTGCATTCAACTAAGGTTGTGCTGCTATAGGAAGGATGTTGTTAAATTGGAAAACAGTAGAAAAGATTTAAGGATTTTGCCAGGATTGGAGGGCTTGAGTTATAGGGAGAGACTGAATAGGCTGGGGCATTTCTCCCTGGTGTATGGGAGGCTGAGGGGTGGCCTCATAGAGGTTATAAAATCATGATGGACATGGAAAAGATAATAGACAAAGCCTTTTCCCTGGGGTCGGGAGTCCAGAACTAGAGGGCATTTATAAAATTTATAAAATGTGTTAGAATTCTTTGAGGAGATAACATACAAGTTAGTCAAAGGAAAACCAGTGGATGTGATCTATTTGGATTTCTAGGAGACCTTTGACAAGGTGTTATACAGGAGGATGATAAATAAGGTAAGAGCTCGTGGTGTTAGGATCAAGGTACTAGTATGGAGAAAGGATTGGCTGACTGGTAGGATGGGAGCCAGTGACTAGTAGAATTCCGCAGGGGCCCATATTTGGACCACAACTGTTGATGTCATACATTAATAATCTGAGGACATTTGTGTCCCTCTGCAAACTGAGCAACAAAGTAGGTGGTGGGACAGGTAGTGTGAAGATGTGGGGAGGCTGCAAAAGCACTTGAACAGATTAGAAGAGTGGGCAAGGATGTGGCAGATGGAATACAATGTGGAAAAGTGTAAAGTTATGCACTTTAGTAGGAGAAATGGAGATATAGACTATTTTCTAAATGGGGAGATGCTTCAGAAATCAGAAGCGTAAAAGGACTTAGCAGTCCTAGTTCAGGATTCTCTTGAGGTTAACATGCAGGTTCATTTGGCAGTTAAGAAGGCAAATGCAATGTAAGCATTCCTTTTTAAGAGGGCTAGGTTACAACAGCAGTGATGTACTGCTGATGCTATATAAGGCTGTAGTCAAGTCATAGTTGGAATATTGCGAGCAGTTTGGCCCTGGATCTAAGAAAGGATGTACTGCCATTGGAGGGGGTCCAGAGAAGGTTCACAGAATGATCACAGGAATGAAGGCCTTGTCACATATGGAGCGGTTGAGGATGCTAGGTCAGAACATGGAGTTTAGAAGGATGGGGAGGGGTGGGGAGGAGATTCTAATTCAAACTGAGGGGCTTGGGTAGAGTGGACACGGAGAAGATGGTTCTACTAATAGCAGAGACCAGAGGGAACAGTCTCCGAGTGAAGGGACAGCCCTTTAGAGCTAAGATGAGGAGGAATTTCTTCAGACAGAGGGTGGTGAATTTCCACAGAAGGTTGTGGAGGCCAAGTCATTGAGTGTATTTTAGACAGAAGGAGGTTTTTGATTAGTAAGAGGATTAAAGAGAAGGAAGTAGAATGGAGTTGAGAAACATATTAGCCATGATTGAATGGTGCAGCAGACTCAATGGGCTGAATGGCTTGATTCTGCTACTATATCTAATGGTAACCCAGTGTTTTCATTGGACCAGAAAGCTCTACTTTTGGAACTACTTTCCTCAAAAAGTTTGATTTTAACCATTAACCCTTCTTTCTCTTGTGAATGCTGGACAATCTTTTCTGCACTGTCAACACTACAAGCGTCACAATGCTATTTCACAGCAGACAGCAATGGCAAAATATAAACTTGGAATCATCTTTTGATCTTCTGCTGCTACTGTCATTATGTGGATAATGGCAACACAATCGGCAGGGAAACTATCTCTGCACCACAAGACTTCTTTATAAATGTTTTTAATCAAGCTGCTCAGACACATCATTATGTATTCTTAGATACTTTCTAATCAGCTGTTCAGAGATGTTATGACATACGTCTGGAGAGGTGGGACTTGACCCCAAACCGCCTAGTTCAGAGTCAGTGACATCACTATTGTGCCTCAATAACTCTAGCTGCTGTTATTTCTTTTAAATTTTAGCGATATCCCAAATCAAACTGTTCAAAGATGCTATTCTAGAGCAGGTGGGACTTGACCTTGGGCCTCCCAATTCAGGGTTACTGACATTAACACTGCACCACAAAAGGGCCCCTAGCCACTGTTATATATTCTTAGTTCTTGATGCCGATCACCGCTGTTATTTTTAACAATATAATTAAGCCAGCGTCAAAACTTTGTCCTCTTAGTTGAATAAATAATTTGGATACTTATCAAAAATAAAACATGATGCAAGTTCTTTGGAAAAGCAGTGTTTTTCTATTTAAGACTTGAGGAAAATTGCTCATACCTGGTAATGGAAACGTAGATCTGTTGTTGTGGGAAGTCATATTTTTCCAGTAACCCAATTAGATTATAAATGTAGGGCATCACGAGATTAATGACTGACACAATCAAAGGAAGTGTTAGCAGCCTGCTCTCTACTAGCTTCTCAGGAATTCCTTGTTGGATATCTTGTGAATAATCCTAAGGAATAAAATATTTTATTTACCTTAATGAACGCAATTTACGTGAAATTCAAAACCTAAAGCACACATAATAGTTATCGCCATGGCTTCAACACATATTGCCACCTGATCATTTGGAAACCGGATCTGCAAAATTTGTAAAGTTATTAATTTCATGGGGAGAGAGCAAAAGACAAAGAGTGAGAGACAGAGAGTGAGAGAGTAAGATTCCATAAGGTCAGACTTTCATTTATTTGTATAAACTTTGTCAGATTGGCACAGATTTCAGATACTGTTTGCTTTCACTTAGAAAGAAGAAAGTAGGAATTCTTATCACGTTTTGAAGTTCATACAATGGAAGTGGACAATTTAACAAGAGAAAGCATGAAAAAAGTTCAGCTGTAGTGATGCCATGATGTAGAGTAAACAGCCAATCAAACTGAAGTATTCTCTCAGTCAGCAACCCAGACAATAAAATTGCATACTTTTTTCTACTTTTAATTTAAACTTAAGAGACCAAACAAATTAGCTGAGGCTCAGGTGGTAGCTATCAGTCCTGCCTTAAGTCAAAACTACTCATCCATCACAATGACTTGAAATTTCCACGTTCAGAGTGAATTAGGAAGTTCTTCCTTTGTAGAAATAAATGCTGTTTGGCATGCACTGCAAATTACAACACAATCTCAGACTGTCAGGTCTTGGAAGTGCTCTAACCTTTGCTATTGTGGTTTATGACATTTTCCACACTTCCTTTGTGCCATATCCAAAGAATGAACAAGGACTCTTGCATGAATGGTCATTTACGGATAAGCTTGTAATAAAATTCAAGCCACAAACTGTGACTCATTGCTTGTGCATAAAAGTACATCAATACATTTATTGAAGTCACTGTTTTATAAAAGTGTCAAAAGTAGTAAAAATAAAACTTTTTAATACATCAAATGTAATGTCAATAATAGATTATTTCTTTCTAAATCAATTAGCTCTCACTGCAGCTTGCTTTTTTACCTACATGCATCATGAAACCAACTGTAAAAATATTAATCAAGGTCACAAAATTAGACTCTTTTCCCCCTTGTCTTCCGCAACCATGAACTGAGGGAATCGTTTAGAATTATGTTAATCTGTTCCATCACAAACATTACACAACCAGCAAATCCCTTCAAAATTATCCATAGTGAAGGTTGTGTTCCACATTATTGAAGAAATAGGAGACACAAGTGATTAAATTTATCAACACATTAAAGTATTAAAGATTTATTTTCAAGTTACCGCCATCTCAAGCACTGTATTTTAATGAATGCTATATTAGCATTCAAATTGTATTCTCACAACTTAGCATATCCATATTTTAAATTATTTCAGCTTTGTAATATAAAACAGAATGTAGTCAAGTTTCCTACTTTTTTAAAAAATAACTCTAGTTTGCTTACAACACTTCCCCTGATCTGACACAAAGCTGCATAACCTTACTCAAATGTTGGGTTCCGGAAAGTAGGCAATGTGCTTGAAGAGAAAAACATCGGTGTTCAAGAATCAAACTATTGACAAAGAATGTCCACATATGTTGATTCAGTTTGAATGCAAAACAATTGCTTGATAAGCTGTTAAAAAGCAGAAATAAGCAATTTGACACGATTATAAAGTGAAGTATTATTACTATGATACTGTAAACCTGATAATCCATTTTGCCAGATACCTGTATTTAACTAGTCTATTTTCTTTTTGTTCTACCCTCTAGCACTATATACTCTTTACAAGGTTAAGGATGTTTAGAGCTTATGTATCCAAAGGCTTCTGGTAAATGGTCACCCTGAGCTGCCAATATGGCAAGGTAAGAGTGTGGCAAAGGGAACAGCATCACACCCATCTACATTTGTCTGAGTTGCCACCAAAAAGTACAACTTAGGCTCATCAATATGCAACCTCTAGCGGATTTCTCAAGGTTGGTAAAAGAAAATTGAAGAAGAGAGGTTCTTCAAATCTGTAGAATATTTTTGGCTCTTCAGATTATTGCCTCTTCTCCTTCAGAACTATCAGTCAACTTCTGCTCCTCCCTTCATTGAGTATTTTGATTTTATTTTCACCAAATCCAATCAAAATTATTCTCTAATAAAAACCAAAAGAACTGCAGGTGATGTAAATTAGAAACAAAAACAGAAGTTGCTGGAAAAGCTCAGCAGATCTGGCAGCAGCTGTGAGGAGAAATCAAAGGAAGGTCACTGGACGCACATTTCCCTCCACACATGCTGCCAAACCTGTGGAGCTTTTCCAGCAATGTCTGTTTAAAATTATTCTCTTATTTGTTTTCAGTTCTTTTGTAGGATTGATGTCCAAGTACAAAGTGACCTTTTTCGATTAAATATTTTAAATCTTTTTTAGTTCCAGGTTATTAATATTTCTGAAAAACAAGTTTTGGGTTCTCTGTTCTTATATTTCATGTGTTTGTACTTCACCATTGATATTGGCATATTCTGTCACAATACATTTAAGCTACAAAATAGTGGTATAACGTAGGGTGATTACAAGATAGGAAATTTATAAATAGGTTTAGATGATTGCAATGCAACACTTATATAAATTGAAGTAGATTACAATAATTGCCCAAAATTCAAGGTATGATTATTATGATCTCATTTCATGATACACTACGAAAAATGTGCACTGGCTTTGGTCAGGATTTGTTGATGACTTCTCCTTCACCAATGCGTGAGATGGATAATGGAAATCACTATTCCATTTCATCAAGTTAGATATGGTCTGTTTAAAGCTGATAAGACAATGGGTACGGTGACACGTTTCAGTAAGAAAAAAATGATGCATTTCGTATCTCTCTGACAAAAGGATTCAGATAACAAACTCGATTTAGGGTCAGATATACAATTACTCATCCTGGTAAACACAGGGAGAACAGAACTGACTTGGCAATGGTGATTCAATTCTTCAATATCCCACTGCACTCCTCATGAGGTCATTTGTGAGAGGTACCAGAATGCGTTTATGTATTAGATACTGTCAATCACTTCAGAACTGAATTAGGGGAGAATATTGATAGTATAGATGGAAGAAAGTTTTCAGAAAAAATCATGCTTATTGTACATCATGAAAAAAATCCACAGTTTGATTTTTTAAAATTTGATCCCATCCATTCTTGAATGCAAGTCAGAACTCTTGATTTCTTTCCCCTTTCAATTTAGAAGCACTTGCATGAAGTACATACTATCTTCCAGCTAGCTCACTTTAAAGGAATGGACAATATATTGCTCAATGACAGTCTCCAACATAAGATGAAATTTGTGCTCACTCGCTACTACAAAGAATACTTGCCTCTGCACAAACATTCAGAGGAAATTTAGAATGGAAAAGAACTTCCCACAAATGTCTAAATGACTGGAGTACAGAACTGTTTTGACCTTAGCATCAGAGAACAAATAATTGAGTGTATGGGTCATAATTTTCACATAGCTTGGTTGCCTGATTATGCAGTTTGTAAAGATCAATCAGAATTTTAAAAATTTCCACAAAGCAGATAACTTAGGGCAGCATGGTGGTGCACTGGTTAGCACTGCTGCCTCACAGTACCAGGGACCAGGGTTCGGCTTCAGCCTCAGGTGACTTTCTGTGTGGAGTTTGCATATTCGCGCTGTGTCTGTGTGGGTTTTGTCTGGGTGCTCTGGTTTCCTCCTTCTGTCCAAAGATGTTCTGGATAGGTGGATTGGCCAAGAGAAATGCAGGGTTACAGGGGTGCATATGGGTGGGGTGCTCTTCAGAGGGGCAGTGCAAACTCAATGCACTGAATGGCCTCTTTCTGCACTGTACTGACTCTAATGATTCTTACCCCAATTCAACATTTAAATGATTGTGATTGCACATTTATAAATACTAGGAGAAAGTGAGGACTGCAGTTGCTGGAGATCAGAGTTGAGTGTGTGGTGCTGGAAAAGCACAGCAGGTCAGGCAGCATCTGAGAAGCAGGAGAATAGACAATTCAGGCATAAGCCATTCATCGAGGAGCAAGAGAAACATCAATTCTCCTGCTCCTCGGATGCTGCCTGACCTGCTGTGCTTTTCCAGCACCACATTCATTTATAAATACTCACTGATTGACAGAATCGCATCGCGTGAAGCCAAGACCCACCTTGAGCATGCTTTCTGAGTAGTAATGAATTCCAGCACCACATCCGACAACACTCCCCAAGGACAGCATCCAGCCCAGTATATGAACTGATAGATTTTCCATCCATTGAGTAATACTTGAGTGAGTTGCACGGAATTTGTGCTCAGTAAGAGACTCCTAATTGAGAAAAACAGCAACATTTTAGCAGGAATATAGATGTATATTGATGTCATTCTTTCACTGAATCTCCGGCTGCTTATTTGCCAATTCAAGAAAAAGTATCACTGCTGAGTCACCTTGTCCTACAAGGTTGTTAACGTAATCCACCTCCACCATTTCCCCCAACTCTCCAAACCACTGGTAAGTGCTGGCTTGTAACAAAACACCTTGCAGCCTCTAACATAAAATTGTGATATTATTTGATTTCCTTGTTGTTTCCAACTTCCAACAGTAGAACATTGTGAGGAGGCAGTAAATAGAGGGTAACATGTTGATGGGATAGTGATTCATTAAGGAAGACAGCAAATAGAGTCATAGAGATGTATAGCACGGAAACAGACCCTTCGGTCCAACTCGTCTATGCTGACCAGATATCCCAACCCAATCTAGTCCCACCTGCCAGCACCCTGCCCATATCCCTCCAAACCCTTCCTATTCATATACCCATCCAGATGCCTTTTAAATGTTGCAATTGTACCAGCCTCCATCACTTCCTCTGGCAGCTCATTCCATACACGTACCACCCTGTGTGTGAAAATGTTGCCCCTCAGGTCTCCATTATATTTTTCCACCCTCACCCTAAACCTCTGCCCTCTAGTTCTGGACTCCCCAATCCCAGGGAAAAGACCTTGACTAGTCATCCTATTCATGCCCTTCCTGATTTTATAAACCTCTATAAGGTAACCCTTCAGCCTCCGACGCTCCAGGGAAAACAGCCCCAGCCTATTCAGTCTCTCCCTATAGCTTAAATCCTCCAATCCTGGCAACATCATTGCAATTTTTTTCTGATCCTTTTCAAGTTTTACAACATCCTTACGATGCCTAACAGTAAAATAAAAATCATCCTGAACATTAATTTAAAAATAAGTTAAATCTGTGCTGAGTACCAGTCATGGTGTCAAACTGATTATGTTAATTGCATTGCCCATCACAGATTTAAAATGGATGATTCCATTAACTTTCCCAACTGCAGTTAAGAAAATCTGCCAAGAAGCTTGGACCAGATTAACTGTTTTATATCATTATTGTACGATGGTCTCTAGTACCAGAAAGCTAACCCTTCCCCAGTACCTTCCACTATTTTTGCAACTCATTGGAAGCAGTCTGTACCAAAGATTGTTGAAACTCTTCCCTGTTTCATACAGTAAGGGTATATAATCGAGAGAAACAGACAGATATGAGGCTTAAATGTGTAATTGCTAGGTTGAAAGTCAAGTGTACCAAACTACCAAACTGATAGCTGTGTGAGAATCCAGTTTAATCACAGAACACAACATTTAGCAACTTACCTTTAACCGGGTGCTGATGTTCTCATAATTTGACTCAACCGACTGTTTCTGTGTCATTTTAAAATCCCAAGAGCAGAATACTTTCGTCACCAGATTCCCGTAGGTGCTGCCCACTCTGTAACTCTCTCCAAAGGCTTTGGACAGGCTGGAAGGTCAAAATTCTCAGGTTATTTATGGCTTCTGCAAGTTATGAAACCCATTCTGCACTTTGTAAAATAGGCTTCATTTTTAACTTGCTCAGTGAACTTTAAACTGACCTACACAAATTCAAAAACCCATTCAAAATTCACAGCTATTTATTGGATCCCATGTCGATTCTTATCAACTCTCAAATTTCCTTATTTTGCCCTTAACATTATCAAGTCGAAATAATTTTACTACCATCTTAAAAATGGAATTGCTGACATGTGATTCAGTGCCAGGGCCAGGGCGCAGTTCAATATTTTTATCTTCCTTTCCCATACACAGTTTCTATTTGGGAAACTGCTACACAGAACTGACAATGGCACAGGGGGATAAAATGTTAACGTTGGTTTAAATCACTTCTACTGTCATGGTCACTGACCTAATTATTAGTAAGGAGAACTATTCTAGACCCTCCCTTGGCTATACTCTCACTCTGTTGAATGAAAACAATTATTTCTCTCAATTTTCACCCAGCAGCATATAATGATGAAACAGGACTATATTTTTCTGTTAGATTTGCCATATACAATGGCTAGGACTTCAATGATCAGGAAGACACATTAAGTTCCCAGTGCTTCATGTATTCTTGAAATAGCACAGCGTTAGCAGTGCCAATTAATGATTAGATTCAGAGGTGAAAGCAAAATGATGATTTCTATTCTATAGTTGTAATGTAAAAAGAAATAGAATCCCTACGTGCAGATAGAGGAGAAAGTGAGGTCTGTAGATGCTGGAGATCAGAGCTGGAAATGTGTTGCTGGAAAAGCGCAGCAGGTCAGGCAGCATCCAGGGAACAGGAGAATCGACGTTTCGGGCATAAGCCCGAAGAAGGGCTTATGCCTGAAACGTCGATTCTCCTGTTCCCTGGATGCTGCCTGACCTGCTGCGCTTTTCCAGCAACACATTTCCAGCTACGTGCAGATAGAGGCTATTCATCCAATAGAATCTGCATCGACTTTCTGAAGAACATCCCACCCAAACTCACTCCGCCATCCTCTCCCCATAAGTCCGCATTTATCATGGCTAAGCCACCTAGCCTACACATCCTTGGAAACTATGGAGCTATTTAGCCAATCCACCTAACCTGCATAACTTTGGACTATGGGAAGTAACTGGAGGAAACCCCTGCAGAGGAAGAATGTATAAACTCCACACAGACAGACAGTCACCTGAAGGTTAGAATCAAACCTGGATCTCAGTGTTAACTGCTGTGGCACCGTACTGCTCCACTTACAGCCCAACAGATCAAAATCAGTTCCCAACAAAACTCATCAGCATGATGCATGACCTCCACTCTAACTCTCTCTCCCTAACCCCTCCATGGATATGGCTTGACCTACTAAGGGTTTTCTGCACCTCCTGCTGTATTTCAGATTACCAACATACACAGAATTTTATTTTTGTCCGAATTCAAGAATCCAACCATGTGAACATAGATACATTAGAAAGCAATCCAAATTAACACAACCATCTTCTCCTGTGAAATGAGAAAAATAAGAAGTTTACTTTCGCTGCAGTGACTGGGCAGAGTTTTGCATTTGGTAACATAAGCAAAGAAAGGTATTTTACCAATGGACCAGGATTATGCAGGTGATGAAGAAGGAACCTCCAATCGTGTAAATATATGCTATTGGCATATTATATGGCAGCTTAGAAGCACTCTTATTGTATTGTCCGTGCAAGATACTCCAAGTGTTATTTGTATAATACCCATAGTATAGAGCCGTGTCTGTGAAATATCCCTTAAAGAGAAAAGAAAGCAGTTTAAACAGTTAAGATCAAAAGCATTGCGAGCATGCTTACTCAGATTGGGTTTATTTTTGCAGCAAAGAGCAGATGCTTGTCCTTTACTGTAGAAAACTAATGAAGGCTGATTGTTACATCCATCATCTTACGTCTTGATTCATCAAAGCCACTTTGTTTCAGCAAACTTCTGCGATGTTCAACAGAATGTGGCAGCTGAACATTCTAAATTCCTAACTTGAGCTCATTAGCAACTTGATTAAAACAAATTGTGACCAAAATTTTTAAAAATATTCTTCATATTTAATCTCATATTAACCTGCACCACATTTATTCCTTTAAAAAGTCAATAAGGTAATTTGTTCTCATGCAAGGACAATGCAGGGATGAAGGGAGGAGGTCAGCTTAATCTCTTTTTTTTCCCTCCATCATCTAAGCATTTTGTTTGCTTCAGTAATTTTCTCCTCCCTACACGATAGTCCAACTAAAGAACTGCAATGCTCTCAAGGAGGTTTATTATCTCAAATTTATACCCTATCATTAGGGGTACCTAGTTGTCACCATGATCAGCTCGGCCGGTCTGGCAGCACCTGTGAAAAGAAATCAGAGTTAACCCAGAAATCAGGACCTGGTGACCTTTCCTCAGAACTGAGTTGGGTCACTGAATCCAAAATGTTAACTCCAATTTCTGATCAACTGGAAGCAGCTATGTAAGAACCACATGGACTATTGCCCTCTGGAAACTAAAGCCTTGCAAACTCGTAACTAATCCAAAGATTTTTGTAATATATTACTGTAACAAAGCATTCCACCAGAGCAAAGCAAAAATCGCTCAATGTCAAAGGAAGCAGGGAGTTTTGTATGTCTGACAGTTTTTAAATATATCCTTTGGGCTCAATGTTTTATACTCATGGCTATATGCTTTTCTGATAGATGGACAGGTTTCATCTGAGGACTATTTTTTCAGTCAGTATTGTGTGGGAAGGGGACTATTAGAGACTGTTAGAGTATAAGACTGTTAGAGATTGACTTCTGTTGATAGATAACATCACTTAGGTTTCTGTTTATACCACCATTTCATTGTCAGGTCAACTACCACTGTGGTTAAGCTGAGTGACTGCTATTAATAAGGATGATTTAAATTCAAAATGGAGAATATGGCTGCAGAAATTTACTTCAGTCATGCATAAAATGAGCATGGACATTTTCTGAGTTTGTTTTCTGTTAAACATATTTATTGTAACCTTAAAACATTATTAAACATATGTGTTTCTACTAAATATGACTGGTGGAGAAGCTCTTGATCAGCAAATGGATATGGTAAAAATTTTAGACCTGTCTAAATTCTTCACTATGGATGGCACAAATATACAGCATTGCATCCTCGCCAATCCAGGTGGCTTAAGGCCAAGGCATTTCTGGATTTTGGAATTCTGAGATTTAGAATTTTCTGGATTCTAGAATAAGCCTAGAATGCCTAACTACAAGTGTGTGAATCAGACACAAACAGATATCGAGCCACAAAACATGCCAAATAACTGTTCACAGAAGTATACTTTTCAAACCCATTCACTTCAAAGAATAAGCTGGTACACAAATGCACAGCAGTCCAGAATAAAATTAATCAGCTTTAACAGTTAAATAGTTAACTCCTTTAAAAAGATTCTATAAAAGGTTCCATAAGGCTTGTAAATCATAAAGCATTCATAGAATAAATGTGAAGACAAGTTCTTGGCTCATCTTTCACCAACATGTGTAAAATAATTTTCCAATGTGACCCCATTTTAACACATGCAAACAAATAAAACCAGCCACTCCACTCCATCAGTTTCACACCAGACATATCAATTGTGGAGCTACACTTGCCTTGCTCCACTGACATCAAATTAATGCACCAACACCCCAGGCCCTCCCAACATCTGCTGATAAAAATATTTCCTTCATTTGAAGAGCACTTTAGGTGGTTACAACATTCACTCTTGCATTCACAGAATCATTCAGCGACAGCACGGAAACAGACCAATACAGTCCAACTCATCTATGCTAGCAGCTCATTCCATACCACACTCTGCATGAAAAAGTTGCCCCTTAGGTCTCTTTTTTATTTTCCCCTCTCACCCTAAACCTATGCCCTCTAGTTCTGGACTCCCCCATCTCAGGAAAAAGACTTTGTCTATTTATCCTTTCCATGCCCCTCATGATTTTATAAATTTCCATAAGGTCACCCTTCAGCCTCAGACGCTCCAGGGAAAACAGCCCCAGCATATTTTAACTCCCCCTATAGCTCAAACCCTCCAACCCTGGAAACATCCTTGTAAATCTTTTCTGAACCCTTTCAAGTTTCACAACATCCTTCTGATAGGAAGGAGACCAGAACTGCATGCAATATTCCAAAAGTGGCCGAACCAATGTCCTGTACTCTAAGCAGACATGATTCAGTGGCCCAGGGATCTCCAGACAGAGCTTCTGGACTGGGGCACATCCTCTCCATACCAACCATTATGCCCAGAGGAGGTACAGCTTACCGCTGCTCAGCTGAGAAAATGTTCTGGACACCCAGTGTGGAGACCCATGGAGTGGAAACGTAGTAATGAATATGCAAGCTTTCCCCAGGGGAAAAAAGCTGATTCATAGGGTTGTGTGTGTCTTGGGGAGGATGTGAGGAAACAATAATCCCTGACATAGTTTTATAGCATTACAGCAGGGCCTCAAAAACAGTTAAGAATCGCTGTTTAAATTTCACTTACAATGCCAGTCAGCAGCTCCAGTCCAAAGAATTGCCTTTCTGGGACTTTAGGGGGATGAGTAGCTTGGGGAATGACAATGAAGAACACATTCATGAGAAGGTGGAAAGCATTGAATATCAGCAGCATCTTGAGGAAGATGAAATATGAAAGCACCCCTGTTCCAAAGCGGCCACTGATCTGTTTCAGGGCAATCTGCCTTAAGTGAAACGCATGCAGAAGGGAAAGAAATCCATACCAGCATTGCCTGACAGCCTAACAACAAAACAGATAAATGGGGTTAAACACTCTGTAAACAGAGAACAAGCCATTTCACTGCTGTAAAGACATTTCTTTGATTTACAAGGTAGTTGTGAAGATAATATTGGCAGAGCTCTCAGCAATAATGAAATATATTGCATGCATTTTTTTAGAAAGCACATTTGGGAAACCTTTGAGGAAGTAATATTTCTACAGCTGCAGTTTCAAATGTGCTACATTCTAATGTCATTTTAACTTTGAAAAAAAATGCAAATATTACTTGGAGTGAATACAAAATCTAAACTTTTGTAAGAGAAGCAAGAAAAATTGGATAGAAATAGTCTATGACTGCCCATCGGATAAATTATTTCAGAGGAATATATAATTTAAAAAGAATAAATAATGTTTGTTCAATTTTAGTTTCTTTCATTAAATTAATCTTGAGATACTTACAATGATTAGAGTGTACTTTGTGTGACTCCAACATGATAAATTCTCATCAAGCGGGACACTGCTGTGATCTTTACAGTTCGATGTCATACGTCTGTAAGAACACAGAATTATTAAAGGAGTTAAAGCTCCTCTAAAGAAGTTAAATCGATCAATTTCTACAGTTCTTTGGGTTACTTCCCACCACTGAAAGCTCAATCAAGTAACAAGAAACCAGTCCACCACAAGAAACTTCCTGTTTGAACAATATACTTTGATTTCTATGTTTAAATGTGGGATACTTTCAAGTTACACTTGGACCTGATGTATTCTGCAATTTTACTTTTGGAAAGTGGAGGTCATGTGCTTAAAATAGCTGCAGGATAATGTAAAGGAGACAACTTTACCCAACAATGCTACAATTATGCCAACCTATCTCCCAGTACACAACCCCCCTGGCCGGCATATTCCCATTAACCAATTTGCACACTACCCTCATACCCCATTCAAATGTACCCATCTCTCAAGGTCCCTCATATTGTTCCGATGCTATCTCCCATCCTCTTCCGAAAACCCTTTGTCCCTCATCTCCCATAGCAATTCACCTATTATTATCTACCATGGGCATTAATCTAAGAGACATTCTGACAAAAAAAATTAAGCTATCATTCTATCATACTGTTACTACTGAAAAAGCACATTGTTCATTTTGTTACAAAAATCCCAAATATATTGAAATTGCTACAATTAATCTTTTATATAAACAAACATGAGACTCAAGTTCTGAATACCTTATGTCAATAAACACTTCAATTCAACACACAGCTGGAAGTGTCCATCAATAGGCACACCACTGCAAGGTTGATTGTTTGCAGCACAAATCCTACAGTATCATAGTTTGACACGAACAGGTACTCTGAAAAATGTCGGATTGTTTATTTAGCTCCACTTTTGTTTGGACAAATCTTTGACAACTTTAACAGTTCTAATAGGCTTGTGTATGTATTACAAATAAACAAGTCTTTTCACAATCCCAAAAGGTGTTTTTCCTTTACGTTGTCCCAGAACAAGATCCAAAAGATGTACCTTATCTCTCCAAAATCATTGCACCAGCCCTCATGAGCCCCTCACCACCACTGCCCCACCCCACCCCACCCATGAAGCCATGCAACCTAATTCACTCTACTCATTCCACTGTGGCCCTTCATAGCCCTATGCCAATTTATTGGCTGTTACCACCCACCTGCCTTTCTATCTTCAATTACCATACCAAGCCATTGAGTATCCTCGATGCATTTGTTGCTCCAACATCATCAGAAGCTCACCGTTACACAGGATAAAGCCGCCTTCTCGACTGGCACCCCATTTAACACTTTGTACATTTGTTCTCTCTGTCTACAAAATGGGATATTCTATCATCAGAATTCACACCAGTTGCTTTTAGCTGCGTAACAATGCTACCTTTACTCCATTCCCAAAACGTGCTCTCATGTGTAAACACTCCTGATGAGCCATCAATGTTGCCAGAGTCAAAACGTGTGAGCTGGAAAAGCACAGCATCCGAGGAGCAGGAGAGTCAACATTTCAGGCATAAGCTTTTCATCATGTCAGAACTAATTATATAGTATGAATGTAGTACGCACTATGATCTTGCACGTGAAATGCGTGATTTCTGAAAGAATCTCTATAAATTATAATTTGCAACTTTTTCATTGTAGGTCCACAGACATTATAGATCAAATCAAAATCATTTAAACTTCAACATTAACTTCAGCTAGCTGAACTAGTTTTAAAAGCATGTTAAAGTTAAGGCTACTATGGAGACATAAAAGATATTGATTTTTTTTCATTCTGTAAAAGTATTAAAAATTCAGTTCTCAAAAGCCCACGTGAAGCCAATTTGCTTACCAAAGAAAACCCTTAATGCAATATGAGGTAGAAGAACTGCTGAGCTGTCCTTTTAAAATACATAACTGGGTTAATGGCACTGCAGTGAAAATTCATCTGATAAATGAAAGTCTATTCTAAATCGGTTCCAGAATCTCTGGAGGAGAAAGGACTCTTGACAGTACACAGTATGGATAATCACATAGCAAGTAGATTGCCACAGTAATGGAAACTTGTTGACCCTTTATCATAGTAAAGCATCCAAACATGCTTCATAGGGAAGATGTGCAGGTTAGGTGAATTGGCCATGCTAAATTGCCCATTGTGTTCAGGGATGTGTAGATTAGGCGCAATAGTCAGGGGTAAATGTAGGGTGGGGGAATGGGTTTAAGTGGGTTACTCTTCGGAGTGTTGGTGTGGACTTGTTGGGCGAATGGCCTATTTCCACTCTGTAGCGATTCTATAATACATCAGGGAACACTATTGAAACAAATTTGATAATAAGCTATAAAGTTCAGATGGCGAAAAACATGTCTCTTAAAGGAATAAAATAAAAGGAGGAAGGCATTTTCCAAAGCTCAGGGCCCAAGCAGGTGAAAACAAGGTCATCAATGGTGGAGTGGTTAAAACATGGATGCTCAACTGGCTAAGATTGGAACAGTACAGATATCTCACAGGAAGTGACAGTGGTTTGGGAGGTGGGGGTGTTGTGAATAGAATAGGTAAAGGGCAGTAAGCACCATGGAGGGATTTAAAAACAAAGATAGCAATTTCAAAATGGCCACATTGCTTAACAAGAGCAAGTCCAAGTATGGCTTCTGTCACTTGAACACCTACCTGTACACAGGGACTATCAATACAGAGGACGTGTCAAGTCAATTGCGAACAGTATTTACAGGAAATGGATGACAAGTCATTGCAGTTGTGTGTTAGAAAAGAGTATTTTAAAAGCATGAGGGCTTTGGAAAGAGTGACAGCTCTACCATAACTTCTCTAAACTCACCTCAAATTTCCTCATGACAATCTTTCACCTGGGAACTTCTGGACAGTTTGCCGATGTGTGCTTTCAAACTGCCCATGAAGCACATGACTTATCTAACGGAGAAAACTACACTACAAAAGGCATCATTTAAATACTTGTAAGTTTCCTAGCAAGCTCAGGATAACAGTGGTGATGTAACAACAGAAACAAATACAGCTGAAAGAAAACTCAGCAGGTCAGGCAAAAAAAAAATGTAGATCAGTGTTTTAAATCAAGAGGAGATTTTGTTAGAACGAGTTAGAACACATCAGTGACTATGTAACGTTCATTATGGAATTATCTCAAAGTAGACACTTGATTTCCAGTAGGATGTCTCTTTTGTGAAATCAGAAGATGTACTGCAGTTCGTAAAATAAACTCTGATTTGTGCACAAGTCACATTGTTAAATTTTAATGTTAACTTTTTTCATTTTTCTTACATATAAGCTCATGATTTGTGCTTGCAGCTTCTGTAAAATTAGCCTGTTTTGTCCATACAAATAAACGTTGGAGAAGTTACATTTTTGGGTGCGCAATGTAAAATCACATTTTTATTGAATGGCTAATAAAAGAACAATTGCACAGAACAGAAGAGAAAGGAAAACTCAAATCCTATCTTATCTGACTGAAACATATCAACTGTTTCGTACAATTTTTGCTTCCCTGATTTTTCTTCTATCATCCTCCCAAGGTGTAGAGGTGATGATGGGCAAATTTTCAAAACTAAGAGGCCATTTCCTTCTGAGAGGAAGCCTGGTATTTTGGTCAACCATATTCTAACCAAGAACGAACCTCAGTGCATCTCAGGAATGTTTTTACTGGCTGACAAAATCTAGACTAGGCAAAATAAAACTGAGATACACTGTTTTGGCTCTGCCTCTGCACAGCCAACTCTGCAAAAATCAAAGATTCTGTGTCTTTAAGGCGTGATACCAGAACAGAGCATTTTCTTACTGGGTCACAGATGTAATAAACATAATATCTGACATAAAATTGGTGGAAATCCCCTTACATTTCACAGCACCTAGCCTTATGCTGGCTTTTAACTATTTCCTCAGAAATGTACTCAGGAGAAAACAGCAAATCCTTTCTGGTAATTTTATTTAAAACTCCTGAAGTTCATCCATTGTTTTCACCATTTGGAAGAATTTAGGCCTTTTGTTAATGGACTCGAAGATCCCCAGACCTAAGTATGCAGTAACAGCCATCTGGTCTAGGCCATGTTGTCTGATTTTGAGAAAATGAGCTCAAAACAAGAACAGCCCAGTAGGAGAGAGAGATTTAATCAATTATTTAGATGAATGGAATGCAGGACAGTTCTCTTTTAAGTCACACAAAATGACTAATGGGTAGATGCAATTTATTCCTTGTTTTATACTGATGTGTCAAGATTGCTTGAAGTGAGATTGGGCACTATTGTTGCTCTGTACATTCATTATTGTTTAGAAAAAAATGTGATTTAAATTTAGGTTCATCTTAACAAATCACACTGTTATCAATGATCAAGTGAGTTTTGAAGTGACTTGTAGCTCAGTTTGAGGTTCTGGATGTAGGTTTACTCACTGAGCTGGATGGTTCATTTCCAAATGTTTCATCACCCTACTAGGTAACATCTTCAGTGGGCCTCCAGGCGAAGCACTGCTGATAGTTCCTGGTTTCTATTTATATGTTTGGGTTTCTTTGGGTTGATTATGTCATTTCCTGTGGTGATGTCATTTCCTGTGTTTTTTTTCTTTCTCTCAGGGTGTGGTAGATGGGGTCTAACTCAATGTGTTTGTTCATAGAGTTCCGGTTGGAATGTCATGCTTCTAGGAATTCTCGTGCGTGTCTCTGTTTGGCTTGTCCTAGTATGGAAGTGTTGTCCCAGTCAAAGTCCTTATCTGTATGTAAAGATATTAGTGAAAGAGGGTCATGTCGTTTTGCAGCTAGTTGATGTTCATGTATCCTGGTGGCTAGTTTTCTGCCTGTTTGTCCAATGTAGTATTTGTTACAGTTCTTGCATGGTATTTTGTAAATGACATTAGTTTTGCTTGTTGTCTGTATAGAGTCTTTCAAGTTCATCAGCTGCTGTTTTAGTGTGTTGGTGGGTTTGTGGGCTACCATGATGCCAAGATGGCAGTCATTTCCGAGAGGTCTTTGATGTAGGGGAGAGTGGCTAGGGTTTCTGGATGTGTTTTGTCTGCTTGTTTAGGTTTGTTGCTGAGAAATCGGCGGACTTGTTCATTGGATTATAAGGGGCATGGATAGGGTAAATAGACAAAATCTTTTCCCTGGGATCGGGGAGTCCAGAACTAGAGGGCATAGGTTTAGGGTGAGAGGGGAAAGATATAAAAGAGACCTACAGGGCAACCTTTTCACACAGAGGGTGGTACGGGTATGGAATGAGCTGCCAGAGAAAGTGGTGTAGGCTGGTACAATTGCAACATTTATGAAGCATTTGGATGGGTATATGAATAGGAAGGGTTTGGAGGGATATGGGCCGGGTGCTGACAGGTGGGACTAGATTGGGTTGGGATATCTGGTCGGCATGGACAAGTTGGACAGAAGGGTCTGCTTCCATGCTGTACATCTCTATGACGCGATGACATCCCAAACAATGTAATAACATTGCTCAAGGAGGTGACTTATACCAACATACAAATGTAAAACGTAGAAAATCAAAGACACGGCCTATAAGAAACATCACTGGACGTCTCTTGTAATCTATGGGGTGTAGTTACATCCATTATACTATTGGTTCTAAGACTTTTAAAAAGCAACAGTGGAGAAATAGCAATGTGCAGCACAAATCAGTGTGGGGTGTGGCTTGGAGACTGTCTTGCAAGTGATGTTGCTCCCTTGCTCCTGCTGCCCTGATCATGTCTGACTGCACAGTGGAGGAAAAGACATTGATGAAATAGCTAAAGGTGGCTGGGCCAAGGACACCAACCTGAGGAACCACTGCAGGGATTTCCCAGGATGGAGAAGAATTACTTTCAACAACCACAACCAGCTGCCTTGTTGCTAGGTATGACATTAAAGATGGAGAATGCTCCCCCCACCCCCACCAAATCCTGCTCAGTCCAGGTTCACCAGCTCTCCTTGATGTCAAACTTGGTCAAATACTGCCGTAATGTCAAGGACACTTTCACTTCACCTCAAATTCAGCTTGTTTGTCTATATTTGGATGAAGGCTGCAATGAGGTCAGGAGCTGGGTGGCATTGACAGAGCATCAGTGAGTAGGTTACAGCTCTACAAGAGTGCCACTTGAAAGCACTGATGGCAACCCCTTTGTCACTCTAATCACTACAGAGTTGCAATTAGTCTGTGTAGCAGCACAAGTAGAAGAGGGGCATGGAAAATATGTAAGTTTGCAACTGCTCATCAAATTATCCACATTGCATGTCTGACCTTAGTTCCCTTTTCACAGAAAGGTTCAGTGGCATGGTCCGTAACACCCTGGTGCATTCACTCCCAGTCAATTGCTGCAATTCAGTCAACAGCTTCTTCTTTTCTGAAATATAGAACCAAACGTAAGACATCCATTCCTCCGGCCTTTTGTAACAAAACAGCAACCAAAGTACACAAATCCAAACCAGGAGGGTCAGGAACCTCCTATGAACCAAATAATTTTCCATATTTAAAAGATATAGAGCCATACTGCATAAAGACACCTTTCAGTCCAACCAGATCGTGCCAAAGATAATCCCAAACCGAACCATTCCCACCTGCCTGCTCCTGCCCCACGTCCTTCCAAATCTTTTCTATTCATGTACTTATCTAAGTGTCTTTTAAACATTGTAACTATGTCCGCAATCATCACTTGCTCAGGAAGTTCATTCCACATGTGAACCACTGTCTGTGTTAATAATTTGCCTCTCAAGTCCGTTTTAAAATCTCTCTCCTCACACCTTAAAAATAAACCCCCGAGTCTCGAGATCCCTCACCATGGGAAAAGAGCAGAACTCTTCTCAGACATGGTGACTGAAAATGAGTTTCTAAATTCTTAATCATGTTCAAAACCTTGTGGAGGAAAAGGCCTTCAGCAGATAATACAATGGCTGTGCCTTACAGCATGTGACAACCTTTTGAGACAACATGTATTTTAAATAAGGTTTCGGCTTCTCAAGATTACTCCAGTGCAATAGGTAGCCATGAAACTTCAGAAAGTAGCCGATCTGAATTTGATTCCTAGCTGTAGAGCAGAGTTCAGATGTTTTCAATTTTCAACCAAACACAATTTGAAATTAAAAGTAGAGCCTGTCTAAAGCTTTGACCGAACGCTAATGATTTGGAAGCAAGAAATTTTGATTTATTTTTCACCATTTGGAAGGCAGGGGAAATCTGCAAATTCTCTGACTCCCTTTGATCCCTGAACACTTCACTCAATTGTCACAGCTGCCAACGGCAACAATACACAGTAGGACATTTCTGTGGTTTGGAAAAAAACAAAAATAGTGTACAGGTACAAATCCTGAATAAAATATTTCAAACCAAAGCAGGAGGTAAGTGCGGATGAGACAGAATTTTTCAACTTTTCCAGGTATTTGGCAAAGTCAGAGCTTTGGATCTGGCTTGGCAAATGGACCTAAGTGACATTGAAAGGATTACCAAGTTTTGAGAAGATTTATAGCTCAGGTTGAGGTTCAGGATGTAGGTTTGCTCGCTGAGCTGGAAGGTTCGTTTTCAGATGTTTCATTGTCATACTAGGTAACATCAGTGAGCCTCTGGATGAAGCACTGGTGGTATGGCCCACATTTTATATAAAAACCGGGCCATACCACCAGTGCTTCATCTGGAGGCTCACTAATATGGTGACAAAATGTCTGAAAACGAACCTTCCAGCTCAGCGAGCAAACCTACATCCTGAAAGGATTACTTTGTTAAAGCTGCAATGGAATTCCCTCATGTTTTTCTTAAATAAGGAGTCCCACCAGACAGCAAATGTAGTAGAGTGACAGTTCAAAGATCATATGATTGCTTTAATCTTTCACAATGAACAGATCTAATATTAGCCCAGAAAGCTATTGTTTAAAGGGAAATGAACCCAAAGAAAGTACCCAGAGCACCTACATTTTCCTGACAATGTCTACTTTTCCACCCACTCCCCTTTTTTGCATATACTTTGCAGTGAGTGGCTCTTAAGAGAACATCATAGCAAATTGAGGCACTTTCTTTTCCTTCAGACTGCTAGGTTTGAGATAAAAAAGTAAGACTGAGGAACTTAGTGGAACCAAAAAAAAATTGAACAGATACTTGATCTGTTTTCATGGTAGAAAACACTCAAAACATTTCAAAAGGATCTGTAATCAGGTGGGGAAGTAACATACAGAATGGGAGGAAGTTAAAACAAATATCAGCATGACAGAAAAATAGGCAAACTAATGAGACTAACAACTAACATGACCCCTGGAGCTAACAGTCTATATTCCTGGGTCTTGAAGGCAGTAGTTACAGAGGAACAGGATGCTTTGGTTGTAATCTTCAAAATTCCTTAGATTCTTTAAAGATCTCAAGAAATTGGAAACACGAATGTTTGAAATTCAAAAATTAAATGCCTATTCAAAGGGAGGGAAACAAAAAGCAGGAAACTGTCAGCCAGTTGACCTGACAGCTGCCAATGAGAATATTCAGAAATCCATTAAGTAAGAAGTAGTTGCACAGTGGCTCAGTGTTAGCACTACTGCCTCACAGGGTCCCAGGTTTGATTCCAGTCTCGGAGACTGTGTGGAATATGCACATTCTCCTCGTGTCTGTGTGGGTTTCCTCCAGGGGCTCCGGTTTCTTCCCACAGTCACAAAGATGTGCAGATTAGGTGGATTAGCCATGGGAAATGAAGGGTTACAGCGATAGAGTTAAGAGGGTGGGATGCTCTTTGGAGGGTCGGTGTGGAATTGATGGGCTAAATAGCCTGCTTCCATTCTGAAGGGATCCTATGACCAAGAAGTTGTTGAAAGACTTTCAGAAAATCAGAATATAATCAAGCAAAACCAACGATGTTTGTGGAAGTGAAATAGCATTTGATCACTTTATTACAACATTTTGAGAGCACAATGTTAAGGTTTGATAAGGTGGTGGGGGGGAGGGGGCATCAATGTCACTAATTTGGATTTCCAGAAGACATTCAATAAAGTGTTACATAAGAGATTGTTATACACAAACCCTTTGCCTTGTGCGTGTGTGTGTTTGTGTGGGCATGTCTGTGTTTGTGTCGTGCGAATGATAGAGTGGCTATCAAGAAACAAGTCTAAACTAGGATGAAATATTATAAAAACAAGGAGCAATTGCTTCAATGAGTATATCAAAAATAAGGCTGAGGAAAAAGGGAAACAAGAAACATCGAACAAACATTTTACCTGTCTTGATGGTAGAAAATACTAAAAACATTTCAAAAGGATCAGTAATCAGGTGAGTAAGGGACTTAAGCAATTGCTGTAAAATTGTAACAAAAGGGTCATAGTCAGTTTGACAAACTTGAACTTGTGGGGATTAGTGCTGGGTCTCAACTATTTGCAATCTATATTTAGAGCAGAGATGAAGAGATTGACAGTATTACGCATAAATTTGCTGACAATACAATAGGTGGAAAAGAAATTTTGAGAAGAATGCAAAAAATAGAGATATGGGATATGATTATTTTAAGTGATATAGCAAAAAAAAATTGACAGATGAAGTATAATGCAGGCAACTGTAAGGTTATTCAGTTTGTATGAAAAGCAAAATATGAAACTACAAAATGCTGTGGTAACCAGAAGGATTTGGGGTCCTCACACATGAATCAGAAAGAGTAGCATACAGGTTCTACAAGTAATCAAAAGGAAACTGAATGGTGACTTTTATTGTAAAGAAGTTAAGAGGACAAAACAAGACAAGTCATGCTAAAACTGCATGGGGCTTTGATGAGCCCACACCTGCATACTTTGAAGTCTCCACATTCAAGCAGAGATAACACTCACATTGGAAGCAGTTCAGAGAATGATCAAATTCCTGGAATGGAGGTGTTGTCCTATTAGATAAGGTTGAGCAGGTCTGACTTGTACTCAGTGTTTAGCAGAATTAAAAGTGTGCCTTTTAAACAAGATTTAAGAGTGGGCTGACAGGGTTGATGATAATGAGCAGTGATTATCCTCATGGGAGCATAACTTCAGAACAAGGGTTACCTTTTTAGGGCAGAGATGAGGAAGAGTTACTACTCCCAGAAACTGATGAATCTTTGGGATTCTCTAACCCCGGAGAGCTTTGGCGAATACGTCACAGAATACATTTTAGGCTCACATAGACAGATTTTCAAATTATATGGCCTCAGGCAACTGTCTGTATGGAGTTTGCACATTCTCCCCGTGTCTGCATGGGTTTCCTCTGGGTGCTCCAGTTTCCTCCCACAGTCCAAAAATGTGCAGGTGAATGAATTGGCCATGCTAAATTGCCCATAGTGTAAGGTGAAGGGGTAAATGTGGGGGAATGGATGTGGGTGGGTTGCTTTTTGGAGGGTCGGTGTGGACTTTTTGGGCCGAAGGGCCTGCTTCCACACTGTAAGTAATCTAATCTAATCTAAGTAATCTAAAATAACCTAATCTAATCAAGTTTTATGGAAAACAGATAGGATAGTGAAGTTGAGGCCAAGGTCAGAGTAGCTATCATCTGTTTCAATGACAGAACAGGATCGAGGGGTTGAGTGGCCTACTCCTGGTGATCATGTTCTTAAAGTTTGTCAAGTTATGGTTTCACAATGAGGCACAATTTACATCAAAAACCAGAATAATATTGTATGACTCAAATTAATATTTCTTCTCTAATCTCCATATAACTTCATTTCGAAACAACCTACTGTTGTTAGAATACTGAATGGACTCAGAAACTCTTAACATTCGCCTGTATGTGTGTTTTTGTTTTTGCTGCTGTTTATCTATTATTTACTTATCTATGCTACTTAACTCTGTGATCTGCCTGTATTGCTCACAAGACAAAGATTTTCACTGTGCCTTGGTATACATGATAATAAATTCAATTCAATTCAATACAATTCCTGCTCTTATACTTGCCTAATTCTTCTTCACAATTCTCATCCAATGCAGCTACATCCCGTATGCTTGGTCTCATCGATCGAGACATATCTTTCAGAGCAGGCCGAGCCCTTTGCCGCCGTAACCTTAAAGTGCGATTGTAGTACTCCGAGATAATTGCGCCTCGAGAACGACCTGAAAAGGGACATGAAATTTAGTTGCTCGCACTGTCTTGGTGATTTCAATGATTTTGAGAAATAGAAACATTAGTGTTGAAAATCACATGTATACTAATTCTCTCATAGCTTCTGGTTCACATACTCTTGCTGTGAAGGGAAAGAATAATTCTGGGATTTTTTTTGAATCAACCTGTACAGAGATGTTGTTCTACAACTCTTTAACAGACAGAACCCGGGCTTCCTGGTCCAGGGGCAGGGACAATACCACAGAGACCCTTAAATTAATTCAAGCCCTGGATTCAAACACGTGTCCCCTGAATATTTCCTAGTAACATAACCCTATGCCTCCAGAAACAGAGTTGTTATACTCTTAATTTATACATGGGATGTAGACATCACTGGCTAGGCAACTTTTATTGACCATCTCCAATTGCCATAGGACAGTTAAGAGATAAACACATCACGGTGGGTCTGGTGTTCCATGTAGGTCAGACAAGTTAAGGATGGCAGATTTCCTTCCCTGAAAGATATTGATGAACCAGATGGGTTTTTATGAAAATCGACAGCAATTATATGATCCAAAGAGGCCATCTTTATAATCCCAGATTTTTACTGAATGTGAACTTCTCCATCTGCCACACTAGGGTGCGAACTCATGTCCCAGAATATTAGCCTGAGTTTCTAGATTGGTAATCCAGTGACATTACCATGTTGCTACTGGCCTCATGTTCATAAAATGGGGGCATGGATAAATTCTGTAGCATATATATCTTGCCTTTCTCTCTCTCGGTCATGACTTTTCGGTTTAGCGAATTCATTACTCAATCTGAGCAAGTGCCCAGTGGGTTTGTGAGTATTGCTTTCTAAGCCCTGTTTTAACTATATATCATCCTCAGAAAAGCCACTTTGTCCTGTATGTTGGTACCATTTCTCAACTTCCCACATCATCTCTATTCAGAGCTGGGAAAGCCAACCCTGCACAAGCTACTTCTCCAGGAAACAGAAAATGGCGGATATGGGCAGAGGCAACAGACTTCACTCATGAAGGTATAAAATGGCTCTACTTGCAGTTCCAAGCCCAATATGACAACCTAGTTCTAGAAATCAAGCTTATGAAGTATCATTACTACAAAAGTAGAAAACAAAAACACTTCTAATAAAATAATCTGATAAGAGAATATGGTAGTCTGGTTTTATTTACATCAGTGATGCATTGGTCAAACTATTGTATATTGTGTAAAACTTTGCTTCATATTTTATTATTCTCCTGTACAACTTAGAGAGTTGAGGATATTTATGTGAAGTGATACAAAATACAATTCATGCAAATAAACTAGTATAATGAAAAAAATTTAAAAATCACCTATAGTTCTGCTGGGCATGAAGGAGAGCACTTTCAAAGTAGCAGGATCATAGCAGTCATCATTGAGCTTGCATTGTGCACGAGGGGGTGATCTGATATAACCTACATTTTCTGAACAAAATCAGAACATACAACCATTTGTGACAACCAACATAACCAAAATTCATTTCATTTTATTTTGTAACTTTCAACCCCATAATGCCCTCCATCACAAATATTGCCTTCATGCACTTTCACTTCCCACCTTCACCCATGTCATGGCCCTTCAGCCCACCATGATGTCAGTCTAACAAAAACCTATCTGCCTGCACATGGTTCATATTCCTCTATTCCTAATCTATTCAAGTTTCTGCCCAAATGCCTCTTAAATGTTGCTATTGTAACTGCTTTTACCACCTCCCCAGAATTCCATTCCAGGGCATCAATCACCCAAAAAAAAACTTTCCTCACAAATCTCCTTTATACTTTTCACCTCTAACCTATGTCCTTAGTATCTGACATTTCCACCTTGGAAAAAAGATGGACTAATCATCCTAACTACATCTCTCGTTTTTATATACTTCTAGCAGATTGTCCCTCAGCCTCCAAAGCTCTAGTGAAAATAATCCAAGTTTGTCCAACCTCATTTTATTACTAATATACTCCAATCCGACCAATATCCTAGTAAACCATTCTCTCCAAAGCTTCCACAACCTTCCTATGCTGTGGTGACCAGACTGCACTCAATACTCCAAATGTGAACTGACTGAACATCTGCACATGACATGCCAACTTTTATACTCAAAGCCCCAACCAATGAAGGTAAGCAAGCTGTATACCTTCTACACTATATTATTCACTTGTATTGCCACTTTCAGGGAACTATAGGCTTGCACCCTTTGATCCCTCTGTATATCAATACTCCTAAGGGCCCTCCATTTAAAGTATGCTTTCCTTTTCATTCGCCTCCCAAATTGCATCACCTCACACTTGCCCTGATTAAACACCAACTGTCATTTCACCACCTCACTTTCCAACATATTTATATCCTGTTGTATCCCTTGATAACCTTTCTCATTGGCCACAACTTCACCAATTTTCATGTTGTCTCAAACTTACTGATCAGAGCAGCAACATTTCATTGAAATCATCCGAGGTGCTGGAGAGTCGACGTTTTGAGCAGAAGCCTAACATGAGAGACCTCGTCAAATGTTTTAGAAAAGTCCCTCCATTGCCTAACCCTCATCAATCATCTTCATTAATTCCTCAAAAAACTCATTTAAATTTGAGAGGCAAGTCCTCTCCCGCACAAAGCCATGCCAACTATACCTAATAAGTCCTTATTTTTCAATTTTGAGTAAATCCTGGCCCTAAAAGTCTTCTGAAATAATGCGCCGACCACTGATGTAAGGCTCACTGACGTATTATCTTAGGAGCATCCCTGTTTCCCTTCTTGAATAAAGCAACAACACTGGTTATTCTCCAGTCTTCAGGACCTTATCTGTGGCTAAAGAGGATACTAAGATCTCTGTCAAGGCCCAAGCAATCTCCTCCCCTGCCTCTTTCTATATCCTGGAATAGATCCCATCAGACCCTGAAGACTGACCCACCTTCATATTTATCAACACATTGAACATCACCTCCTTTTAAATATTGACACGCCCTAGAATATCAACATAACCCTCCCTAACCTTACCATCATCCATGTTGTTCTCCTTAGTGAATACCAAAGCAAAGTATTCGTTAAGAACTTCATCCATCTTCTCTGGCTGTGCGTTCATGCGCACACACATACCCACACACACTCTCCTTTGTCCTTGAAGAGACCTACCCTTTCTTTACCCAGTTGCTCCAAATATACATCTCCATAGCCTATCTACAGCTGAAAGCCACTCTTAGTTCTATCCTTACCTATTTCAATACTCTGCTGATTGGGGTTTCTTCCCTCTATTTATTTCAAAAGCATTCAAAACTCTTCGACTGGTAATCTATCAGGCTCACCCTTCACTTTTGCCACAGCTGACTTGCATTTTCTTTCAGCCCCAAGTATCTCAGATGTATCATTTTCATCCTCAGGTTCAAACTCTTCACAATCTGGTCTTTTTCCTAACTCTGAACCCTGCTCTAGATTAGATCCCCTACAGTGTGGAAACAGGCCTTTCGGCCCAACGGCCCAACCAGTCCACACTGACCTTCCGAAGAGTAACACACCCAGGCCCATATTCCCTCTGACTAATGCACCTAACTTTATGGGCAATTTTCCATGGCCAATTCACCCGACCTACACATCTTTGGACTGTGGGAGGAAACCGGAGCACCCATAGGAAACCCATGCAGACACGGGGAGAATGTACAAACTCCACACAGACAGTTGCCAGAGGCTGGAATTGAACCAGGGACCATGGTGCTGTGAGGCAGCAGTGCTTACCACTGAGCCATTGTGCCGCCCTAGCCTCCAACTCTTCAAGTCCTCATAGTTCCTCAGACTCTACCATTTTGTATGTCCTTCTGTTGCCTCCAGGTCAACCACGACATCAGCCTTTTGAGCTTTTGTTTTTGGAATTACTTGCGGAACCCTCTCTGCCTCTCCATCCTACATCCCATCCTTTAACACCCTCCCTAAAATCCTACATCCTTGACCAGGAGTTTAGTAATATGTCCCTAAATTGTCCTTATTATTTGGCTCAGTAATTAACTTGGTATGATTATTCTTCTCTGATGCATACACTTTACACTGTGACTGAAGATGCTATGTAAATTCAAGTTCTTAACGGAGAAAAAAATAGAAAGAAAGCAAGCATTTTTAATTAATTCTATCAATTGTAATTCCAATTATAATAATTAGGGTGTAAACATGAACAAGAAAGAGGAAATTATTGACTTATAACACATGAACAACAGTGAAATTCTCTAAACCTTATTACCTATCCCTGCACCAGGCAGACCTTCCATCTCAATCATCACTGATGGTTCAGATTCCAGGGCACTCTGCTCAGAGATGAGATTGGCAAAGGAATTGTGGACCAAATCTTCGTCAAAGCAAGAATCAGGAGAAGTAAGATCATCGTCACTGGAATTAAAAACACTGAAATTTTTCATTGGAAGTACCACTCCTATTACATTCTCAAAATAATAAAATGTTTCATGATTTCTTCTCGAGAAGCAGCTGATTTCTTGTGGCTGAAGCTAAAATCAATTGCCAACTCAAATTGAAGTGAGATCTAATTACAAAGTAATCTAGAATATTATGAGTTGGATGAATGCTAGACCCATTTATTGATGCATGATTTATGCTGTGGGGTTCTGTTGTGCCTCATGTGGTTTCATAAAATAAATATTGAGTAAACCAGACACACTCATAATGGATGAATTTGCCAACACACATTCATAAATTTTAAGTGCAAGATGTTGAAGCATTAAGTGCGAGATGTTGAAGCGATAGAGTTAGAAGCACTGAAGCAGACTGTTTGGTCCAACTTGTCCGTGCTCATCAGATATCCTAAAGTGATCTAGTCCCATTTGCCAGCATTTGGCCCAAATCCCTCTAAACCTTTCCTATACTCATGCCTTATAAACAGTGTAATGGTACAGCTTCCACCACTTCCTGTGGCAGCTCGTACCATACACACACCACCCTTTGCATGAAAAAAAGTTGCCCCTTGGGTCCCTTTCTCCTCTCACCTAGAACCTATGACCTCTAGTTTTTGACTCCCCCACCCTAGAAAGAAGACATTGGATATTGACTAGGCCAAAGAAGACAACGATGTATGAAACGACGAACCAAAAAAAAAGTTATACTGAACTCCTATAAATGCAGTTCCTTATTTTTAGGAAAAAGTTGCACAAACACCTATAGATTTTTTCTTGGTTTGGAGTGGGGGGTGTTGGAATATCGGTTAATTATACAGAAATAAATTGATGTTGTCCAAGGAATTTTGACATGTAGCTGCTTCTGGCAGCAGGATAGATAAATACATTTTTCACTGGTGTGCCAAAACGTTGTTTCTCTAGTAATTCTTCTGTCCATAAAGTCTTCTGAAATAAAGACTTACCTCCAAAAGGTCAGTCTGTCAGGTAGAGATAATTCAGCCAACAGCAGACCGGAAGTTTGCAACATTACCACAGAAAGGATGAAGACTACCACCTCTGGTGCTTAGTTAGATTTGATTGAGTTATAGGCCTCCGATTTAAATCTGATTTACACCCTGCTAGTGCACATTAATTACGTCTGTAATTTCACCACTTATCATCAATTGTCCTGGATTGGCTAACTGGATCCTTATGTACTTCAGACAGAGATGAAAAAATCAGAGTTGTTTTCTCAGTACACAGTTGCAGAAGTAATCTTGAGTCATAGTACCGCACAGAAGCAGACCCTTCGATTCAACTCGTCCATGCCGACCAGATAGCCCAACCCAATCTCGTCCCACTTGCCAGCACTTGGCCCATATCCCTCTAAACCCTTCCTATTCGTCTACCCATCCAGATGCCTTTTAAATGTTGTAATTGTACTATCCTCCACACTTCCTCTGGCAGCCCATTCCACACACGCACCACCCTCTGCGTGAAAAGGTTGCCCCTTAGGTCTCCTTTATATCTTTCCCCTCTCACCCTAAACCTATGGCCTCTAGTTCTGGGCTCCCCCACCCCAGGAAAAAGACCTTGTCTATTTATCCTATCCATGCCCCTCATAATTTTATAAACCTCTATAAGGTCACGCCTCAGCCTCCGATGCTCCAGGGAAAACAGCCCCAGCCTGTTCAGCCTCTCCCTATAGCTCAAATCCTCCTACCCTGGCAACATCCTTGTAACTCCTTTCTGAACCCTTTCAAGTTTCATAACACCCGTCCGATAAGAAGGAGACCAGAAGTGCATGCAATATTCCTAGCCAACATCCAATACAGCCTCAACATGACATCCCAACTGCTATATTCAATATTCTGACCAATAAAGGAAAGCATACCAAACACCTTCTTCACTATCCTATCTACCTGCAACTCTACTTTCAAGGAACTGTGAACCTGCATTCCCAGGTCCCTTTGTTCAGCAACACTCCCCAGGACCTTACCACTAAGTGTATACATCCTGCCCTGATATCCTTTTCCAAAATGCAGCACCTCGCACAAACGCCATCTGCCACTCCTCAGTCCATTTGGTGACTTCCTTAAGATAATCCACTTTCAAGCCAAATGAAGCCAAAATCCATGATTGGCCAAAATATCCCAACATCTTTTTGAAAATTACCTCGGTGGTTCACTTCCCTTTTCATTCAAGCATTAGCTAGGGACAAGTAGGACTTGCAAAAAGCTGAGAGGTCATTGCACCATTACCAAAACTAAATACCAAATCAAAAAGGGAGGAATTGAAAAAGACAAATTGCATTCATTCTGTGGAGCTGAAAGAACTGTGAAAACTGACGACAATAATATCAATAAAATGAGAGCACACATATTAGTATAAGAAAGGAATTTGAGGATGGAAATAAAACATGGACAAGATTTCTCATTCTCTAAGAGAGTACTTCATTCACAGCTTAAGTCTGGATGTATTGCCCAACCCAGTGATGGGGATAAGAGGAAAGACACAAGAAACAAAATGTGCAACATTTCAGGGAATGTTTATTAAAGACCTTCAGTTCAACAGATACCCTAAGGAGAAACATTCACCCTAGTTCTTACCAAAAATACATAAAACGTCAGTACAGAGTTAAAACAACCATTGCAATATTACATCACTTTTCTCCATAGAGTATCTGCTTGCAGTGACATGCTGCCATCTTGAATGAATCCAGGCCACAAAGCATTCTGTCTATAAAGCCACGTGATGTCTGGCCTATGAGATTAATAATGATCTCTTTGATGAGTGTAGTTTGATCCATACCATTATTTATAGTTGGACACTGATCTGGAATGATAATCCTACTTGATATCGTTGGAGTATCTAGAATGGACCATTTTAAAAAAAGGGAGGAGCAGCAAATACAATTTTTCACAGAAGCAGTAAGTAACTCTCCACAAAAATAAAATTACTCACCTAAACACTGGAATAGCATCAGCAGCATCTATATGTAAGTCCACACTATAAGCCATGGTGTTCAACTGAACCTTTAAGGGTTCTCAGTTTGGACAATATTAACAATAAATCAATCAACTTCTGTCACCTCTTTCAGTGAACCAATTCATAATTGTTCTGTCGCCTAATGGAAGAAAAAGGATTAAAAGGTTGGCTTAATATACGTCTGCAGATCAGAGCAAACATTTTACTACATACCAGCAGCCTGAAAAAATCAATTCAGATTATACCTCTTCTGCTCAAATTAAATTGAATTATGACTCACTTTTATATAGTGTGCTTAATCATAGAATCTCTTCAGTGCAGGTAGAGGCGATTCAGCCCATTGTGCCTGTACTGATCCTCAAAAGACCATCGCTACCAGACCCACTCAGCTAAACCTGTATCCCCACATTTACAATGGCGAATCCACCCACCCTACACATCCCTGGACACTATGGGACAATTTAGCATGGCCAATCCACCTAAACTGCGCGTCTTTGGATTGTGGAAAGAAACCAAAGCACCAGGAGGAAATCCACTCAGACACCGGGTGAATGTGCAAACTCCACGCGTGCTGTCACCCAAGGTTACAATCGAACCTTGCTCCCGGGTGCAGTGAAGCAGCAGTGCTAACCGTTGTGTCACCCATTTCAAAGAATAAAATCCCACAATACTTCAAAAGGGAAATAAAATGGACCCTGAATTAAAGAAAGTGACATGGCATTTACAAACTGTCGAAATCATCATGCTCGCTGTTGACTGTTCTACTCTCATTATGATACGCCAAAAATATTTTAGTAAATAATTGGTAATATTGTACCTCAGCAGCATGTAAAGTTACCATGGTCTGACCAAAACATAGGTCTGCTCTCTCATTAGAGAGACAACTAGTGTTGTTTAACTGGAGAATCACCACACATTAAGTGAGGGGAGTAGTTGAGGAGGAGAGTTCTTCATGGTGATCTCAGCCTGTGCAGGAATTGAACCCACGCTGTTGACATCACTCTGCATCATAAACCAGCTGTCCGCCAACAGAGCTAACTGATTCCTAGTAGCATGTACATTGCATGAAAGCACCACATTCACATCAGGACATTGATGAAATTTTTTAAATAAACATGTTCAACTAATTGAATACTTTTGTACCTTTTTTTGACACTCTGAAAACAAAACACAATGTGACATCAATGATGGAATATATGTCTTGTCCTTATATAACAGATACTCAGTAAATACAAGAGATCATGAAAAAATGTGAAAATATTTGTGAAGCTTTCATGAATGTAGAGCTATTTTACTCACTTTCTCAAAGTAATATTACTTGAGAATGAGACATTCAACAATTTTACAGAGATAACAGTCACGTTTTGCAGTAGAAATAAAGTGAGGTTATCAGAAATTCAATTCATAAAATGTCCATTACAGCCAACGGTGGTGACTGCATGTGGAATTAAAACTGGGTAGCAGGTGAATGCCAAATTATTTCTTCAACTCCTCCTGAAATTGCATTATACCATATTCTCATTAACATTCTGCATTGAAATATATGGAACATGAAATTGGGATCCTCACACAACAGATATTTAATAAATTAGCCACAGTCACCACTTAAATGAAAGTAAATTATTTAATAATTCTCTGATAATACCAGCCAATCTCTCTACCACTGAAAATTCACTTCGACAAAAATGAAGACTTTCAATTGTTCAGATTTTAAAAATTGAAATCTCTCTCTTAATGCCATCTTTCGTCCCCCTCCTCACTTCACTTTCTGATTTAATGTTGAATTGAAAGATTCTCCCCAGCACATCCTGGTTCAGACTGTGTTGTCACCAATGAGTCTGTAACACCCCCTCACCCCCCGAGACTGGCCAAGGAGAAGAATATAGACTGCTTTGTTCACATGTCACAACCTCCTGCAGAGACGCTGTGCCATTTTGACTCTCCAATTCTAATTTTACAGCCAAATATGAAAACTACACTCAATAATGACCAATTAGCACTAAACAGCCAATTTCCTTGACTGCTGCTATTTTGATTCTAGGCAAACAAACACACTGAATCTGTATTTCTCGTTCTTTTTCAAATACTTCCAAGTCATTTCCCAGAGTGTGTGTAGTCCTACAAAAATAATCTCTACTCTAGCAACCAAAAATAAATCTGGAATTTTCGACATGGTTTGTATTTTCAATTGTCATAGTTATTTATAATTATTATTTAAATTAAACATTTTAAAGATATACCATGCTATTTTAAATTATATTTAGTGTCAAGTAAATGAGGAAGTAACAAAGTCATCATTAAACTTCTTTCACTAACCAACAGGTTGCAAATATAAAACACAAAAACAATTAGCTTGAAGATTACTTACACACCAACATTATGGCCTCACTCAATTAAAGCAAATAACATAAAAATTGCTAGAAATGACCAAACATTTAATTGCTTTCAGTATTTGAGAGTGAAATATCAGAGCAGCAGAAACCAAAACAACTGTCTTAAAGTTACAGCAGGAAATCCTTACTAGTTGCAGAAAAATAACCAACTGTGTGACTTCCTGCTGTTATCTGATCTGCTACCTCTTTTTGAGTGTAATGATACCTACAAGTCTTTGCAGCATTTCTCATGTTCTTACATTTTGTCTGGTAAATGTACCAATCATCTCTAAATTTAAATGCTGCGCAATTCATAGATTATAAATTGGGATTCCAAAAAAACAAAGATCAAACTTACAGAATAGTTTATTGGTGATAAATGTAAAACAAAGGAATTCATTTGGTAACTTGAACAAATTAGTTGATTCGATAATTGGCTTTTGTCCATTTTCTCAGACACCCATTCAGATGTTGTGAGCTGATGTCTCCACTTCAGTTGGCCTCTGCCAAACTTCTGCCTAAACAGCTGATCCCAAGTTAACAAATCCAGAAGCAGCACAATAGCCCTGTAGACATAACCCACGGCAATTTCACTTTCCCCATTTCCCTATCACAATGTGGTTAAAATTCACTGTGAGGGATTGGATTTGCTCTTTACCCTGCTGACACATTATGGTGGCATTTTCCAGACAGGCTGCAAAATGATACAGAACTTGTAAATTGAATTGGGCTCATAATTAGGAAAATGTATTTTCTTATCTCATTACATTGTCTATAGGGTTCTTTGAAACCAACAATAGTGATTTACTTCAATGCTCTCATGAGAACAGACCCATACAATCAAAGTTACACCCATACTGTGCTATTTACATATAATTCCCATTTTTTTAAAAATCAGGAAATGTCTAAATTGCTGCACTCAAATGGAACACATATCTGATCAGCAAAGTGAACATGGCGAAATTCTAAGATGTAAAATTGGACAACAGTTTAACTTTTAAACCCAATTCATTTTGCCTGTCCATAAAAGACACAAAGAATGTGAATAACATACACACCACTAGGTGGTGCACTAAAACAGATTACTAATGTGACATCTCTCACACATGCAATATCTAACTAGGAATTGGAGAAAAATGTGCACCTTGAACTGGTTTTTGGTAAGAATGATGACCCCAAATCATTGAAAAAACTGGATTTTAAAATATATTTATATGAAACAAACCATAATACTGCAGCCTGTATAAAGTGCAACTTTTATCTTTCACAGTGACTAAAAATGGGAAACTCTCTACTCTCCCCATACATCATGAGAAGGATAAATTATAATGATTTGCATTTGCTTAGTAAACCTTTTTAATACTAGCTTGGGTTTAATATCAGACTGAACAAGACCATTCTGCCAAAAATAATCACTTTGTGCAACTGCAAGCAAACTTGAGGCAATTTATTATAAAATAATTAGTCACAATTCCAGGCAAGCTGAAAACCAGTCTGATCGAGACACCCTACAAAGGCATGAATTTCAGACTTTCTAACAGCTAGCAATTAGTACAGCAACTAACTTTATAGTTTCCACATGGCCATTTTCAAACTCACCTTTAAAAGTGAAACCTATCACATAGTAAATCCAAGTACCTGAGCACTTGATGCCAGTGGATTAACCCTCTGTCCTTTCACATGTCTAGAGTCTCTGTTGGCAGCCAAAGTTTGATGTAAAATAGGTTTGTGCAATCTCAGCTAGTTTCAAAATAGAAACTACATGGATGACTGCAGTGAGAAATTAAAATATCCTGCTAGCAAGGAGCTTTTCCTGAGATTTGGTCTGGACTTACACAGTTGGATCAAAATCAAAGATACTTTGATAATCTGTGCAATGTCTGACCTAGATATACCGAAACCATTGTGTGAAGTAGGAGCACAGCAAGAATTTTTACAAAAGTAATGAAACATTGTGTGGCAAACCTCCGCATGGTAAGAAGGATGTGATTGCATTAGAGAAGGTGCAGAGGAGGTTCACTAGGATATTGCGTGGGCTGCAGCAATCCAACTAAGAAGAGAGATTCGATGTCTTGGGACAGCTTTCCTCAGAGCAAAGAAGGTTGAGGATATTTGACAGAGGCGTGCAAAGTTCTGAAGGGCCTCGACAGCACAGATAGGGAGAAATGTTTCCCTTTTGTAGAGGGATCAATAACCAGCGACGATAGGCAAGGAACAGGAGGTGTAAGAGGAGATTTTGGGGGAGTAAAACTCAAGCAGAGGATTGTAACTATCCAGAACACACTGCTTAAAAGGATGGTAGAGGCAGGAACTTCCAAGACATTAAACACCTTTTAGTTATACACTTGAAATACCATAGCATACAAGACTATGAGCCAAGTGTAGTAAACTTAGAACAGGTGAATGTTTGATGACCAACATGGACATGATGGTCAGAAGGACCTCTGTCTATTTGTAAAAACTCAATGACTTTATAACCTTACAGTAATAAGAAAAAGAAGAAAACACCAGAACCCAACAAGTTACATCTAATGATCCTGAAGTAAATGAAAGAGTAATAAATACCACAAAAGCTCTCTCTCAGGGTTCAAGAGAGTGCATGCATGCCTGAGAACTGGAGAGTGACCAAAGGTTACTTATTTCAAAAAGTGCTTTAGATTAGATTCCCAACAGTGTGGAAACAGGCCCTTCAGCTCAACAAGTCCACACCGACCCTCTGAAGAGTAACCAACTTCCCTCTGGCTAATGCACCTAACACTACAGGTAATTTAGCATGGCCAATCCACCTGACCTGCACATTTTTGGACTGTGGGAGGAAACTGGATCACCCGGAGGAAACCCACACAGACACTGGGAGAATGTGCAAACTCCACATAAACAGTCACCCAAGGCAGGAATCGAACCTGGGTCCCTAGTGCTCTGAGGCTGCAGTGCTAGCCACTGAGCCACTGTGCTGCCTGATGTGGGATATGGGTAATTACAGGCTACTTAAGAGAACATTTTTCACAGCTATATACAGAATCGCTGAGTAAACAGAAAGGAAGATTGCAATCGAGTATCGCCTTCAGGCAGGCGGCGGTTTGAACAGATGGAAGAAATGCAGTGGATGTTGTGTACATGGACTTTAGCAAATCTTTGAGTCAAAGCATAATACAGGAAATGATAAGGAATATGGAAACAGAGAAAGGACAACTCATTGGTTTAAAAACTGATCAGGAAATAGAATAGTAGTTTAACTTTTCTGAGTGGTTGGATGTGGTTAAGGGTTCCTACAAGATCCTGAACTGAGATCCCTTGTCTTCATTGCATACCAATGATTTGAATGCAGGATCAGATGAAGTAGTGTTGATAGTAAAGCAGAAAACATAACAAATAATTGATCATTTGATGAATAGTAGCCTTCCCTAACCTAGGAGTGCCCTATTACCAAAGATCCACATGCCTGGTCCACACTGACTTCTCATTGGAGAAAATGACTGAATCATGCAAATAAAAATACAAACACTTTCAAAAGATAACTAACCAATTTAATTTCTGCATTAATTATACTTCTGTGGAAACGATTTCCGTAATAAGCTTCAGGTATTTCTTTTTATTAAAACTGCCTACCATCAATACTTAAAAATGTGGAATCAGCTGAATTTTAATTTTATGTGAAGTTGCCAAACCCTTCTGCATCCTTGTATAGCAGAGTTGGTCAGAACATGCAGTTGTAGTGACAATCAGATCAGCTATTATCTTACTGAATGGTACAGTACACTATAGGGACTGAACGGCCTAATTCAGATGTTTGTTCACTGCATTTAAAGAAGAAAAACAGCATTTTCACTTTGTATCACTTCTGTTCTTATTAACTGGCCTTCCATTGCTATTTTCATAATGTTTTCTTATATTTTTTGTTAACCCTCCCATTTCCATCATTTTTTTTTATCTTCCCTCTCATTTAACTGAAAATATTCCTTCTGAAATAGAGAAATGGCAATGTACAAAATAAAAAAACACAGCTAAAACTTGAAAATGCTCCATGTAGATCTACTTGACAAATGTGTTCTTTCAAATCCTTTGGAATAGGTTAGAACCAAAAGATTGGGCTGGTTTTTGTGGTTGGGGCAAAGCCACCGACTTTTAAGAAAACGGTCCACAACAAATTTGCAAACTCTAAGAGGAAACTTTGGTTTCCTTGTTGTCAGTTTATTTCAACCATAAATTTAAGGGAACATAACAGGGATGTAGCAGCAATGATGTTAGCAAGCAGACTTGAGCAGCCAATCACATTTAAGTATTCTTATAGGTAGCTTGTCAGGAAATATAAGCCCCTGAATCCCCACATTTAGAATTTTAACATTATTTTTATGACAGAATAATGAGTTGAACATGTAAATGAAATTAACGAATGACGGATTTGAAATAATTTATCAGAATGGAGGAACTTGACTTGTAGGAAATTTGAAACACTCTTTTCCAAGGTGATGGTGTTCAGCAGTAATTTGCAAACTTAATACACTATTAAAAGCCCAGCTAAAGCTCATTCAACAAAGTAGAACTTTGTCTTCCATAGGGAAGGTAACGTTAAGAGATAAAACTTCATCCGCAATGCAAACCAATTTTGATAAAATCAAAACCAGCTTTATTGTTCCCACCTCAAAAAAAAAGTCACTCGCTAGCAGTTATCACATCTGAAGCAAGGACTTCCCAACTGGGCAGGCAGAAGGGATTAGTTTTTACTGGCATCAGATTCGGCACAACATTGTGGGCTGAAGGACCTGCTCCTATGCTGTACTATTTGATGTTTGATGACACAAGGGCACAAAAGGTGCCATTCAAGAACGCAAAGGGTGGGGAGGCATGAGAGCAATTTAAGAACTCCAGGGGTTGACTGGTGGGTGCTGCCTTTTCAAGGGCTTTAATCATAACAGGAATCAGCTTTAAAAGATCTTCCCATTCAAACACACCCACTATTACAAAAGGAACCGCACAAATGTTAGCACTCAGTCCGAGTTCCACCATTGCTTCCTGGAGTTCATGACACCAAAATTGCATCTTGTGACCAAGAGTATAGGAAGAACAAAGAACTAAGCTGTCGAAAGATTATGTGCAACATTTTGTTATGTTGGAATTACCAATAGAAAAATTAATAACCAAAACTTTGGTTTTATATTCATTCACAGGATGTTGTATCATGGCCATGAATGCCCCAGTTAAGAGTCAATCATATTCCTGTGGGTCTGGAGTCACATGTATGGCAGTTTCCTTCCCCAAAGGACATTAACAAATCAGTTGGGGTTTTCCCCCCCAACAGTTGACAATGGTTCATGGTCATCAATAGACACTTAATTCCAGATTTTTACTGAATTCAAATTCCACCATCTGCCGTGGCAGGATTCAAATCCAGGTACCCAGAACATCGCCTGGCTCTTCAGGTTACTAATCTAGCGATAATGCCACTAGCTCATTGCAACCCCATATTAAAACAAACATTTCTGAATATAATTATATTCTTCCGTAACAAAGTTTTAACAATGTTCCGGAAGGTTGGTTTTTAATTGGTTTTCACATAACTTACCTGTTATGGATAAAATCAATTCATAGAATGTCTTATGGAGATGAGAAATGTCAGACTAACAATTATTTCAACATCAGCATCATTTTCCAAACAACTTTGATGAATTCAAGTGCATCAATGAATTAGAATCAACTGTACCAGATCTACAGATAAACATGTGGATATCTTAAAAATAGCATCTATTGTCCATACAACAGTGTACAGCATGAGTGCTTGAGGACTTTGCACAGTTTTATTAAAAATGGGCTGCAGCTCAAGGCATGAAGAACCTTTACAGTAAATCCTCAAATATATAAAAAAAACTGGGGTTCCTGATGAAGAAGCAGTGCTCCGAAAGCTAGTCATAGAGTCTTAGAGAGCTACAGCATGGAAACAGACCCTTTGGTTCAACCCGTCCATGCAAACAGATATCCCAACCCAATCTAGTCCCACCTCCCAGCACCCGGCCCATAGCCCTCCAAACCCTTCCTATTCATATACCCATCCAAATGGCTTTTAAATGTTGTAATTGTACCAGCCTCCACCACTTCCTCTGGCAGCTCATTCCATACACTTACCACCCTCTGCATGCAAAAGTTATCCCTTAGGTCTCTTTTAGATCTTTCCCCTCTCACCCTACACCTATGCCCTCTAGTTCTGGACTCCCTGACCCCAGGGAAAAGACTTTGTCTATTTATCCTATCCATGCCCCTCATAATTTTGTAAACCTCTATAAAGGTCACCCCTCAGCCTCCGACACTCCAAGGAAAACAGCCCCAGCCTGTTCAGCCTCTCCCTGTAGCTCAAATTCTCCAACCCCAGCATCATCCTTGTAAATCTTTTCTGAACCCTTTCAAGTTTCACAATATCTTTCCGAAAGGAAGGAGACCAGAACTGCATGCAATATTCCAACAGTGGCCTAACCAATGTCCTGTACAGCCACAACATGACCTCCCAACTCCTGTACTCAAAACTCTGACCAATAAAGGAGAGCATATCAAACGCCTTCTTCACTATCCTATCTACCTGCGACTCCACTTTCAAGGAGCTATGAACCTGTGCTCCAAGTTCTCTTTGTTCAGCAACACTCCCCAGGACCTTACCATTAAGCATATAAGTCCTGCTAGGATTTGCTTTCCCAAAATGCAGCACCTCACATTTATCTGAATTAAACTCCATCTGCCACTTCTCAGCCCATTGGCCCATCTGGTCCAGATCCTGGTGTAATCTGAGGTAACCTTCTTTGTTGTCCACTACACGTCCAATTTTGGTGTCATCTGCAAACTTACCAACTTCTTACTGAGATATTTATATCATTGATGATATGAATATCTCAGTAAGAAGCCCAGCAATCACTTCTCTATCTTCCCACAGAGCTCTCGGATTCACCTGATCTGGTCCTCGGGATATATCCACCTTCATGCACATCAAGACATCCAGCACTTCCTCCTTTGTAATATGGACATTTTTCAAAATGTCACCATCTATGTTCCTACATTCTATATCTTTCATATTCTTTTCCACAGTAAATACAGCAAAATACCCGTTTCGTATCTCTCCCATTTTCTGCAGCTCCACAAAAAGGCCGCCTTGCTGATCTTTGAGAGGCCTTATTCTCTCCCTAGTTACTCTTTTGTCCTTATTGTATTTGTAAAAACTCTTTGGATTCTCCTTAATTCTATTTGCCAAAGCTATCTCATGACCCAATTTTGCCCTCCTGATTTCCCTCTTAAGTATACTCCCACTGCCTTTATACTCTTCTAAGGGTTCACTCGATCTATCCTGTCTATACCTGACATATGCTTCCTTCTTTTTCTTAACCAAACCCTCAATTTCTTTAGTCATCCAACATTCTCTATACATACCAGCCTTTCCTTTCGCCGTAACAGGAATATACTTTCTCTGGATTCTCGTTATCTCATTTCTGAAGGCTTCCCATTTTTAAGCCGTCCCTTTACCTGCGAACATTTGCCTCCAATCAGCTTTAGAAAGTTCTTGCCTAATTCCATCAAAATTGGCCTTCTCCAATTTAAAAGTTCAACTTTTAGATCTGGTCTATCCTTTTCCATCACTATTTTAAATCTAATAGAATTATGGTCGCTGGCCCCAAAGTGTTCTCTTACTGACACCTCAGTCACCTGCCCTGCCTTATTTCCCAAGACTAGGTCAAGTTTTGAAACTTCTCAAGTAGGTACATCCACATACTGAATCAGAAAATTGTCTTGTACACATTTAACAAATTCCTCTCCATCTAAACCCTTTATACTATGGCAGTCCCGGTCTATGTTTGGAAAGTTAAAATCCCCTACCATAACCACCCTATTATTCTTACAGATAACTGAAATCTCCTTACAAATTTGTTTCTCAATTTCCCTCTGACTTTTAGGAGGCCTATAATATAATCCCAATAAGGTGATCATCCCTTTCTTATTTCTCAGTTCCACCCAAATAACTTCCCTGGATGTATTTCCGGAAGTATCTTCCCTCAGTACAGCTGTAATGCTATCCCTTATCAAAAATGCCACTCCCCTCCCCCCCTTCTCTTGCCTCCCTTTCTATCCTTGCTGTGGCATTTGTATCCTGGAACATTAAGCTGCCAGTCCTGTCCATCCCCGAGTCATGTTTCTGTAATTGCTATGATATCCCAGTCCCATGTTCCTAACTATGCCCTAAATTCATCTGCCTTCCCTGTTAGGTCCCTTGCATTGAAATAAATGCAGTTTAATTTATTAGTCCTACCTTGTCCCTGCCTGCCCTGACTGTTTGATTCACTTTTGTTCTCAACTGTACCAGTCTCAGGTTGATCTCTTTCCTCACTATCTCCCTGGGTCCCAACCCCCCACCTTACTAGCTTAACTGCTTCCAAATACAGTAAACCTGTTGGACCATAACCTGGTGTTGTGTGATTTTTAACTGTATATTTTAAATGATATTTGAATAACATTTAATTTTTAATTACATTTAAAATGCAAAGATACCTTTTTGAAGATCAATGCTAACCAATTCTATAGTAGTTATTTCTTACTTCATTGCTCTACCAGTAGTGGCATTATTCCTTCAGTTGCCTAGGCCCTAAGCTCAGGAATTCTCTCTTGTAAACCTCTCCACCAGTCTTTCTTCATTCAAGATGCTACTTAAAAGCTAATCTTTGACAAAGATTTTGGGCATCAATCCAAAAAGCTGCTTACGTTCCTCAGTTTCAATTAGTGTTTGATCATGTTCCTGTAGAGGCACGTTAGAATATGTGGTGACGTTAAAAGGTGCTGGATAAATGCAAGTTTTTGTTTACTCAAATCCCAAAAAAATGGCGGCTCAGGAATTTTGTATTTTTACCTTCTTGGATACAATAAACTTATGAAGCACTTGGACTTAAAACGATACTGCAGTTTAAATAAATTCTTTGTTTTCAGTAAATGTCTCCCTTCCTTCGATGTCTGGGTATGTCAGAGTATAGTCTATTTCCTGTCCTGTGTTTGTCAATATGCTGTTTTAGGATGCATCATCGTGCTTCTTGAACAGGGGAGTTGTGATGACTCAGCACATATCTCTCAGTATTCATCAGGCTGACTGTTTATGATTTTAAAATCCATCCTCTGCGTTGGTTAGATTACAGCTGCAGTCGGTGCTGACACAGTAAGATAAGATTTCCTGCTGAAATAGGAAACAAAAGTTACTTTTTTATAATTCCTGAGATACAGTTTCTAAGTGTTATATGTACTGTATTGTTCCAGCTAGAAACAAGTATGAATTCGATTGAAATGGGATGTTTTTAATAAAGTGCTGATAAGGCAAAATAGTAGATTGGTTTCTCACTCCACAGGCACTATTTGATCGACTGGTTTCATCCAACACTTGTGTTGCTTTGCAATTTTAATGTTAAGAATGACTTGTTCACCCCAAATAACCTAACAAATCTATGGATTGCAACATGAGACACATTTAAAAAGATAATGACATGCCATGACAGATAGGGCATTAATAATTAAGCTTTTATGACCTACCTGACACTCCTTTTATTAACACACTCACCCTAGTTTCTGTGTGGTTTTACAGGACACAGGGCAGCACAAAGTGCTGAAGTGATGACAAAGAGACAGAGTATTCAAATCAAACATCCAAAAAGTAAAACTTTCAAAATCGGCCTGGATGACAATGATGTTATTATTTTCTCCATTAGAATAGAAGAACTGAATTTTACAGCTGCCTGACATCCTGTTCAAACTTGAAGTAATGAACCCCCTCTATATCCCTGTTTACTTGCAAATATTAATGCAGAAATGAAAGCACACTCAACTGTTTTTACCTTTTTGCATGGCTTGGCTGAAGATGTTGGAAAGAATTAAACTTATCCTTTTGCTCATCCATGCTTTTTCATCAGCACTTCTAATTCTGTTCAGTTTTATCTTTGTTGTTCTTTTTTCCCCCTTCTTTCTCCACTACATCATGTTTGGTGCATTGACATCAGGGCATCCTCATGCAGCAAAGCTGCTCTAGTAGCTTACAAGAGCCATGATGCAGTCAGTCCTCCCTCCTCCACAATTATATTCCAATCCAAATAAGAACAAAGAGCATATTAAATCATAGAATCTCTACAGGACAGAAAGAGGCCATTCGGCCCATCAAGTCCGCACCAACCTTCCATAAAGCATCCCAACCCAGATTCAGCCTCTCACCCCATTCCCAAAACCTTGCACTCCCCATGGCTAACCCACCTAACCTACACATTCCCAGACACTATGGTGCAATGCAGCATGGCCAATCCACCTAACCTGCACATCTTTGGACTGTGGGAAGAAACTGGAGCACCCACAGGAAGCCCACATGGACATGGAGAGAATGTGTAAACTCCACACAGATAATAGCCCAATTTTTGGGGGTGAGAGATGGGGGAAATCAAACCCAGGTCTCTCATGCTATGAGGCAGAAGTGCTAACCACTGAACCATCATGCCTCCCTAATGTTGTATTTCCATTTTCCACAGAGATCAACCTTAAGGCCTCTCTCACTAATGTTTTTCTACAGTCTAGGCTGAATGGTTAATGAGCCGGTCAACTCCAGGGTTCACAATAAATTACTGTACAAAGGGTTTAACCTATTTAGTTTCTGGAATATTGTGTGACTTGCTGCACCTCCTGGTGCACAGCTGAAATAAATCAAGCATTTCTGTTAATATTTCAATAACTCTCCAAACTCTAAGTCTTCCCAAGTAAAAAACAAGAAACTCAAGTGATAGCAGACTTTACGACGACAGAAACTGTGAATTTGTTTATGCAACAGGCAGAATTATATTGCTCTTTAATATGCCACTCATACAGCATTATTGATTTATGTGCTTCAAAGCCAGTCACACTGCAGTACACTTATCTAAAGTAGAAACAAAATCTGTGCTGGACTCTCTGAAGCCCATGACTTGAAAAAGGGAAAGGCCAACAAATTTGTATTGACACCACCTTTTGTTACAACCAACAAATATCTCTGAAAGAATTTATGCAATGAATCACTTGACAAAATTATCGTCATTGTAGTAACACAAAACACAGCAGTCAATTTGAACAGAGCAAAGTCCACAGATAGCACAATGAACAGGTAATCGGCATTTATGATATTGATTGAGGGCTAAATATTGGACAGAATAGTGAGGTATCTCCCCTACACTACCCTGCCATAGAGTCTTCCACATTCAGCTGAACAGATAGGGCAGAACAGGGGCAGGATGGTGGCTCAGTGGTTAGCACTGTTGCCCTACAGCGCCAGGGGCCTGGGTTCCATTCCAGCCTCGGGCAACTGTCTGTGTGGCGTTTGCACATTCTCCCCATGTCTGTGGGGGGGTCTCCTTCCACAGTCCAAAGATGTGCAGGTAGAATGGCTCTGCTAAATTGCCCCATTTATTGTTCAGGGATGTGTAGATTAGGTGGATTAGCCATGGGAAATGCAGGGTTACAAGGATAGGGTGCGATGTTCTTTGGATAGTCGGTGTGGACTCATAAACTGAACGGTCTGCTTCCACACTGTTAGGATTTCATAATGGTTCTATGGGATAGATGGGGCTGTGGGATTTAATGTCTCAACCTAAGAATGACACATCAGAGCGAGTGCAGAACAGCAGCGTCAGTTTTGTGCTCATGCCCCAGGGTAGAGTTTGTACCTGGAGTTGTGTCTTAAGGCAAAGATGATACCAACTGACCCACAGTTGACAGTGAAGTTTAGAAAAGCTCAGAAAAAGCAAAATATTTCCAATATTTGTAATTCAGCGTGCAATTCCATCATTCAATGGTATATGCCTTTGTCTTAGTCTGGCACACAAGTCTTCACTTGGAACTCTGTTAACACCGAAGAAGTCACGCTTCTGCAAAATCACGGAAGAATCAGTAATAGTTCAGAGATACAGAGGCCGGGGTGGTGGATGAATTCCAAGTCTGCTTGACACAGTCATTTTTAGAGAGAAAAATAACAGCAAACATTAAGCTTGAACTGGAATTTTTACCAGTGCATAATGAGAAATGATGAAATTATCAAGTTTTAGATTAGATTACTTACAGTGTGGAAACAGGCCCTTCGGCCCAACAATTCCACACCAACCTGCCGAAGCGCAAATCACCCAGACCTATTCCCTTACGCTTACCCCTTCACCTAACACTATGGACAATTTAGCATGGCCAATTCACCTAACCTGCACATTTTTGGACTGTGGGAGGAAACCGGAGCACCCGGAGGAAACCCACGCAGACACGGGGAGAATGTGCAAACTCCACACAGACAGTTGCCGGAGGCAGGAATTGAACCCGGGTCTCTGGTGCTGTGAGGCAGCAGTGCTAGCCACTGTGCCACCGTGCCACCCACGTTCTGTGCACATTTAAGCCAGAGTATATTAGATCTTTGTGTTTCCCATGTTGACTGTTTTAAATCACCAACCTCAAATCACACCGGAATATTTTTGAACAGGTCACAACAGAAATCCCATGGACTGTTAAAATAACATGGGACTTCTTTCCAAATCTGATGACCCAGAGACTGCTGAAACTAAAGAGGTCTTCAATTGGAATGGAGCCCTTTCTCCCTCTAACCTGAACCTGCTTCTGACTCGGCCTCTTTCTCTCGGAGGTCATAAAAAGCCAACTTAGTAAACACTTCGGCAATTATTTCCCCAGGTTGATTGCATTGTCAGTCTGCTTAAGTCACATATTTCCTGGAAATGTTATTTTCAACTATTAAAGATGACTTGGACCTTAATGTAAAGCCACATTCACAGAATTCAAACTACAAATCTATTTGTCTGTGCTTTAAGAGCCCAAATCCCCAAATTATGTTATAGACCTTGCTCTACATTAAAACAAATATTGAACCAAATGATTAAAATAACTAATAGCATATTTTAGACACATTTAGTTTGCTGCAAGCACCATAAGTAATTGTACAGAATTGATTTGCCTCCTTTACATCAGTTTTAGCAGCTGGTTTGTATTAAAACAGCAGCTGCAAGAGGGTGGGAGAACTCAATATACATACATCCCCAGAGTGGAATAATCTAAATAATTTTACCCAACTTTTCTCATTTAGATTTCAAATCTATTAGAGGACAAAAGAAAAACTGCCGTTAAGTCCAAACTGTTCAAATGGAAAATTTCAGAACAAAACACTATATTTAAAAGAACTTTCTAAACATAGGTTGCAATAATGGAGGGAGGCTTGCCTTGTCAAGGAGATGTCAGTTATGAGTCAGTGATCATTATCTGTGTTGGCAGATAGTTACTGCAACATACATATTCCTTCAATAGGTTTTGTAAAGGGTGCTATTCTGAACCACTTTGTTGTGGCAGAAACACTCATCTTTCATGCAGATGACTTTTGCAAAAAAACAGTTTTCTTACATTGTTTCCATGCAAGGAAACATACATTCTCAATATATATTTATTTCTTTATCTTTTTAGCCTAATAAGCCTGATTTTCCTTACTTAAAAGAAGGAGTTTCACTTCTCATTAAAGGTTTGCTGTCTGTCTCATGGACAAACACCATATTTGATTAGTTTCTTACAAGAGCCAAACATGTTCAATTAGCATGCCAAATATTCACAATTGATTGCCTAATAAATAATCTTTCAGTAGAAAGCAAGCTGAAACATCAAACTAGCAACTGGCATTTACATGTTCAGCCTCTGGGCACTATAAAATATTTGGCTTAACACTAACATCACAGTTCAACTCAGATGGTGACATTTAAAATCCAAGAAGTTAGTCTTCAGGTAATTGTGTGCGTTTTCCAATAAAAAATGCATGTCACAGTTTTAGTTGGTTAGTTTTAATCAATTTCTCATCCAAAACCCCCATGCTTTTGATGCAATAAATTGTGTTGACACTGAAAGATAAGCATTTTCATTAGTTTTAGAAAGACGTCAATTTTCTTTTTCAAAAAAGCATAGACCTGCACCAATTGATATACAATGTGTCATACAATACAGCCTGCTTTTAGTCTCTTTGACAGGATTAATATCTTTCCAATATTCATACAAACAGTTGACACCACTATTCCACTTTCAGGAACTGTCGTTAGCATCATTTTGCACTATTCTTGAGCCAACTGTCCTAACTGACCCTCCCAATGCCTCGGCTTACAGAGTGACTATCAGTGAATCATTTGATTTCTACAAGTGGCAGGAAGGATGGTGATGCAATACACAAATATTATTGAGTTATTGTGTCCTTAATAGCTCACAAGCGAAAAGTGAGTGTTACCTGTGTCATTTAGTATCAGGACAAAGTCAATGATTATTATTCATTATTATTCACTCATTATTATTCACTGATGATATCAGAGCTTCCCCACTCCTTGTTTTTTTTTCCCTCCCCCCCCGCTCATGTCGTCTGCTCACAGGTGTCCTCCCGTTTCTCAGTATTTTTTGCACAACAGCTGCTGGCCGAAACCATGAGTAGAGATACTCAACAACAGGAGACTAAACTAAATAGGTTTAATACAATAACATTTCCAGACCTTACAAGATCAGATCTCAAGACAGTGATCCAACAAGTTTTGCCACCCTGCTTTCAGCTGTAACAGGTCTAGCCTAGGCATGCTTTTGGGAAGTGCAGACTTGTTGAGGATCTGTAGCATGCTCTCATCATCACTGGCGGGTAACTGCAGGAAAGCAAAAAGTGCTTAGGTTTAGGGCCTCATCAGGAATTGCTGGAAGGTGTGAATGCAAGGGAATCACCAACTAATAGATCTGTAACCTAGCCTTAAAACAAAAGGGTTATATTTGTTACCCAAAGGGTTTATGCTGCAAAAGAAATAAATTAAAAATAAAGTTCAGGTTTCAGATGCCAAAGTTCTTGATGATTTTTGCTCAGTTTTGTTTTATTCTTTTCATCAATTTTGGTTCGGAGCTATGAACTGGGAACTGTGAGATAAAGATGACTTTTAACACAAGCTGTTACTGGCAATCAAAAAGACAAAAAGCTTTTATTTATTCACGAGACTAGGCCTGGAAGTAAACCGCACACTGGTTCTTGATCAAAGATTTCTGTAGATGCTTCATCACCACAGAAGAGCATAATGTTTAAACAGACAGCAAAAGTTGGCTATTAATGAGGTCATTACCTGGGATTAGCTGCAGCAAGTCCGGAAACGACCTTATTTTCAAGCATATGGCAAATGTTGAATGGGAACTGGGACCTCATGGAGGAGATGGTCAGTAAGTCAGAGACAGGTCAGAGTTGGAATTGGGTTTTAGACTGTATTTTCTGTGAGAATGAATCTGACTGCTGATATTACAGCATGGAGACAGCATGGCTCCCTGTCTAACCTCTCATGAACAGTTCTTCAAAGCTCAGAGAAGAGAAAACCAAGTTATAATTATTACTGCCTTTTTTGGAGAGAACTGCAAAATTGACCCTGATCAGCATCGTCAGAAAAATCAACAGAGAAACCATCATTTACTCCTGTGGAACAAGCCAACAAGAAAACCACTTAATAATCTGGTCAGTTTTGTTACTTGCTTTTGTGCATCTTTTGTGCAGCAGGTCAGGCAGCATCCAAGGAACAGGAGAATCGACGTTTCGGGCATAAGTCCTTCTTCAGGAATGAGGAAAGTGTGTCCAGCAGGCTAAGATAAAAGGTAGGGAGGAGGGAATTGGGGGAGGGGCTTTGGAAATGCGATAGGTGGAGGGAGGTCAAGGTGAGGGTGATAGGCCAGAGTGGGGTGGGGGCGGAGAGGTTAGGAAGATGATTGCAGGTTAGGAAGGCGGTGCTGAGTTCGAGTGCAGGTTAGGAAACCTGCAATCATCTTCCTGACCTCTCCGCCCCCACCCCACTCCAGCCTATCACCCTCACCTTGACCTCCCTCCACCTATCGCATTCCCAAAGCCCCTCCTCCAAGTCCCTCCTCCCTACCTTTTATCTTAGCCTGCTGGACACACTTTCCTCATTCCTGAAGAAGGACTTATGCCCGAAACGTCGATTCTCCTGTTCCTTGGATGCTGCCTGACCTGCTGTGCTTTTCCAGCAACACATTTTCAGCTCTGATCTCCAGCATCTGCAGCCCTCACTTTCTCCTCCTTAATTATTCACAAGTCTGATTAGAAACCAATGGAGGTCAATTTTGAGGCCCCTTGAAGGTATTAATTTTACTGAGTTGTGATTACAGAATAGAAAGGCTGATTTGGTTCATGTATCTGAGACCTCTGAGCTGGCATGAATTTTCCTCTCAATATGTAGTGTCAACCTGCTGAGAATTTCCAGCGGGATTCTGTCTTAATTTCAGAAACCCAGGATCTCCTGTACATTGTTTTATATTATATGAAAATGTTTTTAAAACAAGGGAAAAATGAAAATAGCTGCCATTTCAGTCAGAGGTTTTAAATAGGGGTCACATTTTAAACGAGAGCACAATTCAGACTATGTTGGATCTTGGTCTAACCCATAGTTAACGACTACCCTCAAAACAGGCAACAAAGCACAAACACAAAAAACAGTAATTTCTGGACCGTGCATATAACATCTCTGAAGATAACAGATTCAACTGTAAGAAGTAATAATTGTTGCTAACCCAGTCCAATCTTCAACCACCCCAACTTTTCTAGGGTCTTCCCAGCGTATTCCTATGTAAAACAATAGATAAATCAATTTTTACACTGTTCTCAATGGCTCCAAATACGCCATCCAGGTCATAAATAAATTTACCTGTAACTCCTTCCACCTTACAAATTTTTCTGGATATGAAGGAAACCATAGAGCAATTTTTCACTCAGAGAGTAGTAGGGGCATGGAATGCACTGCCTGCAACAGTAATAGACTCGCCAAATTTAAGGGCATTTAAATGGTCATTGGATAGGAATATGGACAAGAATGGAATAGTGTAGGTTAGATGGGCTTTAGATTAGTTTCACAGGTCGGCGCAACATCGAGGGTCGAAGGGCCTGTACTGCGTTGTAATGTTCTATGTGAAGCATTTAGAGAGCCATTGCAGACTCAACAGGTCTCTTTCACCACCATAAAGATTGTGTGATCGTGTGTCTGAACACCCCATTTTTGTGCACACTACCTCAAATGTAATCTCACATCGCCACTATTCCCACACCGATCTTCTCATTTCTCCAGCCCAACTGAATACAAGATTTGGGGGAAAAAAATTGCTAGAACCAGAGGTCACAGTCACAGGAGCAGATTTAAACAGAGAGGAGGAGAAGTTACTTCTCTCAAAAGGTCACAAATCTGTGGAATTCACTATCCCAGAGTGCAGAGGCTGCTGGGACATTGAGTCAATTTAAGGAGGAGATAGACTTTTAATTAGCAATGGTTTGAAGGGTTATGGTGGGCTAGGAGGAAAGTAGAGTTGAGGCCAAGTGAGATCAGCCATGATGGTACCAAATGGCAGAGCTGAATTAGCTCCCCCCATATCTAGTTCTTGTGTTTTAAAAGTATCTGGGCAGTCAGCAACAGTATCTTAGTATTGATTTGATGAACATCAACTCTCAGCTATATTGGAGAATCCAAAAACCAGTGACCACAAAGACAAGCTAGTAACCAATTATTTCAACAGGAAATTCAGAGGAATTAATGTACCCAGAACGCAAGTAGAATGTGGAACTTGCAACCACAATGGAGTGGGTGAGGCAAATAGCACAGATGCATTTATGCAAAGTTCGATAAACACAGAAAGGAGAAAAGAACAAGGAGGTTGTGCTGATAGAGTTATTTCAACCGGGCACTGCCATGGTTGAGTTGGACTGAATGCGCTGTATCTATGCTGTACATTCTGGTATTCTATGTTGAGTAGCTTTTTCATAGTAGAGTAGCTTTTTATTTGTCATTTCTACCATATACAACTGTTACAGTAAAAATGAGACAGCATTCCCCCAGGACAGAGGGTGCTACATGGACAGCACAAACTACACAATCGTACACGGCATAAAGAGCCTACAAAGTGGAAAACACACAAGTTACAGTGTAACAGAAGAATGATAAATAATGGACATTTTTCTAGCAGCAATTCAAAGTCGTGCAAAGAATTTCAGATGTGAAAGAGTCCGATCATACAGAGTTAAGGAGCCAGATGGCTTGGGGGAAGAAACTGTTGCACAGTCTAGCCATGAGAGACTGAATGCTCTGGTACCCCCTGCTAGATGGCAGGAGGGAGAAGAGTTTGACTGAGGGGTGTGTGGGGTCTTCCACAATGCGATTCGCCTTTCAGATGCAGTGTGTGGTGTAAATATCTGTAATGGAGGAAGGAGAGGCCCCAATGTTCTTACGAGCTGTTCTCAATATCCGTTGTAGGGTCTTACGGTCCAAGACGGTGCAGTTCCCAAACCAAGCAGTGATACAGCAGCTCAGGGTATCCTCAATGAACCCCATGTAGAATGTGGTGAGGATGGGGAGTGAAGGTTGGGCTTTCCTCAGCTTGCGCAGAAAATTCAACACGCTGCTGGGCTTTCTTGCAACGGAGCTGGTGTTGAGGGTCCAGGTGAACACCAAGAAATTTGGTGCTCTTCACAATCTCCATGGTGGAGCCGATGTCCAGCAGAGAGTGGTTGCTCTGTGCCCCCCTGAAGTCAACAACCATCTTGACCACAATCAGAATCAGGTTGCTGGCTCTGCACCAGTCCGTTAGCCGCTGCACCTCCTCTCTGTATGCTGATGAGACCCACTACAGCTAAAGCATCAGCATCGTTGCACAGTTGTGTGTCAGCAGAATGAACAGCAGTGAACTGAGCACACAGCCCTGGGGTGTTGGAGATGTTGTTCCCAATCCGGATAAATTGAGTTCTCCCAGTCAGGAACTCCAGGATCCAGTTGCAAGGGGAGATATTTAGGCCCAGCAGACCCAGCTTTCCAAACAGGTGCAGAGGAATGACAGTGTTAAGTGCAGAACTGAAGCCTGTGGATGGTAATCTGATGTAGGTGTCCTTTTTCTCCGGGTGGGTGAGGGCCAGATGGAGGGTGGCGAAAATGGCATTATCAGTTGAGTAGTTGGGTCGACACATGAACTGCAGAATGTCCAGCGAGGAGGGCAGCAGGGTCTTAATATGACTCATCATGCGTCTCTCAAAACACTTTGTGATGATGCGTGTTAGCGCAACAGGGCAGTAGTCGTTGAGACAGGACATTAAAGACTTCTTCAGCATGGAGGTAATAGTAGCTGACTTAAAGCACATTGGGACTATGGCACAGCTCAGGAAGATTTTGGAGATGAAAGTGAGAACATACAGCAGTACGTCAGAGCATCCCCTGACCACTCTGCTCAGGATGTTACCTGGCCCAGCAGAGACCCCTTACATGGGTTGACTCTGCATCAGGTTTTCCTCACTTGGTCGTCGGGAGGGGGAGTGGACCTCCTTGCTGCCACGTTATTTCTTGCCTCAAACCATGCATAAAAAGTTGTTCAGCTCATCTGGGAGAGAGGCATCACCAGCACAAGCAGGTGATGCTGTTCTGTGGTTGGTGATGTCATGGATGCCCTTCCACACGCTCCACATATTGCCCCTGTCCTGAAAGTGGCTGTGTATTCTCTGTGCGTGTGCTCACTTTGCCTCTGTGATGGCCCGGGTCAGGTTGGCCCTCGCTGTTGGTAGGGCCACCTTGTCATCTGCTCTGAAGGTGGAATAGTGTCATTTTAACTTCCAGCTTGACATCAGTGGTGGGCAAGTTGTTGGGGGGAATCCTGAGGGACAGGATGTACATGTATTTGGAAAGGCAAGGACTGATTAGGGCTTTATGGCTTTATGTGTGGGAAATCAAGTCTCACAAACGTGATTGAGTTTTTTTGAAGAAGTAACATAGAGGATTGATGGGGGCAGAGCGGTAGATGTGATGTATATGGACTTCAGTAAGGCATTCGACAAGGTTCCCCTTGGGAGACTGGTGACCAAGGTTAGATCTCATGGAACACAGGGAGAACTAGCCATTTGGATACAGAACTGGCTGAAAGGGAGAAGACAGTGGGTGGTGGTGGAGGGTTGTTTTTCAGACTGGAAGCCTGTGACCAGTGGAGTGCCACAAGGATCGGTGCAGAGTCCACTATTTTCATCGTTTATATAAATGATTTGGATGTGAGCATGAGAGGTACAGTTAGAAAGTTTGGAGATTACACCAAAATTGGAGGTGTAGTGGACAACGAAGAGGGTTACCTCAGATTACAACAGGATCTTGATCAGATGAGCAAATGAGCTGAGAAGTGGTGGATGGAGTTTAAGTCAGATAAATATAAGGTGCTGCATTTTGGGAAAGCAAATCTTAGCAGGACTTATACACTTAATGATGAGGTCCTAGGGAGTGTTGCTAAACAGAGAGACCCTGGAGTGCAGGTTCATAGTTGAAAGTGGAGTCGCAGGTAGATAGGATAGTGAAGGCAGCGTTTGGTATGCTTTCCTTTATTGGTCAGAGTATTGAGTACAGGAGTTGGGAGGTCATGTTGTGGCTGTACAGACATTGGTTAGGCCACTGTTGGAATATTGCATGCAATTCTGGTCTCCTTCATATTGGAAAGATGTTGTGAAACTTGAAAGGGTTCAGAAAAGATTTACAAGGATGCTGCTAGGATTGGAAGAGGCTGAACAGGCTGGGGCTGTTTTCCCTGGAGCGTCGGAGGCTGAGGGGTGACCTTATAGAGGTTTATAAAATCATGAGGGACATGGATAGGATAAATAGACAAAGTCTTTTCCCTGGGGTGGGGGAGTCCAGAACTAGTGGGCAGAGGTTTAGGGTGAGAGGGAAAGATATAAAAGAGATCTAAGGGGCAACGTTTTCACTCAGAGGGTGGTACGTGATGGAATGAGCTGCCAGAGGAAGTGGTGGAGGCTATTGCAACATTTTAAAGGCATCTGGATGGGTATATGAATAGGAAGGGATAGGGGCCAGGTGCGGGCAGGTGGGACTAGATTGGATTGGGATATATGGTCGGCATGGACGGGGTGGACCAAAGTGTCTGTTTCCATGCTGTACATCTCTATGACTCTATGTCTCGACATTACATTTCTATTCTGTGTAATTGCAAACACTGTAATGTGACCTACACCAAAACGCTTACTTGAGGAAATGAATTCCGGATCTTAAAGTAATGAGAATTTCACTTACTGCAGCAATTGGAACATTTCAGATCAAACATAATGTCAAAGTTTAAAAGAACTGAAGGACAAAGATTGTCATAATTTACTTTGTTATCTTAATTTAACAATTTCTGAACACATCGAATACAAGGTTGGCTGTACCTTAGCTTCAGAAAACTTCCATTATCCACAGCAAAAGCATCCAGTTTAAAAGTTCAACTCTGAACAGAAGCAAAACACAGTGGATACGAGAAATCTAAGATAAAACAAAAAAGAGCTGGAAAAACTTGAGGACCTCAGGGAGCATCTGTGGAAACACAGTTAAAGTTTCAGGTCAATGACCTTATAACAGAGGTTTCATCAGAAAAAAGGTCATTGACACTGACCGACATGGAGTCAGGATTCCACAAGATAGTCACTGTTATCTAGTGTAAGGCCAACATTTCTTATATAGCCTTAGAACCACGGCCTTCAGCAAATATAAGACACACTGCAATAGAACTAATAGTTTGCAAGACCATTGCATAAGGCAGTTAAGAGTGAACTACTATACCAAGGATCAGGAATCAAACAGAGAATGGATTGGGTAAGGACAACTATTTCCTTTCCATTTTGTCCACAAAAGTCATTTAGGGATCTTTCAAACAATCTAGCTAAATGCTGACATCCAACTTCTTAGCGAATTGACTTTTAACTCCCTGGTGGCCATTGTTGAATTTGAACTCGTCTGTCAAGTTTTAGCTGCCTCTGGATCACAAGCCCTGTTCCATAATTGCATGTGATATTGTACAACCATCTGTTCGCATCTAAATTTATCCTGAATAAAGAGAAACAAAGAAATCTATAACCACGCTCCTTGCTAATTACCTGAACAAGTACAAAGAAAAGCTTCCCAATGTGAAGGGGCTAGCAACCATTAGTGAACAGAAATCCAGAGAAAAGGAACAGCCCAAGAGAATTGAGAGAAAAATGTGTTTCCTATTTGGTTTTATTAAAACTTGCCAAAACATCAAGTTTGAGGTTACAGCTTTTGTCTGTTTTTGTTCTTTCTTGAAGGGACAGTGCTACCACATCACATGTACTTCACTATGCAGACAGACTGACAATGTGATTATCACTGCAACTGTCTTAAATTTATGGTTTCCTTTGGTATTAAGTATGCACAGGGGAAAAACTGCATCAAGACTCTGAACCAGTTTAGCAATTAATAAACAGTGCCTTAAAGAGAATTTGCATTTCAATTGAGTAAGACTAGGGGCTAAACTAACTACTGAAAATTTATTTCATCAAGGTGAGGTATTCTCAGTGTGAAGTTTGACAGTTTTCTCATTTTAAATGCTACATCACCAAGTAGTTAAAATACAGGAAAAAACTGAGAAAGCATAATGTGCCTCTCACAGAAAACAGTTGACAATGTGCCTGAATGACATCTGAAAGTACTTTACCAGATGACGTATATTTTCCAAATCAGTTATTAAGAGTGCTGAATCAGTGACATTCATGGTCACATCTCCTGAATAGTTCCAAGCATGTTATGAATTGGGAACTTCCCAGCCCAACTTATTCAGAGTCGAGAGGATTGGCATCAAGCAGAGGCCTCGTGGTTCAAGTCCCACTCCAGGATGGGATGGCCATGGAAGACATAGTCAACCTCTATCACCATGTTATGACTGTTATGGCAGGTAATGAGGACACAAGAATCTCCTGACTTGACATGAAGAGGTGTCTTCTAAGCTACAAGCTCTAGCAACATGCTAATGACCTGTGGCAGGAATATTCAGCTATGGAAATGCATGTTTCATATGTCATAAAGCTTGGAAAAGCCCCCTTTACAACTGCATTTTAAAATTTCTTTCATGAGATACAAGCATGGCCAGCATTTAAGACCCAGCCATAATTGTGCTTCAGTAGTGACTAATTGAGCTCTTTGAGAGACTAATTGCTAGACACAAATCAATAAGGCGAGACAGAGTGGATAATAGCCGACAAATGACAAACAATCCCCAGGCATATAAAAATGATAGCACAAATAAAAAAACTGCAGAAACACTGAAACCAGGCTAAAGGAAGAAAACCACATAGAGAAACAAGAAACAGGAACTGGCATACAGCCTGTGTGGGTGGATCTTTTTGGCAGAAAAATAATTACAGCTCACCACGAATTAAACTGAGGTGCAGGAGGTCAAGAACATGACCTAAGAAGCTTGAGCTAGAGAAAAACACATGGGAGATGATCACTTCCCTAAAACCATTAGACAATGTGATGAAAACTTTATTATCATCAACGCCCAACCTTTCCTTGGTCTCAAGTGAGAAGGAATATCTTCATCCTCCACTGGCTGGTCAAAGTCAGCCAATATTTGGAGATTTTAAAAAAATCACTCTCGGCTTACTTATCTTGGATTTGTTTGCAAACTGATCTGATTAGATACTACAGTACCACTGAGCCACTGATGTGAAAATGTAACAACTCTTGGCACTTTTTTTGATCAGCTCTGTTTCACATTTCATTGATGTCTCTCTAAACTCTTGTTAGCCCAGTTTTACAGGCTAGGCTTTTAAAATCAATGATGAACAGTAAACATTTTAAAGCCACACACAAAACCACAAATATCTTAAAGTCAAGAATTGTTCAGAAAACTTGCATCAACACACCCACTTTAACAAGCTGACGCAGTCTGATAAACACAGGAAGAGCACTCCTGCTGTTACCCAATATCGTAGCAACATGTCTGCTTCACCTCTGTCACTGTGCCTCACAGCTTTCTGTCATTCATTATCAGTCAGCCACACTTCTGAGTAATTTGGAAATAGTGTTGTCACACCCCGAAGCAAAATACAAGGAATGCTGAAGAAAACAAAGTGAATACAGTTAAGGGGAATGTACGGGCTATTTTCAATTTTCTAACTTCACTAAATTTCCTCAGTTACAGGAAGTAGACAGTTTGGCAGAATGTATGTCATAATATTCCATGCTATGGCCATAGAGAAAATTCCTTGATAATTCCACATGATTTCTTTGCCTTTCTTTGCGGATAGTTACATTTGCTACTTTCTCGAAGCCAGCATGGAATTCTTTTACCTTTTGCCCATTTGACTTGGCCTTTGCCTGATCCTTGGTCACTTCAGATATGTTTACTTGGTGAACATATTGTCAGATCTCAGAATCATAGTATCCCCATGGCATGGAAAGAGGGCATTTGGCCCATCAAGCCTGCACTGACTTGCCAAAAGAGCACGTACCCAGATCCAGCCTCCCATCCCCTTAACCTTGCACTTCCCATGGCTAATCAGTTCAACCTGCACATTCCTGGACATTATGGGCAATTTCCCATGGTCAATCTACCTAACCTGCACATCTTTGGATCTGTGGGAGGAAACGGAGCACCTGGAGGGAACCCACGCAGACACAGGGGGAATGTGAAGTCATTCAAGGCTGGAATTGAACCCGGGTCCTTGGTGCTGTGTGCAAACTACTGAGCTATTGTGCCACCCTCATGTGCTTTTACTTCCCATCATGTGACCTTTACCTTCCAGATTTCTTTTGGGTGTGAGACTTCAGCTCTTGGAATGTTGCCTTCTCGACGCGAGACCTTAGATTGTTCTATTAGGCCATAAAGGCTGCTTGTTTTCGTTCCAGGAAGTCCCTCAGTTCAGCATTTTCATTAAACCAGTCACAAAGGATTTTATCAAAATTTGCAAAAATCCTCCAATTTACCTATCTGACAACATTGCTTGCACCTGATCAAAGGAGTCTAGGAGAGCTACTGTTACTTAATATCCCTGTTCAGGATCTGTGTTGAACGGGAGAGTTTTCCAGATTGGTAATTGCTGCACTTGGAATTCCTCTCTTCACTAGGACTGCTTTAGAGCAGAAATAGAGTCATAGGGTTACACAGCACAGAAACAGATGCTTCAGTCCAACTCATCTGCATTAACCAGATTTCCTAAAGGAATCGAGTCCCATTTGCCAGCATTTGGGCCATATCCCCCAAACCTGTCCTATTCATATACCCATCCCGATGCCTCTTAAAGGTTGTAACTGTACCAGCCTCCACCACTTCCTCTGACAGCTCATTCCATACACATACCACCCTCTGCATGAAAAGGTTGCCCTCAGGTCCCATTTATATCTTCCCCCTCTCACGTTAAACCTCTGCCCTCTCGCTTTGGACTCCCCTACCCTGGGAAAAAGACCTTGTCTATTTATCCTATCCATGCCCCTGCATGATTTTATAAATTTCTAAGATCACCCCTCAGTCTCCGATGCTGCAGGGAAAACAGCCCCAGCCTATTCAGACTTTCCCTATAGTTCAAACCCTGCAACCCTGGCAACATCCTCATAAACCTTTACTGAATCCTTTCAGGTTTAACAACATCTATAGCAGAGAAACCAGAAATAAACACAATATTCTAAAAGTGGCCTCACCAATGTCCTGTAAAGCTGCAACATGATGTTCCAACTTCTATACTCAGTGCACTGAGCAATGAAGATAATATTGATTATTTTATTCTTATTTTTGATCCTTTTGGGTCTTTTACTTCCACTTAGCACAAAGGCATTGTGTCCAACATACACCAGTTGCCCACATTGAACTAGTGAAACAGATATCACTGAGATCTTTGATGCGAGCAGTGATAGACTCCAGGAAGTACCAATGCTGGCTATTTTTCTAGATTGGCTCTAAGTGGTTTCATATTGTCATAACTCATTGGAAATTAAGCCCAGCTATTCCCAGAGTCGTCACAAAAGATTTTATCAAAGTTTGCAAAAGTCCAGCAATGTACCTCTGTTTAGACCCAGGCAAACCGTGAGTATGGATCAGATTTCTCCACCTAACAAGAATTATTATAATTAAATAAATAAATAAATAGATTCTAGCCATGTAATCAACTAGAACTGTGGACACTTACCACCACAAGTTAAAAATCTAGCCGTTTCTAAAATTCCCTATACACACAGACAGATAGGCAGGCAGACACAAAGAAAACCTTGGTGGTTAGGATGGAGGGAAGAAAACACAGGAAAGCTATTCAATGGTCCGGAGGGTTTGCTGAGATTATCGTTTTGCTCGCCATGGCTTGCTGTTCATCAATTTATTTCTTCAGATTCTTTCTTTACTAGTTTGCAGAAGTGACTAGTTCATTAATTGCAAAGTCTCCCAGTCATTCTTTAAAAGCCACAACAACTGGTGAGGGAAAATAAAGTGGCTTTCTTTAGGCTTTAGGTTTATTTTTAACTGCAGAGAGAAAAAGACATCACTTCTTCCTCTGGAGGTCCAAATGCCTCTGGCAATATCATTCATAACCACAAGCAGTTCCGCGACCCAAGAGCCAATCACATAACGGTTGGCAAGCAGGCAACCAAAGCTGGTTGAAAATCCACAAACCAATCAGCTTCTAGTTGCCAGTCAAATCTCACTGCGTACTCACACCCAGTGCCACCCATTGGTAACTAGCCTCCCTGACTGGTCGAAAGGAAACAGTGTAAACACTACTTACAATGAGTTTTGGTGACTTGCTTAAAAAAAGTGTAGCAATTAATTTCACATGCATAGTTTTTAAAATAGTCCTTTTCCCAGTTCAGACTGTAAGCAAAACTGCAGAAAAATTAAAGGTACAGTCTTTACAATATTTGCCTTTCTGATGGAAGAGGAGGATTTTAGAATGAAGTTGGGTTAACAACCTTTGTCAGCAGGAGGATGCCATTTACATCAGCTTTTACCATCCTGCTTTTTCTCACAAAAAAAAGTTCCTCTCCAGACATCAGAGTCACATCCAGCTCTGGCATTAAAGTTGCCGGAAATTAGGATCACAGTGAGATTTCATCAAGGTCACAACAGAGGTCTTCCTTAACATCTTTCACAGAGTTATGGGCCAGGCGTAAGCATTAACATTTGGAGTGTACAGAATACAGCTGAGCTGCAGGTGATATGTTATAAGCTTTTTTGTACAACTGGGGAGTTCTGGCAGTGCATCCAAAACCTATTCCAAAGGGCAAAAGCCAACCCTATGGACCCACAAGCAAGTGTTTCCTTTCACACAGAAGGTGACTTGTTCTCTCAGCAACCCCTCTGCATGGAGGTATGCCTCACAGAGAGTGGCAAGGTCGGTTTGGACAGCAGTTTTGCTTTCAGGATGAGCCAGTCTTAACTTTATCAATAAGTCTTATAAACCCCAACTGCCAACCTTAACATTTTCTTTCTTCAACGATAAGGATGGTGATAGAGTCATACAGATGTACAGGACAGAAACAGACCCTTCAGTCCAAACCTGTCCATGCCGACCAGATATCCCAACCCAATCAGGTCCTACCTGTCAGCACCTGCCTCATATCCCTCCAAACCCTTCTTATTCATATACCCATCCAAATGCCTTTTAAGTGTTGTAATTGTACCAGCCTCCACCACTTCCTCTGGCAGCTCAATCCATGCACATACCACCCTCTATGTGAAAAAGCTGCCCCTTTTTGCTCTCTTTTATATCTTTCTCCTCTCACCCTAAACCTCTGCCCTCTAGTTTTGGACTCTCCCACCCCAGGGAAAAGACTTTGTCTATTTATCCTATCCATACCCCTCATAATTTTGCAAACCTCTATAAGGTCACCCCTCAGCCTCCGATGCTCCAAGGAAAACAGCACCAGCCTGTTCAGCCTCTCCCTGTAGCTCAAATCCTCCAACCCTAGCAACATCCTTGTAAATCTTTTCTGAACCCTTTCAAGTTTCACATCATCTTTCTAATACGAAGGAGACCAGAAGTAAACACAATATTCCAACAGCGGCCTAACCAATGTCCTGTACAGTCGCAACATGATCTCCCAACTCCTGTACTCAATACTCTCGCCAATAAAAGAAAGCATACCAAACACCTTCTTCACTTCACTACTTTCCTCATTCCTGAAGAAGGGCTTATGCCCAAAACGTCGATTCTCCTGTTCCCTGGATGCTGCCTGACCTGCTGCGCTGTTCCAGCAACACATTTTCAGCTCTGATCTCCAACATCTGCAAACCTCACTTTCTCCTCGAAGATTTTAACCTTCTTCACTATCCTATCTACCTGCGACTCCACTTTCAAGGAGCTGTGAACCTGCACTCCTTTGTTCAGCAACACTCCCCAGGGCCTTACCATTATGTGTATAAGTCCTGCTAAGATTTGCTTTCCTAAAATGCAGCACCTGCACTTATCTGAATTAAACTCCATCTGCCACTTCTCAGTCTGTGGGCCCATCTGGTCCAGATCCTGTTGTAATCTGAGGTAACTTTCTTCGCCGTCCACTACACGTCCAAATTTGGTGTCATCTACAAACTTACTAACTATACCTGTTATGCTCACATCCAAATAATTTATGTAAATGACAAAAAGTAGAGGACCTAGAACCGAATGTCCTTTACAGAAGGAAATCTCACACACACACACACACACACACACACACACACACACACACACACACACACACACACACACACACACACACACAAAATCTGGCTACATGGAATACCATACTCATAAAAATGCAGTGAACTCTTAATCCCATTGATGTGGTGAAAGCTGGAGATTAGAGTCAAGATTAGAGTGGTGCTAGAAAAGCACAGCAGGTCAGGCAGCATCCGAGGAGCAGGAAAATCAACATTTTGGACATAAGCCCTTCATCATCCCAAAATGCCATTTCTCCTGCTCTTCGGATGCTGCCTAACCTGCTGTGCTTTTCCAGCATCAGACTCTTGACAATTTTATTAACTTTATAGCTGAGGAAATATTTGCCCATTCCCATCTCTTTCAATAACATACACCAACGTATTGATTCAATGTTTGTTACTGGCCAGTGCCAAGTTGCTAGATCTTAGATAGTACAACAGTATTGGGATGGCAATCAGCTTCAGTTCCCCTTGAATAAAGGGAAACAGTAAGTCAACATTTCCCCAGTTGATTCTCACGCAATGTATGGAAATATGGGTGTTATCAAAAAAAATCAGAATTAGCCATGATGGATATGAAACTAAAAGCTCAGCTGCTGTCTATCAAGTGGAGTTTAGATTACCACAATTAGCAGCTGGTTTCATTTCGCCCCTCAATGCTGCTAATTAATTACCATATGTTTTGCATCACAGCATAACGGAAAATCAACCCCCGATAAATGAAACACCATAAAGATTTTCTTCTGAATCAGCTCATTGCCATCGCAACTGCAAGGTGTGCACTCATTGCTCAGAAGGACAGGGTAGGGCTGTGAGTGGGAAGCTGTTCAGAGGGTAGATGCAGACTTGATGGGCCAAATGGCCTTCTTCTGCACTGTAAGGATTCTATGATTCTAAAGAACATTTGGGGGGGTGGCCTTATGGAAAAATTGACAAAGCTGCTTTACCAATTAGACAACCGTCAGCTGTCATGCCTTAGGTCTCTCCTTCACCACAATTAGCAACCCCTTTGACTTTGGTTGTGAGCATCCTCACAATCTCTCCCACCCATTTCTCCCCTACTTCTGTCTCCAGCCCTGATACTACGATTTTCTGATCCCTTTCAATCCTGAACAAAAGTCACATACTGGACTTGAAATGTTAACTGTTCCACAGATGCTACCTTTCTGAAGAAGGGCTTATGCCCGAAACGTCAATTCTCCTGCTCCTCAGATGCTGCCTGGCCTGCTGCGCTTTTCCAACACCACACTTTTCAACTCTGGTCTCCAGCATTTGCAGTCCTCACTTTCTCCTATGCTACCAGACTTGCTGAGTTTCTCCAGCACTTTTTTCTGTTTTCTTTAGCCACCTAAATACTGTGGCTGCAAAAGCAGGTCAGAGGCTAGAAATCCTGTTGCAAGTTACTCATCTCCTGACACCTCCTAACCAATCTACATAAGTCAGGAATGTGATAGAATTCCTTGCAATTGCCTGGATGAGTATCACTCCAGAGAAAATCAACAGCTTGATGCCATTTAGGAAAAAAAAGGCCAACACAGATTGGCAGCACATCCACAAACATTCCCTCCACTCAACAGTAATGCCCAGCAGCAATGTGCACTGTCTTCAAAATGCATTGCAGAAATTCGCCAAAGGTCCTTAGACAGTACCTTCCAAATCCACAACCACTACCATCTAGGGAGGACAAGGACAGCAGATGCATGGGAGCACCACCATGTGCAAATCCCCTTCCAAGTGACACCCTGACTTAGAAATATGTTAGCATTCCTTCAGTGTCATTGGGTCAAAGTCCTTTAACACTATCTAATTAAAAAAAAAAGGCCCAGTCAGCGACATCCATCTGCCACAAATGAAGGGGGAAAAAAAAATCACAGGCTCAAGTCACAGGTGTCAGTACCCTGATGTCATGCACTACCTACATGGAAGATGGATAATGAAACTGGGGAATAATTACCTTTTTCAGTAACAACTACTCCTTCATTGAGTGCAACCTGGATTTGCTGCCACAACACTGCGCTTTCACTCCCCTGTTTTCTCGTACAGCGGCTGCACAACTCCAAATTTCCTGCTTCAGTAGAAGCTCATTTCCATTGGTTATGCACGCAGCCGGAGATTGATTTCTGATTTAGGGTGGAATGCAGGTTAAAGAAATACATTAACTATGCTCAAGGTATGTTTTGAACTCCTCAAATTACAAGTACAGTACCTAATAATGAAAGTTAGTTGGTAAACAATCATTTGGATTTATGTTTCCTTCCTAATGTTAGAAAATAGTGCACCAATTACGCTTAACTTTACGATTTCCCTGATAATCTCAATTATTAGCAGAATTTTCTAAAATTGGTCAAACAATTGAGTAGCACTATTAAAGTGAACAGTGGCTGCACATCCTAAACTATTTTCAGGAAGGTCGTAGTGAATGGACTTTGTTGAACCCTGTTAGTCCTAAGTACGTACAGAGCACTATTAGATGGGGAGCTCTGAGATTAAGATCCAGCAATGACAAAGGGACAGGGATACAGCATCAAGCCAGAATAATGTGTGACTTGGAAATATCCGTAACTCCCCCACCGTGAGTCATTACGCTGGTCTTTTTCAGTGTCAGAGGTTGCAAGTTTGGGAGGTGCTGTCAAAGAAGGCATGGTAAGTTGCTGCAGTGCAATCCAGCTACATAACCAATTTCCTATTCTTGAAAATGTGATCAAATGTGATTTAAGTACAGTTACCTGTAAGGAGTAATGAGTTGATTGACCAGGCAACCTGGCCTTGTAGAGTCAGTTGACACATGAACATTACTGAAAGTACTACAACACTTTTAGATACCACATTGAAGTAATAGCCAAGGCACACTCCAATTCCCACAGCAGTCTTCAATTGACAACCTTCTGACTCACAGACTAGAATGTTGCCATGCGCCAACTTTTAGTATCATGATCACCACCTTTCATTTTGCGCACACTTCTTGATTTGATTGATGTGTAAAGAATGCAGAGACTTCTTCAGGCCAAACCCTGAGCAAGATAATTCCTGTTTAAAACCAAATTTAAGAGGAAATGTCTGCAAAGTCATTTATTAGTCATAGTAATTAGCTACAAGATTGACAGAAAGAAACTCTTCATTTCGAAGAACTGAACACTTGGAAACCCACAGAGCAGCTCCCTCTAAAATAGCATTAATGACACAAATGCCATGCAAGTGAAGTGAGAAACCATCACAGCAACATCCCTGGAAAAATCCACTGCTTTTTATAACATGACGCTTGGAATCTTTCCTGAGAAGGTAATATTAAAACAAAACAAGAGGAGTTATCATTTGCAAAGATAACTTGAATTTAAGTTGCAGCTTTGCTGTCTTTGTAATTAGCTGAAAATGTGTTGCTGGAAAAGCACAGCAGGTCAGGCAACATCCAAGGAGCAGGAGAATCGATGTTTCAGGCATGAGCCCTTCTTCAGCAAAGAAGCCCTTGGCTCCTTGGGTGCTGCCTGACCTGCTGCGCTTTTCCAGCAACACATTTTCAGCTCTGATCTCCAGCATCTGCAATCCTCACTTTCGCCTGTCTTTGTAATTAAGCAATCATACAAAAAGATTTAGCAGTATTCTCTCGGTACCTTCTACCACATTCTCTCAACCGTCAAGAAGTGCATCTGTGAGATTTACCAACTAATTGCACATAGCAGCTTTAATAAATATATTGCACTGACTCAGTGTAATGTTTAGTTGTATGGATGGAAAAGGGGTAGCATTATAATTTATACAAATTCAATGGTAGCTGAGGTTAGTTATTCTGTGAACAACTTTACAACACAGACTTAACAACGACAGTATGTCAGCATTTTTAAAACCTGACTCTCTTTTTTCATTTGCAATGCACATCAGCATGTTTCAACCAATGTTCAGATAGCACATTCACATAACCCTACTTGCCCTGAGCAGACTACAACATGAACAAGGCAGTAAAGCTCTATGTTCTGCTTTCATTGCTCTCAAAGCTATGTCAGGTCTCAATGTGCCACATCCCCCCCTGCAGCCAGCGCTGCCCCACCCCCCACCCCCACCCCACAACCCCAGGTGAGAGGGTGGCGGTGAACAAAACCTGACATCCTTACCCCTAGTCTGGCCTACATGTGACTACAAAAACCACAGCAATGTGGTTAACTCTCAACTGTCCTCTGAAGTGGCTCCAGCAAACCACTCAGATTAAGCAGCAATTACAAATGGGCAATAAACGCTGGCCCAGTCAGCAAGGCCCACATTCCAGGAATGAAATTTTAAAAAAGCATTACTGCTGCAATTAGTAAACACGCTAGTGCAATAAAAACCTATTAACTCAAAAGCTATTTTCCATTATTTTTGAACAATTTAAAATGTGGAGCACACAAAATATAAATGCATGATAAAACTCAGATGAAGAAAGTTACTTGAATCAGAAATAAACCATATTGTGCAGACACAAGATAAATGCAGAGTTTTGTTTTAAAATGACCAGCAAATGATTGTTTACACAGGACTTTAATCTCAGACGAACATAGACTTATTTTTAGGAAATAAGTTTCAAAAAAACACAACACATTTATTGGTCAGAGTATTGAGTGTAGGAGTTGAGAGGTCATGTTGCAGCTGGACAGGACATTGGTTAGGCCACTTTTGGTATATTGCATGCAATTTTGGTCTCCTTCCTATCGGAAGGATGTTGTCAAACTTGAAAAGGTTCAGAAAAGATTTACAAGGATGTTGCCAGGGTTGGAGGATTTGAGCTGTAGGAAGAGGCTGAATAGGCTGGGGTTGTTTTCTCTGGAGTGTCAGAGGCTGAGGGGTGAACTTATAGAGGTTTATAAAATCATGAGGTACATCAAGAGGATAAATAGACAAAGTCTCTTCCCTAGTGAGTCCAGAACTAGAGGGCATAAGCTTAGGGTGAAAGGAAAAAGATATAAAAGAGACCCAAGGGGCAACTTTTTCATGCTGAGGGTGGTGTGTATGTGAAATAAGCTGCCAGAGGAAGTGGTGGAAGCTAGTACAATTGCAACATTTAAAAGGCATCTGGATGGGTATATAAATAGGAAGGATTTAGAAGGATAGGATCCAAGTGCTAGCAAGTAGGACTAGATTAGGTTGGGATATCTGGTCGGCATGGACGAGTTGGACCAAAGAGTCTATTTCCGTGCTGTACATCTCTATGACCATGTCCAGGTTATGGTGAGTAAGTGAGAATTCTTTTTGTTGAAGTGAGACTTGTTAGCCCCACATCTTGCTGCATATAGCAAACAGCTAAAGGCTAAAAGAATTTAAAATAGTCTCCCCTTTGGCCCAATGCTGCAGTTTCACCTTGTCTATTTTCCCCAGTACAGGGCTCATAGTCACGGTGTAATAATATTGTTTCAATGCTGCGGTATAATGGCATGTTTTCAGTTCTTCACACCGTGAACAGCATTCTGAGTTGTACACTGTGGAGCTATAACCAGTCCTTATTCAATTTCATGTGTTTCAAACAGGATCATTGTCAGCGTACAATGTTAATCAGAAGTTTTTTTTTATTATAACAAGAATTCTATGCAATATCAAGTGTGATGTTACCAACAGCAGAAAGCCTTGCACACCATATTTTTTGTCTTGGTCAAGTATAGCCATTATGAAATGTTCACCCTTTGATCTATTTTACATTTTGTGGATTTTACAACTAAGGTGGATTCCTAGGACAAGAGTGTTGCCTCCTGAGAAATATTGAGTAAAACGGGCCAATGCGCTAGAGTTTAGAAAAAAAAAGAGGGGTCATTACATTGAAAGAGATAAGATTCAGAGGATTTTTTCTTCTGGCTGCAAAGTCTACAACAACAGGGAAGAATCTCACGATAAGGGTTGGCCATTTTGGATTGAGACCAGGAGATATTTAGTCATTGACGATTATTGTGGATCTTCAAACTTCCCTAATGAAGAGGGCTGATGATTCCCCATCATTGATCATATTTGACATTATGATTGACTTCAGGTAGAAATGACCTGTTGCCTAGTCTATTTCTCATGTTCCTTGATGGTTGTGTACATTCACATGAGAAGTTCACAGCAGTAGTGTAAAAGTTAAAGCAAGTGTAACTGTGTTCCAGATATTATTTGATTGGTCCACTGCTGAGCTTAATCAAAACACACTTGACTTTTACAACACAATTGAAATACAACAAAAAGTATAATTGCCAAAACTTTACTCAATTGAAATACTTAACCAGATAATGTATTAGTTAGCCACTAATCATCAACTTTCCAATACAGGCAGCATCCCATGACCACACCTTTTAGCTAAAATGCAATTCTGCAAAAGAGGCATTATCCTTCACTGAAGCAGCAGAGAATGCAAGCTGATAGGTCCAGCGACCAGCAAACCCGCCACACACTGAAAGCAAGCCAAAATCCTTCTTGCGTCGGTGCGCACTTGACCCCATCCAGCCATTATTCTTTTGCCTTACTTTAAAAACAAAACCCAGGGAGAACTCAAAGCGGTTTACCAACCTCCTGTTGGAAGGAGACATTTTAGCACCACTGTGACAACACTCCTCTGCAAGAGAAACAGGACAGAATATATCTCTCAGGCACAATATCATCGCAAGAACAAACTATAGAAATGAGAAAGCAAATTCTAAAAGCAAATTTGCCGAACACCTCCAAATCATATCAAACACTCCAACTCATTAAAAAAACAAGGATGGAATAAATTAACACCAGCCCTCGTGTCCTCAACCATTACCCGCAGCCTTCCTGGGGAGGAGAGGCATTGCGAGTGTCAGCTCAAAGCCTCAGTTAAGTGCTGGGGACATCAACATCACAATTCCCAACAATGTGACCTTTGGCACAGTTGCAACCAATTATACTTCCCCCCCCACCCCCAGGGTGGGAGATGGGGTAGAAGTGGTTCAATTCTAACACAGCAGTCACTACCTTTAACCCCAAAGCAATAAAATGGGGTTGATCATGTTTTTTCCTAAACAACTCGTCTGAAAAAAATATGAACAGTTGATTTTTACGAAGATATTGTACGATTGACATGCGCTTCATGTCCACAAACAAGAAACAACGACAAAAGAAAATGAAATTAAATCCAAAAAAAAAACATTGTTCCATTAACCAAAAAGTACGAAGTGGTAAGCTTACTTTCAGTTAAGCTGGGTAGTCCTTGCCACCCTCAGTGTTTCTTCCTCGTGGCAAACATGGAGGAATATTGATTCATCAGCTGAGGAGGTGCAGTGCATGGAAATCAGCAGGAGGTGTCTTTCCCCAAATTTGACCAGGTGGCATGAGACATCATGGGGCCCAAAGCCAATGTTGAGATCTCTCAGGGGAACTCCCTCCTGCCTGTACACTGCTGTGCCACCATCTCTTCTGAGTATGTCCTATGGGTGGGACAGAAGATAACCAGAGATGGTGGTGATGGTGTCTGAGATATCATCTACAGGGTATGATTCTGAGTGTATGAATGTGCGCAGCTGTTGTTCAACCAGCTTTTGAGACAGCTCTCCCAGTTTTGGCACAAACCTCCGGATGTTGGTGAGGAAAACACTGAGGTGTTGACAGGACTCTATTTGCCATCGGCATTTGCAGTGACTGGTGGCCTGTCGAGTTTCATTCCATTCTTTAAACTTTGTAGCAGTTTTGATATAACTGAGTTGCTTGAGGCCATTTCAGAGCGCAGTTTGAGTCATGTGTAGGCTAGACCAGGTAAGGATAACAGGTTTTGCTCTCCAAAGTCATATTGAAGACAAAAAAACTGCAGATGCTGGAATCAAAGGTAGACAAGCAGGGGGCTAGAAGAACACCTGCTTGTCTACCTCTAAAATATATTGGCATGGACTGAGGAGTTTACAGAGAGGAAGCAGAATAGGAAGAAATTAGATAGAACATAGAACAGTACAGCACAGAACAGGCCCTTCACCCACGATGTTGTGCCGACCATTGATCCTCATGTAAGGTAAACCTAATGTACGAACCCTCAAATTTCTGTGACCATATGCATGTCCAGCAGTCTCTTAAATATCCCCAACGACCTCGCTTCCACAACTGCTGCTGGCAATGCATTCCATGCTCCCACAACTCTCTGCATAAAGAACCCACCTCTGACATCCCCTCTATACTTTCCGCTAAACTGCTTAAAACTATGACCCCTCGTGTTAACAATTTCTGCCCTGGGAAAAAGTCTCTGGCTATCAACTCTATCTATGCCTTTCATTATCTTGTACACCTCAATTAGGTCCCCTCTCTTTCTTCTTTTTTCCAATAAAAAAAGTCCGAGCTCAATCAACCTCTCTTCGTAAGATAAGCCCTCCATTCCAGGCAGCATCCTGGTAAATCTCCTCTGAACCCTCTCCAAAGCATCCACATCTTTCCTATAATAGGGCGACCGGAACTAGAAACAGTATTCCACGTGCGGTCTAACCAAAGTTTTATAAAGCTGCAACACGATCTCACGACTCTGAAACTCAATCCCCCTGTTAATGAAAGCCAAAACACCATATACTTTCTTCACAACCCTACCAACTTGGATGGCCATTTTAAGGGATCTATGTACCTGCACACCAAGATCCCTCTGTTCCTCCACACTGCCAAGAATCCTGTCTTTAATCCTGTACTCAACTTTCAAGTTCGACCTTCCAAAATGCATCACTTCGCATTTGTCCAGATTGAACTCCATCTGCCACCTCTCAGCCCATCTCTGCATCCTGTCAATGTCCCGCTGCAGCCTACAACAGTCCTCTATACTGTCAATGACACCTCCAACCATTGTGTCGTCTGCAAACTTGCTGATCCATCCTTCAATCTCCTCATCCAAGTCATTAATAAAAATTACAAAGAGTACAGGCCCAAGAACAGAGCCATGTGGAACACCACTCACCACTGACTTCCAGGCAGAATACTTTCCTTCCACTACCACTCACTGTCTTCTGTCGACCAGCCAATTCTGTATCCAGGCAGCTAAATTTCCCCGTATCCCATTCCTCCTGACCTTCTGAATGAGTCTACCATGGGGAACCTTATCAAATGCCTTGCTGAAGTCCATATACACCACATCCACCGCTTGACCACATCAACCTGTCTAGTAACATCCTCAAAGAACTCAATAAGATTTGTGAGGCATGACCTGCCCCTCACAAAGCCGTGCTGACTGCATTTCATCAAGCCATGCTCTTCCAGATGGTCATAAATCCTATCTCTCAGAATCCTTTCTAACACCTTGCAGAAGACAGATGTGAGACTGACTGGTCTGTAATTGCCGGGGATTTCCCTATTTCCTTTCTTGAAGAGAGGAATTACATTTGCCTCATTCCAGTCCTCAGGTACAACTCCGGTGGAGAGCGAAGATGCAAAGATCTTCACAAGCAGCGAAGCAATCACATTTCTCACTTCCCAAAGCAGCCGAGGACAAATCTGGTCTGGCCCTGGCGACTTGTCAATCTTAATGTTTGTCAAAATGTTCAGCACATCAGCTTCCTCAATCTCTACCCATTCCAGCATGCTTACCGCTCCTCAATGGTTTCATTCACTACAAGGTCCTTTTCTTTAGTAAAGACAGGAGCAAAAAACTCATTTAGGGCTTCCTCTACCTCCTCAGACTCTATACACAAGTTCCCTATGCTATGCCTGATCGGCCCTACTCTTTCTTTGATCATTCTCTTATTCCTCACATACGTGTAAAATGCCTTGGATTCTCCCTAATCCTTCCTGCCAAGCCTTTTTCCTGCCCCCTCCTGGCTTTCCTCAGACCATTTTTGAGCTCCTTCCTCGCCTACCTGTAATCCTCTAGAGCTGAGCAAGACCCTAGCTTCCTCCACCTTACGTAAGCTGCCTTCTTTCTTTTGACGAGAAGCTCCTCCGCTCTCGTCATCCAAGGTTCCTTTATCTTACCCCTTCTTGCCTGTCTCAGAAGAACACATTTATGCATCACACCCAACAACTGTTCCTTAAACAGTCTCCACAAGTCTATAGTGCCCTTTCCATGGAACAATTGCTCCCAGTCCATGCTTCCCAACTCACGTCTGATAGCATCATAGTTTCCTCTACCCCAATTAAATATCCTCCCATTGTGCCTGCTTCTCTCCTTCTCCATTGCTATGTAGAATGTGAGGCAGTTGTGGTCACTATCACCAAAATGCTCTCCCACCGCAAGATCTGATACTTGCCCCGGTTCATTGCCGAGCACCAAGTCTAGAATGGCCTCTCCCCTTGTCGGCCTGTCAACGTACTGAGTTAGGAAACCCTCCTGAACACACTTTACAAAAACAGCTCATTCCAAACCATCTGCTCGAAGGAGGTTCCAATCAATATTGGGAAAGTTAAAGTCACCCATTACAACAACCCTACTACATTCACACTTTTCCAAAATCTGCCGACCTATGCTTTCTTCAATCTCCCTGCTGCTATTGGGGGACCTGTAGTAAACCCCTAATGAGGTGACTGCTCCTTTACTGTTCCTAATTTCCACCCATACTGACTCAGTAGGCAGACCCTCCTCAACAATGGTAACTTCTGTAGCTGTGATACCCTCTCCGATTAGATGTTCTCCAATCAGCAGCCTGTGACTTGTAGGATACCAAAGATCAAAGCTTGCACCCCAATCATTCATAATCTGTCACAATTATTTCAATATAGGAACCAAAGATAATATTTCCAAAGTTGCAGATGATACTAGGTCACAACCTTCATTGCATTGATGGTGTGAAGAAGTTTCAAGGAGATTCAGACAGGATGTGAGAGTGGAAAAGAACGTGGCAGATGCAGTATAATGTGACTCAGTGTGAAGTTGCCCATTTTGGTAAGAGAACCAGAGCTGTAGACTTTTCTTTTAAAACAGTGAGAGAACAGGAAATGTTGATGTTGAAAAGGACTTGTATTTACTTGTTTATAAGGCACTGAAAGCTATCATGCAGGTGTACTGAGCAATTAGGAAGGCAAACAGCTTGTTGGCATTCTCTTCTATAATCCAATCCTCTTGCAATAAAGAGGTCTTGTTGCAGTTGGAAAGAACATTGAAGAGTCTGCACTGGCCTTTGTGTCATGGAGGTATACCAGACTAATTCCTGGGATGGTGAAACTTTCCTATTAGGAAAGATTAAGACGAGTGTGTTCCCATGAGTTTAGAAGAATGAGAAGTGATTTCATTTAAACATACAAAGTTCTTAAAAAGGGCAAGATTGGGTAGATGGAGGAAAGATGTTTCCCCAAGTTTTATGGAGGCGTGGGGGAAGGTGCCCAGAACCAGGGAGTCGCAAAAATAAGGAAAAAGCTGTTTAGGACTGAGAAGAGGATAAATTTCTTCATTCCGCATCTCAGTAGTTGTGGCTGTGGAAGCTCAGTTCTTGAGTAAGTTCAAGACAGTAGATGCTAATAATCACAAGGAATAGCACAGAGAAATAGAATTGAGATAAATAATCAACCTTAATTTAACATAGTGGGGGTGGGCTCAAGGGGCCAAATTCACGCTCCTATGTTCCAGAAATATCAGGTTCTCCTCATGCACCTCTTCACAATTGCTTCAAAAGTGGGATCAAAGGAAAACATGTAACAGCCTGCTGCATCAGGGAATTATGTTTGTTAAGTGTCAAAACCGAAACACTTCAATTTTTTTGTCGCAGCAAGTGTTGGCTTGAATGTCACCTAACAGTGCACAAGTCAGTTGAGAATAAAAATGACAAACATTTCTTCTCAGAGAGATTTGCAATTGGGGTTTTTACTATATAACAAGTGATTGTGAACAGAACTCCATTGGACTGTGAATAATTGAGCTGATTCAGTCATATTGAATTCGCTTCTATTTCCACATAACCAAGACCCGAAAAATTAGGCTCCATTCAGACAAGTTAATCCAAAGCCCAACTGAACTGTGGGTACTGTTTCCTGCTTTTATAATTTCAGAAAGCGATCAGACATCAAAGTTTCAAAAATAGTTTCAAAGGCTGAAAGCACCAATAGCACACAATTCATAAACTGCACCATTTTAACATATGAGATGAGCAATTTAACAAGTTAATAATTTGGATGTTACAACTACTTAAAATATAAATGTTTGAAGTTTGTATCCATCACAAACTAAGGTGTCACGACAACAGCTAATAAGCAATGACCTAGCTTTGAAAGGAGAACAGTAATAAGTTCATAACTAGTAACACAGTTATGACCTCATTTTGCCTGTGTGAATACTAACCAGTTAGGCCTCTTACAAATTTGCTGGATATCCAGAAAAGGGCTATTAAAAGTTCATACTTTTTAATTTTAATAAATGATTGTTGTAAATCAATATTACCAAACCAGAACAGTAGTCACAATTCAAAGCATTATTAAACCTTCAACTCGATTCCTCTAATGCATCATAGGATCCATGCAGAAAATATTGCTGACAAAACTACAAAGCAGTTCCAACATTTCATTTTAAGTTTTGTGGTTTCTTTTTGTTACTAAAAAATATTTTCATAATGGGTGGGTCGTGCATAAATTTGGAGTCTATTGACATCTTTTTATATAGATAAAAAAGGATTCTCAATTCAGTCTCAGGTCCCATTGAGTTAGATAATCTCAGTTGGTGCAGTGAGGATTCTGGACCATTTCCCTCAGTATTCTCTGAAAAATAAGCCCAGCTGGAGGGAAAAAAAATATGCATTTGTCTTGCATTTTTTGCAACCACTTAAGGCTCTTACGTATCTTTGAAGTGTAGTCACTGTTGTCAGTTGGGACCAGTTATCATTACAAATTTGCTAAAAACAATGCATGTATGTCAGATTTAAGGTCTCTGTGGCGGAAATATAGAAATGCACGCAATAATCCAAAAGTGGCCATAACTAAGCTATTATCACTATCTTAGATTACTCAAACTTTGCACCTTTTGGAGTGAAAACAAAATGGAGAAATTTGCTGAGGGAGAAAACAATACGGATAGACAAAATGTCAGATACTCTGTGATTGTCATCACAATTGTAGAAACCAATTGCATACATAAATGCAATGTACTGATGAGCATAATGTGTTGTTTTCAATATTGCGAACAATGTGTACCTTCCTCTGAGCATTGTCATTATAACATGACAAACTGTACCTTGACTGCCACAGTCAGACTACACTGTAGGGATTCTATGTTTCCATATTGATTCTTTATTAAGTGAAAACAGAAGTTGTCATTCATAATGTACATAGACCCAAATGCTTAAGTGTTGTGAAAGTGATAAAGCAAGTTATTGATTTTATGTGAGCATTTTGTCAGTTACACATGATCAGACCTGCCAAGAACTGTGCTTAAATATGTTTTCCTGAGGCCTCATTACCATTTGCCAGAACTAACAATTTTGCACTTCCCCCCCCCTCCATCACTTCCTTCTTCCCACCCCTACTCCCCAGAAAGCAGACAGAAGCTTTGGCTAAAGTGCCCTTTTTGATTAAATTGCATGTAGCTGAGACCTGACACAATCTCCACTCAGGTCTTTGGTCAAAAGACCACTTCAATTATGTTAGGGAGTAAACTCCATTCTATAACACACAGCATGCGCAGGCTGCTAGTGTTGTCACAGGGTCATAAAACAACTTCATTCATGCATCCAACTGTTCCCAGTGGGACAGTGAACATTTGACCAGACAAAGTGGACATTCATTTATCCAGATCCATGCCAAACACTCATATTTCAAGGTCTACCAGGGGTCAGCAGCATGACTTTAAACAATATTAAAACAGTCAACCAACTTGCTTTACAAAAACCATTAGAAATAAAAAGATTAGTTACATCTAAATCACAAAACTTATTAAAAATTACTCATACTTTTAAAGAAGTGTTTCTTACTCAATTCAATAATGGGTTTCCGGATGGGTTTGTATGATAAAACAATATATGCTCTGAACTCATTAAAGTGTATAATGTGATGTACGTTCAAGACAAGTACAGTCATGCAATGTGAAACTGTAAAGAAGACAAATTCTCTTTATTTTGGCTGGTTCTGTTCAAGCATATTCACTGGCCAACTCGCATTTACAATGACGTTTAGGACTGGTCAGCTGACCGATTTGACAGAGCACGATTCTTCTAGATGGAAATCGCTTCATGAATGAATTGAAAAGACTTTTATGTCAGTGTGCATTTTTAAAATGCCACCCATTACGATAAACATGACAAGTGCCGAACTTGCTTTAATATTCAACAGGCCGCGTGAACCACGTCTCTATTCTCTGATAGCAATTATAATCATCATAACTAATATTTGTGGCCAAATATCATATCTGTTTAATTATTTGGCAAGAGAGTAAATAAATATCTCAGTAGATCAAGCACTTATGGCTTCTTCCTGAATTTGGGGGAAAATCTCAATGAAAACGGACAGCAAGCATTTGTTTATTTTTAAAAAAACGTCCAATTTTTCTGGATTTTCACTCAACTGTATTCAAGGGTAAGAGGCTCAGAACAAATAAGAAAACAGACAAACTAAATAGGGCAGCTTTTTCAGTTGGGTAAGAATGCGGCTGTTCGAGGGCAATCCATTTTTTTTTAAACCATCCTTCCTGTTGAGATACCTTAATTGCTGTATCTTCAATTTGACACAGCAAACGTTCCAATAAAGTGCCTGGTTTCCTAACATTACAATGAAGTGTAAATTGCACGGACAGCGTTTTCCATGCAATGTTTCTAATTAGGGCGCGAAACCATATCAACATTTTAGTTATTTCAGAGTGTAGACAGTCTATTTTGACAAGAGTTTTATGATAACCACACAGTCACAATATCTGTGTGAAGCCTGAAGACCACCCAACCCCCAATGGGAATAAATTCTCTGAAGGAAACACATTCATTGTTTTCTTTAACTACTATTGGGGCGACAAGTCAAATTGTATCACCACGGTGACAGGCCGAACGGTCGACTTCTGTCCATTAATATTCTGCATTTAAAATCCAAGCATTTATTGTTCCCTGCCGCACGTGAAAACTAATATTGTTACTATACAGAAACCAGTCCCTTGTTGAAACTCGTTTCCACACATGCACTAGCACAAAGCACACCAATCGACAATAAACAGAGTTGCACTGCTCAGTTAAGGCTGAGGTAAAAACGCCGCCGAGTCTCCAAACATTAAGGGTCATTTGCAGGCGGTTCCAGCTCAATGTTGTCTGCCCCAGGAGGATGAATGTAACAATTTGACAATACGGAATTATATTAGATAGTGGGGAAACTGGAACCTTCCCTCTCAAAATCTTGACTGGGTTTCCCAAGCGACCTTTGTTTCCTCGGACTATCCTGGGCGTTCGGACCCAGGTAACCGGATCGCTCGGAAACAAATGAAGCACACGTCCTGATAACGAGAGAGAGAGAAAGAGCGCGCTTCGAAGTTCCTGAACGAGGCCAAAATAAAACTCTTCCCATCTAAGAGTCACTGTTTTACATTGTTGTGTAGCAGAAATCAACTCAAAACATTGCACCCAGAAGCAGATCTGCTTACCCGAAGCGTTGTATTTCTCCGTGTAGTCGGCTTCTCAGCCCTGTCTCAGTTGAAACTTTTTGTTGCTACTTTGTTGCACCGTTGTATCGCCGCCGGTGGAGCTCTACAGCAGCTCCCTCTCAGCCTTCTGGGAGATGTAGTTCACTTGTTTGGCAATTAGTTCCAGCAAACATATCTCAACTTCATCTTCACCGGTTTACAGTTTGCAATTGTCTGTCTACAGTCTACTTCAGATCGAAAACTTGCATAAAGAGAGCGTCAGTTTAGGGCTAATACCTCTTAAACCTGTCAACTTCCGTTGATTTTGGGTTATCATCCTCTAGTTTGGCTGACCACAGAAATTTGCCACCATCCTCCCACGTGCAAGTTATGATCCTCACCACCATTGTCCCTATCTCTTGTGAAGAAACTAAGATGCTGAGGTATCGTACCAAGACAATTATCCTTCTTCCTGGCTATTATACTGGGGCTCATTTCCAACAAATTACTCAGAGGCCTGATGAGAATTTACAGAACTAGGCAGGAAAATATTAGCTGCATTGCACTGCCTTCAAACCTAACCACAATCACTCCAACCTGATCTCCAATGTGACGATGTGTGCTGCTCCTTCAGAAACTGACCTCAAGATCATGATTGACTTTTTCTCCAAAGCTTTTGAGGAAAGAGGAGGTGATGTTATAGCAGGACTATTAACCCAGAGACTGAGTAACATTCTGGGGAACTGCGTTCAAATCCAACTAAAAGTCTAATAGTAGCTGAGAACCCATTGCTGTTTGTTGTGGAAAAGCCCATTTGATTCAATGTCTCTGTTCTTTCCCTAAAGGATATCAAATTCTCAGTTAATTTTTTTCCCCAAAATCAGATTGATAGTTGGTTTCTAAACTTCATTAACAGCTTATTTAATAATAAATAATCCAGTGCAGCTACACTCATTCCCCCCTGTTTTCTCTCAGGTATTAAAAACAGACCCTGAATGGTGGTAAAAAATCTTTGATCAGTATAAACCTCTCCCCCCCTTATAACTTTCTTCCTGCTTCTATTCCAGATTAATATTTGGATTAACAGTGCCATGATAAGGAAGAGAATTGAGTCCCATGCTTTAATTTCTGTCAGTTCTGTAGTTTTGGTGTTTGTGGAGTGAACCTGATACATTTGCTTTGTTGTCAAAATTGCCAAAACTGTCCTTGTCATTGAGTCACAGAGTCATGTCGTGAAACTCCAATTTTCATTGCACATGATGATCTTGCTGAAAGATAATGGATGTGGAAAAGAAAAAGAGTTGCATTTATAGAGCACTCTGATATCTACCTAACATTTCAAAGCATTTTACAGCCAATTAAGTCTAGATTGAAATGTGGTTACTTTTGTAATGTACAATACGTAGAAGTCCAAGTCTTGCTTCATTTGGGCATGAGCAGCACAATGTCCAAATACAACAAGACCTGGATAGTATCCAGCATGATAAATGATAAGTAAGTCAACACCCAAATAAACACAGGGAAATGACCATCTCAAGGGAGAATCTAACTATCATCCCTTGACATTTAATAGCATCACCATCACTGATTCCCCCAGTAACAACAGGGATGGAGGTTACCATTCTCCAGAAACTGAACTGGATTAGCCATATAAATACTGTGGCTACAAGAACAGGTCAGAGGGTACGGTGAATTCACCCCATGACTCTCCAAAGCCTGTCCATCATCTGAAAAATGTGTTGCTGGAAAAGCGCAGCAGGTCAGGCAGCATCCAACGAGCAGGAGAATCGACGTTTTGGGCATAAGCCCTTCTTCAGGAATGAGAGCCCTTCCTGAAGAAGGGCTTATGCCCGAAACGTCGATTCTCCTGCTCCTTGGATGCTGCCTGACCTGCTGCACTTTTCCAGCAACACATTTTTCAGCTCTGATCTCCAGCAACTGCAGTCCTCACTTTCTCCCTGTCCATCATCTACAAGGCACAAATCAGGAGTGGGATGGAATGCTTCCAACTTACCTGGATGGATGTAGCTCTAACAACACTCAACAAACTTCACACCATCCAGGACAAAGCAGACCGCTTAATTGGCACCACATCCACAAACATCTATTCCCTCCATCAAAAAGTTTGCATTATATACAGTGTTTCAAGATGGCTCTGGAACATGGTGGCACTTTGCATACAACACGCGAAAAACTCTTCACTTTTTGTATACGTGACAATAAATCTAAATTAATGCTCAGTAGTAGAAGTTTAGCCAGATGCATTGCAGAAATTCACCAAGGTTTCTTAGACACCATCTTCCAAACCCACGAACACTACCAGCTAGAAGAATATCGGAACAACACCCCTGCAAGATCCCTTCCAAGCCACTCACCATTCTGACTTGGAAGTACATGGCCATTCCTTCAGTATCGTTGAATGTGATCCAGGAACTCTCCATATGGTACAAATGGACTGCAGTCATTTAAGGAGGCAGTTCATCACCATCTTCTCTGGGGCAAATAGGGACAGGCAATAAATGCTGGTGCAACCAGCGATACTACATCTCTTAGATTAATAAAAAAAAGTAAATTTGCTCACAGAAAACTCCAACACACACCACTGAGGGTAGATGCATTACAATTTAATATCTCAGCCCCTGACAGTGCAGCACTCCCTCAGTATTGTACTGCAAACTCAGCATTGATTCTCAGGCACTCAAGTGGGATTTGAACCTTGTGACCCAGGCATGTTTATCACCAATAAAACTCCAGCTGACAGAGTGGTTGGTTTCACATTGCAAAGATAAGAAGGCAAAGTACAGATGTCACTTTCCAACCATGCAAGCAACAAAATGACTCAGGACAAATGAGGAGATTATGAATAAATTATAATAAAATGCCATAACTGGTGCTTCATCCTAATCAACAAAGACCAATCCAGAAATAGAAAGCCAGACCACAGATAGAAATGATGTTGACATGTTCATATTGCAACATAAATCGTTTGGACTATTGTGAAATGTTAAATTGAGATGTTAAATTGTAATGCATCTACCCTCAGTGGTGTGTGTTGGAGTTTTCTGTGAGCAAATTTACTTTTTTTTATTAATCTAAGAAATGTAGTATCGCTGGTTGCACCAGCATTTATTGCCTGTCCCTATTTGCCCCAGAGAAGATGGTGATGAACTGCCTTCTTAAATGACTGCAGTCCATTTGTGAAATTTATAAAATGATCATGTTTTTGCACTGTAGTTACAAGTAAACAGGTTGTGTGATATGTTCTTGCGTCTGCCTGACTATAGATCTTAGTGTTTGTTAAAAATTAAAATAAGACTCAGATTGTTTTGCTGGGAAGAAGGCCCTTTTAATTCAAATTTTTAATTTTTTAAAATATTAGGTTACTGTGCCAAGAAATTCCCAAACTGTAGGAAATCTTTATTAAGTCTTCCCGAACTTATAGGAATACTTTGGAACACTTGAAAATCTTCCACATAATTAATTGCAATCACCGGCAGTGGCATCAGTATTTACAGTGGTTAGACTCCAAAGTCAAACAAATGTGTTGAAAATGTCAGGCTCTAAACAATCCTTTAAACTGTCCATATAGTTCAAAGACAGCATAGAATTTGTCTCTAAAGAAAAGCTAAACAGCACTTCTATCTGGATACAAGGTTCATGTGATTTTTGTTGGCAGGATGGTGGGTTTTGAAAGGGAATGGATACCTCAGATATCCATGAAACTCACAGAGTTAATGTGCCATGATCTGTTAGAGAGATAGAGAGTAGCTAAGGGTGAAAGTCTCCACCTTACAGGAATGTGGTGAGAGGTCCCTCTCAACTTGGAATGACTAATTTGTGAGAGTTCGAAACAAGGTTGTAATATTCACTTGGAGAAAGTGAGGATTGCAGATGCTGGAGACCAGAGTTGAAAAATGTCGTGCTGGAAAAACACAGCAGGCCAGGCAGCATCCGAGGAGCAGGAGAATCGACGTTTTGGGCATAAGCCCTTCTTCAGGAATGAGGCTGGTGTGCCAAGCGGGCTGAGATAAAAGGGAGGGGGGAGGGAATTTGGGGGAGGGGCGCTGGGAATACGATAGGTGGCAGGAGGTGAGGGTGAGGGTGATAGGCCGGAAAGGGGGTGGGAGCGGAGAGGTCGGGAAGAAGATTGCAGGTCAAGAGAGTGGTGCTGAATCCAGGGGTTGGGACTGAGATAAGGTGGGGGGAGAGGAAATGAGGAAGCTGGAGAAATCTAGATTCATCCCGTGTGGTTGGAGGGTTCCTAGGCGGAAGATGCGGCGCTCTTCCTCCAGGTGTCGTGTGGTCAGGGTCTGGTGATGGAGGAGGCCAAGGACCTGCATGTCCTTGGCAGAGTGGGAGGGGGCGTTAAAGTGTTCAGCCACGGGGCGGTTGGGTTGGTTGGTGCGGGTGTCCCAGAGGTGTTGCCTGAAACGTTTCGCAAGTAGGCGACCTGCAATCGTCTTCCTGACCTCTCCGCTCCCACCCCTTCTCTGGCCTATCACCCTCACCCTCACCTCCTTCCACCTATCGTATTCCAGAGCCCCTCCCCCAAATTCCCTCCCCCCTACCTTTTATCTCAGCCCTCTTGGCACATCAGCCTCATCCCTGAAGAAGGGCTTATGCCCGAAACGTCGATTCGCCTGCTCCTCGGATGCTGCCTGGCCTGCTGTGTTTTTCCAGCACCACATTTTTCAACTGTAATATTCACTTGGCTTGTGCTGGAGCAAGATTCTCCAGGGAATTCTCTCACTCTGAAGAACAGTTCTGGCTGATGTTAAAAAGTCACCAGGCTGAGAAAGAAAAAGAATGGAAATCAATCTTCAGGAGCAAGTAGAAACAAAATTACTGCAGATGCTGGTATCTGTGCTGACAACAACAAATGCTGGAGATTGCAGCAGGTCAGATAGCAGCCTTGGAGAGAGAGCTTGTCTGACCCGCTGTGATCTCCAGCATTTGTTGTTTTCCTCAGGAGTTATGCATTACTTTGTACTGGAACCAGGAGAATGGATTGTCTCTTTATTGTAACCTACACCTGTGAAGTGTTTGGGGTTTGTTTCTGTAGTTTATAAGTTGCCTTCTTACATTGGCCCGCTATTGCCCCCGAAACACATGGGCAGTGGTGAGTCAGTTGGGAAAATACGATGAGAGCAGAAAAATAACGTTTTCAATGTTGAGAAAAAAAATCTGATTTTCCACTCAAGTTTGAAATGACGAGATGAGAATCTCACCAGTGAGCAGTTTCATACCTATTTTTGTACGTTTACATCTCATTAGTACCTAATGTCACCTCTTTTGTATGCAATTTCCTATTCTCCCACATGGAAGAGTGGGGCTAGATAGCGACAAATCCCAATGTGAAAGTCAGACTAGCTCCTGGTGGTTCTAGCTTGCAGCTTCTTCCTCGGGGTTCTACTTTGGAAAGCAGTCAGCAATATCACAGCCTTGCTCCATGGGTAGTGACCGCCTGTATTCCCTGCTCATGGAGTTTGGCATTGGACTCACGCCAGCCTCATCACACCATCAGAGCACGTTTCAGACTAACCTGATATTTGGTTCTCCAATTCATTACTAGACTTTGGATCACAGCAACGCCTTATGTTTCAGGCCTAGTTTTGTACATGTACATCTGATTAGTACCTAATCTCACTTCTTTTGTATTTTTGCAGGGAGAGGCAATGGCCTAGTGGTATTATTGGTAAACTGTTAATGCAGAGACCCGCCTAATGTTCTGGGGATCCAGGTTCAAATCCCACCACGGCAGATGGTGGAATTGTTGGAGCACGCACTTGGTCTGTATCTGTTTGGATGTTCACAGCATCTCTGCCTTGCCTTTTTGTGCATTGTCACATTGTTCAGAGCATACAATATCAATATATGCCTATCTTGCTTTGTCTCTGAGCATAGCCATGAATCCAGGCAGCTTGTCCCGTCTTCTACTTGGAATGAAGTGTCATCTATCGGCCCTCAGAATCTTTTCTTTATCATTTCTCTCCCAACACATGTATTGTTAAGGGCTGTTTGGTGATTTGCATCATGTGGCCTGGTGCACAAGTGAGATTTAAAAACGTTGCTGGTGGTAGAAATCACAAAGGTCCAAGCAGTGGCTGATATGTCTGCCAGTTGTGAGCTCAAGATAGCCTGAACACAGGACTATAGGAGTTTGGTGTTCCACAATGAGATAAGTAGAGGTAAATTGTGTGAAATAATTCACTAGAGCTCACAGAGAGAAACCTTCCTCGAAACTACCCAAAATAGACCCTTAGCCAATTTTTGGTGAAGTGGAAGCCCCTATTTCCAACCCTGATTTGACAAAAATATTACATATTTACATTTTGATCAGTTCTTCTCTCAGAATTACAGGATAGACACTTTCTGCTGTGAATCAGTGCAGACAAATCCAGAAATGCTCACAGCCAGCCACTTGGAAATGGAGCAACTTGGAAACCATCCCTGTTTTTCAGCAATGAATACCGCACTCTGTGGTTCAAATGCCCTGCAGTTACTTTCATCACTGCAGAAGAAAGGTCATTTTGCAAGGTACGTGGGGAGGTAAGGTGGCATTTGGATGAGGTGTGTAGCATGTCAGGTGAGTTAGACTAGAGTGGCAGATGGTCAGCCTGATAATGTGGCAGGTTAGTGGTAGGGCATCAGGTAAGTGGATGACTGCTTGGAGTAAGTCGAGGGGTCAGCTTGAAGCTGGGAGTTATTGGGCCAGGAATGGGGCTTGTCTGGTCGGATGTTTTGGATCCAGCGTTTGGGTTTCAGGTCCAGTAGGTTATAGTGGGGGTCCTATACTTTGTGTAGAATGTCCCATCCAAGAGGACTAGGTCAGTGGGGAGTGTTCGGTGTGGTTGGGTGGAGTGTGTCAGTTCTCAGGGTCGACAGGAAGTATTATTGGGTGGGATAGTTATGAGACAGGGTTTCAGTTTAAAAGTTATCCAGGATTTAGAGTAGATTTTAATCCTCCAAATTTTACTGGTGCCGAGTAAGCTTCAAGGAGTGAGAAGACTCCAAAATCTTTCTTTATTATTTCAAGTTGTGGACTTTACCAGATGGTTCCAGACACCCAGGATGTTCCAAACAAGTTTTAATATCCTGGACAATTCTATGGTGTCAACTTCAATTAGATTTCTGCATGGTCCCAACATGCAACTTCAGTGTTCCTCATAGAAACAATTCCCTGGTTACTGGAATTTCTAGGCCAGTCAATAGTGCTTTTAGTCTGATACTCACAGAAGAGGTTTTGAAACATTACACCAGGTCATACCATCTTTTGCAGCTATTAACTGAAAGTTCCAATTTCATTTTAAAGTTGCCAGTCTCTACAGGGATTGTAACAGGACACCAGGATTACTGCATAACTTGTGTTCCGATGAATAATTAATTATGGAAATTATATTGAGCAATTTTTGTCATTTTAACTTGTAGAAGAGAAGTCAAATGAAATGAATTTCACCATTAAAATCATTATAAATTGATCTACACTCTAAAAAGTATTCTATTATTAATGTTTTACTTAATGTGAATGTCATACATACATAGTTGTATTATGCATAGTTCTTGTAAATGTTAGGTGCAGGGAAACTGATAAATCATTCAATAATTGTTCTGCTACAATTTTTGATAAAATTCAAGTGTGCTGCCTCTTCAAATTAGGTAGAATACTAACCACTTTAACAGTGAAGAGTCCAGTTTTGTAGGAAGCAGTCAAGGGCGAAGCATAATATTTTTCTAGCTTTGGAACTTTGCAGATCTGGGCTCTGTAACCAATTTACTTGTCAGCATCTGGAGAGTCAGCAGACCCATCCTGACCTGGCTCTCTGAGCTGAAACCAAAAGAAAAATGCTGGAAAATGTGGAGTAGAAGGTACAGATTTGTTTTGTTTTGAACTCTTACCCAATTTAAAGGGGCCAACAAGTACACTGGAGTCAATTAAATAGATTAAGGATTTAATAATTAAAAATAGCTTTTTTGCATAATCCAAGGATCTAGCAGCTTGTGGGAAAGAAAAAATAAAGCAGACTACATTATTTCTTGTTAGTAATAGTAACAGGTTTGTAAGCAAATTGTATGATTTTATTTTAAATAGTCCATTTGGTTTAGCTAGATTGAGCCTGAATTCACAATTCATATTAAAAATTAATCACTTCTCATTGGTTTTAGCTTAAGTGACTGAGGAGATTAATTGAGTTTGTGAAAGAGGTTTAATTGCAGTGAGAAATCACATTTGGTTTATTAATGTTGGTATGTACGGTATGGACAAGCTATTATAATCGATAAAGGCTGGGGCCGAACACTTTAGTGTTAACAAGAATCATACCTCAGGGTGTGCCCACGCCCTCATAAAGGAATGAAGTTGGAGAATTTTATTTTACATTTTATATTCCACATGGCTTTCATCTGCAGTACATTTCAACGTTGTCCAAAATTTATCAGGTTTCAAAAACATCCAGCTGTACCTCAGCCACATTTTTTTTGCATTGTTCTGCCTCTGTGTTACCAGGGTGTAAACATAATATTTCATAAATTTCCTCCAGGAAATGTGAAGTAGTGTGAATGTCACTGAACTAGTAATACAGAGACTCAATCCAACGCCCTGAAAGACCTGAATTCAAATTCCAAAATGTCATTTGGTTTAATTCATACAAAATCTGGAATTCAAAGCTTGTTTCAGCAATGATACCACTGAGCTATAAATAATTGTTATAATTCCCCTCTGCTTTACAAATGCCTTTTAGGCAAGGAAATCTATCATCCTCACCTGGTCTGGCTGGTATGTGACACAAGCTGAAAAACTCCACAGAGGCTGGTATCCCAAGTCACCCTTTATTTACACACAAAGTCCTTGAGACTCATCCAGCTCCCTCAAAGACTGCTCCCAGAGTGAACAGGATGTCTGACACTCCTGTTCTTATCTATCAGTCGGCTTCCTGATTGGACCAGGTTAACAGCCCCAGAGAACTCACATTCTATGAGGTGCACATGGCTGACCTCATTACAATCAGTGCACTCCTAACTGCCCTCTGAGATGGTCTAGAAAGCCATTCAATTCACAGGCATTTGAGAACAGCCTTGCTAGTAGCACCCCATCCATTGAAGCAATAAAAAAAAGCTAAGTATTGGAGGAATCAAAGCCATTGTCCTGGGTGCTGCCTCAAATTCTATTCACTGCCCAATGTCGCAAACTATTTGACATTAATGTTCTACATGGCCCTGAGCTTCTCACCATGTGCTCTATCCGTTGCTACCATAATTTCTTCCAACTCCATATCACAGCTCTCTGCCACTCCATCAACTCACCTGTTGTTTTAAACCTCATTCACACTGTTGTTACCTCCTCACTTAACCATTCTAGCGGCCTCCCATTCTGCACCCTCATATGCACCAAAATGCATATTGTTTGCATTCTAACTCAACCCAATTTCCATCTCTATATTACTGCTGAGCTCATTAACCTACATAACATTCCCTGGTGCATTGGATGGTGAGGGATGACCTTCTAGAGGTTTATAAAATCACAACGGGCATGGATAGGATAAATGGTCAAGGTCTTTTCCCTGGAGTGGGGGAATCCAGAACTAGAGGGCATACATTTAAGGTGAGAGTGGAAAAATTTAAGAGGACCCTAAGGGGCAACTTTTTCACGTAGAGGATGGTGCATGTATGGAATGAGCTGCCAGAGAAAATGATGAAGGCTGGTACAATTACAACATTTAAATGGCATCTGGATGGGTGTATGAATAGGAAAGGTTTATAGGGATATGGGCCAAGTGCTGGCAAATGGGACTTGATTAGGTTAGGATATCTGGTCAGCATGGATGAGTTGGACCGAGGGGCCTGTTTCCGTGTTGTACACCTCTATTACTCTGTGTCCATATCTTTCTCATCTTTGCACACCTTGTATCTGTGACTCCCATCAACCTTACAATGCTCAAATAACTGAACTAACATCTTCAGTCTGTTGAAGACCATGTCATCAGCATTCTAGGTCATATGTTATAGGATTCCTTCCATGAATCTCTTTCCTTTAAGACACTTCTGAAAACTTACATTATCCAAATGAATACAAGCTTCTTTGGCTTGGTCTTTGCTTCCTGATTACACCTCACATTAATGGTGTTATATAAAAAACAAGCTATGTTGAAGTCTAGACTATTATGCAATTATATTAATATCTCTTGTTAGAAAAAGCACTCATTTTGAAGCAAATTGTTGTATTTTATTTTAAATATTCAGTTTTATTTGTGCCACATTACCCTGTGCCCAGCTGGTATGGAAAAGCTCAGTGACTTGTGATATCTGGGATCAGAGATCTGGGAGTCATTTCTTTATAAACAGCCATTGCTGTTAACCCTGTTCTGCCCTGATGATCTGCTTTTGATGCAGTGATAGGCCTTCAAACCTGAAGAGGTGAAACTTATGTTCGGTCCTGTAATGTAAGAACAACATTTAGGAAATGTAGTGCTGAACGGTCCAGTGTACTTTTATTACAGCTCCTGGTATATATATATATATATATATATGTTATAATCATAGGCACTGCATTTCTGAACTAAAGCTTGGCAAATTGGATCTACAGATTGGAGTGGCACGATGGCTCAGTGGTTAGCACTGCTGCCTCACAGCGTCAGAGACTTGGGTTTAATTCCAGTCTCGGGCAACTGTCTGTATGGAGTTTGCACACTCCCCCTGTGTCTTTGTGCGTTCCCTCCGGGTGCTCTGGTTTCCTCCCATAGTCCAAAGATGTGCAGGTGAGGTGAATTGGCCATGATAAATTGCCAATAGTGTCCAAGGGAATGTAGGTTAGGTGGATTGATGTGGGAAATGCAGAGTTATAGGGTAGAGTGGGTGAGTCTGTGTGGAATGCGTTTTGGAGAGTGGGTGTGGACATGTTGGGCTGAATGGCCTGTTTCCATACTGTAGGGATTGTATTCTATTCTAATCATAAGACCCTCATCATGTCATGTTGCAGGACATCTTAGTAAGATGGAGATCTTTATACATCATGTCATGTATCATTCAGTGTTGACATCATGATTAGATTAGATTAGATTACTTACAGTGTGGAAACAGGCCCTTCGGCCCAACAAGTCCAAACCGCCCCGCCGAAGCACAACCCACCCATACCCCTACATTTGCCCCTTACCTAACACTACGGGCAATCATGAACATGTAAGATATACTGCAGACAAGCTGTGGTACAAAATGCAATAACCTGTCCCTTAATTTCTTCTTGTGTGGTTGAGGAACAAATGTAAATATTATAGTGACATAGTTCAGAATTCTGTTATTCTGAATTCTGAAAACTCAGTGACAATCTTCAAATTATCGATCAATATCCTGCAAAGATTTACCATGTGACCCGAGCCTTCATGTTAAACACAAACCAGGAACAGGAGCAGGCCATTTGGCCTTTTGAGCTTGTTGTGCTATTCAATTATGTCATGGCTGATTTGATTGTAACTTCAAATCCATGTTTCTGCCTATTCTTTCCTTAAATTCAGCATTTAAGCAATAAAGTTCTAAAGATTCACAACTCTCTGAGAGAAGAAATAAAAATAGTCTCTGTTTTAAGTAGGCAATCCCTGATTTTTCAATAATGACCCTAGTTCGAGATTGTCCCCAGAAAGGAAACATCATCCCCACATCAACCCAATCAAGACCTCTAAGGATTTTAAATATCTCAATCAAATTAACTTTGATTTTCTAAACACCAGGTGATACTAACCTTTCCTGTCCAATCTTTTCTCATAAGATAACTCACCCATTCCAGGTATTCATCTGGTAAACCACCTCTAAACTGCCTCCATCATTCTTCCATCCTTCGTTAAATAAGGTGACCAATATTCTGGCCAGTACTCCAGATGCAGTGTCAGTAATCCCCTGGATAACTGAACCATAACCTCCCTACTTTGGTATTCAATTCCCCTTGCTGTAAAGTATAATATTCTATTAGCCTTCCTTTTTTTGCTGCACTTGAATATGAATCTTTTGCAATTCGAGCATGAGGACAACCAGAGACTTCTGAACCACTGAACTGTACAACCTCTCACCATTCAGATAATATGCTTCTCTTAATTTGTTTTGCCAAAATGAACAATTTCATACTTTTCCAAAATATAGCCCATTTATCACATCTTTACCCACTCTCCTAATCAATCAGTATCTTTTGTAAGCTCCTTGTGTCCTCTTCACAATTAATTTTCCAAACTATATTTATGTAATCAGCCAATTTGGCAACCTTACTCTCAATCCCTTAGCATCATAGCACGGAAACAGATCCTTCACTCCAACCCGTCCATTTCGACCAGATATCCCAACCCAATCTAGTCTCACCTGCCAGCACACGGCCCATATCCCTCCAAACCCTTCCTATTCATATACCTATCCAGATGCCTTTTAATATCGCAATTGTACCAGCCTCCACCACTTCTTCTGGCAGCTCATTCCATACACGTACTACCCTCTGTGTGAAACAGTTGCCCCTTAGGTCTCTTTTATATCTTTCCCCTCTCACCCTAAACCTATGCCCTCTAGTTCTGGACTCCCACCTCAGGGAATAGACTTTGTCTACTTATCCTATCCATGCCCTTCATGATTTTGTAAACCTCTATAAGGTCACCCCTCAAACTCCGATGTTCCAGGGAAAACAGCCCCAGCCTGTTCTGCCTCTCCCAATAGCTCAAATCCTCCAACTCTGGCAACATCCCTGTAAATCTTGTCTGAACCCCTTCAAGTTTCACAACATCCTTCCAATAGGAAGGAGACCAGACCTGCACGCAATATTCCAACAGTGGCCTAACCCTTCATCTAAGTAGTTTACACAAAGTGTAAGGAGTTGAGGTCCCAGCTCTGATCTGAATGGTAAGCCACCCATTATAATTTGTCAACCTGAAAAAGACCTAATTGCACCAACTCTCTGCTTTCTGTCAGTCTGCTATCCATGGCAATATACTACCCGCGACACCATCGGCTTCTATTTTTTTGCAGAGATATTTGATGTGACACTTTGTCAATGCCTTTTGCAAAAGTATAGTACATCTACTGGATCCTCTATAACCACACACCACATGTTATCTCCTCAAACAACTCCAACAGATTGGTTAAACATGATTTCCCTTTCACAAAAGCATGTTAACTCTGCCTGATAACTTGAACTTATCCAAGTTCCCTGCTTTGACGTCTTTAAGAATAATTTCTAATGCTTTCACTATGACAGCTGTTGAGCTAACTGATCTGCAGTTTCCTCCTTTCTGTCGTCTTCCCTTTTGGATTAAGGATTTTACATTTTCTATCTTCCAATCTAATGGGATTGTCCCTGAATCAAGGGATATTGGGTAAATTGAAGCCAACAAATCAACTACCTCACTTGCCACATCTCTTAAGACCCTATGATGACATCCAGGCATGTGTCAGGCTAAAACTCCCAATATTTTTATCAGTACCACTTCTTTGGTGAATGTGATTTTACTTATTGTTAAGTCTCCAATCTCACTTTCAAATAAACAATGCTCACTTTGTCCACTTGCTCGCCTTTTATGTTGAGAATTGTCAGTATCCAATTTGCTCCCTGTTGGCTATAGGATAGAAAGCTGCATATTAATTGTGCAAAATTTGCAGTTAATAAGAATATTAACAAATTATAAGCCCCCTTCATAGGCAAATTGTTGCTGCATGGCAAGAATCTCATCTTGTTTGGAACTTACTTAAAAATGCAACAACTTGCTCCGAATGTCAACCAATCCGCTCTTCTTTCCCGTGCCACTTCTCCCCGCCCCACAACCCCCCCATACTGCCTTCAGCATAAATGTCACCTTTTTCGAGCTGCTATCAGTCCTGATGATAAGTCAGTGGACTTAAAACGTTAACTCTTTCTTTCCACAGACCTGCCAGGTATCACCAGCAATTTCTATTTTAATTAAGAAAGGCATGCAGGATTTCCCACAAAATTCCACCAGATTTCTCACCATTGCCATTATTGTTCAGAGTCCTATAAGATTCAGCGCAAAATTTCTGGAAAGCTTCCTCTTATTTTCTAATTTTTCCATCTTTATTCTGTCAAATCTTCTGAGCTACTACCTGTCTTTGCACTTTCTCTTTAAGTTTGATTTTATCTTTAAGATTTGTAATTAACTGCAGATGATGTGTCTTTCCCTTGGAATTCTTTTTCATCAGAATGTATCTATTCTGTGTATTCTAAAATATCCCCTTAAGAATCTGTTACTTTATCTCCATTGACCTTTTCCTTAACCTAATTAGCCTATTCACTTTTGCTCGACCTGATTGTATACTTCAAAACTGCCCTTATGTAAATTTCATAACTTTTATCTCCAAGCCAAGCTCTCTTCCTCAAACTGAACGTAAAATTCAATCATATTGTGGTCACTGCTGCCTGGGAGTGCCTTCCTTATGAGGTCAATGCTGTCTTGTTGCACAATATCATGTTCAGTATAGCCTGTTCTCTAGTCAGCTCCAGAACCTGCTGCTCCAAGAAACCATCCTGAAATAAATCCATAAGTTCCTCATGTTAGTCCATCTAACATTTCCAGTCAATATGTAGATTAAATCACCCATGATTTTTGATGTACCTTTCTGACAAGCTCACATAATGTCTTCCTTTATGGCCACCCTACTGGGTGGTTACTTGTAGGGAGCCTGTACACAATTCCCATAAGTTACTAATTGCTTTATCATCTTTCATTTCTACCTAAATTATTTCCACATCTTTGTTCAAACACAGAAATTGCTGGCAGAACTCAGCAGTTTGGGCAGCATCTGTGAGAAGAAAGCAGCGTTAACATTTTAGTTCCAGTAACTCTGACAGAATGGAGTTCTATTCTGATGAAGATTCACTGGACTTGGAGTGTTAACTCTGATTTCTTCCCACAGTTGCTGCCTGACATGCTGAGTTCACCAGTAATTTCTGTTTTTGTTTCAGATCTTCAGCATCTTCAATTATTTGTTTTATTTTGTCCATATTTTGGTTTCCTGAACTTAACTCATCTCTCTGTTTTGCGCTGAAACCATAATTAATTAACAGAGTCACCCCTCCCCCTTTTCCTATTTTCCTAGTCATCCTGCAATGATATCTCTGTTTCAGCTACCAGATTGTACTGACTCATTTCTGCTTGTACTCTCTGTTTATCTGTTTGTTTTGAATGCTACATTCAGAACCTTTAGTACTATCCTTTTATCCTCTTTTAGTCTCATTTATTGGTTGACTCTTATATTCAAACTCTCTATCCGTTCCCATCATGGTCTTTGTAACATTTTCTGTTTTAATACCCTCTTCTTTGGTGTTGACTCTGCTCTTTTATTTAATACATCTTCTCAAATTTGAACTCTTGCTTTCAGTATTCAGTTTTAACTCATATCTACTTCCCTAGTTATGTGGAAAACGGTGACATTTATGCTGAAGGCATACTGTTCCCAGTATGGTTCAAGTTGAGGTTCTGTTTTGTAACTTGGCATCTAGCTCCTCATATGGAACTACGCAGAACTCAATTTCCAGTTTATGTCATTGACACATATAATTAGTCATACTCTCTGAATCCTTCCCCTCCCATTGCCAGTTGTTCTTCAGCCTTGAACATGATGCCTAAAACTGGCATATAGCAGGCATCTAGATCACATTAATTGCTGCAGAGAATAGAGTCAATTCCCCATACTGTACTGCCCCCTACTCCCACTATATTCCTTCTTACAACCCCCTTCTTCTCTTGAGTGACTTCCTGTACCACAGTGCCCAGGTCAATTAATTCATTCTCCTCTGCAGTCCTCACTGTCATCCACATAGGCTGAAAGTATCTCACATCTGCTGGACAATTGCACTGGTTGAGGCTCCTGTGCTCCCACAGTCCCCTTTACCTTCCTCACTCATAATCACACTCTCCTGTCCCTGAACACTAACCAAGTCAGATGATCTAATCCTAAGAGATGAGACAGCCTTCTGGTACTAAGAAACAGGTACCAGTAAGAATCCAAGTAACATCATTCCCCTTTCCTGATGAGTCACAACATCTGCAGAACAGCCTCTAGCCCAAACCCTGAGCTGAAGTTGCTTAAACGTTTCATGTCTTGTTCATACTTTTCGACAGATATCAAAAGATTCCTGAGGACTTCTATCCAGCTTCACAGTGTAAACCATTCAAATGGTTTTCTAGTGGAACATGTGGGGTTTAATAGAGCAGGAATGATGATGACAATGTGCTTTAATCATGCCTTCATTTTAAAAAAAACTCAATGACAGGATGTAATGCTGTGTTATTTTGTGTTTTAAGCCAGCGCTGCTGTCTGCACATTGAGATACAGGTCTGAGTCTCTACCCATCGACACATTTTAAGGCTTCCTATTCCTAATCATAAAGTAAAACTCCTCAATGCCTTAAACTCCTTCATATACTTTTGACTGTATTAAATTCTACTGTGTAGTGCCTCAGATCTTTCTCTGCACATGATTCTTTTAAGTTAGTGTTCTTGCCTGATACTGTCAAAATTAGCCTTCCTTCAATTTAGACTTATCTATCTTATTGTTGTCAGAGTCAGGCCATCAATAACATCAACATGAATCTCATTATACCACTGGAATATCCAGTATTTACTCCCCATCCCTTACTTCCTAGAAAACATGATGGTGAGTTGTTTCTTGAATACGACTGAATAGCTTGCTGGGCCATTTGAGATGATGGCTAAGTGTCAACCACTTACCTGGAGGTCTAGAAACACATTAAAGCCAGATCACTGAAAGGGTGACCAATTTCTTTTCTCTAAAGAACATGATCGATCAGGACTGGCTTTCACAAAAACAATTGCACCTGCATGTGTGCTCGGCCTTGGAATGAGCTTGACACTTGTTTGTTCCCCGAACCTGTACAGGAAATCTTTTAACAGAGGGAGGTTGTTGTGCTGCAGCTCCCACCCAGGTTTGGCTGATTCGGAAATACCCCCACTTTTACCATTTGCCATAGGCATATCAGAATGATTTCTGATACTAATCAACCTGTTTGCCCACTCTGTGTCACCACTAGAGACCTTCTTCCTTCCAGATTTGTTTTATGAATTGTAATTTAAATTCCTCAGCTGCAGTGATAGAATTTGAACTTTTGTAGCTGGATATTTACTTCAGGCCATTGGAATATTGGTCTCATACCATGCTGCACACCTGTGATGCTAAACTTCAGTCAGTAAGTCTCAAGAATCCTTTTTCTGGTGAGGATTCTGGGCAATCTAAGATGGAGGATGGAAAGAATTTCTGGCTGGAACAGGCTACTCCTTTTTTGAGATATTTTAGATGTTGGAGATGATTTCCTTGAATTCGAGGAGCAGCAATTACTGATTTATATGCTCTTGCATTGTTTTGCAACTTTGGAGGAAAAAAAAGTCAAAACAATGGCACTTTTAAAAGGGAGAGGAATAGATAAAGGTAGCACATGGTTTATGCAGGAGAGAGAGTGAACCTGCACAGTTATTTTCCTGTTGAAATTCATGTATTGCTGGACGTCGGAGTGCATCTGGGAAAATTAACAAATAGTGAAATTCACAACAGAATTTGGAGAAACCTGTTTGGGAGAGGTCACAGCACAGAAACAGATAAGTGAATAGTTTTAAGTATAACCTTGTTGTAAATCTACAATAGTGAGTAGAATTTTTTTTTTATTGATGATATGTTTTGTTGAGATGTTTCCCTTGATCAAACTTAAAAATATAAGCCATAAGTATTAAGTTAGCCTGGAGCAGTGTTTTGTAGAGAAATAAGATGGTGCTATTTTCTGGGTCTGTAGATTGGAAGAAGCAAAAATGGCCTTTAGTAGAGTGAAATGCTCTTGTTGTCAGATGTGGGAGTTTAGGGAGAGTTTACGTGTTACTAAGGATTGTATCTGCAATAAATGCCATTGGGTGTGAATCCTATCAGATTGAATTAATCAGATGGAGAGACAGTTAGAGGCAATGAGGAATTTACAAGAGCAAGGGGATTTGATGGATGGCAGTTGTAGGATACAGTCACATAGATGGGTTAACTCTAGGAAAGGTAAGAGAAGTAGGCAGGTAGTGCAGGAATCTTCTGTGGCTATCCCCATTTCAAACAATTTCGCTGTTTATGAAAATGTAGGGGGAGATGGATTCTCAGGGAAATGTAGCACAAACACCAAGTTTCTGGTATTGAGACTGGCTCTAATGCAATAAGGGGTACGTCGCGTTCCAATTATGTGAGGGGAATCTCTAGTCCGAGGTACAGGCAGATGTTTCTGTGGCCAGCAGCAAAAAATCAGAATGGTGTGTTACCTCTCTGGTGCCAGGATCAAGGATGTCTTAGAGAGGTTGCAGAATGTGGTCAAGGGGCAGAGGGCGCAGCAGGAGGTCATTGTACACATTGAAACCAATGATATAGGAAGGGAAAAGGATGAGATTCTGAAGGGAAAATACAGAGAGGCAGGAATTTAAAAAGGAGGTCCTCAAGGGTAGTAATATCTGGATTACTTCTGGGGCTGCGAGCTAGTGAGGGTAGGGATAGGAGGAGAGAGCAGATGAATGCATGGCTGAGGAGCTGGTGTATGGGAGAAGGATTCACGTTTTTGGATCATTGGAATCTCTTCTTGGGTAGAAGTGACCTGTACAAGAAGGATGCATTGTACCTAGATTGGAAGGGGACTAATATACTGGCAGGGAGATTTGCTAGAGCTGCTCTAGCAAACTAGTAAGGTGGGGAGAGGGGGAATCCAGGGAGATGGTGAGGAAAGAAATCAATCTGAGACTGGTACAGTTGGAAAAAGAAGCGAGTCAAACAGTCAGGGCAGGCAGGGACAAAGCAGAGAACAAGGTAGCACTGATAAATTAAACTGCATTTATTTCAATGTAAGAGGCCTAACAGGGAAGGCAAATTAAGTCAGGGCATGGTTAGGTACATGGAATTGGGATATCATAGCAATTACAGAAATGTGGCTCAGGATGGACAGGACTGGCGGCTTAATGTTCCAGGATGCAAATTCTACAGGAAGGATAGAAAGGGAGGCAAGAGAGGAGGGGGAGTGGCATTTTTAATAAGGGATAGCATAACAGTTGTACTGAGGGAGGATATTCCTGGAAATACATCCAGGGAAGTTATTTGAGTGGAACTGAGAAATAAGAAAGGGATGATCACCTTATTGGGATTGTCTGATTGACTCCCTAGTTGTCAGCGGGAAATTGAGAATTCAGTTATCTGTAAGAATATTAGGGTGGTTATGATGGGGGATTTTAACTTTCCAAACATAGACTGGGGCTGCCATAGTGTTAAGGGTTTAGATGGAGAGGAATTTGTTAAGTGTGTACAAGAAAATTTTCTGATTCAGTATGTAGATGTACCTACTAGAGAAGGTGCAAAACCTGACCTACTCTTGGGAAATAAGGCAGGGCAGGTGACTGAGGTGTCAGTGGGGGACCATTTTGGGGCCAGCGATGATAATTCTATTAGTTTTAAAATAGTGATTGTAAAGGATAGAAAAGATCTAAAAGTTCAAGTTCTAAATTGGAGAAAGGCTAATTTTGTGGTATCGGGCAAGAACTTTCAAAAGCTGATTGGTGGCAGATGTTCGCAGGTAAAGGGATAGCTGGAAAATGGGAAGCCTTCAGAAATGAGATAACAAGAATCCAGAGACAGTATATTCCAGTTAGGGTGAAGGAAAAGGCTGGTAGGTATAGGGAATGCTGGATGATGAGAGAAATTGTGGTTTGATTAAGAAAAAGAAGGAAGCAATGTAAGGTATATACAAGATAGATCAAGTGAATCTTTAGAAGACCATAAAGGAAGTAGGAGTATATTTAAGAGGGAAATCAGGAGGGCAAAAAGGGGATAGAGATAGTTTTGGCAAATAGAGTTAAGAAGAATCTAAAGGATTTTTACAAATACATTAAGGACAAAAGTCTAACTAGGGAGAGAATACAGCCCCTCAAAGATCAGCAAGGCAGCCTTTGTGCGGAGCTGCAGGAGATGGGGGAGATACTAAACGAGTATTTTGCATCAGCGTTTACTGTGGAAAAGGACATGGAGGATATAGAATGTAGGGAAATAAATGGTGACATCTTGAAAAATGTCCATATTATAGAGGAGGAAGTGCTGGACGTCTTGAAACGCATAAAAATAGATAAATCCCCAGGACCTGATCAGTTGTACCCTAGACCTCTGTGGGAAGCTAGGGAAATGATTGCTGGGTCTCTTGCTGAAAAAATTGTTTCATCGATAGTCACAGGTGAGGTGCTGGAAGACTGGAGCTTGGCTAACATAGTGCTACTGTTTAAGAAGGGTGGTAAGGACAAGCCAGGGAACTATCGACTGGTGAGCCTGACGTCGGGGGTGGGCAAGTTGTTGGGGGGAATCCTGAGGGACAGGATGTACATGTATGTGGAAAGGCAAGGACTATTAGGGGCACATGGCTTTGTGCGTGGGACATCATGTCTCACAAACTTGTTTGAGTTTTTTGAAAAAGTAACAAAGAGGATTGCTGAGTGCAGAGCAATAGACGTGATTTATATGCACTTCAGTAAGGCATTCGACAAGGTTCCCCATGGGAGACTGGTTAGCATAGAATGCAGAGAGAACTAGCCATTTGGATACAGAACTGGCTCAAAGTAAGAAAACAGAGGGTGGTGGTGGAGGGTTGTATTTCAGACTGGAGGCCTGTGACCCGAGGAGTACCACAAGGATTGGTGCTGGGTCCACTACTTTTCGTCATTTATATTGGATTAGATTAGATTCTCTACAGTATGGAAACAGGCCCTTCAGCCCTACAAATCCACACTGACCCTCTGAAGAGTAACCCACCCAGACCCTATATTTACCCTGACAAGTGCACATAATGCCATGGGCAATTTATCATGGCCAATTCACCTGACCTGCATATCTTTGGATTGTGGGAGGAAACCAGAGCACCTGGAGGAAACCCACACAGACATGGGGAGAATGTGCAAACTCCTCACAGACAGTTACCTGAGGCCGCAATGCAAGCCACTGAGCCACCGTGCCACCCATAAATGATTTGGATGTGCGCATAAGACGTATAGTTAGTAAGTTTGCAGATATCACCAAGAAGGTTAGCTCAGGTTACAATGGGATTTTGAGCTTGATCAGATGGGCCAATGGACTGAGGAGTGGCAGATGGAGTTTAATTTAAATAAATGCGAGGTGCTGCATTTTGGAAAGGCAAATCAGGGCAGGGCATATACACTGAATGTTGTTGAACAAAGAAACCTTGGAGTGCAAGTTCATAGCTCCTTGAAAGTAGAGTCACAGGTAAATAGGACAGTGAACAAGGCATTTGGTATTCTTTCCTTTATTGGTCAGAGTATTGAGTACAGGCGTTGGGAGGTCATGTTGCGGCTGTACAGGACATTGGTTAGGCCACTGTGGGAATATTGTGTGAAATTCTGGTCTCCTTCCTTGTTGTGAAACTTGAAAGGGTTCAGAAAAGATTTACAAGGATGTTGCCAGGGTTGGAGGATTTAAGCTATAGGGAGAGGTTGAACAGGCTGGGACTGTTTTCTCTGGAGCATCGGAGGCTGATGGGTGACCTCATAGAGGTTTATAAAATTATGAGGGGCTTGGACAGGATACATAGACTAAGTCTTTTCCCTGGGGTGTGGGAGTCCAGAGCTAGAGGGCATAGTTTTAGGGTGAGAGGGGAAAGATATAAAAGAGGCCTAAGGGGCAGCTTGTGTGGAATGAGCTGCCAGAGGAAGTGGTGGTGGCTGGTACAATTCCAGCATTTAAAAGGCATTTGGATGGGTATAAGAATCGGAAGGGTTTGAAGGGATATGGACCAAGCACTGGCAGGTGGACTAGATTGTGGTGGGATATCTGATCAGCATGGACGGGTTGGATCGAAGGGTCTGTTTCCGTGCTGTACATCTCTATGACTCTGTGACATTTGATCTTTGTGACCTCTTTTCATTTAGGACTTGGAATGTACTTCACATGCTCAAATAGTTTTGCAGTTGTTGCTGATTGTGCATATTAGGTTTTGACTCAGCCACAGAACCATTCTTCTGAGACAGACAGTTGTGGTTTCGAGATTTAAGCACATAATTCATTATGATGCACGAATGTTATTTACTGAGGTAGTTCTGGTTGGCCAGTGGTTCAGTCTTTTAGTCGAGACATGAAGTCTTCTCTTTGGTGTTGGGTGGACTTGAAAGATTCTGTGCCATTGTGTCGCAAAAGGTGCTGAGATCAACATTCATCCTTAAACAAATGGATTATCTGGTCCTTTAACTCATTGCTTTGTACCAATTAGCTGCTGCATCTTATTGCAGAAGTGAGTATACCCTGTGAAAGTACTAATTGGCTGTGAAGATTTGAAGCCTTTGGAATGTTTGATGACATGATAGGTGCATATAAATGTGAATTATTTCTTTCAAATTTATGGTGAAAAATATAATAATGATGTCAGTGTTAGAAATACAGTTCATTTTAAGGGTCAACCAGAATGGCCCCTGATTTGACTGAGAGCAACTGATGCTGAATGGATTTTGTTTTGAAGAGCTGTGTTATTCCCTTGAAGCATTTAGCGACAGTTGGGTGCCCCCGGGGACTGTCTTGCCTTACTTATTCCTCCAACTCCATCTGTACATAGTCCTTCCCTGTCTTCCTACTTTCCTTTATTCTTCGTAGTGTTTTATTGCCGCTGGTGGACAGTGCTTTCAATCCGTTTAATTATTTGGTTATTTCATTAATTTGGTGATCAATTTTCAAAGTAAAAAAACAGAAAATAAAAGAAGTGTTATTCTCCCACAGGAAATTGGCTTCTGGACAGGAAGAGGCTACAGAAGGGAAAAGGTGAACATTGATATTTGTGCTAAATTTTATTTACAATTGAAGAGTTTTAAATCTCTGCATTTTTTCTGCCTTTTCCAGCATATGAGTATTGGTCTGTGAAACACAGGATCTTGCTATTCACGTGCACAATGTATGTACAAAGAAGATATCACATCAAGAACTTGAGGCTGTGCAAATACTCATACCCACATCTCCAAGAACTATGACTTCAAATAGTTTATATGATATAGAGGTTGTGACGTAGGAAGCCATTAAGATTTAATTCAGAAATTTCTACTTGAGCAATAACAATAGGAGTAACTGTAGATAAATCAGCAGAAGTCTGTTGACATACCACGTAACCCTAGGATCTCTTCATTTCATTTATTGACCCAACACAGCATTTGACTCTAAATCATGTAGCTCTGGGATTGTGGTCCAGGGATTTGAATGGTCAAGGAACTTCATCACTATCCTCTGCAATTGCTTGAGTGGGACATCTGAAACGTACACCTTCAAAATCTGGAAAGCATTCAAGCAAGAATATGCGATAGTCCCCATATTTTTTACAATCTAACTGACGGTGGTGATTCACCTCATCAAAGATCAACTGCCCTCTTGTATCTGGAGACAGAAAGCTCGTATACTGCCTGAGCTACTGTGCTTTTCCAGCACCACACTCTCGACTCTGATCTCCAGCATCTGCAGTCCTCACTTTCTCCTATTAGATTTACAAGCCACTCTTCTTCATTTGAAAAACACAAAATATGGCCAAATCAAATGTATATATCATTCCAAAAATAATCATCACATATGTCAAAAGCAGGACTCCGGTATAAATCCAGTATTTTCCATGCCTTGACAGCTACCTCTTTTAAAGGATCTTACACCAGATTAACTGCATCAGCTCAGCCTTCTGAAAACTAGAACATCAAGCACTTGATAATAAATGCTTGCATGTATACAAAAGGCCTGGTATACAGAATGGTTGACTTCACTACATTCCAGTTCTGAAGTGGAACATGGACTATGTATCATTGACATGTTAGAGTGCTGGAGAAATTCGATCAGCAATCCTTCTGCTGCATTCTTTGGATTCAATGAGAGCACCATCACGAAAACACTGGTGTCTTCCTGAAGATGTTCCACAAGCATTCAAGCAAAACAACAAACTCAATCTGCATGAACCGGACACTGTGTCCGAGTGACTGGAAACAGACTTCCTGTCAGGTCAGACTTTGTTAACTAGCAAAAGGCCACTGTTGCAAAGCAGGACAAAGAACAGATCTCAAAGACACTCTGAAGCTCTCCTTGAAGCATGGTCATGTTGATATAGTGACTGGGAGGAACTTGTGATAGCCATTCAGAATGATAGTAACTTGTTCAACATGCTTTAAGCTGCCATGTCTTAATGATAAGACAGAGCAGTAGCAGAGAAGAGGTAATAAGGAAGAAAATCCTGAATTCTGGATCTCACCTCCTTTTAAGATATTGTACGATATATCCCAAAAATATGTTGGTTGAGAATCAGACTATTCAGACATGTAAAGGTAACTGGGAGAAAATCAGGACCCAGAGTAGACAAAATCTTAAAATTGAGGGTTGGCCAATAATAATGGGTTTCCTAGCAAGAATTTAACATTGTTTACCACAAAAAAAAATTTTGATTCTAAGTTTGTTATATATCAGACAATCAAATGCATGTCATTTAAGGTTTCAATTCTTCCAGGGAACAAACACAGCAAAATGTTTATTTTACAGTATAAATTAGAAGTAAATATTTTATCACTGGCTGTACCTTCTCATAGAGTATCTAAATTTGAAGCAAACACAAATCACAGAACTTACAGCCAACAGATTAGTTTGCATCTGGATCAGCATATTCTGAGATTCCGAACCTTTGTCTGTTCAGATACTTTGCTTTTCGAGTACAGCATGTACTTAGTCTCTCAATGGACTTTTGTTTATAAGTGTCACAGTTTGCCACCCCAATGCCTGAAGGATTTAAAGGCAAGATGCTGTAGTAAAACACATTCTAATCTTATTGCGAGGCCTTAACCAGGTACGAGGCCCCAGTTTGCATATGTGAAGAGGTTAAATATATATCTTTTAAGAAAACACCTCAGATTCCAGTGGGGAAGCCTGTACCAAAATAGAAGACAGTGCTCTTCCAAGCATAGAATGAATATGTCTGCCAAATCCATACTGTGTCTTGAATTTCTTGTCTGTGAATCCTTCTGTAAGATCCTTCTTGAAATTAATCACTTTTGATCACTTTGTTACCATACGTTCGAAGTATCTAATTCTGTGGATTGACAACTGTTTCTTTTGATTGATTGTAACTCTGTAAGATTATGCTTTGAAACACTTTTTCTCTGGTAGTGATGGACTATAATGCATATTTACGCTTTGTGTCTTATATCAAGTGTTTTCCCACAATGTGAAAATGTCAAGTATGTCGAAATGTTTTAAATTCGTCATTATAATATGGCAACACATTGAGTCAAATGAGTAGTTTAAATTTACATTTACATTCTGTGGTTTCCTTTCAGCTTGCTGTTTGCAGCTTTTTACACAGGTTTATGAGTTTCATGCAACAGTTGCCTCTTCATTGAAGGAAGTTGTGTGGTATTTCAATTTCCTGTCACGTGATGAATTAGGCTCTGACATGGATAAAACTGGCCTCATTTATTTCGAGCAAAGGCTGAAATGTAACGTTGCTATTGAAATGAGGATTCTGTCTGGTATCCCCATAATCTAATGGGAGTCATTGCAAAATATGGAACAAGTGACTGTCTATTCAGCAGATATAGATTCAGGTGAGACTGGCATTTATAACATTGAACTGATATCTAAACAAAAGTGCAAGTTAGAAGGGTGATGTTTTTGGGCCTCAACGGGGTGTGTTCAAAATGTATGATTGATTCTCATTTGTCCTGCACATAATTGATGGCGTCTTTGTGTACCTTCATTTTTATTTTCAAAATTACAAAATATAAACACAATGTTCTTAGATTTAACTTTTTTAATCAAGTCGTGCAACTTTGTTTTTTGCATTAAATGCTGCAGATATTTATTTATGTGAAATACAGTCATCATTAGCTCAATGAAGGAAATTATTTTTAACACACTTGATTGATTGGATTTTGGAGCTAGGAGTCATCACTTGGCCGCATGTTTTCCTCTGACATTCTAGGAATGTTATTTTTTCTGTCCTTTTATCGTTAACTGCAGTTTTTTCTATAACTGTAGTTTGTTTCCCCACGGAGACAATGTATGAGTGACTGCTTCCTGGATATCTGCTAATTCTGTGCTAAGCCCCTTTCGTTATCTGTCCTATGGTCTGACATGCTTTAGTGTGATTCTGTTTTCACTGTTTTCTTGCCTTCACTTCCTCATTGTGCTGAACTTCATTTTTTTTTTGGTTAAGTACAGTTGCATCAAGTTTTTTGGAGGGATTATCACTGTGAAGAGAAAATAAATCTCTACCATATGTTACCAAACATGTCTCATTAACTACCTACCCCACTCCAGAGTATTTCTCATGTTGAATTCTATCCCCATTTTACCATGCACCATTCGCAGATCAACTGACCACTTGCCAGATGACCAGCATTGCAGGTGCCTGTGCCATCTTTGAGATGCCACTCAGCACCATACAAGAGTCAGCAATATGGTGTTGCCCACATCACCAGCAGTGTAATGGCACAGTAGGCATAAGGCCATGCTGACTATTGCTCATAGGCATCATTACTGACACTCCTGCACACATGTAGCTCTGGTTTTGCAGTTTAACCACCACGCCAAACTCTTTACCTGTCCTTAGGGACATCCCATCTAAAGAACCTTTCTGAGTCATTGCTACTCCTCCCCCAAATCCCAATGGTTACCCACTTTGTGTCATTGTCGATGAGATGAACATCATGTCAAGGTGCATATTGGGATGAGTCTAACCATGAGGTTTTATTGACATCCAGCAAAAGGGAACACAAAGGAAATGAATGCAGTTTGCAACCACAATGCTGGCATTTCAATCTCGACAGTCCATGATGGTCTTTTACAACATGTACTGAATGTCAATCAAGGCCTGTCTGATTCATCGTGTATGATGCAATTGAGCTCTGTCATTCCCAAGCTTTCTCCAGCTCAATGTTTTCATCCTTCTCTTTGGACAACTGCTCCCATTTGCACAGCTCTTCAGTGCCTGTCACATGACCTCATTGTCTGCTCCAATTGTGCAGAGCACAGCTGTCAGGATGGAGTGGCCACACACTCCCCGACCTCCTCCAAGCTCAATCTGGCCTGCAGTAGCTCTATCGCCTGCTCCAACACAGCCCTGGTCACAGAATGTGCACTGACCTGGTGAAAGAGCAGTGGCAGCTGAGTGACCACGCATTCCATTTAAAGGAATGCCTGATGTCGTCTAACCCTCTTCCAATCCCAGGCCCACAACAACCATTTCACACCCTATTGCATTCATTAGAGTCAATCACCGAGCCTATAAGAAATGTGATGCAGGGATGACCCTTTCTTCCACAGCACCATTGTAAGTTCTAAAAATAATTGGGCACTCTTGGCCACCATTCATCTCCTTTTAAGCTATTGGCCCTAACTCCTGCATCACTGAGATGATTAAAATTAGTTTAACTAGCACCAATAGAATGGTGTAATCTGTCTTTGTCCAACATTTAATGTCTTAGCACATTCACTTCATAGGCATTGCAAAGGTACAAAGAAATGGTTGCAAATGGAATGTAGCTGGAGAGAGCAAATGCATGCTTCATGCATTTTCCTGTTCAGTGTCCTAGTGTCCAGCAAACATCAATCCCACGCTTGCATCCATCAAAGTGCCACTGCCTCTGCTCACCCTGGGCATTGACCCAACCATCTTTTTGAGGGTATCATTGGCTAGGCCAGCATTTATTGCCCCATCTCTCATTGCATAGAGAAAAGTTAAGAGTCAACCACATTGCTGTGGATCTGGAGTCACAATTTAGGCTGGACCAGGTAAGGATGGCAGATTTCTTTCCCTAAAGGACCTTAGTGAACCTGATGGGTTTTCCCAATAATTGGCAATGGTTTCATGGTTATTATTAGACTCATAATTCCAGATTTTATTGAATTCAAATTCCACCATCTGCATAGCAGGATGCGAACCTAGGTCCCAAAGCAATACCTGGGTCTATGGATTAACTGTCCAGAGATAATACCACTTGGCCATCATCTTCTCTAGAACCTGTAACCTCACAATACATAACAGTCCATTTCCACTCACTCCTCAGCAGCCTCAGAGCCCCCGCTAACCCCACCCCCATTCCCACCCCAGTCTGGAGGCCCATTACATTGAATCATGCCTCCTACTATATTTTTTGCCCCAAAACCTAACATTATACCCTTAATAATGATTCCCACCCTGCTCATCCGTGTCCCCCCCAGTGGAAGTCACTGGCAATAACTCCTACCTTCCCATAGATGGCCATACAATCTAATGCTATTCTCCTTCCACCTTGAGTTTACCCCATTATTGTCCATGTCTCTACCTCCAAAAATGTGTATGTTCCCCCCCTACACCTTGATTCTCCCACCCTTTTTGACAGTGAGTCTCCTCTTACATCCTCCTTGAAGATTGACAGATGAGCACCGGGGACTGTGTTCACCCCAGACTCTGACTGACTTTGAGAAGCAGCCCCTAAACATGACTGACCAGATCTTGACCACTGTTTTTGTGGCTCCCTGACTGATATGCAATAGCTCTGACTGCTGCTGACCCTGCAAGACTGCCCACTGCCCGGACTGTAGTCTGACACATAACCTGACTGTTAGTGTTGCAAGCTGCAACTGAATCAAGGTGAAACTCCTGGACTGATTAACACTAGATTACAAGTTTCATAGCATTAACCTACTTTAGGGACTTTATTAATATATAATCTCCACAGATTTGTATTTGTGTAAGTGTGGTGCTTAATTATCCATTTTCTAACCTGTTAGATCCCAAAGAAATATAGGTGTTGTTGAAGGGAGATAGCAATAGAGGCAATTTATATGTTAACATAAGCCAAAATTAAGTTACTAACTACATTTGTTTTGTCCGGCATTCAAATGTCACAGAACAAAATTGCATTTATATAATGCTTTCTACAACTTCAGGGTGTTGCAAAATAGTTTTTGTGGCAGTATAATACTGGACATATGGTTTGTCCACAGCAAGGTGGACTATAATGACCAAGTAATTTGTTTTTGTGTATTGCTGGAGGCTCGCTAAGGATTCAACCCAAAGCCAATTCTGAACAAACAGCACAGCTTCTTAAGTTTCCTTTAAAGAGTTCAGTGAGTCGATTTTGCATGCTTAATAGGATCAGTTATGTGATTAAATGTCTCGTTATCATGAATTAAAATGGAATAATGAATTTCTGATCTGAAGTCCAACTGCAGTGTAAGGCTTAGTTGCATTTGCTAAATTGTAGAAATAGATTATAGCATTAATCTAACAGATGTACTAGTATAGTCTAATTATCACATTGGTTTTCACAGAGGTCTATAATGTTGAGTGGAATAATAGGTTACTGTTGGTGAACTACCACACTGGAATTATATTGTGGCTTTGAGGACACCACAAATTTCAAGGGGAATTTTAGACATCAGCTGTGAAATTTAATTACACGTTTAACTTAACTGCCAATTATCTGTCAAGGAATTATAGTGGTGAATAGTCTTAACCTTAGTTTGGACTTTAACTCAAGTAGCAGGTGCATTGAGTGCACTTGCTGGCTCAGATAGTTTGATGTTGTGGGCAGTGTAATGAAGTTCACTTACATCATATCTTACATGGACACATGGAAAGTGCACATTTGTTTTTCAACTGTGGTCTAGTGAACAATCAATTGTTCAGTGTATAGATGACAGACATCTTTAAACAAATGATAAAACATTATTTTAACCCAATTGAGATTCTGGAGATAAAACTCCTTACCCACAAATTCATTTCAGATTTGTCCCAGAACCAGGGTTTGACAACATATTTGAGTTACTACTTCAACCTTGAAATGGTCACAGTTACTTCAATTTATTGGTTTGTTTCAGTTGCTCCTTTTACATGATATGAATGATATAACTAAAATCCTTAAAAAGATCTTGTATAGAGTTACTTCTCTGTTTAGTATGGATACTTGGACATGTGATATGGAGTTTACATTTTAATATTATCCAAAATGCTATAAGTTTAGCATTGACTTAACGGAAAACAATTTGGAGCCTGACATTCAAACTAAAACAGCTAGTTTTGACTTTGAGAGAAGATAGTTTGTCTCAGCTGTAGACTGTCCAATTTCCTTCTTCCAGGAACCTGAGCTCATTCATAGCTTTGCAGCCCATATCCTAACTAATACACACTAAATTTCATCCTTCTGCCTCCTGACCTGACAACATCTCATCCTTGTGTTCAAACCCTCCTGGGTCTAGTCTGTCCATAACCCCCATCACTTCCTCAAGGTCTCCTCAAATTCCTTTGGCCTCTAATGAATGGGTGTGCCTAAACCCTGAATTCTGAAGTCCCTCCCAGAGTCTCCCGACCTCTCTACTTCTCACTCTCCTTTAAATTGCTGCTTAAATCCTAGTTTTTGACCAAGTTTTGAGCCACATGTCCAATTGTTGCTCAGTGTTGAATTTTATCTGACAATGCTGCTGTGAGGTACCCTGCCTTGTTTATAAATGAAGTTTGCAAATGCAAAATGAGGTTGAACATATTCCAAAGGCTGGCAGTTTTTGACATGGGTCTGTGGGTCACTTCCAACAAACCACTAAATCCCAACATTTATGAATTGGGGGATGCCAATAATTAGACTGGTTAAAATGACAAAAATAAACTATCTGGATATTTACTGGCCAGAGAAATAGGTTTTTGCTCTTTTCAAACAGATCAGAACTCAATATCGTGTACTTCTCTGCAACCTGACCAAGAAACTAACATGTCCCGGGAAGTGCCAAGTTATCTGGCAGAGGGAGGAGGAAGAAGAAGAAAATGCACAACTTCCAAAAGTGAACAGCATTCTTCAGTTTGGTGCTCAGGAAATGAGATGTCAAATTTGCTGTCTGTGTTTGAAGAGATGCAGCTATCTGAAAGTAGACGATCTCTGAGAGAGCTTCCTATTAATTTGACAGAGAAAAGAAAAGTGAGGTCAGTTCTGCACCTTTGCAGTAATGCCTTGTATTTATGTTTTGGAAAATTGGTAAAATACAACCAGCTGTACTGTCCTGCCATTTTATATCAAAGTTGCTTCTAATCTGGATGCTATTTCAACAACATTCACCTACAGTAAGAAATAGCTGAAAAAAGCTTTACAAGTTCTCAGCTTATTCAAAAGATCCCAACCTACGTGCTGCAATGAAAACATCCCTGAGAGCTTGGATGCTATTGTTCCTACAGTGTTGCCTGCCGTATTAATCTCTGTTATTACCTATGTCCAGTGCATTCCTTGTTTCTCTCCTGATGATTGCACTCCCTTTGATATGAATATACAAATTAGGAACAGAAATAGGATTGTTCCTGTTTCCCCAGTTTGGGATTACAGTTGCTGGAAGATATTGACTAGAGGAGATTACACACTCATATGCTCAAAGTTTGTCATGGAAGCTTTGTCTCTGAAGTCCCAGGAACTACCATACCATTAGGATGTGGGTGTCATTGGCGGGCCAGAATTCATTACCCTTTCTTAAATGTTCTTGAGAAGGTGATGGAAAGGCTTCTATTTGAACCACTTACATTCCTTGTGGTGCAGGTACACCCAAAGGGCTGTTGGTGAGGAAACTCTACATTTATAACCCAACCATTGCAAAGAAACAGCAATACAGTTACACCTCAGGATAGTTTGTGGCCTGGCATGGATGTTCCCATACATTACCTGCCTTGTCGTTCTCAGTGATAGAGGACACAGAGTGGCAAGGTGGCTCTATGGTTAGCACTGCTGCCTTACAGTGCTAGGGACCTGGGTTTGATTCCAGCCTTGGGCAACAGCCTGTCTGGAGTTTACATATTCTCCCTGTGTCTGTATGGGTTTCCTTCCAGAATTCAAAGATGTGCAGGTTAAGTGAATTGGCCATAGTGTTCGGGATGTGTAGGTTAGGTGCGTTAGTCAGGGGTAAATGTAGGGGAATGGGGCTAGATGGGTTACTCTTCAGAGGGTCGGTGTGGACTTCTTGAGCCTAATGGTCTCTTTCCACACTTTTGGGCTTCTGAGGATTAAAGGACACAGTGGAAAGAGGCTTTTGATGAGTTGCTGAAGAAGGGTCACTGGACCCAAAATGTTAACTCTGTTTTCTCTCCACAGATGCTGCCAGACTTGCTGCCTTTCTGTTTTTATTTTTGTTTCTGATTTCTAGCATCCGCCATTCTTTAAATTATTTTGCATCTTTTAGCTGTCGCATGCACTGCGCCCTGCACCGGTTCCGGAGGCAGTGCATGTTTAACATTGTTAAAGAGTTGCCAATCAAGTATGTTGATTTGTGCTGAATGATGCTGAGCTGCTTGACCGCACTATTTGAGGAATAGTATAACAAAGATTATTCCCTCACATTCCCGACCTGTGCCTTGCAAATTTGGGGACCCTGAAGGGGAGTGGGGGTGTTCCCTGCCTCTGATCTTCTCTTGTAGCCTACTGCATGTATATGGCTAACCCAGGAAGTGTATGCCAATGCTATGGGTAAGGGATTGACATGTACTCTGTGTTGCTCATGAGATTGTTCCTTGTTTTTCCCATGATTCAATCAATAACTGGTGACTAGGAACAGGAGCGTTAGTCAGGCCCTTGAGCCTATTTCATCATTCAGTGAGATCATGGCTGTTCTGTGGCCTAACTCCATCTTCCTGCCTTTGGTCCGTATCCCCGAATATGTTTGCTTAGCAAAATTTTATCTATTTCAGATTTCAAATTAACAACTGATCCAGCATCAACTGCCATTTGTGGAAGAGAATTCCAAACATCTACCATCCTTCATGTGTAAAAGTGCTTCTTAACATCTCTCCTGAATAGTCTGACCCTGATTCTCAGACTATGCCCTCTCGTTCTAAAATCCCCAACCAGTGGAAATAGTTTATCATTATCTAACTTGTCTTTTCCTGTTAACATTTTGAAAACTTTGATTAGATCACCACTAATCTTCTAAATTCTAGAGGAAATCAGTCTAATTTGTATAACCTTTACTCATAACTTAACTCCTGACATCCAGATATCATTCTTGTAAACCAATGTTGTACTCCCTCCAACACCAATATAATCTTCCTAAGGTGTGGTGCCCAAATCTGCTCACTCTGCTGCAAGTGGGATCTAAACAGGGTTTGTACAATTGCAACTATTCTGCAAGTATTGGAGGGGAATGGAGAGGAAAGTCAGCAGACTGCCATGGGGTTAAATAGGCCATAAGATGATAACCTCTGACAATGGGTCAGCCTGTTTACCATAATCGGTGACCTATTAGCTGAGCCAAACCGTGCAAGTTTCCGATGTCAGAGTACAGCCTGGATTACAAATGGGACCCTGAGAAGGAGATGTATGGAATCACAAGCCAATGCTCTTGGAGGTTGAAAGCCTCAACATTTACAACTTGTATCAATATTCTTTGCACAAAGTTAAATAAGGTGTGTCCGTGTCCATGTAGACAACCCATTTCAGACAAACAGTAATTTGTCTCGGGAAAGTTGCCCAGCGCCTTTGTTTGGAAACTTTTAAGTAACCTGGTAGGTCTAGTGCATGGAACAGTACAGCCAGGAGCAGGCCCTTTGGCCCACCATGTCTGTGCTAACCACTATGCCTATCTAAACAAATATCATCTCCCTGAACATGGTCTTTATCCCTCTTTTCCTTGCCTGTTTATATGTCTACTTAAATGCTTCTTAAACATTGCAATTGTAATTTATTCCTAATCTAATTCTTAGCATTAGTTATGAAGGAGAATGCTTTATATACTCACTTACTAATTGTAATTCAACAACCTTTGAAAATAACTACTTGATGAAATGGTGTGAAATGAAATAGGAAACCCAATGTCTGGATCCCACAAGAAGATCTGTTGCTTGGAGGGATGTGAGCCAGGAGCTGGCAAGTGGGACTAGTTTAGTTTAAGATTATGTTTGACACGGACTGGTTTGACTGAAGAGTCTATTTCTGTGCTGTTAGACTCTATGATTCTGTAACTGTAAGATCATCTCAATCCTGTACTGGGTCTATGCCAAATGCAACACGGCAACATTTCTGTGTGTTTCAGACACTCAACTGATTGAAGTTATAAAAGAATCCTTTTACTTTCCTGCTTGCTCTGAATCACATCTTAACTAAAAATGTCCATTTCAGAACATGTTCGGAATTTTCCATGGGTGTGATTAAATTCCAGCTTGATAACAGTGCACGTCCTATTCCAATTGTTGATAGGAGGGAATAAGAACTCATGGATTGGTTTTGATTGGAGAAGTGTCTTCAAATTAAAGGATATTTAAGTTGTATGTATGTATCTTTCTGATACATACAACTTAAATATTTCTTACAACTGGCTGAATTTTCAGGATAATTTGGGGTCAGTATAATCCACTGCAATTAATCCCTAAAATAAGTATGGTAAACTGGTCTACAAATCTATTTCATCTATATAGTATCAAGTGCTTACTTGTAAGTAAATGATCTTGTGCTTTGTCTAACGTTTTAACAGAGAGAAGAGAAAATGTGACACTGGATCTCTCAGCAACTGGGGGAGCTGGAAGCAAAACCGACAGAATTCATTGACAAGGCTCAAGGAAGAAGCAATAGGTGTCATCTCCTGGTTAGAACTGTGGAGAAGCTCTCTGAGTGAAATAGAAGGTGTGAGTGATTTCTTTAGCGTGGAGTAACATTCACAGCTTAGCAAACATAAAGGTGTCGAGTGCTTAGGTGAAAACTGCTTTCAGAAAGTCTTTCCCCTGGGAGGGGAAGGAAATATATTTTAGTTAAAATAAAGAACTTGGTCAAGTTCCTGAGCAACTTTGATAGGAAATAGAAATTTTTTAAATGTCTCTCATCTAATAAATTCACGAAAGAGAAAATTGGGGTCAAATACAGAATAATAGTTATTAGGAAGCAATCAGTCATTTAGCAGGTCAGGGGAATCATGCAATGAATAGTAATTGGGAGATAATTACAACACTATTCAGGGTTACCAGATAATAACAGATAGCAGCAGGCAGCTGTGGATATAGGGTAAAGGAATGAGTTAAAGAAAGACCTTTTGATTATGCAATGCCTTTCAATCTCAGAATATCCCAAACCATCATCGAGTCAAGAAAATAATTTTAAAATGCATTAATTGTTGTTGCAAGGAAAATCACCAACCAATTTGCGTACAGTGTTACGACACGGGGTAAACCCTCCTGCTTAATTTAAACCAGCAACACAGAAAAGATTTATTTGGTGCAGTAATTTGTGAAAATTCGAGAGGCCAAGAACTACTTCAAGTAAAAATTAACAACCTTATTTCTTAAAGTATAACAGAGATTAATTAACTAACAACTATTTACAGCTCCTTCCTTTAACATATCTTTTATCTTCCCTTCTATAATACTAGTCCAATTAAACCCCCACCCCATTAAGATTTACCAAAAATTCGAAACCAGACAGCTGTCGGATCTTCTATTTGGATCTTCCTGTCTTCTTTTCTTCTTCTTCTGGATTATGCTTCACCAGTCATGGATCAATTAAGGTACCTTTAAGACAACTATTTTTCAGGCTGTGCCTGCATGCTGGTGATGTGGTAGGTCTCCTCTCAACTGTTCAACTTTCCCCAATCTTATACCCCCCCCCCCCCAACCAAAGCATCGGATTTTGTCATTGGCTTTTAAGATTGTCAAGATATTAAATTCAAACTTGATTGGAATTTGGTATTTTTTGGGGGGTATAATTTAAACTGATTGACCTAATTTGAATCTGTTTTGTTGTTTCCAACCCAGCTAATCAAGCTTTCGACAAGTGTTACATTGTTACCTTATTCAGAACACTTGGTGCTGTCAGGTAGTTCTGCTAGCTTCTAACTCTCTTAAAGGTACAGTACACCCATATCTTCATAACAACAGCAAGGCCCCAAAATCAGCAACAATGATATGATTTTTGTTCAAGTTGAGTTCTGGGCAATAGTCTGACTAAAAGGTTCGAATAGCTTTTACAAATAATATCAACATTACCCACACAGAATTTTAAAGCTTAAAATTTATTCAGAAGTTATGATGTCTTTCATCTGAAATTTGTTGTCAAATTTGAAGATAGTGAAGAAAATAATATTCATTATTATGTTTCAAAAATGTTTAACATGAATAGAAAATTTGTATACCTTCTGGTATCTTCCCCAGTATAACTTCGGAAAGAAAAATGCCAGAAAGACTTGTGATTAAGTTGGGACTCAGAGCCAGTCTTCAGGGATGACATGTTAGGAATGCAGCTTTGCACCTACACAAAGCAAGGCCAATGGGTGGGACATGGGCACCTAAAGTCCTTGGCCCCAAAGAAAGCCTGTTTTTTGAATAGCAGAGAGAGCCTAATGCAACCAGATGTACCGCTGTGAACTGGGGAAAGATAGCCTTTCTGGGTGAACTGAAGAAGAATTAAATAATTTTATCGAATTACCAAAATGGAGCAAATTAAATGCAACTCAGCTACCACAGGATATCTTCACAATCTTTCTGGGAGTCAGGGTGAGGCAGGTATAATTCTATCAATGGGTCACTGTTCCAAGCAAACATAGAAATTGCTGGAGGAACTCAGCAGGCCTGGCAGCATCTGTAGAGAGAAAAACAGAGTTAACGTTTCCAGTCAAGTGACGTTTTTTTCAGAACAGGCCACTTTTCCACCTCTACAGTGAGTGGGCATCCCAGATGCTTCTTCAGTCGTCTATATGCCTGTCAAACAGTGGGCTCAGCAGCGAGATAGTGCCTGACCTGCTGAGTTATTTTTCCAACAGATTTTTGTTTTCCTGCCAGGTGAGAACTTCTGCCAGTGCTTTCAGAACTTGGCTGTTACTGTTTATGTCATGTGACAAACACACAGGGAAAATGCTTCTTGCCCCTAATGCTGACACTTATCACATTTCAGTGAATCTATTCTCAGTTTTTCCTGAACGTAATAGATCAATAACACATGAAGAACAATTATCTCCATTGTTTGGACTAGAATGGTTTCCTTTATACTCACATTTTGTCAAACAGCAGGAGCATCCAAGATGCTTGTCTCTGTAAATTAGGATCGACAGGCTCTGTGTAGAATATTAATAATAATTTGTGCCACCTTTAATATACCAACAGATATTAGTATTAGATTTAGGAGTTATCCATCAACTGGGTTGTGCAAATCTGTAAGTCAATTGATTTCAAACAGTGAGCACCAAAGAAATGTAAAGACAATTACGGCTGTACATTATGCCTGGACTGTTGGAATTTTCAAGCCCCTTATGGTCTTTCGGCTGTAGTTTGAACACCCTGCTTTATACCACATTGATAAAAGTACAGACTTTCTCCTCATTGTAGTATTTAATAAACGTACACTGTTAAGTAGAGCTCAGTAATGAATGATAAATATAGGGGATATATAACACAGGAATTCTGTGTTCGGGAAGGAATGGAAAGTGTTTTGTCATTTTGGAGCATGGAATAAAATAATAATTTGCCTCTTGAGTGCAACAGAGATTGAATATTTTAGTTTGAAGAGTGTATGGGCTAGGAAAATGTATTAATTCACTGCTTTGTTCTGTGTTGCGGATTAGGTCGATATGGCACTGGCATCCAGTCATATTTCACCTTTCTACGTTTTTTGGTCTTCCTGAATTTTTCTGCCTTTCTTCTGGTTGGTGGATTTGTTCTCCTCCCATCCATCTACATCAACACAATGAAACTCAACCTGACAACTGCAGAACACCTGAGGAACAGTGAGTATGGTGAGAGTTTGTGCAACATGAAAGCAGAAAACAAACACAAGTCACTTTGAGTGCATTTTTAAAGTATTCATGTTTAGCTGCAAAATGGGATTAACCAGTTAAATTGACAGGTTAACAACATTATTGCTCTAGGTGTATACACCATTAACCATCTATTTAACTAATAATGCAGGGATGGGTGTACAGATGGTAAGCAGTATTCAGTAACTGTTCAAAAGGAGCAGTATTTGCTGTGGAGGACGGGATTCTTATTTACAAGAGTATTTGAGATTCTCTTACTGGAATAAGCAGACCCCTTTTACTCCTTCATTGGGTGCCCTCAGCTTTGTTTCAGGTCAACTTAATTCCTGAGGTCCTAATTTTATACATCTCTGCTATTTGCTGTGTTTTAATTAACAAGGAAAGTTTGTGAATCAGCCTTCCCTGTTATCACTGTCTGCAGTTGTCTTGTTTGGTAGTTTGAAACTTATATCATCTTGAGGTCTATGGTACTAGAACATCAATGTGTGAGCCAGATAATTCCTACAACAGAATGACCCGACCCCACACCCTTGGTTCAGTCTTTAGAGAACTGGAAATGGAGGATATAGAAAGATCTATTCAAGGATCTTCACGACAAGCAGCTGTCTCAAACTGTCACAGCTGTTTCTAAACTGAGCAGTACCCTATTTCCAATGTCGCTGCTGGTACCAGACTGTGAATGCCGACTTAGAGTGTCACTGCCATTTTTAAACTGAGCAGGGGTCCATTTACACTGTCACTGCTATTATTAAACTGGACAGTGCCTCATTTACTTAATTGTTGGTGTTTTTAGACAGCACAGAATGTTTTATTTTGCAACAAAAAGTTATGAATTTCTGGAAAAACTCATCAGGTCTTCTAGCGTCTGTGGAGACAGAGCAGAGTTAATGTTTCATGTCCAATGCCACTTCTTCAGAACTATTGTGAAGCCACATGGCGGGGCCAGAGCAGGTAAGGGCGGCATATTTCCTTCCCTAAAGACATGTGAATCACCTGATTTTAACAGGAAAAAAATGTCAGATTTATAGTCACTATAATGGAGGGTAACGTTACAATTCCAGGTTTTTATTAATTGATTTCAGACCCCATCGGCTGATATGGCAGTATACTTGTACCTGTGGATTGCAAGTCCATTTACAGCACCACTATTACACTACTATCACCCTAAAATGTCCATAGTCTCTGAGGGAGCTCCTGTCTCATGACACCCCAAAGGTGTGAAGTTGCTCTCCCCCTTCCCAGGACCTTGTATTTCTTCACCAGGTCTGTTGCTTGTTTTTACAATAAAACTTTTAGCATTGGGTGCTGAACACACTTCTGTACAATCATTGCATCAGCCCACATTAGGTGTGAAGTGTGATGCTGAAGACTACCCAGTAAAACAGCAGACAATTCACTAATAATCTATATTTCCAGCTTCCTCTTTAGCGCCTGAATGTTTCAAGTACAATCCATATCCTCAGGGCTTGGTTCGTTTTTATGCGTACATCTTGGATCTGTTCTCTGGAACGGTATGTAATTATTAAATTAAAAATGTGATCAAAATTAAACATTTTGGATGTCACTGAGATTATTCAAAGCCGGCTGAGCAATTGTCAGTTCCCATTTGACAGCAAGCTACAACTGTATTTGAATTCCTGACCAATAGTTGGCCCTAACAACTGCATAATTCAGGAAAAGTATGAATGCAACCAAATCTGCTTACACAACAGCCTTGTGGTAAAAACAGAAAAGAATTTATATTGAATGCCCCATGCAAGTGGAGGTGCATTATGACCACATAACCTCGATATCCACCACATGTTTATGCTGTGCCCACAAATACCTACTTCAGTAGCTGTCAGTAATTCCTGGTGGTCTCTGCTCGAATTTATAATTGAGACTTGGAAGAAATTGCCCCCAAAACCTCCCTGTCAGTCTCAGTAAACTGCAATTTAGTCATTTAGTTCAGATAATTAGTGAGAGCTGGCATTTTGAATCAAAAAGCTGTTTTGTATTTACAGTTGAGGATGCGGAGTGACAGAATAATGGAAGTCCTGATTGATTTGGTACACAGAATTAATTGAGGCTGGCAATGGCTTATAACTATCAGCCCCTTGATGTTCTCTAGGGGATATACATTGGGTAAAATCTGCATCTTTATCAAAACTAGAACCACACACATTTATCACTTAACATTACAGCGTAGGATCAAAAAAAGACAAAAGGCAGAATATGGGAAATGGTGAAAACACTTTAAAATTAGATATCCTAAGTACAAAAGACAAGTTAAGCTTTTCTTTTTCATTAACACCCTGAAAGTTACCCACTTCTACTTTAGCTACTGAACCATAATTTATGAAAACAAATTTTAAAATGGTTGGCGGAATTTGGACAATTTAGCATAGATTGACTATATTCATAATTACTACAATAAAATAGTCATGATTTGGAGATGCCGGTGTTGGACAGGGGTGTACAAAGTTAAAACTCACACAACACTAGGTTATAGTCCAACAGGTTGAACTGGAAGCACACTAGCTTTCGGAGCAACGCTCCTTCATAGTCACATTGTCCCATCCTCTATCTATTTACATTTTCATCAACACTGAAATGACAGATTTGTATTGCTCACACTAGCATTACAAAGGCTCTTGTAGTGCATTGGCAGTGTCTCCATCTCTGGGCCAGCAATTTGGGATTCAAGTTTTAGTTTCCCCAGGTCGATGAAAAATAATGTTATTGTAACATTTAGCCACAAGGTGGCAGCATGTTCTATGTTTAATTCAATCAGTTTACTCCAGTTAAACAGTGGACATTGCCCTTTTTTCACCACAATGAAAACTCTAGTAGTTTAATTCTATTGCTCTCACTGAAATAACTGTGCTTTGAGTGCCTCATCTCACCATTCTCCCAGTCAAGAGAGCAGATAAAGCACCTGTAACTGAGCTTCAATCTACACTGATACGATGCAGGTCACCGGGGATAATGAGACTGGCCAGATTGCTGCATGTGGAATTCCGGGCAAAAACAATACTGTAGTCTGGCACAGGCCAAGAAATACAAGAAATTTAGAGATGAATGTTGTGTTTCTTTCTACTTGCATTCAGACTTGTGAACTTGCATTGGACTTTATTGCAGAGACTGTCTGAAGAAGCTGAAATTATTAATCTGCATTTAATACAGGATAAAATCTTATTTGGTGTATCCTTTAAAGGAGACTTTAATGCGAGTGTGTGTACATGACTGAGGGCAGAAGGAGGCTGGAACTCCGAGTTCTTGAGAGTTCTTGGCAATCAAGGGGCACCAATATACATTCCTTTAAGTGGAGAAAATTCAACTTTGGGTATTTTTTGCACAAGGACCATTGTGTTGTTCATAATGACGCACTGCAGAGACTAAACCTAGACATACTAAGAGACAGATTACTTATGTCTGATAGGCTCTTCAGTATCAGTCAGAACTTCATCTAATAAATTAAGGAAGTGGCTAAGAGACTGCAAGGGGTAAGATCTGGGCACTGAATGTTTGCACAAAGTGGAAGTTTTGTGAATGGTGATCAAAAGATGAACAATGGAGAAAATAAACTCTGAAATGTGTATAATGGCCTCAACAATGGATGAGAGAGTAACAAAGTTAAAAATCACACAACACTGGATTATGGCTCAGCAGGTTTATTTCAGAGTTGTCCAACCATCTGATGGAGGAGTGGGGATCCGAAAGCTAGTGCTTCGAAATAAACCTGCTGGACTGTGACCTGGTGTGGTGTGATTTTTAACTTTGTCTACCCCAGTCCAACACCGGCACCTCGAAGTCAGGGAGAGGAACAGGAAGAGAAGAAGACAATGTATGTGAACAGGGATGAGGTGCCTGGAGATGGGGAGGATATTGGGCCCACCAGGAGGGAACTGGGAGAAGACTCTGATACAATGTCTGTGTTGGTGGTAGATATGAACAGAACAGGGGTTCAGACCTATCTAGCGTAAAACTGAAGAAAATTCAGACTCAAACCTGCAGGACAGTTAGCAGGCGTATTATTAAAGACACAATGATCTCATAATTGAAAGTGGGAATCAACATGAGCTGCTGCTTTTAATTAGAGTTTTAAAAGTGATGAAGTAGTTCTTCTCTAACATTGTTTTTTAAAAAAAATTTACAGGGATTTATGGAACTCTCCTACATGTTCTATGGGTATTATAAATCCGATGTATACCAGGATGTTAACTATAAGCTTCCTCTAGCCTACCTGCTGACCATGTTCCTCTACTTTCTACTTTGCTTCAGCTGGATTATTGGAAGGTTAGAATTTACACTGCTCTTTGCATTTTCCTCATGTCATATTCAACACTATGGAGGTGTGGTGTTGGACTGGAGTGGACAAAGTCAAAAGTCACATGACACCAGGTTATAGTCCAACAGGTTTATTTGAAATCATAAGCTTCAGAGTGCAGCTCCTTTACCTGACAAAGGAGCAGCACTCTGAAAGCTTGTGATTTCAAATAAACTTGTTGGGCTATCACCTGGTGTTGTGTGACTTCTGACTGTATTCAATACTGTTGGCACAAACACTAGAGTCACGACTCTTTGCTCCCTGAGATGGGATATTTCTCTGTTCTGCAAATCAGACGTGGGAGAAACTGGCCAGAAGGTCAGATTTTCATTCTGGGGTAACAGGGTTCCCTGGAAGACAGACTGGACAACCACTAGAACAGGAGTGGAGGCTGATAGCAATGGGTATGGACTGGGCACAAGGCTTGCCTCTGTGTCCTGGCACAATATGGACAATTAATGAAAAGCTAATCGAACCAAAAACAACCCTTGGGTCTACACCTCTCAAATCACCGCCACACACTGCCCATGCCCCACCTGTGCTAATCCAAGCCATCTTCTCTTTCATGTTGCCCACACACCCTGCTGATGCCCCATGTCTGATGCCTGCTGATGCCCCATGTCTGATTCACCATACTCACACAGCAACTTATACCTTCCATTTATTCCCATTGACCTTTATAGCCCCTATGCCAACTGACTGCCAATGTATCCATCACCTCCCACATTTTACTGTTCCCTCCCCCCGCCATGCTAATATATCTGATGTCCACCATGAACAAACTTCAGGAGCCATACAGACATACATGAAAATCTTGTGATATTTAATGGTACAACCACTAGAAGAGTAATTCTTGTTGACAAAATAAGTTCAATTAGACCTATCACACAAATCTTTCACTTAGAAGGCACCAAACCGGGTTGATGTACGTTACTTGGTCAGTGAGGGGCCTCCACCAATGGCTGAGAAGGGAGGCGGTCTGTACGGTGGAGGTGGCAAAGAGTCAAATCCAACCCCCTCCCCCCCTGCAACCTGATGAACTGCTCCCCACCACCCAACTCATCAAATGGAGTTAATGAAATATCGCCCTCCGTTCATTGGAATGAATGTTAGAGCTAAAGCTGAGGGAAGGCGTTTCCCATGTCACGACTGTGGCTCCAATGAAAGTCCACTGAACCCCTTGGGAGCACCATTCCTTCATCAGGTGGTTGGACAACTCCAAAAGCTTGTGCTTCCAAATAAACCTGCTGGACTATAATCTGGTGTTGTGCGGATGTTTTATATCCTCAGCGTTTACAAACAAAAGTTATTGAAGTTGTTTTTGAACAGTTGTAGACCTGTCCCAGCAAAGTGCAGGTGGTTGCAACGTGGACCAACAGCATGGAAATTTTTAGTACCTTTGCTGTTGCAAAATGTGCTTAAAAATGGCATAATTTGATATAAGAGTGGACAGCAGCTAATATAACAATTGTGGTGTGGAACAGATGTGCTAGATTGGACTGGGAGAGGATGTGACACTCAAAAAAGAAGCAAACAAGGTCAAAGTGGATGGAATGATAAAGCAGTCTTGCGATGAAACATCTGGTTTAGTGGAAAATTAATGCTCCTTTTAAAAAAATGGTCTTTCTCTTTCCTAAAGGATAGTGAATGGATTTAAACAGGAATGCATGCATGAGAAGAATTACAGCACCAGGCACAGTACCAAAATTTTCACTCTCTGGGACTTTTGTATCAAGGAAACCATTATGGCCACACTTAAGAAACAGAGCATTGTGAATGATTTGAAGGTACTATAATTATAAATAATGTAAACATGTATCTTTACTTCAGTGGTCCTTCAAAAACAAAATCACATTGAAACACTTTTCTTCTGGTCCTTTACTGTTCCTAAACAGTTCGCTTCCTGATGATATTGTTATAGAGATTCTACTGTATTTGATTTCAATATGACAGACTGCTGCAATACACCTAAATGGCCGCACTCCACTGCCTTCCCCCATAACCATGTATGTTTTTCGCTTTTGAAGGTTGATCCAATTTCCATTTCAAAACCATAACTGAGTCTGGCTCCACCACGTTGTGAAGCAGCACAGTCCAGATCCTAACACTAACCACATATAAATTACTCTCTCATGTCACGTTTTTAGAGTCACAGAGATGTACAGCACGGAAACAGACCCTTCAGTCCAACTTGTCCATGCTGACCAGATATCCCATTTCAATCTAGTCCCACCTGCCAGCACTGGCCCATATCCCTCCAAACCCTTCCTTTTCATATACCCATCCAAATGCCTCTTAAATGTTGCAATTGTACCAGCCTCCACCACTTCCTCTGGCAGCTCATTCCATACACGTGTAAAAGTTGCCCCTTAGGTCTCTTTTATATCTTTCCCCTTTCTCACCCTAAACCTATGCCCTCTAGTTCTGGACTCTCCCACGCCAAGGAAAAGTCTTTGTCTATTTAACCTATCCATGCCCCTCATAACTTTGGAAACCTCTATAAGGTAACACCTCAGCCCCCAACGCTCCAGGGAAAACAGCTCCAGCCTATTCTACCTCTCCCTATAACTCAAATCCTCCAACCCTGGCAACATCCTTGTAAATCTTTTCTGAACCCTTTCAAGTTTCACAACATCTTTCCGATAGGAAGGAGACCAAGATTGCATGCAATGTTCCAGAAGTGGCCTAACCAATGTCTGGTACAGCCGCAACATGACCTCCCAACTCCTGTACTCAACACTCTCACCAATAAAAGAAAGCATACCAAATGCCTTCTTCACTCTTCTATCTACCTGCAACTCCACTTTCAAGGAACTATGAACTTGCAATCCAAGGTATCTTTGTTCAGCACCACTCCCACCACTTTACCATTAAGTGTATATGGCCTGCTAAGATTTGCTTTCCCAAAATGCAGCACCTCGCATTTATCTAAATTAAACTCCATCAGCCACTTCTCAGCTGATTGGCCCATCTGGTCAAGAACCCATTATAATCTGAGGTAACCCTCTTCGCTGTTCCTTCATTGTCTCTAGTTCTCATGGCCTTCCAGCAAAGGGAGCTATGACACCCACAACTACTCTGTCCAGACACTTCTTGATTTGAAAACTTTTGAACATCTCTTCCCTGAGAAGAACATACCCAACCTTCTCCCAATTACTTACACAATCCATGGCTTGGTGGAATTTAACATTCAATTTCTGGAAAACTCCACTGGTAGTTTTTTTTTTCAAAAATCACAATCCAAAATGATAATTAAAGAACTGATTCAAATGTCACACCTTCAATGTTTAGGACTGAGTTGGCAACTGAATGTAAATTGACACTGAACTGAGCTGAATGAACCTGAAGACTGAATTGAAGTTGCGTTCCTGATTAATGTCTTGTGTTTTTCATTTTAAACAGATTGATTTACAAGAACAAACGTGCAGGAGGAGAAAAGCTGAGCGAAGCACCGAGGACAGATTGTTCCTCTACTTCATCCGTTTTGTGCTTAACTTGTTCATCATGATTTTGTTGACTGGAGCTTTTTACTGCATTTATCAAGCAACCACAACATCCCAGCAGTTCCAGCGGAGGGTCAGCACATAGGCACTGGTGTTCAAGTTACAGAGCATTGGATGACTAGATTATAATATAATTGTGTAGAAATTACAGGACAGAAACAGGCCATTAAACCATCTAATCTGTGCCAATCCCTGTACTCTACATGTACTTACCCTATCTCATCTAATGCCATCCTTATATCCTTCTATATCTTCCACCCTCACATAGTTAGTAAACTTACTGCTATTTGCTGCAATTATTCCACGTAGTTCCAAGTTTCAGAAAGTGTTGGAACTTATCAGCGATGGTTGAATGGCAGAGCAGACTTGTTGGGCCAAGTAGCCTAATTCCACTCCTATATCTTGTGGCCTTTTTTTTTTGTAAGCAAAATCCCTGGTTTATTTTTTTCTTTTTTAACAAATTACAAAACAGTTTGCAAAAAACATTGACAGCTGTACACAAAAGACAGCAATTTTACAAGGGAGAGGAGCAGCAAAATCCCTGGTTTATTTTTTTTTTCTTTTCTTTTTTTTATCCCCACACTACCACCTAAATGCGGTAGTGCTTATTTTATCCCCAGCACCCATGGTGTGTGTGTGCAGGGGTGAGACACAGTGAAAGACACAAAGTGCACGAATCTTTATTCAATTTCCACCACCAGGAAGATAGGAAAACACCCGGGTGGCCAGTGACAAACACTGCCCTTCACAGCAAGGGACAGTGCTGTGTGATCAAAACAGTGAAGGGGAGGGTAGGGACTAAATCAAAATAGAGTTGGAGGGAGAAATAATGCACTCCACTCCCTGCGGCGCCCACCTCTCCCTGAACAACTCCAGGGTGTTGGTGGACACCGCGTGCTCCTTCTCCAAGGACACCCGGGCTCTAACGTAACCGCGGAAGAGGGGCAGGCAGTCGATCTTGTGGCCTTATGGTTTAATTGATCATTAAAGATGTCATAATTAGTCATTTGAGAAACTCAAGGTCATCAAGAAAAGGCAGCATGGCATTGTAAAAGGGAAGTCATGGTTAATCAATTTATTGGAATTCTTTAAAGAAGTAAAATATGCCATGGAGAAATAGGAGCCTATTGACGTAATGTACGTAGATTTCCAGAATATATTTGACATGTTTGCTGCATAAAAGATTATTGCACAAAGTGAATAGATATGGGAGTAATCTGAAGCAATGAGAGAATATTGGCTGGCTGGCAGTAAACAGAGTACAGATCGTTCTGCTATAATGTGTGTTTTGTTAATGCGAATTCATTATAACGTGATTGACAAATTGGGGCACTGTTTCTAAAGTGCAAATTTTTAAAGTGTGACTTGGTTATAACGTGATCCCAGCCCCACTAGTTTAAATGGTGCTGCTATTACATGATTTTCTTATAACACGGGATTGCATGAAAATTGAACTATCGTGTTATTGCAGAACTGACAGTGTACATAAATGAGACTTTTATCAGATTGGCAGAATATGCCAAATGGGTTCGAACAGAGCTCAAGCTGTGCCCTCAAATTATTACAACTTATGTCAATATTATAGAAAAAGAAATTACATCTAGAATGTATACTGTTTAACATATATCAATAATTTTGGATGTAAATTACAGGTGGCATGGTGGCTCAGTGGTTAGCACTGCTGCCTCACAGCCCTAGGGTCCTAGGTTCAATTCTAGCCTCGGGTTTTTTGATCTGTTCTCCGTGTGGGTTTCCTCTGCGTGCTCCAGTTTCCTCCCACAGTCCAAAGATGTGCAGGCCAGGTGAGCTGGCCATGCTAAATTGTCCACAGTGTTAGGTGCATTAGTCAGAGGGGAATGGATGTGAGTCGGTTACTCTTCAGAGGGTCGGTGTGGACTGGTTGAGCTGAAGGGCCAGTTTCCACACTGTAGGGAATCTAGTTTAATAAAGGTTCTAAGTTTTTTGATTGTATCAAATTGTGAATTGGGTTACCTCTTGAGAAGAAAGGTCATAATTAAGACATCTGCAAAAATTGGCATCTGAGTGGATGAATGGTATCTGATATTTATAAAGCGGCTCATCATAGTTTCAGGGAGGTAATTAGAAACTCTTTGCTTTAAATCCATCATAGTATCTTTTTTTTCCAATTAGGATGGAGTTATTCCAGTTGCACTATTTCAATGTGTGTTAAATAATACTGCATTGTAGCACATTTGCTTTGCATACCCAGTAATACAGTAAATGCACCATTCAATTGTATTAACCACACTGTTTAGGAAAAGGTAATGCTTGTTGCAATTAAAATTACTGGGCGTTATTTAAAAAGAAAGTAAGTTACAGTGAAATTTTGAAAAGTTTATTAGTTTAGCAAATGTTTCCTGTTAGAGCAAAGTCAAACAGCATAGTGAATTTGTCAGATTTAAGTTAATCTATGGATATAACAGTCAACATAGTTCAGTTGGAAAAAGTTCAATTTAAATATTACATTTAGAAATTTTATAAACAACAATTAAACAATATCACAGCATATGAGAATATTATCAACCTCATGATAAACAAGAGGAATTTATTGGTCCTGAAATTCATGGGCTTGGAAAGGTTGGTACCCAGTTGTAAATTTAGTGGGCCTAGAACATGTGGCATGTTTTATAAATTGTGAAATTCAGCTTGGAGGAGATGGTGCTTCTCATGCCCACTGTCCAGGTGATGATATGATTGCATCAGGAGAGGCAACACACCTGTCCAGCTTTACCATGACTAGCAGCTCATCAATGTAGATCTGCATGAGACAGGCCTATTTACTACATCAGTATGGCCTAGTACCAGTTTTCAGACCAACAATCGAAGATGGAGTTAGTTAAGTGCCAGTAGAGACCAACCCACTGTGTTAAAAGAATTTGGACCAGAAATTCAGAAAGAGGGGCAAAGCAGGGCAGACTAGCCTGTCTGGAAGAAAGCCTGCCCTCCAGTGTGAGGCCATGGAGCATATTGTTTCTTCTGATAACCCAGTGTATTCTTTTTTCTAGGGGAGTGAAAACAAGGAAATGTATTTTGTCATTGAATTCTTCATGGAATATCTCCCACCCATTGTCATTTCCATTAGTAATATTCTCCTGCCATTTTTATTTCGGATAATTGTCCGATATGAAGAATATCCACCAAACACTGAAATCAATTTGATATTAATCAGGTAAATCTTATTAGATGTATAATTAGACTTAGGAGCTGAGTGATGTTTTGTCTATTTCCATCTGCCACACATTAAATAGAAGGTCAACAGTCTTTTAAAATGAACTTTATTATGCTTTATATATCAATTTTTCCTTTCAGAGATTGGTATAAATTCTTTCCCCAGTGGAGATGTAATAATTTTAGTTTAGTCGCTTTTATATTATAAAATTGTTAGCTTCTCAAAATTGGTGTTTATATTTGGCTGAGAACATCCTCCAAATTTAAAAACACCAACTTAGCTACATTGTCATCCACTGTCAGTATAAAGGGATGTTTTAACATGTGGACTGTCCCTGAAATAACTCCAGCGTGAACCTCTCAGTTGTTATTGCTTAACTGTATATGGACGTACATGGAATAGTGTAGGTTAGATGGGTTTCAGATTGGTACGACAGGCTGGCACAACACCGAGGGCCGAAGGACCTGTACTGCGCTGTAGTGTTCTATGTTCTATGTTCTATGTATTGTAGAGTTTACAACCACCTTCATGTAATTGGCACTTATCCAAGTGCATATCAATTCGGAATCAATTTTGAAGTTAAATCACTGCTGTGTCTTGATCAATCGCATAAACAATTTATTGTGGCATTGTTGGTTAATGAAGAAGTATGGGACAAGATAATGAGGAAGTATTCCAAACATAATGACAGTCTTGATCTGTTATTCTTCAAACAATTGCCAAATGGAGAGATGGTGCCATAATGGTGATGTCACTGGAGCATTAATCTGGAGGCTATAGCTTTGGGATCAGACGTCAAAATCCCACTCTGGCAGCAGGTGGAACTTAAATTTAATTCATTAATGAAAATCTGGTGTCAGTAATGGTGAATCCGAAATTCATTTTCATAAAAACCCATCTGGTTCACAAATGTCCTTTTAGGGAAAGAAATCTGTTGACTTCAGACCCACAGCAATATGGCTGACTCTTAGTTGCCCTCTGACATGGTCAAGCAAGCGCACAGCTCAAGGGCAGGTAGAGATAGGAAACAAATGCTATCTTTTATTAAAATAATTTTGAAAACAGTTTGATGGATCTTAGTCTTAACTTTTCTGCACAGATGGAACGTCCAAGGTTTGCTTCTCTTGGCTGACATAGCAGTAGATAGTGCGCTATAGCTCCTTATCTGTGTCCCAGTGTGGTGAGGAGAAAATGTTTGGAATACTTCCTCAGTACTCAATTGCTGTCTGTTCTCTGGCATTGTAGCAGTCAGAAGAGAATCAATGCCATGCACTTTTCCACCCTTACATAAATATCCACACAGTATTTTCATTCAGCATGATCTCAACACACAACCTGCCCGTGTGTAAACTGACAGCTTAGTATAGAATCTCATTCAAATCTAATGTCAGGTTCCAACATCATAAATCATTGACTTACATCACAATGCCATCCATTTTTTTTTTCAAAAAAAATTATGACAGCATTTTTATTGTTAAAACCTGAACCAATAGTGAGTGTGGAGGATCACTGATGCTACATAACCTACAAACAGAAAATTGTATTACGTAGGACCCAAATGTTCTATTTCAAAAATCTGGGCTGTGAAGAATCAAACTAGGGCCTAATCTCTGCACTTACGGTCTCATTAACAAAGGTAGGTATTACAAAATGCACCTCCTAACCTAATGACCACAATTTCAGCAGGAACACAAGAAAAGGTGGAGGCTGGTACAATGACAACATTTAAAAGGCATTTGGATGGGTATATGAATAGGAAAGGTTTAGAGGGATATGGGCCAAGTGCTGACAAATGGGACTAGGTTAATTTAGGATATCTGGTCAGCATGGACAAGTTGGACTTAAGAGTCTGTTTCCATGCTGTACATCTCTATGACTCCAACACCCACTATCTTACTAGCCCAAGCTCTGTATAGATCAATAAACACAATGGAGGATGAGAAAAAAGAAAATGTATTTATGTAAAAGTAAATAATTGCTGTGATTTATAAAGTTTATCTGTCTTTAAGTTTCTCCATTCATTTCCATTTAGAAGTGTATTCTTAAGACTAACCAATCTGAGCATGCTGGTATTCTCGCTGTGGCAACATATCACCTGCTCTGACAGTGAAAGTAAACAGGATTGTGAAGCCTGTGGTCACAGCATTCACTATCCGGTGAGTAAAAAATAGTGAGAATAAACAGTAGCTTTATAAGAGAGATCAGTGGTGGGTTATGTGTTTGATTTTGTGACATCAGAGATTGTTATAGGCAGGAAGGGAAAGTTCAGATGTACCATTCTTCATTGGATCACAACAGTAGCAAGATTGCCATAGGCACTAACCTGAGAGCGTAATCAATACCATTCATTTTTATATCACCTTATCACATCCTCGGGATGCCCCAAAGTGCTTTACCGTCTGTGAATTAATTTGAATGTGCAAGAATGTGAAGCTAGTTGGCACATGGACAAGAAACAGATGGAGACCCAGTTAATCAGCTTTTTTTTCTTGTAGCACTCATCGACAGAGAACCATTGGTATGGCACAGTGAAAATTCCCTGTTGTCTTTAAATTATGCTTTGGATTGTCTACTGCATACTGGTAAAAGGAGATGTACCTGAAAGACAAAACCTCCCATTGTACAACCTAAATTGCACGTGGATGTTTCTGTGCCACTTCAGAATCAGAGAAGTGCTACGGTGCAAAAGGGGGCCATTTGACTCATTTTGCTAACACCAACTCATTAAATAAACATCATTTTGCCAAGTGCCAATTTCCTGCTTTCTTCCTGTACTTGTGGTTCTGTTCGCCGAGCTGGGAATTTCTGAGCAGACGTTTCGTCCCCTGTCTAGGTAACATCCTCAGTGCTTGGGAGCCTCCTGTGAAGCGCTTCTGTGATCTTTCCTCCAGCATTTGTAGTGGTTTGAATCTGCCGCTTCCAGTTGTCAGTTCCAGCTGTCCGTTGCAGTGGCCGGTATATAGGGCCCAGGTCAATGTGCTTATTGATTGAATCTGTGGATGAGTGGCAAGCCTCTAGGAATTCCCTGGCTGTTCTCTGTTTGGCTTGGCCTATAATAGTAGTGTTGTCCCAGTCGAACTCATGTTGCTTGTCCTCTGTGTGTGTGGATACTAAGGATTCCAGGGAATTCCTAGAGGCTTGGCACTCATCCACAGATTCAATCAATAAGCACATTGACCTGGACCCTATATACCGACCACTGCAGCGGACAGCTGGAACTGACAACCGGAAGCGGCAGATTCAAACCATTACAAATGCCAGAGGAAAGATCACAGAAGCGCTTCACAGGAGGCTCCCAAGCACTGAGGATGTCACCTAGACAGGGGACAAAACGTCTGCAACACAAATTCCCAGCTCGGCGAACAGAACCACAACAACGAGTTACAAATCTTCTCACAGACTTTCTTCCTGTACCCTTGCATATTACTTTTATCCAAATAGTCATTCAACATCCTTTTGAATGCTTCAATTAAACCTGTCTCCGCCACATTTCCAGGCATTGCATTCTATACCCTAACTACTTGTTCAGTGAAAAAGCTTTACCTCACTTCATCTTTGCTTCTTTTGCAGATCACTTTAAATCTATGCCTTCTTCTTCTTGTTCCTTTTTTGAGCAGGAACACTTTCTCCTTATTTATTCTATTCACCCTGTTCACGATTTTGAAAGCCTATATCAGATTTTCACTTCATCTACTTCTTTCCAATGAGAATGGCCCCAATCTTTTCAATCTATGGTCAGTACATTTGCAGATGACACCAAAATTGGAGGTGTAGTGGACAGCAAAGAAGGTTACTTCAGATTACAACAGGATCTTGATCAGATGGGCCAATTTGCTCAGGCGTGGCAGATGGAGTTTAATTTAGACAAATGTGAGGTGCTGCATTTTGGGAAAGCAAATCTTAATGGTAAGGTCCTATGGAGTGTTGCTGAACAAAGGGACCTTGGAGGGCAGGTTCATAGCTCCTTGAAAGTAGAGTCGCAGGTAGATAGGATAGTGAAGAAGGCGTTTGGTATGCTTGCCTTTATTGGTTAGAGTATTGAGTACAGGAGTTGGGAGATCATGTTGTGGCTGTACCGGACATTGGTTAGGCCACTTTTGGAATATTGTGTGCAGTTCTGGTCTCCTTCCTATCGGAAGAATGTTGTAACAGTTGAAAGGGTTCAGAAAAGATTTACAAGGATGTTGCCAGGGTTGGAGGATTTGAGCTGTAGGGAGAGTTTGAATAGGCTAGGGCTGTTTTCTCTGGAGTGTCGGAGGCTGAGGGGTGACCTTATAGAGGTTTATAAAATCAGGAGGGGCATGGTTAAGATAAATAGACAAAGTGTTTTCCCTGGAGTGGGGGAGTCTAGAACTAAAGGGTGAGAGGAGAAAGATATAAAGAGATTCAAAGTTTGTGAGAAGATTTGTAGCTCGGGTGCTCGTTGTTGTGGTTCTGTTCGCTGAGCTGGGAATTTGTGTTGCAGACGTTTCGTCCCCTGTCTAGGTGACATCCTCAGTGCTTGGGAGCCTCCTGTGAAGCACTTCTGTGATCTTTCCTCCGGCATTTGTAATTGTTTGAATCTGCCGCTTCCGGTTGTCAGTTCCAGCTGTCCATTGCAGTGGTCGGTATATTAGGTCCAGGTCGATGGGCTTATTGATTGAATCTGTGGATGAGTGCCATGCCTCTAGGAATTCCCTGGCTGTTCTCTGTTAAACACCCAGACGGGGGACGAAACGTCTGCAACACAAATTCCCAGCTCGGCGAACAGAACCACAACAATATAAAAGAGAATAGCGCATGCATGGAATGAACTGCCAGAGGAAGTAGTGGAGGCTAGTACAATTGCAACATTTAAAAGGCATTTGGATGGGTATCTGAATCGGAAGGGTTTGGAGGGATATGGGCCGGTGCTGGCAGGCGGGACTAGATCGGGTTGGGATATCTGGTCAGCATGGACAAGTTGGACTGAAGAGTCTGTTTCCGTGCTGTACATCTCTATGACTCTATGTTCAAATCCTTACTATAATGTAGTACTTAGAATTGTGTATTATACTTCTGCTGAGTTCTAACAACTTTTATACAAGTTCAACACCACCTCTTTGTTCTTGGACTCTATGTCTTTTAATAAAGCCAAGATTACTATGCTTTACTCTCTGCTTACTCTACCTGTCCATCCACCTTTAATGATCTTTGCATATACACACTCAGGTCCATCTGCTCCTCTACCTCCCGTAAAATTATACCCTCTGTTTTATGACGTCTTTCAATGTTCTTCCTACCCAAAATACTAAATCATCTCTCTGCGTTGTAACTTATCTGCCGCCTGTGTACCCAGTCTATCAATTTGTCTCTATCCTTCTGGACTTCTACACTGTCCTCCTTACAGTTTACAATTCTTCAAAGTTTTGTGTCACCTGCAAACCTGAAATTACTCCCTGCACACTGAGACCTAGATCATTAATATATATCAGGGAAAGTAGGGGTTTCAATACCCTTGGGGTCCCTTCACTACAAATCCTCCTCCAGCCTGAAAAATATCGATTTATTCTTGCAGTCTGCTTCCATCCCGAAGCCAATTTTTTATCCAGCTTGCTACTGACCCTTTTGTTCCTTGACTGAGAACTTTCCTCCCAAGTCCATTATGTGACATTGTATGGAAAACCTTTGGAAAGTCCTTTTCGAACCATTCTGTTATCGCTTCAAAAAAAAATCCATTTAGTTTGTTAAATATGTTTGAACCCCTTAGTCAGTCTTCTAAAGTAGATCTATATGTACAAATGCTACCAAATTTATAAACTGGCAGTTGGTGTAATTTTGGATGATTTGTTAGAAAGAAGGTAAATAAATAATTACAACAAAGACAGTGAAAGTAAAAATATCTTGAAGGCAATTGTTTCTGACCAATCTATTTATATTGCAGAATACATACATTTCTCAAAGAACCAATCAGACTTGCTGTTTGTGTGTTTGCTGATATTATTTCTGTTTCATCCCCCAGTGTTGGGAGACAAAGATTGGACAGGAAATGTACAAGCTAATGCTGTTTGACTTTCTGTCTTGCATTGCTGTCACCTTTTGTGTGGAACTTCCAAGAAAGTAAGCAATTTAGAAGATATTTCCATGTCCAATAGAGCTGAGGAGTTAAGTGTGACATGTGTGTGTAGTGCTGGAAAAGCACAGCAGGTCAGGCAGCATCGAGGAGCAGGAGAATTGACGTTTCAGACGTAAGCCTTTCATCAGGAAAGCCCTGATGAAGGGCTTATGCCCAAAATGTCAATTCTCCTGCTCCTCAGATGCTGCCTGACCTGCTGTGCTTTTCCAGCGCCATACTCTCGACTCTGAGCTCCAGCATCTGCAGTCCTCACTTTCTCCTATTAAATGTGACGTGACAGATATCTTAAATTAAGTGAAGAATTATGATAGAATAAAAAGTAATAAATTACTTCTGCTGATGTATAGTGATATTCCTGCATAAATTTAAAATTCACGTGAAAAAAGTAAAATGAGGTTAGAAAACACTTTTTTTGTAGGGAATGGTTAGATTATGGAAAACTATGCTCCTAAAAGCTGTTGAGTAGAAATAATAACTATTCTAAATGGAATTGTTTTTATATTTAAAAGAATATTAAGTGGGTAGCTAGCAGAAGAGATACTGCAAATCTGATGAGCTGAATGACTTCTATGTACACTGTAACATCTGTCAATGCCATAATATAAAGCAGCATAACTCCCAAGTCTCCATGAACTGCAGCAGTTCAAGGTGTTAGCTCACCACTATCACTTTCTCAAGGACAACCAGGGATGGACAATATCTGTTGGCCCAGCCAGTAATGCCCACATCTATTGAGTGAATTTTTAAAAATGGGATGGATGACACATTATTTTTAAATTTAGAACTTATTTCACTTGCATATCAAGATGCCTGTCTCCTCAGTTCAAATAAATGTGTTTCTGTTTAAAAAAAATGAAAAAACTGTAAATCAGAAACAAAAACAGAAGTTGCTGGAAAAGCTCAGCAAGTGTGGCAGCATCTGTGTAGAGAAATCAAAGTTAATGTTTCAGGTCCAGAATTGATGGTAGCTAGGAAACTGGCGTTTTTTTATATGCAGATGATAGAGTGGAGAGGAGGGGGGTAAGGAGTAAACAACAGGTATGGATAGAGCCCAATGAGAGAGGAGAACAATTGGACATACAAAGGAGTTGATAACAGTCTGGCTGGGAGGGTGAATAGTTGTTAATGAAGACTGTTAGTGGCTAACGATGGTTAGTGTGTGGTGGCAGACTGTGATAACAAGGACTGGTGTGTGTGGTAGAGGGCTAGGACATGTGGATTTTGGACCCTGAAATTATTGAACTTGATATTGAGTCTGGAGGGCTGCAGGGTCCCCAGTGGAACCTACCACACACACACCAGACTATCACATAGTCTGTCATTGTTAGCCACTAACAATCTCCATTAACAGTATTCATACTCCCAGCCAGCTCATTATCGACACCTTTGTCTGTCCAACTGTCTTTCTTTCTCTTTGGGCTCTATCCCCACTTAACGTTTACTCCTTATTCCCCCCGCCCCCTCCCCCCCCCCCAACACCCTATCTTCTTTGCATAAACCAACATTTTCTAGCTACCATCAGTTCTGAGGAAGGGTCACTGGACCGGAAGCGTTAACTTCGATTTCTCTTTACAGATGCTACAAAACTTGTTTCTATGTTTTATTCCATTAACTATTATTGTATGTGAGCTCTGTATGTCTACCTGCCTGTACCTGAAAACATTGGGTAATATTTCTTCACAATGATGCGAGGGAACGAAGCTACCAAAACTTCTTTTCTATTGTTTAGATTCATCGTTGAGCATGCTCCGTTTGAGATAACTAAAATGTTGAAGAAGCAGCAATTTCTGATTCCAGAGAATGTTTTGGATATCGTTGATGGACAAACTATTGTCTGGATTGGAATGTTTTACTCTCCATTACTGCCACTTCTCAACATCGTCAAGTATTTCATCATCTTCTATGTGAAAAAGGTAGACTTGAGAAAAATAAGGAAGTCTGTAGTTATAATGATTTTATTTAATGATAATCAATCGGTAATAGCCTGTGTTGGAGATGAAGATAACCTCCTGGCTGTTAAACTGATCCTTTGGAAATTGTAATGAATGAAAATGTGTTAGAAAAATCTTTGGTTACAACACATGTAAAGAACCTACACATATCAGCAGGTTAATTTTGATAACCATGTTTATCACAGAACCTAAATTATTAATTTCAAATCAGACTCCACATGGAACTGGTGGGTGCTGGGACTGTGTCTGTGAAGGCCTCAGGAAAAGGTAGCAGTAGAGACTAAGTAATAAGGACAGGACTATCTAACCCCTGAGGGGGAAACAAAATAATTGACTGCAGATTAGCACAGGAGAATGTTGACCCATTGACTGTTTTTGTGTATACCCTAAACCTATGGATAAACTGGATTTGGTGTATGATTGTTATTCCCACTGCAAGAGACAAATTTGATGTTTAAATCATTGCCAGTCAGAGCATATTGCTTTGTTCCCTCCATGGCAACCTCTTACGCGCAATTCTTGTAGACAGGAAAACACGGATGTGTTTCTCTAAACAACGTCAATGTTCAGAAGACTCACCACAAAGTGACTCGTCACTTCACCCAGCCCTTCATCTTACACTCCAAGGGTATGAGCTGAAATATCACCACCACTTTTCCCAAGTTCCCTGCCATTCAGTAAATCATTCAAATCCTGTCCGCGGAGCTGAAATGACAGTCCAACACATTGCATCATCCAACTCTTCTGTTAATGATTTGCATTGATAGGGAAACAAAATAAGAAGTTAGGCCGCTTTTGGAATACTGCATCCAATTCTGGTCTGCCTGCCACAGGAAAGATATTGTTAAATGTGAAAGCACCCAGAAAAGATTTACAAGGATGTTGCCGGGATTGGACATTTTGAGCAAAAGGGAGAGGCTGAATAGCCTGGGGCAGTTTTCCCTGGAGTGTCAGAGATTGAGGGGTGATCTTCTAGAGGCATGCAAGATCGTGAGGGGCATGGCTAGGGTGAATTGCCAAGTCATTTTCCAAAGGTTGGGGAGTGCAAAACTAGACAGCACAGGTTCAAGATGAGGGAGCAAAGATTTAAAAGGGACCTAAGGAGCAATTTTCTTTTATGCAGTGGGTGGTGTGTGTAAGGAATGAGCTGCCAGTGGGAAATGGTGGAGACTGGGTATAAATAGGCAAAGTCTTTTCTCTGGGGTGGGGGAGTCCAGAACTGGAAGGCATAGGTTTAGGGTAAGAGGGGAAAGATATGAAAGAGACCGAAGGGGCAACTTTTTCATGCATGGGATGGTACATGTATGGAATCAGCTGCCAGAGGAAGTGGTGGAACCTGGTACAATTGCAACATTTAAAAGGCATCTAGATGAGTACATGAATAGGAAATGTTTGGAGGGATATGAGCTGGGTACTGGCAGGTGGGACTAGATTGGGTTAGGATATCTGGTTGGCATGGACGAATTGGATGGAAGGGTCTGTTTCCATACTGTACACCTCTATGACTCTGTATGAATAGGACCGGTTTAGAGTGATATGGGCCAAATGCTGGCAAATGGGACTAGGTTAAGTTCAGCTATCTGGTTGGCTTGGGCAAGTTGGGCTGAAAGGTCTGTTTCCATGCTGTACAACTCCATGATTCTAAGAAACAAAATTGCATTTCTACAGTGTCTTTCATAACCTCAGGTTGTCCCAGAAGTCTTTGCAACAAGTTGAAGTATTTTTTGAAGTGTAGTTAATGTTGTAATGTAGGAAAAAGATTGGAGCCAACCTGTGTGCGAAACTAATACAAGCAGCAAAAAAAAAGCCAGAAAATGTAAGATAATCAAAATGCAGTTGTATTTTACATAAATACACGTGTTATTTATTTTTTGCTCACTTCATCTGCCATGTGAAGAAAATCAGCCAGCGAATTATCAGCCAGTGCTTGGGTCCAATGAGTACTTTTTTTAAATTTACAGCATTCTTTGTACAACTACTGTCGTCCTGGCAAAAGACTGTTCCGAGCCTCCAGCTCTAAGATTTTCTTTCAGTTGGTATTGCTGTTTGGACTGGCTACAGCAATTGTTCCCGTCAGTGTCAATATAGCTACGTAAGTATCTCTGGGAAAGTGGGAAAAGTTTACACATCTCTTTTATTGCTTCTGGTCGAAGGAATCAGCCAAGGAGGGACCTGGGGAAAGTAATTGTTCTGTTGTGAGAACTGATATCACCTCAATAGAGTAAATGGATTCACTATGTGCCTTAATGTCTTTAATAGGTTCAATTATTGTGAAAGGCTTTAATTTTAGAATATCTCTTGGCGCAAAGAGGGAGAAAGTGAGGACTGCAGATGCTGGAGATCAGAGTCAAAGGACAGCCAGTCAGACAGTATCCAAGGAGCAGGAGAGTCGATGTTTCGAGCATAAGCTCTTTATCATTCCTGTGCTTTTCCAGCATGACACTTCTTGCCTTGGCACAGTAATGCAAAGCTGTTTTCAGGCCTGGGGTTGGACTAATGAGAATGTTTTCTGCAACATAGCCAAAATGTGAGATTACATCCCTGGGCACAGACAATCGATTCACAGAGTCATATAGCATAGAAACAGGCCCTTTGGTCCAACAAGTCTGTGCCAAACATAATCCCAAACTAAACTAGGCCACCTGCCTGCCTGGCCCATATCCCTCCAAACATTTCCTATGCATATACTTATCCAAATGTCTTTTACACATTGTAACTGTGCCCACATCCACCACTTCCTTAGAAAGTTCATTCCACATGTGGACTACAATCTGTGTAAAAATTTGCCCCTCATGTCTTTTTTAAATCTCTCTCCTCTTACCTTAAAACTGTGCCCTCTAGCCTTGAAATCCCCCATTTTAGGGGGGAAAAAACAACTACCATTAACTCTATCTATACCCCTCATTATTTTATGAACTCCTATAAGGTCGCCTCTCAACTCCTAAACTCCAGCACAAAAAGTCCCAGCTTACCCAACCTTTCTTGACAACTCAAACCTTCCATAACCGGCAACATCCTGGTAAATCTCTTCTGAATCCTCGCCAGCTTAATAATATTCTTTCTGTAACTGGGTGACCAGAACTGGACATTGTTCTTCAGAAGAGGCTTAGAAATGAGTTAGAACCACAGAACCACAGAAATGATACAGTACCGAAGGGAGCCATTTGGCCTATCTTGTCCAAACTGACCCAAGGACACTCAACTGCCCTTCCCAATCCCATCGTCCTGCACATAGCCCGTAGTCCTGCAGCTTACAGCATTGAAGGTACTTTTAAAAAGAGTTTAGGGTCTCTGCCTCCACCACCAACTCAAGCACAAATTCCAGCCACCCACCACCCTCTGCGTAAAAAAAGCTTTTCCTCACATCTCCTCTAATCCATCTGCCACTTCACTTGAATCTATAACCCCTGGTTTTTGAACTCTCTGCCAAGGGAAACAGGCTCCTCCTGTCTACAGTATCCCTATCCCTCACAATTTTGTATACTTCAATCATGTCACCCCTCAGCCTTCTCTGTACCAAGGGAAACAACCCCAACCTCTCCAAAGTCTCCTCCGAGCTATAACTCTCCAGCCCTGGCAATATTCTAATAAATCTTCTCTGCACCCTCTCCACTGCAATTCCTTCCTTCCTGTAATGTGGTGACCAGAACTGCAAACTATACTTCAACCCAAGTGCAAAAATGACCTGCTAAACAGATTGGCTGTCTCCCAGCTTGCCAGCTTCAGTGTTGCTGTAGAACAAAACATCTCCTTGACCGAGTGCCAGTTTTAAACTGTTGTTGGGAAAGATAAAAAAAAAATCAGTAGGCATTTGTGGGCAACTTCCTTCGAAGTAAGCACTCGGTTTTAGTGCTGCCTGCAAAATCCAGGCTGTTGATCCAAAAGTTTGGTAAGTGACCCACATCTCACGGTAAATAAACAAATTTGTCAACTTTAACCCTGACAATCACCCCTTTACCACACCCTTGTTTTTCTGTCACTTGAGACAATTGCTCTTACGTGGCCATTAATCCTCCTTCTCTTTTGCATCATCTGAGTGACCTACCATCATGTACGAACCCAAAACCTGTATCAGGAGGCTTTTCAGCAATGAATCATATTCAAGGGTTAAGGCTTAATGCTAGTTTTATGAACCTCCACAATTTGTTGCTGCTGTTCTCATATTTGCTACTGCTCTTGATGGCAGTTGTACAAATATAGGCGCCGGTTTATAAAAAAAGCTCAATGTAACTGTTGATTACTCCTCAGGGTCCATCCATCCATGTCCTGTGGTCCATTTCGACACTATGAATCAGCTTGGCTCATTATTCCTGCAACAGTATCAACGTTTCCGTCAGAAGTGCAGAGATTTTTGAAGTACATTATAGCAGAGCCCTTTATCCTATTAGTGATCACCATTTTATGGTAAGAATTGCATTGCATTACAATAGGAGAATTTATGATGAAGAAACAAGATTGTAATTTTATTTTTGAAACCATAAATAGAAAAGTGAGCGGCCGGGTGGAGATTTGTGAAACTAAAACACACTCCTGCTTTTTGATGGCACAGTACAATTCTTCTTCAGGCAACATATGATATCATTTAATAATTTTAATTAAATCTTAACATATATTCTTACATTTGCATATGCTTAATAAGACAACAAACTGCCAGGTTTATTTTGATAAACAGAGTAGAGGTTCACCCTTGAAGGGTAAGGATATCAGCAACTATCCACTACACTAATAATTATTTGTTTCTTAAGAAACACAATGGAAAAATAGCTAGAATTCCTGTTCCACTTCCTCCTAATCCTTCCAATAACTGGGATAACCATCACACTGACAAATCAAGTACAGTACTTTAGGCTGAAGTATGAATTATTTTTTAGTGTTAAACTACAAATTTAGTTGGAGCTAAATATATCACAACATGATAATATTGCATTCAGCCTAAATAATCTTCCCAAAGAAGCAAAATACTTTGCAACTGTCCAGAGTTAATTTTCACAACTCATGCATTGATTTTTTTTGTCAATTTAAACAAGTTTATTTTAGTTGCATGAAATTCTGCCTTAAGTCATGATATAATTCCAGTTCAGCTACAAAAGCAGAAGACTGAATAAAAAGCTGTAATTATATACTGCAGTTGATCTGGGCAGTTTCTATTATTACACATCACAGATAGACCTGTTATATTGGCTATGAGGAAATTTCCAGATCCTGTCTCAACAGCTTGATGATCAGAATCTTTATCACAGTGATCTGATATACGGTTAACAGGTTCAGACTTGAGACTGCACTGAATCTTCATCTGGAATGACATTCCTTTTGAGAGAATAAATTCACAATGTCTTTTCCAGCAACTAGGAGAAAGTGAGGACCGCAGATGCTGGAGAATCAGAGTCGAAAAGTGTGGTACTGGAAAAGCGCAGCAGGTCAGGCTGCAACCGATGAACAGGACAGTCGATGCTTTGGGCATTCCAGATGAAAGGCTTATGCCTGAAACATTCACTCTCCTGCTCCTCGGATGTTGCCTGACCTGCTGTGCTTTTCCAGTGCCACCCTTTTCAACTCCAATTGTCTTTTTCAGTCCTATGTACTTGTAATAATGATCAGCAAAACAAAAGTCCATCAGAGACTTCAATCTTTGCTCCAAATTAAAAATTGCAGTGCCTTGCAATGATATCCTATGCAATTCAAAAAGACATAGTTCATACCATGCTTCAGCTGAAACTCTGTTTGTACATTCTCATCTCTAAGTTAAAGTTGTAGCTTTATGTGCTACTATGGAACATAAGCAGAAAAAATCTTGTCTGAAACTGTAGGGCAGCCCAAAGGAGGTGCTACACTCTAAAGTTCTCTATTTTCAGATGAGATATTAAACTGGAGGCCCATTTACCCCTTCATAGGTATAAAAGATTCCATGGAACTATTTTGAAGAACAGCAAAGTAGTTATCTTCAGTTTATTCTTCAACTAATGTCGCCGAAAACAGATCAGCTCAGTATCACTTTGCTGTCCATGGGAGTTTGCTGTTAGCAAATAAATTGCCATGTTTCTTCCATTACAACAACAATGAGACTTCAAAAGTAGCAAAATATTCTGGCATGTTTTGTGGTTGCGCATAGCTCTAAACAAATACAAATCTTTATTTCTTTATGATGTAGGATCGAACACGTATCTGTCAGATTCCCACACAATGCTTTATTAGAATGAGGTGATGCAGTGAAATTATGTAATCCCTTTTTATTAAAAACTGGAATGTAAATCCAAGCAGGCTTACAGGAACACAGGTTTGCCATTCAGGCCACTGAACATGTTCCACCATTCAGTGAGATCATGGCTGCTCCATATCCCAGCTCATTTACCTGTCCTGTTGTTACTCAATGACCAAGAAAAAGAAAATTGAGATCAGATGTGCATTTGTTAATTGAGTTGGTGTATCTACTTTCTGTGGCTAGAGCTATAAATTTCTGTCACCTTTCATGGAATCATGAAGTCACTGAGTTATATAGTACAGAAATAGACCCCTTGATCCAATTTCTCCCTGTCGACCAGACATCCCAAACTGATCTAGTCCCATTTGCCAGCATTTATCCCATATCCCTCTAGACCGCTCATTCATGTACTCATCCAGATGTCTTTTAAATGATGTAATTGTAGGCACCTCCACCACTTCCTTTGGCAGCTTGTTCCATACATGCACCATCTTTGTGGGCGGCACGGTGGCACAGTGGTTAGCACGGCTGCCTCACAGCGCTAGAGTTCAATTCCCAACTCAGGCGACTGACTGTGTGGAGTTTGCACGTTCTCCCCATGTCTGCGTGGGTTTCCTCCGGGTGCTCCGGTTTCCTCCCACAGTCCAAAGATGTGCAGGCCAGGTGAATTGGCCATGCTAAATTGCCCGTAGTGTCAGGTAAGGGTTAATGTAGGGGTAGGGGTGGGTTGCGCTTCGGCGGGGCGGTGTGGACTTGTTGGGCCGTAGGGCCTGTTTCCACACTGTAAGTAATCTAATCTAATCTTGTCCTTCATTGCTAAAGGGATGGATTTTAAAAATAGGGAGGTTATGCTGTAGCTGTTTAGGGTGCTGGTGAGGCCACATCTGGAGTATTGTGTGCAGTTATGGTCTCCTTACTTGAGAAAGGATGTACTGGCACTGGACGGGGTGCAAATGAAGTTCACTAGGTTGATTCTGGAATTGAGAAGGTTGGCTAATGAGGAGAGACTGAGTAGACTGGGACTAAACTCATTGGAATTGAGAAGAATGAGAGGGAATCCTATAGAAACATATAAAATCATGAAGAGAATAGATAGGATAGAAGTAGGGAGGTTTTTTTCCAATGGTGGATGAAACCAAAACTAGGGGTATAGCCTCAAAGTAAGGGTGGCATGGTGGCTCAGTGGTCAGCACTGCTGCCTCACAGCGCCAGGGACCCGGGTTAGATTCCTGCCTTGGACGACTGTGTGGAGTTTGCACATTCTCCCAGTGTCTGTGTGGGTTTCCTCCGGGTGCTCCAGTTTCCTCCCACAATCCAAAGACATGCAAGTCAGGTGAATTGGTCATGCTAAATTGCTCCACATTAGTCAGGGGTAAATATAGGTTAGGGTAATGGGTCTGGGTGGGTTACTCTTCGGAGGGTCGGTGTGGACATTTTTGGGCCAAATGGCCTGTTTCCATACTGTAGGGCGTCTAATCTAAAAATAAGGGACAGCAGATTTAGGACTAATTTGAGGAGGAATATCTTCACCCAAAGGATTGTGAAACTGTGGAATTCTCTGCCCAGTGGAGCAGTTGAGGCAATCTCGTGGAATGTTTTAAAGACAAAACTAGATAGATTTTTGAACAATAAAGGAATTGAGGGTTATGGTGATTGGGCGGGTAGGTGGAGCTGATTCCATGCAAAGATCAGGCCTGATCTTATTGAATGACTACCTATTCCTGCTCTTATTCTTATGTTCTACATGAATAGCTTGTCCCTCAGGTCCTTTTTAGATCTTTCCTCTCTGACCCAAAATCTATGCCCTCTAGATTTAGACTCCTTTACCCTGGGAAAAAGATCTTGTTTGTTCTCCTATCCATGCCCCTCATGATTTTATAAACCTCTATAAGGTCACCCCTCAGCCTCCGACACTCCAGGGAAAACAGCCCCAGCCTATTCAGCCTCTTCCTATAGCTCAAATCCTCCAACCCTGGCAACATCCTATAGAGTCCCAAAATGACATCCCAACTCCTACATTCAATGAAGGCAAGCTTGCCAAATGCCTTCTTCACCGCCCTGTCTGTTTCTCCACGTGCAAGGAAGTACTTAACTGCACCCTTAGTTCTGTTTGATTGGCAACATTGTGCAGGGCCCTACCATTAACTGCACAAGTCCTGCACTGATTTGCTGTATCAAAATTCAACACCTCACATTTATCTCAACTAAATTTCATGAATTGGTAAGATTAGTGTTACAGATATGTCCTTTCTGTTTAATCATCATAGAATCAGGTATCCACTATCTTCATAAATATTGTGTAAATAATATATTTAGAACATTCAAATATGAAAAGACATGAAGGCTTTGCATTTTTTTCATACATGTGAAGGTTACTTTAAAGAATTTTTAATTTTCTTAGTGGAAAATATATATAGTTTGCACAAATATTTTAATATAATTTTCTCCATTTTTTCTCTTGCCAACAGTATGATATTGACAACTTTGGTTTCTTTGGTTCAAATTAACAGAAGCACAATTACTCAACTGAAAAAGCATTTAATCTTGGTAAGCTTTTTCTTACATTGAAGGTAATGTATTAAATCTCGGTAAAGTAAGCTGGCTCCCTCACCCATTTATTGCACTGTATCATGCTGACATAAACTTAACACAATCAAAGACAGATTCATACTTTGAAACATAAAATTGAAAATGGCTGTAAACTGAAAAAACACAGGATTGATGAAAGTGGAGCTATTCAAAAATTGATTTCAATTGTTAAACGAAGTAACTCTTCAAGAGAATTTTATTTCAAATCTGATAAGCACTTTTTCACCATCAGATTGGAGTCAGTGAACCTCCTCTGCACCCCCTCCAGTGCCAGTACATCCTTTCTCAAGTAAGGAGACCATAACTGCACACAGTACTCCAGATGTGGCCTCACCAGCACTGTACAAAGCTACAGCATAACCTCATATCACATATCATACACATCACACATTGTAGGACAGGGAAACATGAACATGGTATTACAATGAAATTAGAAATTTGTGCACAGTATTAGCATAGAAAGCTGGTGTCTGTAATTGAAGGAGATCTAAATAAATAAAGTTGAAGTGATACAAGTATATGTCCAGGATTGCCTGCAAGCTCCTGCACTGAGGAGGTATCCTGTACAGGTAAATAGGTGTGGAGGAATGAACAAGTAAGCAATCCAGGTGATAAAAATGGCAGAGGTCTCTCAGCAAAGAGTTAACAAAAATCGAGTGAGCATGGACATTAATTACCTTCATTGTATCTTGGACTTAAAGTCCACTGACTGAATTTATCCACCATTATATTCAAATATTTCATTTAGAGGCTATGTCTCCCAAAGTTGTTGATCCTCAGTTGTAAGCTATAGACATATGCTATGAAATGATTCTTGAACAATTTCACTTTGAGATTTGTGCAGTTCTCTCCTTGAGAAATGCAAAGAGCTGAAATCTGATGAAAGATATGAGGATTTGCACAATGAAATCTGAGTGATTTAAACATTCTCAGTGCGGGAGATTATAGAATCTTTATTTTGCATCATTTGATCCATTCTTAAACCAATGTTTGCATCAGTGTCCTGACTACTGAAACATTTATCATTCCAAATTATGAAAACTACATGGCACAGAGTGAAAATAACGTAAATGGATCAAAGCCACTTACTTGAAGCAAAACACTGGAAATATTCTTTGTTGTGCTGCACCAAAGAACATGCTAGTGGCCTTTCCCTCCCTCTTAAAACTCCACAGTTTATTGAAGATGCTTGGAGGTAGTATTGGTCTGCGGGTAAGGCCTCTTTTTATGTAACAAGACTTTTCACATAAATCCAAAATGTGAATAATTATGAACCATTTGTTTTATTAGACAGGAAAGGATAAACGATATTTGGTAAAAAAGCTATCTTCACGTTCTCAGCATCTACAACATGGTCCTTTTCGAGACAGTTCTTCTGAAAGTGACACCCTATCAAGAGCTGGACTTGAGATTTTCAACAACAGAACTCTTTCAAGCAGCATATCCGTTAATTCTCTGTTTCAAGAGAACCAACACAATTGAAAGAAGGGCTGATACTGTTCAATATATCCCATTGTTAATGAAAAGTACCTATAATTATCTGCCAAGCTCTTCACTGCCATACTGTTCAAGAAGACCATCTAGAATATGTGCATGGTTGAACATGTTCTTTTAAATGTGTGAAACTATTTTTGCATGTAAATATTCTAACAGCTGCAAATTGCAACTTCTTTCAAGAAGAGGAAGTAAATACTTGTAAATAAAAAATAATATTCTCAAATTAAACACATTGCAATAAACAGAACATAAATTAATTTTATGAGATGTAGTACAGTATTCTTGTTTTGCAGCCTGAAAAACTCACAGAAAGTAAAAACAAAGACTCTTGTTCTACTGAGGTCTCACGGTATATCCATAAAATGAGTTAACTGTTAAAATGCAGTCTCTTCTCTGGGTGCTTTATTTTGTGCAACTTGCTTCAGGTGAAACTGAACATTTGAATTTCAGTTCTATGCTGGGTTCTATTTCCTCTTCTCCAGTTCCAATGTGACTTTCCTGTCTTGCAGGTATCAACTGTACTTTTCATTCCGAGAACTGGGAACATTGCTGCAAAATCAATATTATTGTTCATATTGAGAGGTTTGGCATAGAATCTTGAGTTGCCCCTCTTCAACATTTTGGAGCTGTGAAATCTTTGAAAGCTGTTTAGGAACAATGATTTTTAAAAAAAAAAGAAGTGAAAAAAAGTTTTTAAAAATTCTGACTAAGGATGGTGAATGACTTGGAGGAGAACCTGCAGGTGGTGGAGATCCCAAGTATCAGATGCTGTTGTCCTTCTAGGTGATAATGGTCACGGTCGTAGAAGGAGCATTTGTGAGTTGTTGTGGTGTATCTTATAGATGGTACACATTGCTGCTGCTGCTGTACATCAGTGGTGAAGAGTGTGAATTCTGAAGATGGTGGAGGTGGTGTCTATCAAGGAGCCTGACTATCCTGGATGGTTTTAAGTTTCCTGAGAGTTGTCGAAACTGCAATCATCCAGGCAAGAACATTTTGTCACACTCCAGACACATGCTTTATGGATAGTGGACAGGCTTTAGGAGTCAGGAAGTGTGTGACTTGCTACAGAATTCCCAGCCATTGACCTGCTCTAGATGCGGTATCAATACAGCTGATACAGATCACTTTACTTGTTGTTTGGGTTATCAATGCCAGGGAGAAAGTGAGGACTGCAGATGCTGGAGATCAGAGCTGAAAATGTGTTGCTGGAAAAGCGCAGCAGAATGCCAATATCAATGCCAATACCATTGAATGTTACAGAATGATGGTCAGATTCTCTCTTGTTGCGGTTGCCCTATACTTTGGAGTTTGCACCTTCTCCCTGTGTCTGCGTGAGTTTCCTCTGGGTGCTCTAATTTCCTCCAACAGTTAAAAGATGTGCAGGTTAGGTGGTTTCACCATGAGAAATTGTCCATCATGACCAGGGATGTGCAGGCTAGGTGAATTAGCCATGGGAAATGTAGGTAAAAACAAGGGCTGCAGATGCTGGAAATCAGATTCTAGATTAGAGTGGTGCTGGAAAAGCACAGCAGTTCAGGCAGCATCCGAGGAGCAGGACAATCGACGTTTCGGGCAAAAGACCTTAATTAGGAATGAAGGGCTTTTGCCCGAAACGTCGATTTTCCTGCTCCTCGGATCCTGTCTAATCTAGAATCATGGGAAATGTAGGGTGGGATGTTGTTTGGAGGTTCCGAGCAGATCTGATGGGCGCTGTATCTCACTCTATCTGCACTGTAGGAATTCTATGATTCTGATTCAATGATTCTTGTATGGCATGCATGACATTTATGAGTCGAAACTTTTCTGTTTGTCAAAGTCTTGCTGCATTTGGACATGGACTGCTTGAGTATCTGAGGAGTCCTGGATGGTGGTGCACATTGTGCAATCATCAGCAAACATTTCCACGTTTGCCCGTACCATAGAAGGAACGTAACTTGCTGTATCTGCACACAAAGTTTTTTTTTGCAATTCATGTAGCAGGTACAGCTTGCCCTCCAAGTGACTCAATTCTGTATCCTATCTCGGCATTCTAATAATTTATAGACAGCATGAACTTCATCAAATAATCTCACAATTACAAGCGTCCCTTCAACGAATCAATGTAAACATTACCTGAAGAGAAAAACTGAAGATTGTTGGAATAGATATGTAAATGAAAACGTGTGTATTAAAATTGTAGAAAGGTAAATTAAAACCTGTGTATGATGATACAAGGGCAAATTATTATCAAAGTTCATCAGTTTATGTAAATAAGTGTAGTTTCGATTCCTACAATGTAAAACTGGTGTTTAACACCGTCTTACGCAATCTGTAGTTTCTCTTTCAGGGTTGTACGTTCATTTGCAAGAAATAAGTCGACTTGTTTGTGGCCATTTCTATACTCTCTCATTAGAGAGAAGCGACTGGTGGTGATTGAACCTGGGGGTCACCAGACGTCAGGCCAAGGAAGAGGTTGAGAAGGAATGTCCTTCATGGTCACTTCAAACCGCTGATGGGAATTGAACCCACGCTGTTAGCATCATGCTACTCTGTAAACCAACAATCCAGTCAACTGAGCGAAAACAATTGCTTGGCGAATGGTATTGTCTTCAAAAACTGATCACGTGTTTCCTCCCACCAAACTATGCTTCTGTTGAAACACTGAAACACCAGTTTAATTTCGCTCATCGGGGAAATCGAAACTTGGAAGCTCAGCTGATGCAGGGAAGGGCTCCGCTCCAAATCTCCACGTCTCCTCCTAAAACTACGGCTTAAATGCAGTTGCGAATAATTCACCAGCATAATTGTGAATAGCCAGGAGTACGGGTTTTTTTGTATATTCTGATCAAATAAATGGTTTCCCAGAAATGACATTTACGTGGTTTGTTTCATTTTACTCGCGACTGATAATTTTGAGACACTTCCTTGTCATCGCCCGGCCTTTCTGTGTGACGACTGGTGAACGTGCTGTTTGTATGGTCCATTCTGGCATCAGTCAAATAAAACCCACCAACCAGCTTCCCTCAGACAGGAGGCACTGGGAAGAGCTGCTGTGTACAGTACACGGAGTGCAGAAACTGAAGTGATGCTACAGACTTCAGCTACAATCAGGTAAGTGAGTTTCATAAATGCAACGATTCCATGTAATCGACACTTTGTGAGTAAAATGTTGCTTATTAAACAAATAACGCACAGTTAATATCGAGTTGGAAAGAAGTCGCAGTAGGAACTAACTGTCAAGATGCATCTTAATGTAGGGGTCGAGAACCGATAGAAACAGTAACAGGAAGGAATTGATTTGAGCCTATGTGCAGATTAAGTAAACAAGTTCCGAGGAAGAGTTATGCTCGATTCGAAACGTTAACTTCTCTCTGCAGATGCTACCAGACCTGCTGATATTCTCAGGACTTTCGGTTTTTATTTAGATTTCCAGCATCCGCGATATGTTGGTTTTATGTAAGTAAACAGACAGCTTGGTCTTCCGGCACAGCAGGACTGTCAATGTTCTATCAGGTAGTCAGGATGAACAGGTGGAATGTTTGCACAGATGACAAAATTATAGAATATAGAAGAATGCAGATCCAATCATACCTGTGCTTTCATAAGAACTGGGAGCAGGAGTAAGCCTTCTGGCCCTTCCAGCCCGCTCCACCACTCAAAAAGATCATGGCTAGTCTTTTTGTGGACTCAGCTCCACTTAGCCGCCCTCTCACCATAATCTTTAATTTCTTTATTGTTCAGGAAAATATCTATCTTAGTCTTAAAAACATTTACTGAGGAAGCCTCAACCACTTCACTGGGCAGGGAATTCCATAGATTCACAATTCTCTGGGTGAAGAAGATCCTTCTCAATTCAGTCCTAAACCTGCTCCCTCTAATTTTGAGGCGATGCTCTCTTGTCCTAGTTTCACCTGCCAGTGAAAATATCCCCCCTACTTCTAACTTATCTATTCCCTTCATACTTTTTAATGCATTTCTATCAGATCCACCCCATTCTTCTAAATTCTGACGAATATAATCCCAGTCTACTCAGTCTCTCCTCATAAGCCAACCCCTCAACTTTGGAATCAACCTCGTGAACCTCCTCTGCACCCCCTTCAATGCCAATACATCCTTTATCAAGTATGGAGACCAAAACTGCACACTTTATTTCAGGTGTGGCCTCACCAGTTCCCTATACAGTTGCAACACAACCTCCCTACTTTTAAACTCAATCCCTTTCACAATGAAAACAAAATTCCATTTGCCTTCCTAATTACCTGTAACACCTGCAGACCAACCTTCTGTGATTCATACACAAGGGCACCCAGGTCCCTCTGCACAGCAGCATGCTGTAACTTTTACCATTCAGGTAACAGTCCTTTTTACTGTTATTCCTACCAATATGGATGACTTTACATTTATTAATATTGTAATCCATCTGCCAGACATTTGCCCACTCATTCAAAGTATTTAGGTTCCTTTGCAAAGTTTGACAATCCTCTGCACACTTTGCTCTGCCACTCTTAGTGTCATTTGCAAACTTTGACACATTACATGTGGTCCCCAGCTCCAAATCATCTATGTAACTTGTTAATAACAGCGGTCCCAACACTGATCACTGAGGCACACCACTAGTTACTGATTGCCAACCAGAATAACACTCATTTATCCCTACTCTTTGCTTCCTGTTAGTCAACTAATCCTCAATCCAAGCTAATACTTTACCCACAACACCATGCATCGTTGTTTTATGCAGCAGCCTTTTGTGCAACACCTTGTCGCAGACCTTTTGAAAATCTAGACACACCTCATCCTCTGGGTCTCCATTGTCCACTGTGCTCTTAATGACTTCATAGAGTTCCAAAAGATTAGTTAAGCATGACTTGCTCTTCGTGAACCCTTGCTGCATGTGCGTAATGGGACAATTTCTATCTGGATGTCTTGCTATCCTTCCTTAATAATAGAGTCAAGCATCTTCCCCACTACAGAAGTTAAGCTAACCGGTCTGTAATTCCCCAAGTTTCTTTCCCAGGTAAGTTCCCATAGTCAGAAAGGTGCAACCAAGTATAGGTTTCCTGCACAGTCTGAGGGATGAAGGGAAATTGTAAGGATCAGTAACTAGTTTTTCATACTCTTAATGCATTTGGTGCAGCACAGTGGCTAAATGGTTAGCACTCCTGCCCCATACCGTTGGGGACTGGTGTTCAATTCCAGCCTCAGTGTAGAGTTTGGACATTCTCCCTGTGTCTGTGCAGGTTCCCTCCAGGTACTCTGATTTCCTTCCTTAGTCCAAAGATGTGCAGATTAGAGTGGATTGGGCATTGGAAATACAAGGTTACAGGCATAGAATTGGGGGTGAGTCTGGGTGGGATGCTCTTTGGAGAGTTGGTTTGGACGTGTTGGGCTGAATGGCCTGTATCCACACTGTAAGGATTCTATTAATCTCAGAATGTCCAGCTGCAAATGACTAGGTACACAAACTTAAGCAGGTTATAAAAAGAAACGAAGTACAGAATAGTTGGAAAGGGGAATAGTTAACATTTCATGTTAAATGTAATTTCTTCAGAACTAAAGTTAAACAGTGCAAAGGTGCCATACACAACTCAAAACATAAACTTTGATTATCTCTCCAAGATGCTGCCTGAGTATTTTCATAACTTTGTGTTTATTTCAAATTTTTTAGCATCTGCTGTTTGTTCAGTCTTTTAAAGGAAGGTGCCTAGCTATCCTGTTGATTGGAGCAGGTTATCTGGTGCATAACCTAATGTTAAGATGGGTCACTGGATCTGTAATTAGATTCCTTTCAGCCCAAACTGACCCTCCAAACAGTAACTCACCTAGACCCGTTTCCCTCTGAATAAAGCACCTAACACTATGGGCAATTTAGCACGGCCAGTTCACCTAACCTGCACACCTTTGGACTGTGGGAGGAAACCAGAGCGCCTGGAGGAAACCCACGTAGACACGGGGAGAATGTGCAAACTCCACACAGACAGTCGCCCGAGGCTGGGATAGAACCTGGGACCCTGGTGCTGTGAGGCAGCAGTGCTAACCACTGAGCCACAGTGTTTTCTGTCCATAGATGCCACCAGACCTGCAGAGTTTCTCCAGCACTTGTTGTTTTTGTTTCAGATTTCCAGCATCCACAGTTCTTTGGCTTTTTTTCATTTCTGCTTGTGACTTTTAGAGAGTCAAAGAGATGTACAGCATGAAAACAGACTCTGGTCCAAATTATCTATACTGACCAGATATCCTAAATAAATCAAGTCCCATTTGCCAGCATTTGGCCTATATCCCTTGAAACCTTCCTATTCATATACCCATCCAGATGTCTTTTAAATATTGTAATTGTATGAGCCTCCAACAGTTCCTCTGGCAGCTCATTCCATACACGCACCACCTTCTGCGTGAAAACGTTGCCGCTTAGGCCCCTTTTAAATCTTTCCCCCCTCACCCTAAACCTATGCCCTCTAGTTCTAGACTGCTCCCCCACCCCAAGGAAAAGATCTTGTCTATTTATCCTATCCACGTCCTTCATGATTTTATAAACCTCTATAAGGTCACCCCTCAGCCTCCAACATTCCAGGGAAAATAGCCCCAGTCTATTAGCCTCCCCAATAGCTCAAACCTTCCAACTGTGGCAACATTCTTGTAAATCTTTTCTGAACCCTTTCAAGCTTCACAACATCCTCTCGATAGTAGGGAGACGAAAAATGCATGCATTATTCCAATAGAAGAAAACAGTGGAGAGTTTGATGGATGAAAAAGAAGAGGCAGTAAATGGCAGAAGAGATGGTGGTACAAGACAAAAGGAGAGGGTAACAGGAGTAAGAAAATCCAGGAAGTAAATGAGAGCAGCAAAGACTTCACTTGCAACTGTTTCTGAAAAAACGGGGGCCAAAGTGACGATCTGCGGTTGTTGAAGGTATCAATTCTGGGAGGCTGGAAAGTGCCTTATCAAAAGAAGACTGACTGATACTCAACATTATTGGGACAGCTCAAGGGTGGTTGGAAACAGATCAGAGTAGAGTGGGGAAGAGAATTATAGAGAGAAAACTAGTTTAAAAAAAACACAGTAATACTTGGAAATACATGTAGAGATCATGCTGAAATATCATTTTGAAGCATACAATCTGAGATGAACCCGTATGTTTCATTTGCCAGGTTTACTGGATTTTCCCTTGGGGGACAATTAAGAGTTTGGGGTGATGCCTGCAGATTGGACAGGGGTGTTTGACAGAGCAAGCACTCAAGTTGTGTTTGATCTCTCCTGGAGAAGAGCTCATCAGCAGCAGCAAATGTAATATATGTAATAGAAAGAAATACAAGTAAATTGGTGCTCCAGATGGAAGCACTGTTTCAGGCCTGGATTGTGAGATATAATGAATTGTAAGTTGAGGCTTTGCAATTCCTGCATTTGAATGGGAATATGCCATGGACAGGGAATGGAATGTTGGGAGTGACAGAAGAGCTTCCTTTTGGAATGCTGAAATGGGGAGGAGAGGGGATGTTGTGTTTAGCGGTGGTGTCATGCTGGATGTGGCAGAATATGGAGGCTGGTGAAATTGAAGTTGAGGACAGAGGAGAAATCTTATTGTGTATCTAGGGGGAAATGCAAGTGGGGAAATGGAAATGTTTAGGCCTCTATCAATTGGCATGGAATAATATCCTCAGCTGAGGCAAAAGGAGGACATTTCAAAGGTGCTGGTGTAGCAAGTGGCAATGCCAAAACAGATGCAATAGGAGTGGGGAAACTAGGAGAATGGACTAGAGTCTTTATAGGAAATGGAGTGGGAGGAAGTGACGTCAAAGTCAAGGTATCGGGGAAAGCCAGTGGGCTTAAAGTGGAAGCTATTTTGCTGCAGTCTGAACCAGAATGATTGGAAACTTGGTATTGTATTTGACCAAGATGAATTTCCAACTAGTGCAATGTCATTGAGTTACACCCTACACCCGTTTCCATCGCATTGAACTATTTCAAGGCTGACATGGACAGAATTAAGGGTTATGTGGGAAAGGCAGAAAAGTGGAATTGAGAATTATCAGATCAAACTTGACTGATTGAATGGCGGAGCAGATTTGATAGGCTGAATGGCCTACTTCTGCACCTGCATCTTATAGTCTCATACCCAACTCAGCTCCTGTCTCAGTTAATTTGCTGTGGAGATCCTTATCTATGTCTTTATTATATCTAGACTTACCTAATTGACTCACTTCTGGTGGTCTTCCACGTTTAAACAATTGTCAACTTGACATCATCAAAACTCATGCCAAATCCAATTCTCCCATCGCCCTTATATCAATGACTTCCATTGGTTCTCTTTTCAAATATTGCTTTCATTTTAAAGTTCATATTCTTGTTTTCAAATCCCTCTATAACCTCACCCCTTCCTATCACTTTCAAGTCCTTTAAACCTACCATCATTGTGGTGTTTGTACTCATCTAATTCTGGATTTTTGAGCCAATTTCAGACATTCTACCATTGACAGCTTTGCCTTTCAGTTAGCTGGGCCAAACGCTTTGGAATTCTCTCTCTCCTCCACCCCCCCCACCCCCCGCCGAGCCTTGCTGACCTCTTTCAGGATGTCTTTCCTTAAATTTTAGCTAACCATCCTATTGTATCCTTCAATAACTTATTGTCATATCTTATTTTGTAACATTCCAGGAGGCATTGTTTCACTTTAAAGATAGCAAATACATGTTGTTGTGGCCAGTGATTAATTGCAAGTTTTCCTATTGGTTTTGATATTGCCTAACAGAACAGTAAATAGTTATTACATCATTTGTTATTTGGAAAATCGCTGACATATATTGAATGGATTTCTGAACAAACAGATATAAATACTCAAATCATCTAGTGTAAACCAGCAGTTATATGTGAGAGAATGTTCTTTTGACCGTTATAGTTAATTTTTCCAACTCGGTTGATTGGTCTTCCCCCATGCTTGATTAAATTATTAGTAGCTCAGCTACATTCTTCTCCCTTTCAAAAGCCCTAAGATGCTTACCTTCTTATGCCCTTCAATGACATGACCATGTCTAACCTTTCAGGAGCATGTTGTCATTTGTCAGCTCTCTATCAGACTTTTCAAAAACATCCTGTTGTAATCTTGTCGCTTCAGACTTCCAGCTTTTTTTCTTGCATCAATGTTGCTTTGCGCAAAGTCGCAAATGCTCGACTTTGTATTATAAAATTGTTCTCCTTATCCTTTCATGTGGTTGACCAGAAAACCCTCACCCATGGGACAGCCTTTGTGTAATTTTGCTTCTTAGCCAGTGCCATCTGCAGAAATGGCTTCCTTACTCTTTCCAGTTCACTCATTCTTAGAGTTCTTCCAAGGTATATCCTTGACCACTCCTGTTTCTCATCTACACATTGCCCATTATTGACAGTACCATTATTCATTGAGTCAGCTGCCAGGTATAAAAGAATCTTTTAATCAACCTGCTCAGAGATGTTATTAGACACCTTGAGAGATGCTGAGACTTGAACGCAGGTCTCATGCCACAAGAACCTGAGATGGTACTACTGAGCTTTACTTCTTTATCACTTCCTACAGGCTACACTATTTTTATGTTGTAGGACTGCTTGCCTCTTATTGCCATGGATGAATATAGATTTCTGTTAACTGAGCATCGTGATGCCTGTTGGCAGAACTTGCTGCCCCAATAAAAATCTCAATCCCTTGCTGCTGATTTGCTCCTGGGCTGCGATAAATGCTGCATGTCCTTTATTGCTTAATTCCACCAACTTCTACAACCTCTTTCAGATTCTCACTCTTCTCTGGTTCTTTGGTCCTCTGAACTGTGTGTGTTTTTTGCACACTCCTCTCAACCTTCATCCACCTGTAACCACCCCCACTTTGCTTCGTCATTGGTGACAAACGCTTTGGATAACTTGATGCTGCTTTCTGAACCTTCCCAACAAGACAATTTTGCCCCCACCCCGCTTCCTTCCTTCAGCTTTCAGGAGGGTTTTAAATTTTGAAATTTAGATCACATTCCCTAATCCTATTGCAATAGTTAAAAGTTGGAGTTAGTTACAATATTAGGTGCTTTCTAACTGCTCACAATTGACAATATAACTACTATGCTGCCACAAGGGTACGGAATATAACATTTACTTTCGCATGAAAAAGAATGACTAGTTTTGGTTGATCAGAGTCAACATGTTTAGATTAAAAATCAATAACCTGGTGAGAAAAGAATCATTGTCAAACTCAAATCAATTCTGCATAAATTGTTTTAAAGTGAATTACTTTTCCTATATTCATGTTAATCACAGTCTGTAATATCTTTTCAAATATTATTTCAGCAAAAGATGTTCACTCTAAAAAGTTGTAAATGTTGAGATTGAAATGGAAGGCAACGTTGTGCAGCCTGAAGTGGCACAGGAATTCCAGGAAACATCTGGACTGGAATCATCCACATCACTCATCGATCACATTCCTCATCCCTCAATAGAGTCTGCATTAGCAATGTCTGAAACTGTAGCCTCTGATTTCATTGATATATCTGGAACTGTAAGTGAGCCTGTAATTGCCTTTGAGAATTCTACCAACGTACCATCAGCTAATGAAGCAACAGCTTCTCTCTCATCTTCTGAAAGTTCCATTCAAGAAAGTACCTGTCGTCCTGAATCTGCAGAGAAGAGTTCCGAGGTACAGTATCATCCTAGTTTTACATCCTTGTGACAAGCACACATTCCTCTATGCATTTTGGTCAGATAAGGGTATCGCATACAGAGTGCAAGAACAGTTTATAATTAACCTAGTTAATTCATAGTCAAATATATCACCTTTCCTTCACTGGGTCAAATCCTATAACCCTCTCCCTGATGACTGTAAGTCTACCATGGTCAGGCAGCGGTTCAAAAAGGCAACTCATAGCCACCTCAAGGGCAACTGGGGTGGGCAATAAATGCTGGCCCAGCCAATGACATTGAAGTCCCAGAAGTGAATAAAACAAGAGTTGTTCAATCTACTGAAGTGAACTGTGGGGCAGAGGCACTAGGGATGGATGATGTACCAAAATCAGCTGAGAAACCATTGAGCAACATGACATAGTCAGAGACGTTGTTATTTAGGACTTTTATTTTGACTTTGTAAAAGCTGAAACAGAGGAACAAATCTAATTAATGAGATTCCAACATGGAATTGAAGGAAGGTTTGCTATGGAGTTGGTAGGTGACAGATCGTTGAAGGATTTTGTAGAGGAACAAACGATTGGAAATTGGATGATCATTGGATGGTCTTGAGAGTTTGACTTGTATTTTGAGATGAGGTTTGATGATAGTAGCTTTGGAAAGTAGAAAGAGTATACTTGAGGGAGGATTGTTTATCATTGATAATTGGTTATGGGGACATGCAAAGTGAGTTTGGGCGATAAACAGATTAATGGGAAGCAGGATGCGAACACATTGAGCTCAGAGGTAACTGATGCCAGTTAGGCAGCAGTAGGAATTGTGCAGTTAGCCTGTGTCCCATGATAGAGAACAGGTGATCAATCAAATCTCCTCATCACGACTGAAGTCTCGAGAAAACACACATTTGAGTGAGGATGACATAGACTTTGTTGGGGCACCTTATGTTCAACAACCTGCTGACACATGAGGTACTTGACCATGCCAAAGTCTTTGGTACCAAACCTCAACAAGAGATGAGCAGAGAAAGTTGGGAAAGGAATAAAGCACCAGAGTGAGGAGACCTCTTTGTAATTTGCACAAGCATTTTATTCCTCTCTGCACTGTGGGATAGTTGCAATCGAAGTGGTTTACATTGTACTTCAAGTAGCTCAACTATCATGGTTTATTTAGAGATAATATTACAAATCTGAATTTCCAGCAGGTATCATTACCTAATGAAGTGAACAAGGTGCAGTCTGCAGCAGGACAGAAATTCCAAGAAACTTTTCCAAACTCAACCATGCCAAATGATCACCAAAATTCAGTCTTATTAGAACCTGAATCAGAAATGCTTGAAATTCTAGCCATGGGTGACATTGATGTATCAAACATTGCGAATGACAATATATTGAACTCAATATCAAGCATTGGTGATGCATCAGCTTTGAGAGAAAGACTTTCTCCTTCACTTCCTCAAAATGCAACAAAAGGAACAATGGACCCACAACAACCTAGAAGAAAGAGTACTAAGGTATGTTTGATTTCACTGACAACCTTTTTTCTTGTGATGTTTTTTGCATATTTTGTGAGTATGATGAGGAAAAAGAAATCTTTACAGAGACATTTCTGGTAATCTGAATGTAAAAGGATTTGTAATGATTTTTCAAAAAGGCACTTGACAAAGCAATCAGTGTTACAATGTTTAATGTAGATTGACAATTGGGAAGTTTTAGTGTTTTGAGTATCTTGGTTTTTTTTTGTTTTTTTATTTTTAGTTTTTAGTCAAAATTGAGGTGTCTTCCTCTTTGCTGTGGCGCACAATGGAGACTGTCTCTGAATTGCCTATGAATATTTGTTAGGTTTATTGACCTGGTAACCATGCAGTTAAGGTGAATTAGTTCTATGTTAAACTTGTCCTACAAAATAGTCAAATTTTACTTGGAAGCCAGACATTTGTTCATCTGTCATCTTTGCAATGATTCCTATTATTATCTCTTTCTCTGTGATCATTGTCAGTCTATCTTCAGACAACATCCAAGGAGCAGGAGAATCGACGTTTCGGGCATAAGCCCTTCAGAAGAAGGGCTTATGCCCGAGACGTCGATTCTCCTGCTCCTTAGATGCTGCCTGACCTGCTGTGCTTTTTCATCAACACATTTTTCAGCTCTGATCTCCAGCATCTGCAGTCCTCACTTTCTCCTAGTCTATCTTCAGAGCCCCTGGATAATTTCCAACAATCTTTAGCATGAAAATCAAACCCGATGGATGCATTTTCCACTTGAAATGATAGCTGAACAAATCTGATTATTTCTGCAAATGTCTTATTGCTATGAGACCCCCTGAGATGTGCATTCTTTAGGGTGTAGGTTTGCTCGCTGAGCTGTAGGTTTGATATCCAGACGTTTCATTACCTGGCTAGGTAACATCACCAGTGGTGACCTCCAAGTGAAGCCTGAAGGATATCAAACCTACAGCTCAGCGAGCAAACCTACAGCCTAAACCTCAACCTGAGCTACAAACCTTGCATGTGCATTCATAAATCTGTACTTTTTTAATTGATCGATTATGATCCAATTGATTTTTGATTGTTGTGCTATGAAATCCTTCTTTTATCTTTTTGCTTCTTCACATTATTCTATAAATAAATGCAATGAAGTACCTTAAACCTATATACATTGAGCTGGAAGCATGCAATCTTCCTCCTTTTGGAAGAGTAAGAGTAAGATATTCTGCAATGATCTACATGTCATACATCGGTATCAATTGTTAAACTGGGACTGTTATCACAAACATATACAGCCACAATTTCACATCTCATAAAGCTAATGAAGACTATCTCTGCCTATGTTCAAAACAAGTTTGTTCTGAAGCAGAAATTTAAAGTATGAATTTTACATTGAGACTTATGGTGATTAGATATTTTCTGTGATACAGGTAAACCAGGAACAGAATAGGAAGCAGAATGAAAATAATCAAGCCCCCGCTTTACTGGAGAAAGCAAGAAAAGTGCCTCAGTGCCCTGGTGAAAAATCATCAGTAGATTCCACCCCAGCCATGTTTCCGGATCAGCAGCAGAAATGGAACGTTGCTACAGCAATGAAAGAAGGTGAAATTTTACCTAAAAACCAAGGATGCTGGAAATCTGAAACAAAAACAGAAATTGTATGAAAAGCTCAGCAGGTCTGGCAACATCTGTAGAGAGAAAGCAAACTTAATGTTTCGAGTCTGGTGACCCTTCTTCAGAACGTTCTGAGGAAAGGTCTCCAGTCCCAAAATGTTAACTCGGCTTTCTCTCCACAGATGCTGCCAGACCTGCTGAGGTTTTACAGCGACTTCTGTTCTTGCTTCTGGAACTTTATATTCTTACTCAAATAAATGCAGGAATTGGAAATTTACGACAGAAGAGCATAGTCATCCACTTGATGTTTTGATAATGTAGCATAGACTTTCTGCTAATTACTTCTCATGAAATATTGGAATGATTAAAGGAGAGCTGCTGTTTCTAATGTACATATGTGGCCTGGATTCATTCTTGAAAGAGCAGGTAGATGCAGTTAGCAGTTATATATTATTCTATATAATAGTTAATGATTCTTTGAAGAATTGGAGCCTACTATTCCTGACCAGCTTTTACAAGCACATAAATTTTAGGTTATAAATTAAACCTGACTAGAACAATCTTTCCCACTTTCTGTTTCCAATTGGATTCATCAATTGTGAATCCTATTGATGGAACAGAATTTACTCAACACCCAGAATGAAAATAAAGAGCATTGCTTTAAGCATTCAAATCAGAGTGACCTAGGGTTGTGAGGCCTATTGATGGATCAGAGGATAAAACCAGAAGGTGAACTTAATGATCATGACTTTTTCTGTATTACTACAGAAGATATAAAAGGCTCATCTCTCCAAACGAATGTAGCCAGCAACACCGAGGGTAAGGGAAATAAACAGAAGAAGAGGGTGAGTATTGAACAAGAATGTCAAGAAATTTTATTCTGGAATCAAAGGCCTCAATAATATTGTACAATATAACTCATAAGTGATCTCAAATCCTTCTCTTGCGACGATTTTAATGGAAGTATTGTTTTGTCTTAATCAATTTTAAGGTTGCCACAAGAAAGGATTTTTTTAAAAAATCCTATGTATATATCAGATGTTTGTTGCTAATCCACAGATTAATTTCAGGTCCAATATTTTTGTAAGTAGAATAAACAACTTATTTATACTGTTGACAATTCCAATTTTTTCTCTGTGAGTAATTTTTTAAAAAGGTACTAAAATATTGCAGAATAGAGAGCCATGTTGCCAAAGTTGATTTTGTCTTGCAATTATCAGGACAAATGCAAGTATGCAAAATTGTACGTAATCATTGAGTATGGTATTATAGGAGAAAGGTGGATTGGCTTTGTGCCAATTTGACTCCGATTGGCTGAAGTGTTGGCATGTGGAAAGAAGCTGGGATCTACAAATTCCAAAGTTGATTCTTCCTTGTTTTTTCCATGGCAACGCATCAGTCATTTAGATGCATCAGTGTTAACCCTCAGGCAATTCGTTTCTTTAGGAAATTAAGCATTAAGTGCTACGCATCAAAGTATCATGCAACTTCATAATGAGACCATTTCTAACACAGGGTTCAACTAGTTTTCAAAAATGCCACCTTGTACTAAACACAATTTGGCAGCAACACAGCTTCAGAGGTTCTTCACATCAAGTATTTGGTAAAAATGGTCTCTTTTATCTTTCATTCTGCAGTTAAATTTATGAGAAAACTGTTTCTCACTAATACAATAGACAATAGGTGCAGGAGTAGGCCATTCTGCCCTTGGAGCCAGCACCACCATTCTATATGATCATGGCTGATCATCCTCAATCAGTATCCTGTTCCTGCCTTATCCCCATAACCCTTGATTCCACTATCCTTAAGAGCTCTATCCAACTCTTTCTTGAAAGTATCAAGAGACTTGGCCTCCACAGCCCTTTGGGGCAGAGCATTCCACACACCCTCTGGGTGAAGAAGTTTCTCTTCAACTGTGTTCTAAATAGCCTACCCTTATTTTCAAACTGTGTCCTCTGGTTCGGGACTCACCCGTCAGCGGAAACATGCTTCCTGCCTCCAGGAATAACCTTATACGTCTCAATCAGATCCCCTCTCAGCCTTCTAAACTCAAGGGTATACAAACCCAGTCACTCCAATCTTTCAACGTAAGATAGTCCCGCCATTCCAGGAATTGACCTCGTGAACTACGCTGCACTCCCTCAATAGCCAGAATGTCTTTCCTCAAATTTGGAAACCAAAACTGCCCACAATATTCCAGGTGCGGTCTCACCAGGACCATGTACAGTTGCAGAAGAACCTCTTTGCTCCTATACTCAATTCCTCTTGTTATGAAGGCCAGCATGCTAATAGCTTTCTTCACTGACTGCTATACCTGCATGCTTGCTTTCATTGACTGATGCTTAAAAATGTGTTGCTGGAAAAGCGCAGCAGGTCAGGCAGCATCAAAGGAGAAGGAGAATCGACGTTTTGGGCATAAGCCCTTCTTCAGGAATGAGGAGGGTGTGCAAAGCAGGCTAAGATAAAAGGTAGGGAGGAGGGACTTGGGGGAGGGGCGTTGGGAAAGCGATAGGTGGAAGGAGGTTAAGGTGAGGGTGATAGGCCGGAGAGGGGGTGGGGGTGGAGAGGTCGGGAAGAAGATTGCAGATCAAGAAGGCGGTGCTGAGCCTGAGGGCTGGGACTGAGAAATTGTAGGGGAAGGGGAAATGAGGAAGCTGGAGAAATCCGCATTCATCCCCTGTGGCTGGAGGGTTCCTAGGCGGAAGATGAGTTGTTTTTCCTCCAGGCGTCGTGTTGCCACGGTCTGGCGATGGAGGAGGCCAAGGACCTGCATGTCCTTGGTGGAGTGGGAGGGGGAGTTAAAGTGTTCAGCCATGGGGCGGTTGGGTTGGTTGGTGTGGGTGTCCCAGAGGTGTTCTCTGAAACGTTCCACAAGTAGGCGGCCTGTCTCCCCAATGTATAGGAGGCCACTGCAGCGGATGCAGTAAATGATGTGTGTGGAGGTGCAGGTGAATTTCTGATGGATATTGAAGGATCCCTTGGGGCCTTGGAGGGAAGTAAGGGGGGAGGTGTGAGCGCAAGCTTTGCATTTTTTGCGGTTGCAGGGGAAGGTGCCGGGAGTGGAGGTTGGGTTGGTAGGGGGTGTGGATCTGACAAGGGAGTCGCAGAGGGAGTGGTCTTTCTGGAACGCTGATAGGGGTGGGGAGGGAAATATATCCTTGGTGGTGGGGTCCGTTTGGAGGTGGCGGAAATGACAAAGGATGATCCGATGTATCTGGGGATTGGTGGGGTGGTAGGTGAGGACTAATGGGGTTCTGTCCTGGTGGCGATTGGAGGGGGCGGGGTTCAAGGGGGGAGGAGCGGGAAGTGGAGGAGATGCGGTGGAGAACAGGACCCCACTAGTCCTCACCTACCACCCCACCAACCTCCAGATACACCGGATCATCCTTCGTCATTTCCGCTACCTCCAAACGGACCCCACCACCAAGGATATATTTCCCTCCCCACCCCTATCAGCGTTCCGGAAAGACCACTCCCTCCGCGACTCCCTTGTCAGATCCACACCCTCCACCAACCGGCCTATCACCCTCACCTTAACCTCCTTCCACTTATCGCATTCCCAACGCCCCTCCCCCAAGTCCCTCCTCCCTACCTTTTATCTTAGCCTGCTTGGCATACCATCCTCATTCCTGAAGAAGGGCTTATGCCCGAAATGTCGATTCTCCTTCTCCTTTGATGTTGCCTGACCTGCAGCCGCTTTTCCAGCAACACATTTTTAAGCTCTGATACTCCAGCATCTGCAGTCCTCACTTTTTCCCTTCATTGACTGATGTACAAGAACACCTAGATTTCATTGTACTGCCCCTTTACCTAACTGGACTCCATTTAGGTAGTAATCTGCCTTCCTGTTCTTGCCACCAAAATGGATAACCACACATTTATCAACATTAAACTGCATCTGCCATGCATCTGTCCACTCACCTAACCTGTCCAGGTCACCCTGTAATCTCCTAACATCCTCCTCACATTTCACCCTGCCACCCAGCTTTGTATCATCAGCAAATTTGCTAATATTACCTTTAATACCATCATCTATATCATTAATGTATATTGTAAAAATCTGCGGTCCCAGCACTGATCCCTGCGGTACCCCACTGGTCACCGCCTGCCATTCCGAAAGGGAGCCATATACTCTTTGTTTCCTGTCAGCCAACCAATTTTCACTCCATGTCAGTATTTTGCCCCCAATACCATGTGCCCTAATTTTGCTCACTAACCTCCTATGTGGGACTTTATCAAAGGCTTTCTGAAACTACATTCACTGGATCTCCCTTGATTATCAAAGGCTTTCTGAAACTACATTCACTGGATCTCCCTTGTCCATCTTCAGAGTTACATCCTCAAAAAATTCCAGAAGATTAGTCAAGCATGATTTCCCCTTCATAAATCCATGCTGACTCTGAGCTATCCTGTTACTGCTATCCTCTGTTGTTCTTTATAATTAACTCCAGCATCTTTCCTACCACTGAGGTCAGACTAACTGGTCTATAATTCCCTGCTTTCTCTCTCCCTCCTTTCTTAAAAAGTGGGACAACAATAGCCACCCTCCAATCCGCAGGAACTGATCCTGAATCTATAGAACATTGGAAAATGATCACCAATGTATCCACGATTTCTAGAGCCATCTCCTTCAGTACCCTGGGATGTAGACCATCAGGTCCCGGGACTTATCAACCTTCAGACCTAACAGTCTCTCCAACACCAATTCCTGGCAAATATAAATTCCCTTCAGTTCAGGTCCTTCAGGCACTGTTACCTCTGGGAGATTGCTTGTGTCTTCCCCAGTGAACACAGATCTGAAGTACCAATTCAACCCTTCTGCCATTTCTTTGTTCCCCGCAATATATTCACCCATTTCTGTCTTCAAGGGACCAATTTTAGTCTTAACCATTTTTTTTTTCCTTTCACATACCTAAAAAAGCTTTTACTATCCTCCTTTATATTTTTGGCCAGTTTACCTTCGTACCTCATTTTTTCTCTGCGTACTTCTTTCTTAGTAATCCTCTGTTCTTTAAAAGCTTCCCAGTCATCCATTTTCCCAATCACCTTTGCTATGTTATACTTTTTCTCTTTTGACTTTATATGTTTCTTAACTTCCCTCGTCAGCCACGGCCACCCCTGCCTCCTCTTAGGATCTTTCTTCCTTTTTGGAATGAAATGATCCTGCATCTTCTGCATTATACCCAGAAATACCTGCCATTGTTTCTCCACTGCCATCCCTGCTAGGGTACTGCACCATTGAACTTTGGCCAGCTCCTTCCTCATAGCTCCATAGTTCCCTTTATTCAATTGAAATATTGTCACTTCCAATTGTACCCTCTCCCTTTCAAATTGCAGATTAAAGCTTATTGTATTATGGTCACTACCTCCTTCACTCCGAGGTCCCTGATCAAATCCGGTTCGTTGCACAGCAGCAGATCCAGAATTACCTCCTCCCTGGTAGGCTCCAGCACCAGCTGTTCTAAGAATCCATCTCGGAGGCACTCCACAAACTCCCTTTCTTGGGGTCCAGTACCATCCTGATTCTCCCAGTCTACCTGCATGTTAAAATTCCCCATAACAACTATAGTAATATCTTTGCGACAGGCCAATTTCAGCTCCTTATTCAACTTACATCCTACATCCAGACTACTGTTTAAGGGCCTGTAGATAACTCCCATGAGGGTCTTTCTACCCTGAGAATTTCTCAGCTCTATCCACACTGACTCTACATCCCCTGATTCTAGGTCCTCCCGCGCAAGGGACTGAATATCACTCCTTACCAACAGGGCCACTGCATCCCCTCTGCCCGTCAGTCTGTCCTTACGATGGCACGTATAGCCTTGAATATTCATTTCCCAGGCCCTGTCCACTTGAAGCCATGTCTCCGTTATCCCCAACATTGTTACTGCTAATTTCCAAATGAGCCTCAACTCATCCATCTTCTTTCTAATACTTCGTGCATTCATATATAATATTTTTAATTTGTTACTGCCCTCACCCTTCCTATCAATCCCTATTTCACTCAACCTTACGGCATGATCCCTTTTTGAGTTTTCTGCTCCATTGATACCATTGTCTTTCTTGACTTCTCTTGTTCTAACTTTCCCTTCAATTTCCTTCTTAAACCTCAAGTTTGTCCCCTCCCCCCCCGCTATTTAGTTTAAACGCAGCTGTGTTGCAGTGGCAAACCTGCTTTACCTTACAGTTGTAAAGAACATTTTTGCTTTTGGATCATTGTCTAAAACATGGGGAAAAATACTGCTTTGAACAAAGGAATTGTGGAAGATTTAGTTAATTTTTAAAAATGGAACAGGAACTCATTGTGAGTTGTACCTACAACGTTGTCCTGTTCTAGCAATAGGGTTTCATGCTAGACACATTGGCTCTGTATATGTGTATCAGGGCAATTTTGCCCAAAGATAGTCTTTTTTCTAATGAACCTGTTCAGCGATCTTATTACACATCTCTGGAGAAGGTGGGTCTTGAACCTAGGAACGCTACCACTGTGCCACAAGAGGGGCCTCAGAGCCAGTCTTTTAATTGCACCAGTCGTGTGTTCAGAAGTACTCAGCACAGTAACAGCCCTATGATTGGCCTTTTGATTGGATCCTGCACAAATGGCTCTAGCTTTGTATGTGGACAGGACAGGAGAGCCATCTGGCTTGCATAGAGAAAGCATATGTCTTCCCCTGCTGGATGGAACATTAGCCAAAAATCTCTTAGATGCTGTTCTCACTAATCACCTCCCTACAATTTACTGTCTCTGCAAGTTGCTGGTTGAAACATGTGGACCAAGTATCTTCAGAGATTTCGAATGAGTAAATCTGCAAACACTGAATGAAAGATTGTGAATTGGTGCATCCATTACCTTGTGTCCTCACTAAAGAGACAAAAGGAATCAGAAGGAACTGAGGGAAAATAACTCATTATTACCTGCAATCCCAACTAGCGTCAGAACTGTGCTTTTTTAAAACCTTTCCCCACCTGTAATATTAGTGTTTGCCTTGTTTCTGTGTGCCTATTTGTATGTGTATGGGAATTTTAATAAAGTGTGGAGTTTAAGTTATGGAGATAAAAGTTAGCAATTCCTGTCCATTTTTGCTGTTGATTAAAAACTATTTGATTGCAATAAATAGTGATTTTCTTGTTAATGATAAAACCCTGGCGTGCACATCCTTTTAACTTGAATTCAATAATTAGGTGAAATTGAGCAGTTTGGTGGTTTAATCAAATTTCACATTTGTGATGACTCTATGGATAGTGGGCTTAATGTCTCATGCACTGCCCCAGTGAGTCATGACATCGTGCAAATGCATCAACAACACTGAACCGAGGGCATTTAAAAGTATTGGGTACAGTTTCACTGCTGCATTTTTGTTTGATCATATCGGTTCCTTCATTTATGATAGTTTTTGGCCACTGAATTGTCTTGTATGATCACTTTTTAATTGTTTATATTCTGATTTTATAGTATTTTATGCTTTGAGAAAGGAGTAGTAAGCCACATTTCTGTAGCCTATTCTTGAAAAAAAGTTGAAATATGTGAAAACCTACACTCCAGACCTAATGAAGCTTCATGCCTACTTTATCTGTGCAGTTTTCTGGAATAAATTGATCCTAAATGCTCACTGGGGTTTTTTTTTAACAGAAAAGGCGTAGAAACCGAAGAGGAAAGAAGTCAAAAATTTCGATTCCTCAAACTGCTGCAGCAGTCCAAAACAAAGAATCACCTGCTAGTGATTCAGCTGAGTCAACATGTAGAGAGCCAGCAGATGGTGAGTTGGCCAAGATACCCACCAGCCTGGTCACTTTGGTAAAGGTGGGGCACTGCCAATTTAAGGAAAAACATGATTGACATATTGATCCCGTCAAAATGGAAATGGATTATTTTACCACTGCATTAAAGGGTTGACTATGAAAGTTTGAGGCAAAATGAACTTTTCTGCTTCGTGGAGACACAATATGTTTAATGTGTGTAAGACCACATTTGAACAAAGTTACATCTTGGTAAAAAGGACTTATTCAGCAGTGCAATAAACTGTGTGACTATAAATAGGACCTAAATCACAACTTTCAGAACCATTGGGTTTTTTTTTTCCCCCATTTTTAAAGAATTTTATGGGGTGACCGTGTTAGGTAGTGACTAACTTGGTGTCTGAGAGATCACCTCACCTGTCAATCAATTTGTTAAAAACTTTGCTGATTTTCTCAAACAATCAGAGGCCAGCAGTTTCTGGTCCTAAAGTTCTCCAGTCAATCTTGTTGCTCAGAGGATGAAATGGCAGGAAGAATGTTTTATACCCTTTTTGACGAGGTGTGGGTTGTTGAGGAGCTGGTCATCAGGATGGTTGGTGGAAAACGCAGCCTTATGGTTTTTAGAGGCCACCTCTCTGCCCCCTTCCCATTGTCCATGTCTCTAATTGCCTCCAGATTAAGGCATTTGGAGTTCCCACATGCCCATTAACCTTCTTGCCCTTTATTTAGTTGGTGAGGGAGATGGCTATCTCTTCAAGGTCAATTCACCCAATTATTTCCCCTTTTCACCACCTCCCAGGGAAGGGAGATTTGAGACAAGGACTTGGAGGCAGAGCTTCCGGGTGGAGGGAGAACACTCAGATGAGGAATTTCTTTTGCCACAGGGTGGTTAATCTGTGGAACTCAGAGCCGCAGAAGGCTGTGGAGGCCAGATCATTGAGTATATTTAAGACAGAGATAGATAGGTTGCTGATTAGTGAGGGGATCAAGGGTTATGGGAAGAAGGCAAGAGAATGGGGCTGAGAAATATATCAGCCATGATCGAATGGTGGAGACGCCAAATTGATCTTTTGGAGTATTTATACCCTTTTCTTCACATGAAATATTACTATAATTTGCCAAATACTGGAGCTGTTGACATTATAATATTCTATCCAGCTTTTAAAAGTCTTTTCTAATATTGTGCCCTATACCTTATTTGTTTGTGTCCTGCAGCTGCAGAAGATGCTGCTAAGTCCAAACCAACCTTAAAAGAAAAACAAGCAGAATCTATTGAAGATGTGAAGCAAGGTCCTCCACAAAATGCAGTCAAAGAGCAAATTCCATCCACAGAGAGTTCTCTGCAAGATAATGAATCTATCAAAAAGAAATCAAAGGTACTGTCATATTCATCTTTAAAGTGTGCATCCTATGCATTGTATGTTTTGCCAATTTTCTCTCATCTCCTGCTTGGTGTCAGTCATCAACATATGTGCAATGAGATATGGGTTATTGCCTGTGAAACACAATTCTAATCAGAGTTGTCAGGACAGCTGTCATATAGGTCATGATATAGTTAGGTGAAATTGGGCAGTTTGGTGGTTTAATCAAATTTCCATTTGTGATCACTTCAGGAAAAGTGGGGCTTAATGCCTAGTGCACCACTCCAGTGAGTCATGACACAGTGCAAATGCATCAACAACACTGAACTGACGACATTTAGAAGTGTTGGGTACAGTATCATTGCTGCATTTTTGCTTGATCATATTGGTTCTTTCATTTATGATGGTTTTTGGCCACTGAATTGTACAGCCTCATTTTATTTGTTTATATTCTGACTTTATTGTATTTTATGCTTTGAGAAAGGAGTAGTAAACTACATTTCCTTAGCCTTTTCTTAAAAAAAGTTGAAATATATGCAAACCTACATTCCAGACATAATGAAGCTCCATGCCTAGTTTATCTGTCCAGTTTTCTGGAATAGATTGATCCTAAATGCACACTGGGATTTATTTTAACAGAAAAGACGCAGAAACCGAAAAGGAAAGAAGTCAAAAATTTCGATTCCTCAAACTGCTGTAGCTATCCAAAACAAAGAATCATCTGCGAGTGATTCAGCTGAGTCAACATGTGGAGAGCAAGCAGATGGTGAGTTTGGCCAAGATACCCACCAGCCTGGTCACTTTGGTAAAGGTGGGGCACTGCCAATTTAAAGAAAAAATGTGATTGACATACTGATCCCATGCAAAATGGAAATGGATTATTTTACCACTGCATTAAAAGCTTGAATGTCAACATTTGGTGCAAAATGAAGTTTGCTGCTTCGTGGAGACACAATGTGTTTAATGTGCGTGTTTAATGTTTAACAAGGTTATGGCTTGGTAAAAAGGTCTTATTCAGCGATGTAATAAACTGTGCAACTACAAATAGGACCCAAATCACAACTCTCAGAACCATAGTGTTATTTTCCCATTTTTAAAAAAATTGTGGGGGTGACTATTGTTAAGTAGTGACTAACTTGGCATCTGAGAGACCTCCAGCTTGCCTGCCAATCAGTTCACTACAATCTTTGCTGGATTTCTTCGCTAATTCAAGACCAGCAGCTGCTGGGTCCTAAAGTCCTCTAGTCAATTTTGTTGCTCAGAGGATGCAATGGCAGGAAAAACGTTTTATAACCTTTCGACAAAGTGTGGGTCATTGGGGAGTGGGCCCATCAGGATAGTTGGTGGAAATCATTGCCTTGCAGTTTTTAAAGGCTATCCCTTTGCCTCCCCACCCTGACCCCTCTCTCCCCTCACCACCACCCCACCTCCACCCCACCCCGTTGTCCATGTCTTTGATTGCTCCCAGATTATGGCATTCAAGCTCACATGTGCATACAAACTTTCTTGCACTTTATTCAGTTAGTAAAGGTGATGATGGGTATCTGTTCAGGGCCAACTCACTCAATTATTTCCCCTTCTCGCTACCTTCCAGGAAGGGGAAATTTGAGACAAAGACTCAGAGGCACAGCCTCAGTAAAAAGATTAGATTTCTTACAGTGTGGAAACAGGCCCTTCGCCCCAACAAGTCCACACCGCCCCGCCAAAGCGCAACCCACCCATACCCCTACATTTACCCCTTACCTAACACTATGGGCAATTTAGCATGGCCAATTCACCTGACCTGCACATTTTTTGGACTGTGGGAGGAAACCGGAGCACCCGGAGGAAACCCAAGCAGACACGGGGAGAATGTACAAACTCCACACAGTCAGTCGCCTGAGGCGGGAATTGAACCCAGGTCTCTGACGCTGTGAGGCAGCAGTGCTAACCACTGTGCCACCGTGCCACCCTAAAAAGGGATGATTAGAATTGAAATGAGGAGAAATTTCGAAGGTCAGAAGGAATCCATTGTCACAGAGGGCTGTGGAGGCCAAATCATTAACACAGAGATAGATAGGTTCTTGATTGGTAAGGGGATCAAGGGTAATAGGGAGAAGGCAGGAGAATTCTGTTGAGAAGCATATCAGCCATGATCGAATGGTGCAGCAGACTCAATGGGCTGAATGGTCTAATTTTGCTCCTAGATCTTATGGTCTTATAATTAGCATTAATAGTACCTCAGCCAAGCTGACATGAAATAGTTAGCAAATTGATCTTTTGGGGTATTTATACCTTTTTCATTGCATGAAATATTGCTGTGATTTGCTAGCTATTTATAACTGTTGACATTATAATATTCTAACCCAAGATGTCCAACTTTTAAATGTCTTTTCTATTACTGTGCCCTACACTTTATTTGTTTGTGTCCTCCAGCTGCCAGTGAAACAGCAGAAGCTGCTGCTAAATCCAAGTCAATCTCAGAAGGAAAACAATCAGAATCAAGTGAAGATGTGAAACAAATTGATCCACAAAATACAGTCAAAGAGCAGATTCCTTCCACAGAGAGTACTCTGGGAGACGATGAATATATCAAAAGTAAATCAAAGGTACTGTCCTTTTCAGCTTTAAAATGTGCATCCTATGCATTGTGTGTTTTGCTAATTTTCTCTCATCTCCTGAAGGCCTTGACTCCTGCTTGATGTCAGTCATCAACATATGTACAATTGGATATGGGTTATTGCCTGTGAAGCACCATTCTGACTTTCTAATCAAAGTCGTCAGGACAGCTGTCATATAGGCCGTCCCTGGCTGATAATTTTTCCCACTCCTTATTACAGAGCAGTGAGGCTGGGGTAAGTGTCCCAGCTGCTGAGATCAATGAACTTTGCATATTCTAAGAATCAAGTGGCTTTAATATTGGACCAATCTACTCATCCAGATGGCCACATGTTGTGTTACAGAGGGAAAGAATCTCATATGAGCTGAACAGCTTCAAATGAAATAAGGAATGAAAAGGAGGTGAGAGAAAAATATGTACAATCAGTAAAATGATTGTATTTGTCTCTGACGTTTAAGGCAAATTGATGTGCTCTGGTGTGCACAAAGCCACAGTAAAAGCTATAGTATTTGTGTAGAAGTGTTTAATTTCAAATAATCTACAGAAAGAACACAACAAAGTGAAGTATGCAGTTGGGGATCACTGAAAGTAGGTTATTTTAGCCAGAAAGTGAGGGTCAGGAAGGGTGCAGAGTTGCAAAAACCAGCTGTTCATCTCTGTTCCCCTCAAGTGGATAGAATAGATCTCATGACACTATGTAGAAGTGAGGAGGAGCTACCACAATGTCCTGGCCTATTCTTATCTTTTAATCAATCTGCTTTGTGGGAACCTGCTGTACATAAATTGGCTGCTACATTTTGTACACTTTAACCAATATTTCACTGTCGCTCCTAACATCCTGAGCTTGTAAAAGGTGCTATCGAAATGCATTTTTTTCCCTTCAAGTTCTAATCCATGAGCTTAGTGCCAGCCATTTATTCTATCTTGAACTACAAATTTACAGTTTATCTTTGTTGAACTTGCTCATATAACATGTCTTCTGGACCTATTCATAGAATCATAAAATCCCTAGAGTGTGGAAACAGGCCCTTTGACCCAATAAGTCCACACTGACCCTCCGAAGAGTAACCCACTCAGACCCATTCTCCCTGCCTTATTAGTCTACACTTACCCCTGACTAATGCACCTAACCTACACAATCCTGAACACAGTGGACAATTTAGCATGGCCAATTCACATAATCTTTGGACTGTGGGAGGAACCTGGAGCACCCGGAGGAAACCCCCGCAGACAAGGGGAGAATGTGCAACCTCCACACAGACAGTTGCCCAAGGCTGGAATCGAACCCGGGTCCCCAGTGCTGTGAGGCAGCAGTGCTAACCATTGAGCCACCGTGCTTCCCATGTGCTGTTGGCACAGTCTTTAGTTTCACTGCACGGCAGTTGGTCTGTTCCAAAGCAGGAAATGAAACAGGCCTGAATCTTCCAATCTGGATCGGAAACATTATTTCTGCTCTAGATCAGACGAAGAATTGACCACTTGTTATAGACTGCTACATTTTGTACACTCAGGCTTTGGGCTGAGAGCTATTCCAGCCAAAGCAGTGTACATTAACCCTGGAATCCTCACAGATCATGGCAAAGAGGATCAGTGCTGAAACCATGTCCCTTTGCCATGTGTAATTACCGTGTTGTGAAGTTTAAAGTCCTGAAGTTATTTGAACAGCATTTGTGAGAAGTTAAGTGTGTAAGGTGAATGAGTGTGTAGGTTGGCAGGAGATTGGAGTTGGAATATAGGTGCCAGGTGAGTGAATGAAGAGGTTGGGTAGGTCAGGTGGGATAGGGTCAGGAGGGGGCCATGGGGATACTTGAGGGGGTCAGTTGGGTTTGGACATGGAGTCAGATCTGTGGGGGATCGCTGCAGTGAAGGGGGGGGGGGGGTGGAGTGGAGAGTGTTAATGTTGAATGAGGAGATCAATTCAGTATGTACCCAGGAGTTAGAACAAGTTTCAATCCTCTGCTATTTCTTGGGTAACCTTGCAGGGAAGTCAGTCCAACCTAAAGTGTCTGACTCTAACACAGACTTGGGGACATCTTTGGAGAACTCCAGACCTGTAATGTGTATTGTGTGTTGCCACAAAATAGGAAGAATTCAGGGCTTTAGAGAGGGTGCAAAGGAGATTTACCAAAAGAGATGTTGCCTGGGTTGGAATGTGTTAGCTATAAAATGAGTTTGGGCAAACTTGGATTGATTTTGCAAGAGTGTCAGAGGCCTAGGGATGACCTGATATAAAATTACAGAGGGGTGGGATAGGGTGGATAGTCGGAGTCTTTTTCCCATTGAAATGTCAAATACATAGTTTAACGTGAGAGGGGGAAAGTTTAAAGGAGATGTGAGTTTTTTTGCACAGGATTGCACCTGGAACATGCTGCCAGGGGAGCCAATACAATAGCAATGATTAAAAGGATTTAGACCGCAGCATGAGCAGGCAGAGAATAGAGGGATATGGACCATGATCAGATCAGGATTAGTTTAGAATGGCATCATGGTCGATACAGACATAGTGGGCCGAAGGGCCTGTTCCTGCACTACATTTTTCTGTGTTCTTTTATTTCCCATCGGATGTTTCAACTTTCTGTAAAATTCCCACTGATTCAGCAGCATCATTGCTGATGCACAGCTCCAGTCAATGTTGCTGCAATGGCTGTCTTCCTATTGGAAGATCTGGCCATCAACTGTCACCCACCAGTACCTCCACAGCCTGTTCAGTGACAGGGCCTTTCCAAATGCTGTACTGCATCATATCTTCACTGTGCAATGCACGACTGGAAAGCTATGAATTCCATCTTTTGTTAAGCACTTACAGTGGCAACTTAACTGACTGGAATATGCGAAAGATGCATTAACATGGATGAAATTAAGTTGCGCCTATTAGAATTTAGAACATTAGACTTTTATTGGTATTTTGGCACATACCAATGTATCCATTCAAATTTACAAGTAGCATATATTGATATTTAATAGGAGAATAAATAGTAAGAATCTCGAATCTTTCAACATCATTTTGAATTTGGAATATGTCAGACATGTGACTAAATTATTTTAAATTTTAAAAAAACAGAAGAAAAGAGCGAAGACGCAAGATGAAAAGAAGGATTCTCGAAAGAAAAGCAAACTGCAGCAGAATACGGACTTGGTGGAGGATGTGCCTGTTCCTGCTGTCACAGAGAAGGAGGTGGAGGTGGGGTCTGCCTCTCAGATCAGTAATACGGATTCCAAGGATCCAAAGGAAAGTGGAAAAGTAAAACCGCAGTCAGGAATGGACGGTAAAGCTGCAGCTGCTGGTACTTCACACAGTGGTCAGGACAAGAGTGCTGAAGACACAGCCAAACCAAAATCTGCTAAAGATCAGTCAACCAGCTCCAACACAGGCAGAGGTGACTCTGTACAAGTAAATCACAAAGCCACCCAACAGAAGGTAATATTACCTTCATTTCACTTCATTTGCACTGGTTTGTATTCTGGTTAAAAATTGTAGATGGCAGAAATTAAAAGAAACAAAATAATAGACTCAGGAACTGGTTGACACAGGCAGAAATCAGCTGCTAAAGGGTGTAATGAGGTGCAAGCACACATTCAGGGCAACATCCACTGGGTTGATGAAGCCAGGAAAGTGGGCAGTGCATGAAACATGTGTTTGGTCCCTATTGGGAAATACATTAAGCTTAACTCCTGTTTGAGGCTTTTTCCAAAACATTAGATTGCCTGGAGCAGAATAGGCATTCGGATTCTTGGTAATTTCCCCAGTGAATGATGGCTGCCACTAGTTGCCAAATGAATATCAAAATGTGCTTTCAGCATGCATCAGTATGTTAGTTTTTTTGGCCTCGTATTCTTGGCGTGGAGCTTCAACCTTCAGAAGTTCTTACTAAACATCAGGGAGAATGGTATAAAGTTTGAAAAATTGAAGTTGATGCATGTATAAATTTCTGATGTCTTAATTGCATATCAGGGAGACTAAACTATGGTTTGTGGACCCTGCACTAAACTCCACTCCCCAGCTCTGCTGACTTCATCCCATTCCCCGATAACAATCTTGAGATTAAGCCACTTTTTATTAGATTAAAGCGAGCTGTACACTCCAATCCTCAGAAATCAGTACATATTCTACTTCTTTTCCCAATCTATACTAATCATTTAGACTTGGGTGTGCTGGGAGAAAATGCCAACATTTGTAGTTAATACATAATTTGGAAGGATTGTCTTTTATATGCTACAAGAATAAATGTTTTTGAACAAGTTTCAAGATAACTTCAGCTCCAGAAGTTTGTAATAACATGTCTGAATAAGTTGATTTTAAAAGACTGCAAAATGAAAAGAACCTAAGTAAATCTAAAACTAAGGAAAAGAGCTGGCAGTTGTATTGATAAAGATGATTATAAACAATTAAACCTGGCTGCATCAGGTCCAACAAAGCAATGATATTTTCTGAAATCAGGAGAATTTCAAATAAATCCATTTTGTGAATGTATAATGTAAATAGTAAAATAAATAGTCTAGCGATGTTTTGTGAAATACTCAGTGCAGTGCTTTGGATTGATTCCATTACTTGTTAAGGTTACAATTTACTTCTGAACTATAGAGTGGCAGGAAAGCTGATTTTTGTAACCTGTTTCCATAGGGTGAAAGTGAAACAAATGATGACAACAAGAATGTTCCAGAATCAAATTCAACACATCAAAGCAGAAACCTATCTAATGCACAAAAGTGAGTCCAACATTTTCCTATCAATGTTTTTTAAAGGGGGATATATAACATTATTTCGCTTGTGTTATTGATTAATGAGAAGCTTCTACAGAATTGACAATGTTAAAAATCACACCACATCAGGTTATAGTCCAACAGGTTTATTTGGAAACACTAGCTTTCGGACCGCTGTTCCTACTCCAAAAGCTAGTACTTCCAAGTAAACCTGTTGGACCATAACATGGTGTTTGTGTGATTTTTAACTTTGTCCACCCCAGTCCAACACCAGCACCTCCACATCATAAATAAATGAGAACACTGCATTTGATTTTAAGAAAAGATGGAACATCTAGAATTATATTTAATAAGCAATTTCAAAGGGGCACAATATTTTCAATGCCTTTGTTCACCAGATAAAATCAAGCTGCTAGGAGATCACAAATCCAGAAAAGGAGTTGTAAAATATATTTCTCTCATGGTAGTTTTTCAGAATTTATATTATTACCTTGCCTCGTTGCTACATGTACTACAAAACACAAACACCCCTTGAGTCTGTCAGAGATGGAAATGGAGCAGACCGGGGTGCTACCAGAACGGTGGCACAGTGGTTAGCACTGCTGCCTCACAGCGCCAGAGACCCGGGTTCAATTCCCGACTCAGGCGACTGACTGTGTGGAGTTTGCACATTTTCCCTGTGTCTGCGTGGGTTTCCTCTGGGTGCTCCAATTTCCTCCCACAGTCACAAAGATGTGCGGGTCAGGTGAATTGGCCATGCTAAATTGCCCAAAGTGTTAGGTAAGGGGTAAATGTAGGGGTATGGATGGGTTGCGCTTCGGCGGGTCGGTGTGGACTTGTTGGGCCGAAGGGCCTGTTTCCACACTGTAAGTAATCTAATCTAATCTAAAATGCTATTGCTTTCCAGCTTACTGTACTCCACTTGTAGCTATATATAGTTTTGCCTGTGTCCCACAAGTCCAGCTACTGTTTTCTGCTCACTTTCCCCTAGGCCTCATTGTTAATTGCAACATGCGCTTCTCTCTATTGCATTCTATGGTCTCTCTCTGGCACCCTCTACTTGTTGCTGTCCCAGACTGCCTCAATCTTAGATTGTCCAATAGCTTTGCTGTGTTTGAATCTAAACGTCTTCTGCTTAGATTACTGCAGCATTTGTTTCTTGATTTTCTTGAGGTAGCACAAACTGATCATTCTCTCCTCCAACTAACCCTCCAGCTTGGACTGGACCACTATTCTTTTCTCTGTTCCTGTCTTTGTTTGTGTTCTGTACTTTCTGTTGACTTTCTGTGTGTAACCCCCACTATGTTCTCTACACCAGGCTTTCCCTGTAGCAAATAGGCATACGCGCCATTCGTGGAGGGTGGTTAGCTCAGTTAACTGAATGGTTTGTGATGCAGAGTGATGCTAACAGAGTAGGTTCAACTGCTGCATTGGTTGAAGGTGTCATGAAAGACTCTCCTTCTCAACCTCCCCCCTTGCCTGAGCCATGGTGACCCTCAGGTTAAACGCCACAAGTCTCTCTAAGGAGTGAGCAGTCTAGTAGACTGTGGTGACCTTTACCTTTACTCTTACAAGACATTCTGGCTAAATTCATGAGAATCTTGCACCTAACTAGAATCCAGTTTACTAACAGAGGCTACTTTCCTGTCAAGGATTCCTGTGTTTGGATGTCCATTGCCTCGTTAATATGCACTGGTAATGCAGTGGTTTACATCTCTAGAGTGCAGCATGGTCCTCTCCTGCTATACTTTTGGGCATTGAGTAGATCTGCAGTGCTGGCATCTGCTGACATTTGCAAGTGATTTGGAGCAGGCCACAGCAGTTAAAATTGGACATCATTGTACTTGTTGCCTGCTTGTAAAATACGGTGGCTCAGTGGTTAGCACCACTACCCCACACTGCTAGAGACCTGGGTTCGATTCTGCCCTTGGGCGACTGTCTGTGTGGAGTTTGCTCATTCTCTCCTTGTCTGTGTGACTTTCCTCCGGGAGCTCTGGTTTCCTCCCACAGTCCAAAGGTGTGCAGGTTCGGTGGATTGGCCATGCTGACCAATCTGGGTGGATTATCTGCTACTCAGATGATTTATCTCTCTATCTTTGTGACATCTACTACATTTTATCTCTCTCCTCCTCCCTTGCATATGCTTTCCCTTATTGGTCAGAGTATTGAGTACAGGAATCGGGAGGTCATATTGCGGTTGAACAAGACTTTGGTTAGGCCACTGTTGGAATATAGTGTGCAGTTCTGGTCTCCTTCCTATTGGAAGGAGGTTGTGCAACTTGAAAGGATTCAGAAAAGATTTACAAGGATGTTGCCAGGTTTGGAGGATTTGAGCTATAGGGAGAGGTTGAATAGGCTAGGGCTGTTTTCCCTGGAGCGTCAGAGGCTGAGGGGTGACTTGATAGAGGTTTATAAAATCATGAGGGGCATGGATAGGATAAAGAGACAAAGCCTTTTCCCTGGAGTGGGGCAGACCAGAACTAGAGGGCATAGGTTTAGTGTGAGAGCGAAAAGATATGAAAGAGACCTAAGGGGCAACTTTTTCACTCAGAGGGTGTATGGAATGAGCTGCCAGAGGAAGTGGTAGGTGCAAGTACAATTGTAATACTTAAAAGGCATCTGGATGGATATATGAATAGGAAGGATTTGGAGGGATATGGGCCAGGGGCTGGCAGGTGGGACTAGGTTGGGAAGGGATATCTGGTCGGTTGGACTGACGCGTCTGTTTCCGTGCTGTAGGTCTCTATGACTCTATGACAAATCAGTACTGCTGACACGACATTTTCACATTAGTCTTGATTATAACCTGAATTTATATTAAGAAAAGAATTAAATCCACTGGATTTTGCTGCCTAATGGTTAGAATTGTGGGGTCTTATGGCCCTGTGATAGTGTCCCTACCTCTAGACCATGAAGGTTTAGGTTCAAGTCCCACCTGTTCCAGAGGTGTGCCACATGCATCTGAGCAAGTTGATTAAAACAGCAATAAATAAAGATATGTAGAATATTTCCAGTTGTTAATCAAAGATTAATTCTTCTGTTTTTCGTTGTTACAGGCAACGAGCAACTTGTTGCATTCAACCTCCACCAGGCATGCTCATTGTTTATTTTTACGCCATAATTCCAAATGAAGTTAAATTTAATCAAAGATGTGATAAATTGTTTTTAGTTCATGGAGGTGGAAGGTCAATACTTGAAGACATTTCTTTCCGGTAAGATGAACATAAATGTATTGCACACCATAATGAACGGCAATCTCTATTTTGTTCACAGATAAAGAGACAGGTAGAAAGTGGGAAGCTTTAAAAAAATGGGATAACAAGAGTCTGGAGACTGTACGTTCCTGTGGGGATGAAGGACAAGGCTGTTGTAGGGAATGTTGATGACTAGGAAAATTGAGGTTTCGGTCAAAAAATGTGGCATTGGAAAAGCACAGCCAGTCAGGCAGCATCAGAGGAGCAGGAGGATTAATGCTTCGAGCTTAAGTACTTCATCAGGATTCCAAATTGAGTTTTTTTGGTTAGGAACAAGAAGGAAGCATATGTAAGGTATTGACAGCAGACACTGAGTGAATCCCGAGAAGAGTATAAAGGCAGTAGGAGTATACTTAAGAGGGAAATCAGGAGGGCAAAAGGGAACATGAGATAGCTTTGGCAAACAGAGTTAAGGAGAATCTGAAGGGATTCTACAAATACATTAAGGGCAAAAGAGTAACCATGTAAAGAATAGAGCCCCTTGAAGATCAGCAAAGCCACCTATGTGTGGAACCCTGAGGAGACGGGGCAGACATGCATCAGTGTTTACTATGGAGAAGGATATGGAAGATAGAGAACGTGGGGAATTAAACAGCAACATCTTGAAAAATGTCCATATTACAGAGATGGAGGTGGTAGACGTCTTAAAAGGCATAAAGGTAAATAAATTACTGTGACCTGATCAGGTATATCTGAGAACCCTGTCGGAAGTGTAGGAAGAGATTGCTGGCCCCTTGCTGAGATATTTGTATCAATGATAGTCACAGAGGTGCCAGAAGACTGGAGGTTGGCTAACATGGTGCCACTATTTAAGAAAGGTTGTAAAGAAAAACCAGGGATCTTTAGGCCAGTGAGCCTGACATCAGTGGCGGGCAAGTTGTTGGAGGGAATCCTTTATTTGGAAAGGCAGGACTGATTAGAGACAGTCAGCCTGGCCTTGTGTGTGGGAAATCATGGCTCACTACCTTGATTGAGTTGTTTTAATAGGTAACGAAAAGGATTGATGAGGGCAGAGTGGTGGACATGATCTATATGTGGATACAGAACTGGCTCAAACAAAGAAGACAAAGAGTGGGGGAGGAGGGTTGCTTTTCAGACTGGAAGCCTGTAACCAGCAGTGTGCCACAAGGATTGGTGCTGGGTCCACTGCTTTTCATCATTTATATAAATAATTTGGATGTGAATATGGGAGGTATAGTTGGTAAGTTTGCAGATGACACCAAATTTGGAGATGTAGTGGACAGCAAAGAAGTACAACATGATCTTGATCAGACGGGCCAATGGAGTGAGGAGTGGCAGATGGAGTTTAATTTAGATAAATGTGAGGTGCTGCATTTTGGAAAGACAAATCAGGGCAGGACTTATACACTTAATGGTAAGGTCCTGGGGACTGTTGATGAACAGAGAGACCTTGGAGTGCAAGTTCATAGTTCCTTGGAAGTGGAGGTAGATAGGATAGTGAAGAAGGCATTTGGTATGCTTACCTTTATTGGTCAGAATATTGAGTATAGGAGTTGGAAGGTCATGTTGCAGCTGTACAGGACTAGGAAATATTAGAATACTGCGTACAGTTCTGGTCTCCCTGCTATAAGAAGAATGTTATAAATCTTGAAAGTGTTCAGAAAAGATTTACAAAAATGTTGCCAGGATTGGACGATTTAAGCAATTGGAAGAGGTGAATTGGCTGGGGCTATATTCCTTGGAGTGCTGGAGGGTGAAGGGCATGGATAGTGTAAATAGACAAGGTCTTTTTCCCTAGGCTGGGGGTGTCCAGAATGGGAGGGCATAGGTTTAAGGTGAGATGGGTAAAGGAATCTTAGGGGCAACTTTTTCACACAGGGGGTGGTATGTGAATGGAGTGAGCTGCCAGAGGAAGTGTGGCAGGCTGGTACAATTACAGCATTTAAAAGGCATGTGAATATATGAATAGGAAGGGTTTAGAGGTATATGGGCCAAATGCTGGCAAATGGGACTAGGTTTACTTTGGATATCTGGTCATCATGGATGAGTTGGACCATAGGGTCTGTTTCCATGCTATATATCTCTATGTCTAAGTGATGTAGCCGTAGTATCCCTGCGTCTGGCCCAGAAGGTTCAGGTACTAGTCCCATCTGCCTTGAACCAATTGAGTCAAATGTTTGGATGGCTGTGAATATCGTGCTAATTTAATCACTGAGATGGTTATTCATAGCCTAGGATCAAAGTAGTGATCATGTCCCTGTGTCTGTGTTGAAATCCCACCTGTGCTGAAGGTTTGCCACAGTCTTTTTCAACAGGTTGATTGAAAACTAACTTTTTTTAAGGCACAAAAGAATTGTGTCAGATCAGTTACATGTGTCGCACAACCACTGTTCTATCTTGTTACTCTTATTGAGCTAGGGTTCTAGAATGCAGACCCATGGCTGATTTTGTTTAGGGATACCTCTGTTTTGTCAATTGGAATTTGAATTGCATTTTTTTTTTGTATAGACTGAACACTAAACTCAAGGTTTTGGCAAATGTTAGTGTGTCACCAGGCCAAATATACAAGGTGGTTGTTTTTTTCTGATTTTCTTTGTGTTATTTAGGAATATTAGTAAAGCTGGAAAACTTGTGCAACATTTCATAACTCTACCGCTCGGCATCAAAGGAAATGCCATCCCTTATCAATATGCTGTACAGCAAAGGAATGAATGGATTCAAGAGATGGCTTCACGGTTTTTAAACATACCTAATATAAATGAAAATGGTAAGAAACCATTTAATACCAGTATTGTTATTTCTGTGTCTTGATGTTCTTGTTTGCTTGACAATACAATGTGAAAAGAACTGTACATATTATTAAAAGACAACTAGTACACATGAAAACTTTCTTATACAATGGTGCTCCTCCTCAAAAACTGTAAAAGTATCTGATAAACAGTCCTGTTTTGAGAAGGGAAATTTCTGTTGACAAGCTCACTTTTATAATGAGAATTGCTATTTTCTAATCGCATGAGGTCAAACAGAAGGTGGAACAGAAGCAAAAAATGGCTTTCTGCTTTTTCTTATAAGCAGCTTTCAAATAATACTGTGCCTATGTTCTGTGTTCTACACCCATGGGTTTGTTACACCAAGTCTTTCCTCATAATTAAAATAAGTTTCTGCAAATTCAAGCTTTCATACCAGTCAGTAAATGGAACTCCTGTTGCAATTTTGTTTTTTCTTTTTCTTAATTTACTCTGCACCTTGGGTCCACAGATGGGTTCCGCACTTCAGCTCCTAACCTTTCCCAGTTGCTGTCCACCAAAGTCTCCTAATTATTCATGTTTCTCCCAAGTTTGTAATTTCTGGTTTAAATATCCATCCAGATAATTGTACCAACCTCCGCCATTTCCTCTGGTAGCTCGTTCCTTACACGCACCACCCTTTGCATGAAAAAGTTGCTCCTTAGGTCTCTTTTAAATCTTTCCCCTCTCTCCTTAAATCTATGTGAAGGTGTAGTTGACAGTGAAGAAGGTTACCTCAGAGTACAAGGAGATCTTGATCAGATGGGCCAATGGGTTGAGGAGTGGCAGATGGAGCTTAATTTTGAAATATATGAGATGCTGCATTTTGGAAACACAAGTCAGGGCAGGATTTATACACTTAATGGTAAGGTCCTGGGGAGTGTTGCTGGACAAAGAGGTTTTGGAGTGTGGGTTCATAGTTCCTTGAAAGTGGAGTCACAGGTAGATAGGATAGTGAAGAAGTCATTTGAAATTTTTCCTTTATTTAGTGCATTGAGTATGGGAGTTGGGAGGTCATGACATTGGTTAGGCCACTGTTGGAATACTGCATGCAATTCTGGTCTCCCTGCTATAGGTAGGATGTTGTGAAACTTGAAAGGTTTCAGAAAAGATTTACAAGGAGTTTGCCAGGATTGGAGGGTTTGAGCTACAGGGAGAGACTGACTAGACCGGGGCTATTTTCCCTGAAGCGTCAGAAGCTGAGGGGTGACCTTATGGATGTTACTAAAATGATGAGGGGCACGAACAGGGTAATTAGACCAGATCTTTTCCCCAGGGTGGGTGTGTCCAAAATTAGGGGCCCAGGTTTCAGATGAGTGGGGAAAGATTTAAAAGGGAACAATGGGGCAACTTTTTCATGCAGTGGATGGTGCATGTATGGAATGAGCTGCCGGTGGAAGTGGTGGAGGCTGTTACAATATTTAAAAGACATCAGGATTGGTAGCTGAATAGGAAGGGTTTTGAGAGGTATGGGCCAAATGCAGGCAAATGAGTCTAGATTTATTTAGGATATTTTGTCAGCATGGATGAGTTGGACTGAAGGGTCTGTTTCCATGCTATACATCTCTATGACTCTATGACCCTATGACTTTTAGAGCTCCCACCTCGTCTCCCTACACCCAAGTCTCAAGATTCTGATCTCTCCCACAAGATCTATGCAGACTGCAATCCAGTAATTTTCTTTGTGTTGTTCCCTATTATTGACCCATTGTCAGTGTTTCCCTGAAGGACAGCACATCTACTTGCTCTGCTACTGTGGCCTGTTGTCTCCTCCTGGTCTGATTTACTATCTCTCTAGTCTTTGTGATTAATTTTGAGCACAGCATCAGTGAAGACAGCAGAGACCTACAAGTTGGGTGTCTCTCCTGGCTCAGTTGTTTTGACATCACCTCAGGAGAAGTTTAAGTTTAGAGTTTTAGCACGTTGTCCAGTTTAATGCTCTGCAGTTCTGAGGGGCTAGTACATTGTTCCATTTGTTGTCTCCAAGATGATACATTAAATCAAAGCAACATCTATCCTATCATCTGGGCATGAATGATTCTGCAATGCAAGGGAAACATAGCATTGCATACTTACCTCCATTAATATCACAGAAAATGATTATCTCATAAACAATATGAAGCAGTTCCAGAACTGACAACAATTAGATGCACGGATTAAAATTTGAAGGAAGTGAGATTTTCATCCACTTCATTTGGGTTTTTAAGTGCAGTGATGAACAGGACAGTAACATCTGCCTCACTTCAATCTCTTTACCCTTCAAATAAACCATCAGACGCTGCGATGCTGATATCTTACACATGGATGTGCAAAAATCTCTGCCAAATATTTATTGGGAATATGAAAGCCATAGTCTTTTCCTTAGCTTTATTTTAGCCTTTACGTGCTTTCCTTTATGTTTTTTGCTTTGATTAAATCATTGAAATTAGTTGGATCCATAAAGAGGACATTTTGAACAAGTGTTTCATTTATGCCCACGACCATCTCTTGTCAACTTCACTTTTAAAGAGGATTTCAGATTATGGGAGCTCTCTGTCCAGAAACATTTGACCAAGGAGGCTTGGAACTGAACGCTCAGTAATTGCCTGAATTTTCTAATCCTATTCTTAATGTCACGATAGTACGGGGGGATTGTGCATACTGTCTTCATGTTTTGGATACATAAGTAACTGAGCATGTCAAAATAAAGTGACAGCTAACATAGCCTTGGCATGACTAGAATCAGCAAATTTAGTGACCTCTTTGCTGTTTGACTTTTAAGGAAATGAACAATGGATAACCTCTACATGGTACGTAGTACATATACGTGCCCATCACATCCCCTCATGTTGAGTTCTGCTTTGTCAGCGTACACTCCATTTGTTCCATTGTATAGGGACTGCAAGATATTGTTTTGTGATATTTCCTAACCTGTCACAAGAAACCTTAACATCTTTCATATTTTGACATTGCTATCAGAATTTTCAATTACCCTTTACAGCTTCTTGCTATACCTCAGTGCCATCCTTCCTTCATGTAGCTTTTCTATGGCCTCTGTGTGTCTTTGGGAACAGGAGGAGCCATGTGGTCCTGGGAGACTTGGATTATAAGGCCATTCCATCACTCCAAGGTATCACTTCCATGGTCACCAGCTCCTGGTCGTTCAGCAGCAATCCTTTCCTGATTCATCACAGATGATCCAAAAATAGGTGTGAAAGTAAATCTCAATGAAATTTACAGATGGATAAGGATAGGTGCATGTGCCAAAATTTGATAGATGGAATTTAACACGGATTCAATTGGAAGGAATTTGGTTGAAAAAGGACAGCTTATTATCTAAAATGGAGTGAAACTTCAAATGTTTCGGCGTAGGTGGATTTTGGTGTCCTCATCTATGAGAAAGCTAATGTGCAGCTACAGCAGGTAACGAGGAAGGCAAATAAAATGTTGGCATTTTTTGCTCTAGGAATGAAGTATAAAATGTAGGGAAGTGATTTTGTGGTCGTACAAGGCATTGTTGAGACTCCCATCTGCAGTACTGCTTACAGCTTTTGCTCCCTTACTTGAAAAAGAACAATTGCACTGGGGGCTGAGAAGGATCATTAGATTAATCCCAGAGGTGAGAAGATTGTCTTGTAAAGAGAAATTAAGCAGTTTCAGGCTATATTCATGAGAAATTAGGAGAGAAGAATTAATTGAGATGTCTAAGATGCGAAAGGAATTGACTAAACAGATTTAGAGAGGATACTTCCTCTTGTGGGACAATCCAGAATGAGAGGGTCATGGTTTTTGGCTACAGCATGGCAGATTTAAAACAGAGAAGATGATGAATGACTTCTCAAAAGGGTTGTGAATCCTTGTGGAATGTGTTACTCCAGAGTGTGGTGGATGCTGGGACACTGAATAAATATAAGGATGTGGTAGACATATTTGTAATTATTAAAAGGTTAAGGAGAGCAGGCAGGAAAGTGGAGTTGAGGCTGAAATGCAACTGTATTGAATGGCAGAGCAGTCTTGTGAAGCTGAATTGCCTCCTCTTGCTCCTAGTTCCTATCACCTGAAATTCAGGGGCGGAGTTCTGATGAATTGGTCCAAAACCTAATGGTGCATTAAATACACCTCAAGCTTAAAACAAGTCGGGTTTATTCATCAACAGCAATTGGGCCTTCACATTCAGCAATTATTTACCAGCTTCCAATTACCCTATATTGAGCTCTTGCTGTCCAAACTCCTATCTTTGACTGAACTATTCCCTTCCCTTTAATGAACTATTCCCTTACCTTTTATCCTTTCAAGCAAATAAAAACGTAATGAAGGCATTTTATACTGAAGATAAATCTGATTTACTGAGAGATATTAATCGGTAACTTTGTTCCATGGTGTTGGATAAGTTTGCTGGATTTTTATTCATTAAGTATAATGCAGTTCTTTAACAGGAGTCGAAAAACATTCACTTGGTGCAAAATTTCCTGGCTTAGAGTGATTTTGCTGTATCTGTTTGCCAAAATCAACATGTCAAAAGTTCCAGAGTTTTGTTCTTCATGAAGTATTGACTATCTCCTGTGATGGCATGTCTGGTTACCTAATGAGGAAAATAATAAGTTCCTGTTGTGCTTTAGAAGTAGAAGCATTTTCACAATTGACTTCCAGTGTTCCACATAACAACTTAGTTCCACAATTAGTTGATTACAACAGCTTGTGAGCCAGAAAGACATTGACTAAGTGACATTTATTTCCCAACCAAGTCTCAATGGGGTGATTGGCCTCTTTTTGTGCTATAAATTTTCTGGGGATCTTTGGTTTTTGGATTCATTGTATTGAAAGTGACTCCATATTTGGAGGAGTGCCACTTGAGGATCATTTTCATTTGGGAAAGGTATTGATTAATTAACTGCATAATTAACGTATTTTATAAACCAATGGATATTTTATAGATTTTCTACTTCTGAGGAAGGACCTGAAATGTTCACTCTGATTTCTCTGCACAGATGCTACCAGACCTGCTGAGCTTTTCCAGCAATTTCTGTTTTCATTTTTGATATAAGCAGAAACATGTTTTGAAATAATTTTCCGATTTATTTTATTTTAAGAATGGCACCAGTATGATGGCATCATGAACTTTCCACCCTCACGGGATTTTATGAATACAATGAGAAATATCTGGTCACCCAGAATGACTCCTGCTGAAAGGATTTTTCAGTCAAAGCGTACAGGAGGTCAAGTTATGCTGCAGACTATCTTTAACCTTCTTGAATCTTTGAATAATGAAGGATTTGAGCAAATTAAACTACGACTGAAGCATTTTCAGATGTGCCAACAGATGACTTTTGAACTTGAAATGTATACAAATACACAAACTGATTTTGATGAAAAAGAGGTAAATATTTTTTCACAATTATTACATATAGATGGATTGTCCTAAGAGGAAAGATTAATAAACTGGGTCTATACTCTGTGGAGTTTCAGAATAATGAGAGGTGATCACATGCAAACATACAAAATTCTTGCAGAGGTTGACAAGGTAAGTGAGGGAAAGATGTTTCCCCTGCCACAGAGATTCGAGAAACGGGGCAAAGCCTTGGAAGAAGTGGGAAACCATTTTGAGAGGTCTCAGTTGAGGAAGAAATCCTTCACTCAGAAATTATTAATTATGTACATCCCATCTATGTCTCTGACCTCCCATTCCCAGCCAGTTCTGCCACATCTTGTTCCCAGAACAAAACAATACTCAGTCGATATCCACTGATTCCTTGTGCCAGTGCTATCTTTGAGAGGCATCTGCTCTCCGAGACAGGCCACACTGCTCCTCTGTACATGGGAATACTGTGGTAATGTGCATGGTCAGTCAGCCCTCATCCTGAATTGTACTGATGCTTGTCTGCATTGTTCCCATGCTCCTTGAACATTCTACCATCCCACCCATCACCATGCTTAATCCCACCTGCACAAATGTCTCTCCTTGACTCTTCAGTTCCTTTGGCAGTGATCCAGCTAATGCACATACAAATTCTCAGGACTGTGTTTGTCCCCAGTTTCTAACCAACTTTGTAAAGCAGCCCCTTGATGGAACAGACCAGACCCCTGACTGCTGTCTTTTCAGCTCCCTGACTGACAACATACAAATCCCCCTGACTGTGCCGCTGGCCCTATAGGACTGTATTTGGTCATATCCCTGACAGTGAGTGTCCCACTGACCAAGGCTAAACTACTTGAGCTGTGTGTGGACTGTGCCTCTGACTGATTGTGTACCAGGAGTTCCTGACCAACAATAATGCCTCCCTCCCCTTTATTCCCCAACTTCTTGACTGGTCTGAAGACTAGCCCCCACCCACTTTCCAACATGGCCACATGCAGTGGAACATGTCTCAGTGTGCTGACAAGAACCTGTCTATGTACCTGTGCACAAGAGCCCATCAACAATGATAGTTTGGCTCTGAGCTGAAGTGCCAGGGCAATAACGGGCATGGCAAGGCAGGCAAGACATGGATGCTGTGAGCAAGAGGGTGAACACAGAGAGCAAGCAGGCAGCCCCGAGATGCAGCCTGGTCCGTCCATAAGATGTGTGCCTATCCCTGTGCATAATATCACTTTTCTACAGCCTTTCAATGTCAGTCATCAGTGAGTGCAGCAATGTAAGCCCGTGCATCTTAAGTATCCTGAAGGTTGATTGGAGAGCAGCCACGGTACGGTATTGAAGGTTTGGGTGCCAGTGACCATGGGTGAGGGAGGTGTGCAGCCAGTGCAGATGGATCATACCCTGAGATGCTGTTTGTTGCTGAGCAACATGGAGACTCCTCACAGCCAGTTGCGAGGTGAAGTCACCACAGACCTGCTCTGACTTCCCATATCAAGATTGCTGTATGCCTAGCTTGTCTGGCATGGTTGAATGTTAATGAAGTGAATTGGGCCCTTACCAAGGTATTTACAAGTTCTGATCCCTCCTTTTGGATTCATGGGATTTCCGATTGGCCAGCATTTATTGCCAATCCCTAGCTGCCCTTGAGAAGGTGGTGGTGAACTGCCTTCTTGAACTGCTGCAGTCCATGTGCTGTGCTTAATTGACGACTAGCGGAAAACTCACCATGCCACTCAGCAAAAGCATAAAAAGTGGAGCAAGATGCCCCCTGTGTCGAGGTAGGCCTAGTCCAGGAGGCCTGGGTTCAAGTACAACCTGCACTGGAGGTGTGTAATAACATCTCTGAACAGGTTGATTAGAAAATTAGGTAAAATAAAAAGTTTCAAAGATTTTTAAAAATTCACTTTTACCAAATGCTTTCCTGGATAGGTGCCTCTGCAGTAGATAGTTCAGTTCAGAAGAAGTCTGTTATGTTGTCAGCTCTCTTCTCAAAAGTAAAATGCTTAAGCCCACTATCCTTGTAAATTGTTTCTTCTCTAACCTGTCTCTTTCCGTTCCAAATTCCATCATTGTGCAATCACATCTCACCTTTCGTCCATCTTTCCTAAAATTCCATATTTGGAGCTCCCACCTCCCTTACAGTTTCCTACCCTGTCAGGCTTATGCTGAAACATCGATTGTCCTGCTCCTGGGCTGCTGCCTGACCTGCTGTGTGTTTCCAGCACCACACTTTTTGACTCTGATCTCCAGCATCTGCAGTCCTCGCTTTCTCCTACCCTGCCATAGTACCAAAACGAATGTCACCCTGAGTGATTGTGATGAGGGCAAATTGGCAATGAATTATGGGGCATTGGCTGATAGACATGATGTTTTGAAGCTTTTTGAGGCTGCTCTCTCCCCTTACTAACCTATACTCTTTCTGCTATCCTCACCATGGGAACATGGCAATTTCCTGCCTTGGTGTCCGTTGCTCACTGGCGATATGTTAATACAGTTCAGAGTTTACAGTTGCACAAATGAAGAAGGGACGCTTCCAATTGATGCTAGTGATTTTGGAATAGTTTAACATAAAATTCAGATTTTCTTATTAGTTGAAGCAAATTTCTGATTCCTTCTAAGTTGATGAGTGATCAGAGAAAGGAGTGAACCTAATAAACCACTCAAATGGAAGTTTTGTGTATTTTTCAGTTTGAATGTTGTCTTGCAGCATGAGCTAACACTTGTATTCTCATAGAAAACTTCCACAAGAGGTGAGAAGTTGAAAATGTAACTTGAATTCCTCAATATGGAATCTAATGCTTTATTACAAGAGTCTTTTTTTTTCAAAAGCAAGTGTTTATTTGGTTTCTATTTCCCAACAATTTATTTTTGATTTGAATTACAGGTTAACAAATTGATAATTGAGCAGGTGAAGAAATTCCTGCTTCCTTACACTAAACCAGAACCTAAAGATGCAAAAGATTCCAAAAGAATTGTGAAAAATCCATTTGTAGCTGGAATGGTGGCATTTGTTATTCGGAACCATTGCTCTTTGGTATTGGATGCAAGTGACTTGATAACTATCTGTCATATGTTACAAATGCCTCAGACATGTACAGAAGAGCATCTTCAACACTTGAAAGAATTTGCAATGTTTTTCCCAAAACATCAATAGTAAGTTCAGTGAATTAATTTTACTTTTATAATTTGCCTTGCATTTTACCTTTTTTTTCCTGACTGTCAAAATCTGCTGGGATTTTAGAGCTCCAACACGGAATTTGCTTTCAATTGCATATTTTTATTATGCCATTTTCTGATTATGTACAAGATATAACACAAAAAAAGATATTGCATAGAAAATCAGATAAGCTTTTTCCAACCCATGGCAATAATCAGGTATGCATGAGTGATAGTTCAATCTCTCAGACTTGAAGCCAAGTGATTGATCTGGAACAGCACTACAATAAATTACATTCACATGTCCAGCTGTCTGTTCTAACAATACTACTGTGTGTTCTCTTTCTTGCAATTTTCTCCCCCCTGTCTGTGTCTTTATCTTTGTTTTGGATTTATGTGTTCCTTGCTCCAAAGTAATTCAAGTCTATTTTGAACTTTTTAAAATAGTTAGAAAGGGGGATATGGACTGTTTTATTCCAGAGAACTAGCTGGGATAGGATGGAACTGGAGCAAATTTTTATATGCTTTTATATTTATTTAGCATTACACATTACAAAGATTGAGGTTCTTATGTCCAAAAATGGAACAAATAGCAACACCTTCTTCTAGAGCAGGCAGACTATTCTAAGCAGAAGGCACTTGAGGATTTTGTCTCTGAACTAATTGATAATGGCTACCCTGAGGTCACTTGGACTGAGTTCTTGGCATGGACAGTTGGGTGATCAAATAAAATTTTCTGCAGCATTTCATCAATCACAAGATGATCCCATGAATAGAATTTGCTACTGAAAGGACTTTCAGCTGTGGTGTTCGTGGCCATGATATTCATATTTCCAATAGTCTCCAAACTATTCCATTTTCACAAATGTACTGAGTCTAGTCTCAATCTATTTGTCCATTGCTGTGTCTATATTGATCCTTTTGTCCTTACTGCACATTATTGTAGAAAGACTAAATCTAGTTGTCGAGCATACAAAATTTAAAGTGAAAATATTACGCCTTTGTCCCAAATCTTTAGATGCATGCCAGGGGCCTTTTATTGTCCTGTGCTGTTATAGCTTACAATAAGCAGTGGAGATGTTCTCTGATATTTAATACAAATGTCACATTTATCATGAATCTCTATTCACTCCATATATTCATCAACCATATCTGCATCTTTTAGCAGCCATTTTCAACCTTTGACAAATAAGTGAAAATATCATTATTGTGACTTTAAGATTATTTTCTCTTTGATTCATATTGCCTGATTCCATTAACATTTGTCTAACAGTCTGATGAAAGATGCCAGATTTTATTAAAGGAATACAGTAATTTCCTGACAGAGTGAACTGCTGATCCACTAACCTTCCAAAAACACTGCCTTATCATGTTCAATGTCAAGTTTCGTTTTCACCCTTTTGCATAGGTTTATTTAACAGCATAGATATCTCAGTAGAGTCTACATCTTTAATTATAAAATTGTTTATTCCAACTATCTTACATGGAATTACAACTCTATGTGGTGACCTCACTGTGTTATATCACCGACCCTAAATCAAGTAGTACTTTTATATTTCTTAACTTATGTCAATCCTCACTCTATTGTAAATCAAGGCAATGCTTTCACTATTTTATCGCACATGATCGTAGTTATCCAATCACATTATCTAATAATGTGCAACCATCACATTCATCACCAGACTAAACCCTTTGTGACATGTATTCTCCAGTTCTGTCTTTTGCTATAATATGCAGAATTGTTAAATGTGCATTCTTTTTAAATCTGCCTTCTCCAACCATTCCATTGCATTGATGTTTGCATCCAGTATCTGGGTCATTTTGAAATGTGGGCATCATTGAGTGCACTGGTCTTTGTGTGTCACCATGGAATGTCCTATTTGTTCCAAATTAAAAATCATACCACACCAGATTATAATCCAACAGGCTTATTTGGAAGCACTAGCTTTCAGAGCGCTGCCTCTTCGTCAGGTAGCTAGTGGAGCAGGATCATAGAACACAGAAGTTATAGCAAAAGATCATACTGTCATACAACTGATGCAATATATGAACAAACCTTGATTTCTGGCAAGTATTTCATCTTTTAGAATGGATTGCAGGTTTAAATTTATTAATATGTAAATCCCAGAATTTCTTTCAAGTCACATACCCAAGGTAACAAGGTTTTATAAAAAAAAAGCTGACATCTGAGCTCAGACAATGCATTAAAGGTATCAGGTTAGAGTCTATATGTATTCTAGTCTTGAGTCAGACTGATTCTGTTTCCAAAGTAGGAATTTATAAAATGTCACATGGATTGACTGCCTACAGATTGTGTGCTTTTTTAACACTATGATCTTTTGCTATAAATTCTGTGTCCTATGATGTTGTGTGATTTTTAACTTTGTCCACCCCAGTCTAACGCTGGCACCTCCACATCATGGTTATTTGTTTCAGGAAGATTGAAGCAAATAACTAAATCCCCAGGAATTTTTTGAAGGCTCTCCACTTCCCAAACACTAGTTAGTACCAGGTTTCTGTGCCTATGAGACATGTTAGCACAATCCAGCAATGCAAATGTCACTACTGATCCAGGGATCCTCAAAGTACATTATAAGAAGGTTATACTGTCTACATATGTCAGTGTCAAAAACCTTTACTTTTTTTAGTGTCTTCCCGCCATTGTACAGCGATATTCAGAAAAAAACACGACTTACCAGACAGCTTAATCTTGAGTACTAAACACAAGAGGTTAGGAACAAAATTACCCAATGACTCTGCTTTACAATTCAATATTATCATGGCAGATGCACAGCTTTAACTCCACTTTCTCACCCACTCCTCATTTCTCAATTCCCTGATCAAACATCTGTTACCCCAGCCTTAAATATATTCAGCAAGGGCATGTACACAACCCTCTGGGGTAGAGAATTCAAAGATTCTCAACCCTCTCAATCTCAATCCCAAATGATCATACTGTACTCCTTTATCCTGAGATGGTACCCATGTATTTTTGATGCCTCAGGTAGCAAAAGCTGCCTCTCAGTGTTTACCCTGTCAATCCCATCCAGAATCTTAAATAAAATGCATAGAAGTGTTACATATTCTTCCTTTATCTGTTTGTAGAGCTCAATACATTTTCTTTTGCACTTTGGATAATATTGTATCTTCAAAGCGGTCTATATTAGTAACTCACAACAAATTATGTTAACTGGCTCATCGAATCATTTTTTTTCTGATGAATAGGTATAAATAGTTCCTTCCTTGGGTTTGGCCTGGCACTAACTCTATAATTGTATTGCATTCCAGTACGTGTACAGCATTGATTAACTACTGCATTTCTCAAGAAGTTTTGGAGTTTGTGCAAGTTGTACCACTTCTTCACTGGTGTACAGAACAGCATCAACCACCAGTGAGCAGTGACACCAGTTCCAGCAAATTAGAACCGCTGCAAAGAGTTCAGTATGAAAGCTTTCGATACAGAATAAGAGATAAATCTGAAATAAGAAGGTAACATTTATAAGTGTTTTAACTATCTTCTGGTAAACTTTGATGCAAAATCTTAGTGCAATAGTGTTCAGGATTGGTTAATTTGTAATCTCTTTCATTAAAGATACTCTAATTATTCCAGTATGATTATTTTTTAGTTGTTTGTACTTTTCTGACTGGCTCAGCATTCCTTCCCTATCCTTAATTGCAAGATGCCTTTGGTGGTCTATTTGGTACAGGAATTTCTACGGTTATTCAGAAAGATTTGTCCCATACGGAGTAGATGATCAAAATGTTCTGTTGCCACCATGTTAGTGCACAGGATGAATCTGCGGTTTGTCTCCATGTTCTTTCAGACAAGGAAGGCAAAGATAGGCTTTTGAACAATAAAGGAATTAAGGGTTACGGTGAGCTGGCAGGGAAGTGGAGCTGAGTCCACGAAAAGACCATGATCCTGTTGAATGGCAGAGCAGGCTTAACAGGCCAGATGTTCTTATGTGCTTTATACTTGCAGCACCAAGAGCTTCTATGTGTATAATAATCCTTTTAATGTAGAAGACTATGCAAATGAGTTAGTGAATGAAACACTATACAGCTGCACAGGGAGTCTTTTTTTTTCATTCATATGTGGCATGTGGGTGTCCCTAGCTGGGTCAGCATTTATTACCTATCCCTAGTTGCCCTCGAGAAGGTGTTGGTGGGCTTTCTCCTTGAACCACTGCACTCCATTTGCTGCAGGTAGACACACAAAATCATTAGAGAGTAACTTAAGAATTTTGACCCTACGTTACTGAGGGAACATCAATATGTTTCCAAGTCAGGACGGCGAGTGGCTTGGAGGGGAACTTGCAGGTGGTAATATTCTCATGTAACTACTGCCCTTATCCTTTAAGATGACATTGGACATGGGTTTGGAAGGTACCGTGAAAGGAATCCTAGAATAAGTTCTATGAAAGAGGTTTTAAGCAGTTTTTAAAGCAGGGGTGAGAGGCAGGAATAAGTAGAGCGTGGGGTAAGCTCAACCTTAGAACCTTGGCAGCTAAAGGGACTACCACCAATGGTGGAACAATTAAAACAGAAACATGCAATAATTCAGAACTGGAGCAGAAACGGAAATCTGAGCATTGTGGACGAGGAACTATCGAAAGTCAGCAAGCACGAGATGAGTAGGAGTTGGTGCAAGGTAGCATAAAGGCAGCCGAGATATGGCTGAGTTCAAGTTTATGGAGAATGTAAGTTGGGTTACCAGTCAGCAGCACATTGGAGTAGTCAAGCTAGGAGATAACAAAGGCATGGATAAAGTAAGGAAGTAACTGGTGATGTTAGGAAGGGAATTAAGTGGTGACAATTAATGGAAAGGTTGGAAAAGTTTGAATTTCAAAGCTTACAACTAAATGAAAGATTTAAGTTAAATATTATTTTACACTTACAAGTAAATAACACAGATGTGTTACATTGCAAAAGTTAGCATTTTGGACCCTGGCTTGTACGTTACCAACTATAGGAGATTAAGAGCGACAGGCTGGTGTGTAATTTATCAGCTTCGCTTATACTCTTTATAACGCTGAATCGTGTTGTGCAATTATTGATTCATTTGATATAAAAGCAGAGTGACATTTTCATTCCATTGTTAGTGCTTATCTGTAAATGATGTTGTCTATCTTTTATAGACAACATCATTTGCAGATAATTTATGTCATAGACAGAGATGGTGCCAGTGAAAAAGCCTGTGATATATTGATTCGACCTTATAGGCTTCATAGACCTTTCCCCACTCTGCTTTCTGCATGTCATGCCCATTTTGGATCAACTTTGTGCTGGAAGCCAATGGCTGATTTATTTAACTCAAGGTTCTGCATCTAAATTTCCAACATGTACAAAGTTCCGTTCATTTCTATAATCCATTCCTTAACCCATTATTGATTGCATCTGAAAGATGGTGTGAAAATAGAAGCTTAATTGCACCAAAGCTCTCTTGACCTATTTCTTTCTTGTTTCTGATTAACTACAGCTTACCAATGATCTCGTAGTGTTATGGTAAATTGGGAAACCTTGGCTTGAATGGATAGATTCACAGTGACACTCATCTTGAGATAAACCTGACTGCAGACAGTACTGAACACATTATGCTGAAATTTAGTTGATTAGAGAGATTCTAAAACACCCCATAATGATTAGACTCCTTGAGCATGTTCCATTATCCAATGAGATAATGATCAACCCACATTTTAGATCCATCTGTTGTATCTGTCTTTATTACAAAACAATACAATACAATACAGCATTGGAACAGGTCTTTCAGCCCACCAAGCCAGTGCTGATTCTAATCCTTATTTAGACCCATTACTTATTGCCCATGTGCAGTTTCTATCCCTCTGTTCATCTCATATTCATGTGTCTATCAAGATACACCTTAAATGTTGCTAATGTGCCTGCTTCCACTACCTTCACTGGCTGTGCCTTCCAGGCACCCAACCATCCTCTGTGTGAAACATTTTCCCTGCACTTCTCTGCTCAACCTTCCTCCTCTCACCTTGAACCTGTGCCATCTTGTGGTTGATCTTTCCACTCCAGAGAAAAAGCCTCTGACTATCCGCACAAGTATCTTAATACTCTCCCCTAACTTAAAATTGATCAATCCCAGTTTTTAAGTTTTTCCACTGACTTCAATGAGTTGTAGTTGGGGCTGAGGTGGAGTGTGTTTCAGATTTCTTCTGCTCTTTGTGTGAACAGGTGCTTCCTGAAATCACACCTGAACAGTCTATCTCCAGTTTTATCATTATGTGCTCCCTTGTTCTGAACACCCCCAGTAGAGGAAATAGTTTTTCTTTCTGTAACCTATCAATTACATTGATCATCTTAAACATCTCAATTAGCTGACTTCTTCATCTGCTGTACTTTATAAATTGCATGGATGTGTAGTGTTTGCAATGCATTTAAAATATTTATAATAATTTAGCTAGATAAGAAAAATGTACACAAACATGAAAGAAATGTGACAACTTTTGAGATGTGTGCTTTCTATTTTTGCTTTAGAAAATTACTGGAACTCATGTTCCAGATGAAGCCTATGATTGAGAAGGACCCAAAACTGGTTCTCACCTGGTTTTCACTGATTGCAACTGATGATATTCCTGAATATTCAAAGGAAATGGGAATGACCCTAAAACATGTTGCTCAAGAATTAATGGACAGATTACAAGAATCTAAAACAAAAATGAGAAATTCTAACTTTAAACTGTGCAACCAAGATTTTCAGGTTTGTTTTAAGTGTTTTTTGTTGATGTGTTTCAAACTTACTGGTGTTCATCACAAACTACACTCGTCCTGAAGATTCATTATTAAACTGCACCCATTGTAATTTACATTGGAACAGCTGTCCGTGTTAGAGTCACAGAGTCGTAGAGATGTACAGCACAGAAACAGATCTTGTGGTCCATCTCACCCAACCAAATACTCTCAGGTAATCTAGACCCATTTGCCAGCACTTGCCCCATATTCCTCTAAATTCTTCCTATTCATGTACCCATCCAGATGCCTTTTAAATGTTGTAAGTGACCAGTCTCCACCACTTCCTCTGGCAGCACATTCCAAACACGCGTCACCCTCTGCATGAAAAAGTTGCCCCTTGGGTCCCTTTATGTGAGTGCATCACTCTGCCAGATCTACAAAATGGATGCTATTTTGATTGTTCAATATAAATGATGCAAAATTCCGTTGTGTAGTGCCTGTTTCTTCAGTGGTGAAGGTGCCACACACCAAATTGTCTAGGGGATTACTCTTGTTTGTAGATGTATGAAGAGCAGACAGATCATGATGCCAATCAACATCTAATGCTGATTCAACAGCAGAGATGCAAATTTAGAACTCAACCTTCCATCTAACATTGTGTTATGTCCTTGTATAGTGCACCAGAGAAAAACAGGTGGAGCCAGTACTGTATATGGCTTTGTGAGAATCACTGATTTCCCCTGCACAGAGATAGTTGGGTTTTTTTGGCTGGTAAAGGGAACACTGGTTATGGGGAGAAGGCAGGAGAATGAGATTGTGAAACACATCAGCCATGATCTAATGGTGGAGCCGATTTGATTGGCCAAATGGCCTAAATCTCCTCCCATATCTTATGGTTTTATTGCCTCATGGACAGCATACAAGTTGCTCTGAGATGTATTTCAAGCTGATGGAATAGCATCCACTCAATATCCAGCTTGTGCGTTACCGTTCTGAGGACATCATGCAAGCAAATAGCCAATATCCTGGTAGAAGTAACTAGGGTAGATTGGGGAAACTATTATTGTTAGTTGGGGAACCTAGGATTAGGGGGCATAATCTAAAATATAGCACCAGACCTTTTACAAAGGATGTTTGTACTTTCTGCAAATAATAATCGATGCTGGATCAATGGTTAATTTCAAAGTTGAGATTGATATATTTTTGTGGACCAAAATATATGAAGGGATCTGAGGGAAACTTTAAGGCAAAATTAAGTGACAGTTCAGCCAAGATCATAATTGGATGGTGGAAGAGGCTTGAAGGGCCAAATGGCCTCATTCTGTTCTTTTGTTCCTGAGCAATGACACTTTCATTCTGTACTAGTCTGTTGTATTGACTACATTTGAGTCACTGCAACAAACCAGAGGGTAGTTACTGGCTGAGAAGGGCTATCTGTTCAACATATGGTTCATGAGGCCAACGCACAACTTTCTCAAACATAGGCAGCATGCATGGAACAAAGAACTTGCTGCCACACAAAATGTATTCAAGCAGACTAAGGTGCGGAAGGGGGGGAGCGGATTTCAAATAATACTTTCACTGTCTGCTCAGTTCTAGTGGAATCCTGTATTGCAAGTCACAATTCATTGTGGTCGACTACAAGCTGCACCATCTCACCCTGCAACCAGGAATGCAGTGATAGCTGAGGAGGAGAAAGGAAATGGGAAATCAATAACTGCACCCCCTTTCTGAGTCTGATTTTTAGTGTTTGACTCACCTGACTGTGATTCGAGTGAATGCATCCCAACTCGCCCATTCAATAGCAGTTCCAAGCCTGACCACCTCCCTGTAACTGAACCTCCCTGTCCTCTTGGCCACCATTATGAACTAGATGTTCCCAAGCAACTTTATAAATCAAGCTAACCTTTATTTAACTTGCCTCTTCTACCTTCTATATAAAAGTCCTTGTGCTTTCCCTTGATTCCTGCCTTTTATGTGTCTTTGCCTATCTTAGTGTTTCCACCAGTCTGACCCCAGTGACTGCAGCATCATTGACGGAAGGTTGCTGACATCCAGTGGGAGAGTCTGCAGATGGTCTTGCAGTTGAGCAGTTCTAGAAACATAGAAAATAAGAGCAGGAGTAGGCCATTTAGCCCTTTACACCTGCTCCGCTATTCATCATAGCTGATCATCCAACTGAGCTGCCTGTTCCCGCCTTTCCCTGATATCCTTTAGCACTAAGTGCAATGTCCAATTCCTCCTTGCAATCATTAAATGTTTCGATTGTAGTTTTAAAAGTCTCAGGTTTAGACTGCACCACTTCATGCGTGGCCACACTCTGGGCTGTGTGGGAGAGGCACAGTGAGGTGGAGGGACAGTGGAGGGTGTGAATGCTTTCATCTTAGAGAGGATGGAAGGGTCGGGCTCTATGAAACAAGTGCCATTCCCTAGGCACCTCCAAATTCATGATTTCCTGGGTTGCTGCATTAGTCTGTTAGCTCTATCCACAACAATGATGACAACAGGCTGAATTTTAGCAGCAGACACAGCACCAAACTTATGTAACTTTAGTCTGGGCTGCCATCACATCAACCGGATGGTGGGTGACTTCTGCTTGTGTTGCAGTGAAAACTGAAATATCTAGCATCAAATTCGGCATCGTAGTTAGGCACACCATTGTGCTTGTATGTTGATCTCCACTTCCATACTAGGAAGAGCATTGCAAACTCTTCATTACCACTTTATGATTTGTTGAATGTTACAATCAGTAAGCTTAAGGATTGTCTCATTATTTTGCAGGCATTTGGCAAAATCATCTCTTTTATTAAAGAAATGGTAGACCACCAATCAGAAAGGTAAATTTTATATATCGGATATCATTTGGTTATGACAAATACTAACTATGTTTGTTTATCTGAAACAAAAACAGGAATTGCTGGAAAAGCTCAGCGGGTCTGGCAGCTTCTGTCGAGATAAATCAGAGTTAATGTTTCAGGTGGAGTGACTCTTTCAGAACTGAGGGTCACTCAGCTCTGTTTTTGTTTTCAATTTGTAGCATCTGCAATTCTTGCAGTTTTTAGGTTATTTCCTTGGTAAAGCACTGTTAACTAGAACACCGTTCTCACAATTTGTCTTCCTCTGGTTTTCTTCCCTTCCCTTCAGAACTTTTCTCAAACGCTTCACATCAACATAGTTTTCATTCCATTTCCTTAATGAACCTCATTGAATGCTCAACATGGCCTCCCTTTCCCTGCTTACAACTTGTCGCAGACTAACCTGTTGTTGGCATGGTTACAGTTAAATGTTTCCTTCACTTTGGCAAGAATTGCAAACAAGTTTTATTTTCATAATGTACTTTTCTCATATATAAAGTATCCCCCAAGTTGCTTCCCAAAAAGAATAAACTTTTGACAAATGAATTATGGAAGAAGAGATTGGAAAGAATGACCAAAGGATTGAAAAAGGTCTGGTTTAATATGGTTTCTAAGGACAAAGGGTGTTGTTAGAGGGATATCAGGAGTGAGAACCAGGGAACAGGGCTGAGCCACCTAAAGGATGAGTCAGTAACAGGAAAAGAGAGTATAATATATTAAAGGCCAGAAGCAGAGGACTGAGGGATTGAAATGGGATTTAAAGTTGGAGATCACAGAATTAGGAAGTCTGAGGCCATGCTATAACTTAAATTTGAATGTGTGTGGAAAAAATAAATCTATGTAGTTCAGTGAGGATGGAAATGATGAATGGGTTTTATTGGAAAAATACACATAGGTAGCTCTGATTTTAACAATTTAGAGTTTGATTGGCATCAGGGATAAGTTGAGTGCAAATCAGGGCCATGAGTGTTGTAAAGATAAGTATGATGACGGATAATATGTGATGTTTGAAGCTCATCTCTTCATGAAGCAGCATGGTGTATGTAGTAGGTGGAGTTACTGACAAGACAGTTGAATTGGTGTTTATGGAGGAAAACTAAAGCTTTTGTTTATTCTAATGAAGGATGTTGCAACTTATCCTTAACTTGACATTTGAGCAGGGAGTCTGACAGCATGGAAATACGTGAGTGCTCATGTAAAGTGATGGAGGTTTGGAGGTTGCAAGGATTATATGTAACAGTTGCCATTGTCTGTGGATGATGTTTCTATAGAGCAGCCAGTTAGGAAAGATTGTCTAAATTTGGGTGGGAGGACCTAACTAGAACAGAACCGTTCTTAACTGAGGGCCTCTTACAGTTTTGTGAAACTATGCCTGAATTATTAAATTAACAGCATGGTTAAGTATATATGCGAAGTGATCATTTGCAATTTCTAGCATATAAAATAGCCTTGGTTCTTCATGTACCAGTAATCAAATAACCCAGAATCTTTATAATTAATGTTTCCCTTCTGTTAGTAATTCAGTTTCTATGCTTATTTTTGCAGAGAGAATATCTCTGAGTTTCCAGAAAATTGCTTAAAGTGGGGTATTAAGGTGCATACAATAATTTGTGAATTGACTGAGAACACACGATTGTACGAAGTTCCAACTCTTTCATTTCAATTTGTAATGAAATTTGCTGAGAAAACAAAGAAACGGCTAAGAGAGGTAAGCCTTTAACTAATCTGAATGTAAAATGCAGGAGAGTTTGTTGCCTAAAAGAAAGGTAGTGCATTGATATAGCATCCTACATGGCCTCAAGTTTTTGTAAACCAAAGTCAATGAATTGCCATTATTGAACCCCCCTCTGTCAACATCCCAGGTGTTACAATTGACCAGAAACTGATTGGGATAATCCCTTGTAATACTGTGCTATAGGAATCGGCCAGAGGCTGAGATTTTTGAGGTGAGAAACTCACCATCTGATTCTCAAAGCCTGTTCACCATCTACAAGAAACAAATCATGGGTGTGATGGAATGTTCCCCACTTGCTTGGATGATTGCAGTTCTATTAATATTTCAGAAGCTCAACATTATCCTGAGCTAAAGCAGCCCACTTGATCAGCACCCCATCCTAACATTCATTCCCTCCATTATTAATGCACACCTACATCAGTGTATGTGAATATGATGTGCACTGCAATACTTATCAAGCCTCCCTTTAACGCACCTTTTAATTTTTCAAACTCTATCATCTAAGGACAGTGCAGAACACTACCATCTGCAAATTCCCTCAAGGCCACAATCATCCTGACTTGCAATATTATCACCATTCCTACACTGTTGCTGGATCATAATGCCTAAAAATCCCTTCTTATTTGCCCCACATGGACCACAGCGGTTCAGGAAGGCAGTTCACGCAACCTTACAACAAGCAATTAAGAACCAGGCCAGCTGTTTCATATTCCATGAATGAATAAAGGAAAAGATGGGTAGTGGTTTTTTTTTTATTCAACAATTGAATCTGAATTCCTTTGTATGAGTAAAGTAAAACTTTGATTCTATTGTTGGAGAGTAATCTGCTTGGTTGTACCAGTGTCATAAACTTGGGTCTCCATCTGAGTTTGTGGAGCCATTAGGAAGGTATCTCACTTAAATGGTAAAGGGAGATGGAGTTACCATTTCTGGCCTATCTCTGCATTTTTCTGTTTATGCCTGCTCACCCAGAGAGAAAACAAAAAACAGTTGAAAAAGAAATTGACACTGAAAAATGGGACATACTGGTAAATGGGACATACTGGTAAATGCGACATACTGGTAAATGCGACATACTGGTAAATGTGACATTCTGGTAAATATGCCATACTGGCACATGTGACATACTGGTAAATGCGACATACTGGTAAGTATGCCATACTGGCACATGTGACATACTGGTAAATGCGACATACTGGTAAGAATGCCATACTGGCACATGTGACATACTGGTAAATGCGACATACTGGTAAATATGCCATACTGGTACATGTGACATACTGGTAAATGCGACATACTGGTAAATGCGACATACTGGTAAATATGCCATACTGGCACATGTGACATACTGGTAAATGCGACATACTGGTAAATGTGACATACTAGTAAATGTGACATACTGGTAAATGCGACATACTGGTAAATGTGACGTTCTGGTAAATGCGACGTACTGGTAAATGTGACATACTGGTAAATATGCCATACTGGCACATGTGACATACTGGTAAATGCGACATACTGGTAAGTATGCCATACTGGCACATGTGACATACTGGTAAATGCGACATACTGGTAAATATGCCATACTGGTACATGTGACATACTGGTAAATGCGACATACTGGTAAATGCGACATACTGGTAAATATGCCATACTGGCACATGTGACATACTGGTAAATGCGACATACTGGTAAATGTGACATACTAGTAAATGTGACATACTGGTAAATGCGACATACTGGTAAATGTGACGTTCTGGTAAATGCGACGTACTGGTAAATGTGACATACTGGTAAATATGCCATACTGGCACATGTGACATACTGGTATATGCGACATACTGGTAAATGCGACATACTGGTAAATATGCCATACTGGCACATGTGACATACTGGTAAATGCGACATACTGGTAAATATGCCATACTGGTACATATGACATACTGGTAAATGCGACATACTGGTAAATGCGACATACTGGTAAATATGCCATACTGGCACATGTGACATACTGGTAAATGCGACATACTGGTAAATGTGACATACTAGTAAATGTGACATACTGGTAAATGCAACATACTGGTAACTGTGACATACTGGTAAATGTGACATACTCTAAATGCGACATACTGGTAAATGCGACATACCAGTCTTACTGGTCCCCCCATTTTCATGTGTACAAATCCAGTCAGATCATGATATTTTATTAACTGACATTAACTCTTCTTTTCTTCTGGGCAAGCAGTGGGTTCTTTGAACACAGGTTCAATCTACGTTAATTTATTATTCTATTTACACATGAGACGGCTTTGAACCTCTTTTCTGACCTGGATCCCTGAAACGAGACACACATGCATTCTTGTGAAGCTCTGATAACCTTTGCTTACTTAGAATATTGACTGCTGCATTCGTGTCAGGGCTTCCTCTATGACCATATCTGGGAGACCCCAGCTCTGACGCATGCAAAGAAGATGGAGTGGGGAACCTGTTAGAGATGCATAAGGTTATTGAGGGGCATGGGCAGGTGAACAGGAAGCATCTGATCCCTTCAATCAAAGGGTCAAGAACGCAGGGGCACACTTTTCTCATAAAAGGCAGAAGGTTTTCAGGGGATTTGAGGAAAATGTTTTTCACCCAGAGGGCAGTGGGGATTTGGCATGCACTACCTGGGAGGATAGATGAGGTGGGTAACCTTTCAAAAGTGCTTGCATGAGCACTTGAAATGCCAAAACCTTCATGGCTATGGGCCAGAAGGGTTGAAAAGTGGAACTGGTGTGTATTTAGTGTAGCTTTAGTCATATAGACTTGATGGGTTAAAAGGCCTCTTCAGTACTATATGATGCAGTGATTCATTGACCCTGAGTTTCAGTTGTTTTGTGCAGGCTGGATAAAGGTTCTGCTGTTTATAAGGAATTAGGAACATTAAGAGAACAGTAGTGTAGCCAGGTTCTGAGTTTCTTAGGGATATTCCATCAATCTTCCACTGGAGTTTGGTTGAACACCTGAGGAATTAAAGATGAGTCATGCTTAGCAAAGCGAGCACCCATCAACTAGCTGAATCAGGAGTAATTTCAACCTCGGACAATACTATCCTGGTAACTTTCGCTATTCATTATCTTCATCCTGTGTTCTGCAGTGATGTTGCTACTGACCCAATGATAGTGCAATTTTAGCCGATTGTCCATTGTGCTTTTATCAGTCTTAGCCTGCAACAACTTACATTGAACGGCACTTTGATTTCTCTCCTTCTTCATTCCAGCAATCACAGGCTGACCCATCTCCTGAAGCAAATCTCGTCCATGTCCAAGAAATAGTTGACTGTTGTCAAAATACCCTCCGTTCTTGGCGGACGACAACCTTGCCGAAAAACATACTTACCAAAACAAAGTTCACTTACAGTAAAGAACCAGAGGTACTTTGTTTTACTTATCCTTTCATAAGTCACAGGCTTTGCCGACAAACCCACCATTTCTTGCTCATCCCCCGATTACCTTTGCACTGACTGGTTCGTTCAGAAAGCATTTATGAGTCGACCACATTGCTGTGAGTCTGGAGTCACATGTTGGCCAGACCAGGTAAGGATGGCAGATTTTCTGCCCTCAAGGACATGTTTGATAAAAATGGATTTTTGAAGTCATTGATTATGCTTGCTGTTAACAAGATGAGCTTTATATTCCAACTTTTTTTTAATGAATTGAATTCAAAGCTGGAACAGTGAGATTTGAACCCATGAGCCCTAGCATGGGCCTCTGAATTTCAACGACATTACCCCAGTGCTGTCATCTACTCCATATTTACTCTTTTACTATCTGAAATCTACTTAAAGTGTTTTAAGTGTCCAATAAAAGTATTGCATGTTGGCTGTATTTCAAATCATCATTTATAAAAGGAACAGGATGAAATACAGAACATCCTGTTTTAAACGATAGAAGCAAATATAGAACAAAGCCACTTGAACCCTCAAGTGCCAGCACTCAACTTGAACCTTTTTTTTCAAAAAATGAACAAAATTTCCATTTCCTTGTCCTTTTCTGTGCTGCAAGTATTAATCCAACTCTAAGCTGTACTGTTGTGCTTCTGTTCGCCGAGCTGGGAATTTGTGTTGCAGACGTTTCGTCCCCTGTCTAGGTGACATCCTCAGTGCTTGGGAGTCTCCTGTGAAGCGCTTCTGTGTTGTTTGCTCTGGCATTTATAAATACGTCTGCAACACAAATTCCCAGCTTGGCGAACAGAACCACAACAACAAGCACCCGAGCTACAAATCTTCTCACAAACTTTCTAAGCTGTACTGGTTGCTGCCTCAAATGCTACTTAACGCGTTTTGAGAAGATTTGTAGCTCAGGTTGAGGTTCTGGATGTAGGTTTGCTCACTAAGCTGGAAGGTTCATTTCCAGACATTTCGTCACCCGACTAGGCTGGAATATGAGTTGGTTCCACAACTGGTGTTTCCATGGCAAATTTTGATGCTGCGTTTTGCAAGTCAAAAGTGCAAAGCTCCCAGCCCATCATCATCATTGTACTTTGGTTAAAATTAATGGATGGGTGATCTTGGCTTCAAGCAGGAGCTGTGTTTGCAGTGGTAGTTTTGGTTTTCAACCCTTATAGTTTACTAGACTATGGAACTCACCATATTAGTTCAACCTGGCATGAGATCCACATCTCAAATGAGAAAACATTCCTGGAAGGCCACCCAAAATCTGAATCTGCCCCTTCAGGTACTGACCAAGTTGTTGCACAGGACTTGTTGGTTGAACTGCAAAGCATTGAAGTCAACCCAGACAAGGGAGGGGGAAAGAGAGAGGGAGAGAGAGATAATTCCTCAGTTTGTGCGTTCTTCCCTACTCTTCTGCTCAAGGAATGAATCTTAGTCTATTTTTGCAACTTATGAATGAGAGGAAAGTGATTGGAGAGCAGCCCATTCAGAACTCATCCTTGCAGTACGGAGATCCGAGACATGGTTCCATTTGGAATGTGGCTGGTTTGCACTTCATATGTGGATTGATTGTAGCTCTTTCATGTCTGTGTCTCTCAGCGGAGGCAAAGATGTGCTGGACAGTGAATCCATTCTTGATGTTTATCAAAAGGAATAGATATGTTCTGGGTCCTGTTTAAATTATATGAACTGCATGATCACAAGCTGTTGACTTTGCTTGTGACCTGACATCTCAACGTTGGAAATTGTTCTGCAGTATGCATGTAGCAATCAGTGTAAACTTGAATTTTTTTTCAAAGATCTATCATGCATATAATTATTTTGAATGATGTTACAATAATTTCAGAAGCAATTCATAAACATTTCACTCACTTTGCAGATGTGGTGTTGCCACTTCTCCTTAGAATGTGGATTTGCTGACTGGACAACTGAGTGGAGAGATATGACAAAAACTGACCTTATAAAAAGATTGGAGCAGGTAGTCTACAAATGCAGCTCTTCTGTTTTTTATAATCGCCTGGTACTAGACAGGTGTTTTGTCATAAATTAAGTACTGATTTACTAATTGACAGTATCAGTAAAATTATAGGTTGGCAATTTAGAGTTCTGAAATCTGCATCTGCAACTTTGATGTAAATTTTATTGAGAAAGATAACTTAATGTGTAAAATGAATGTGAGAACCCTCTTGAACTCAAATTGAGCATGTGGCGATCGGCAATGAGCTAATTTTGAAGGTGCTTTTGTTTGTCATTTATATAAACGAATTGGATGAAAATATTGGAGGCATGATTAGTAAGTTTGCTATGAGACCAAAAGTAGTGGTTTAGTGGACAGTGAAGAAATTTATTTAAGATTACAAAGAGATCTTGATCAATTTGGTCAATGAGCCGAGGAGTGGTAGATAGTTTTGATAAATGCAAGGTAAAACAAACAAGGGTAGAACTTATTCAAATAATGGTAGGGCCCTGGGTAGTGTTGTAGAACAGAGAGACCTGGGAATTCTGGTACATAATTCTTTGAAATTTACATCACATGTAGACACATTGGTTAAGAAATGGGCAACCAGAACTGTGCACACTACTTCAAAAGGGGTCTCACCAACATCCTTTACAACCTCAACATGGCGTCCTGAGAAAGGATATTATTAAATTGAAGAGGGTTCAGGAAATATCTACCAGGATGTTGATGGGAATGGAGGGTTTAGGTTATAAAGATAGACTGGATAGGCTGGGACTTTATTCACTGGAATGTAGGAGGTTGAGGGGTGACCTTGTAGAAAATCATGAGGGGATTAGATAAGGTAAATAGCAAGGTCTTTCCCCCAGAGCGGGGGAGTTTAAAGCTTAGCAGGCACATTTTTAAAGTGAGAGGAGAAAGATTTAAAAAGAACACAAGGGGCAATGTTTTTACACAGAGAGTGGTTCGTATATGGAATGAACTGGCAGAGGAAGTGGTGCATACAGGTACAGTTACAATAATAACATTTGGATAAGTACATGATAGGAAAAGTTTTGAGGGATATGGGCCAAACACAGGCAAATAAGATTAGTTTGGTTTAGGAATATGGTCAACATAGACTAGTTGGACCAAAGGGTCTGTTTCCATGCTGGAGGACTTTATGTCTCTGACCCCTGTAAAAGCGAGCAGAGTATTTCCAGTGTATCAAGTGTGATATCCCATCAATTCTATGCAGTTAGCAAAATAAACTAAGACAGTGACAACCCTTTTTAGCTCACAGCAATGATGTTAGAGGAATAGAAATGGAAAGTACTCGATACTTCCAGCAGATCTGGCAGCATCAGTGGAGACAGAAACACAGTTGCATGTTTCAAGCACCCAATTATTCACTAAAATTCAAACTTTATTTTTAAAAATCCCGTGTATGTTATAACTGTGGTTATACATTTTATTTTGACTGTTGCATTTAATTAATAGGAGACACCCTGCGATCAGATTGTAATCTACTGGAATGAGAAGGAAACTTTAACTGCATTAAATCCCACTCTTTTGGATTGTTTTGAGTGTTGTGCACTTAATGCTGTGAAAGAGGTTTGCCAGGTAAGAGAAAATACCAAATGAAAATGTTTAACCTACAAGAGATTAATTTAAGATGTTAATTTTGGGAGATTATTTTCCATTCAATCAATGTAAGTACAAATCTCAAACTTTCCTATCCTTTGCAATAGCCAGCAAAGCCAGAGTTTCATTTAAAGTTACTGGTGCTTGTTGCCAATAGCTACTCTTGTTAGATGTGAAAATGTTTAACAGATTGGCCTATTAATATTTTAAAGGGATCTTTCGTCAGATTTGCTCCCATGAGGCCAAAGAAGTCACTTTCATAGGAAAGAGTGGGGTGGCTGATTTCATTTTCCCCTTACTGTTTCCACCTGAAAATGAAGGATTATTTCTTCATCGTATGATGTGGTGGAGCCAGTGTTGGACTAGGGTGGACAAAGTTAAAAATCACACAACACCAGGTTACAGTTCAACAGGTTTATTTGGAAGCACTAGCTTTTGGACAACTGCTTCTTCATCTACCTGTTGGACAAGCCTGTTGGACTATAACCTGATGTTGTGTGATTTTTAACTTTCTTTATCACAAGAATAAGGGGTCTGCTGTAGTCATGTGTGAAGTGCTAAGGCAACTGGTGATATTAGTGGATGCCGTAATTGTGTGTGTTAGATAAACGGACTTGTAGAGAGCCTAGGGTTAATTCCATAATTGTGTGTATATTGTCAATGAAAATGCACTTGGACATATTACTGAGTTAATTCTGCAATCCTGTGCATTCAATGAGAAAGTTTCACAAGGAACCTCAGTTGAAAATATAGCCCCAACGTTTAAAGTCCTAATACTTTACTTGCTCCCAATCCACTGGAAATGTGAGATTGAAAACATTTACTCCTCTGTGCCTTCACATTCAAAATGAATGCAAGAAAATTAAAGTGTAGACAGTGTAATGTTAATTCATGACAGAAGTCAAAATCTTATGACTGAAAAAGGGACATGCAGATTATGTTTGGCTGTGAATTATATTTGTGAAAGAATCGTTGTGCTCAGGAGTGCAGGGAAATTTTAAATGTCTTCCTTTCAACTAAATTTTAGAGCAAAAAGGAAGCTGAACTACTTGAAAAGTTGCAAGTATTGAAGCACCAAAAATGTCCAAACGTTTTATCAGAAATAATCGAAGAATCTGGCAAAAGAATGGAAAGCAGCAAATTCCGAGGTGTTGGCTGTGTGCTAAGTTCAGATTGTGCTGTGCATTATTGCCTTCTACAAGGTAATCAATTTTTGTCGATTTGCTTTGCTTTTACCTGCGATAAATACAAGACTTTGTTAACAAGTGATTTGGTAAAGTCACCATTGTCCTAGGCTGCTCTGCCACTAGTGAGAGATGACTGGTAGTGGTTTAACCTAAGGGTCACCACATTGCAAGTCACAGGAAAGATTGAGAAGGAGAGTCCTTCATGGTAACCTCAGCCCAGTGTGAAAATTGAATTCATGCTGTTGGTATCACTCTGCATCACAAATTAGCCATCTGAACTAACCAACTCTTGCACTGTTTGGTAGTTTAGCCCCAGTGGTGTTACTGTATTTTGATTCCATTGTCGACTTCAGTGAACCTTCAGCTCGATGAATGCTAATGCTGAATGGAGTAACCCATTCTGCCTTCCAAATGTCACTACTCTAAGTACCCAAATACTTTGATTTCTGTCTCTGCAGCATAGAGTAAATTTCAACAAGTTGTGGGGTTTTAGTGTTATTTTAAATGATTCTGCTGGAGTCGTTGATTCAACTTCTATGACTTCACACAGAAAGAACTGCGATGATGTAAAGATTCTGTATTTGCTTTTGAGATGCGAATGATACTAACATCGGAGAATTTGTTGCCTACGGCTGAACGTCCTGAGATTAGGTTTGGCAGCAGGTTTTTTACTACTGCAGTGACTGCTTCAGCTTTTCACGGCAATCCATTAGCTTTCATGGTTCATTGTTCCCCTACCAACGTGTACCATGCAAAGTCATTTCATTCAGTTTGACCTCTCGGCCCAGCTACTCTGCTATCTTCATTCCTGTTATGTATAAGGTGGAGAGAGATTGAGAGAGAGAGAAGATATTTCCCAGAGTGTAAAAACATACATGACAACATATCCAGGAGAAGCAGGAGCCTCCCTCTCAGATTGCGAAATCTCATTCATTGAAGTGGATGCTGAGCTGAGAAGTGATACAAAGTTGACAAAAAGGCTTATGCAAAACACAAGCCATCTCAGCACGGAGGTTAGGTGCCCAATGATCCCTGAAGAGATCTTAGTGCGTGAAGTTTGAAGCATTTATAGGAAGCTATAGTTATGTATTAATTCCACCTGAATGAACATTACAGTCATACAAAACCTGCTACCACAAATTTTCTAAATGCAGGAAGGTGGTTTTAAAGGAAATAGTGTTATGATCTTCAATGTCTGTTAAAACTTTTTTAAAAATCAATTTAAACTTCTGGTGGATAGAGGAAAAGACGATCTGATAAGATTTCACTTTTTAAGACTTCTCCTGTAATAAACAAACTAAAAGCAATATTGACAGAGGACTGTTTCAGTCATCAACACATGTTGTAAACTGCAAAACAGCTATCCCTTTTTAGTTTTAATACATCGTAAGTGCAACTCTACAGTTAAATTTTACTCTGTCCCTTAAGTACGTTTGATTTTCCTGGAACCAGTCCAAGTTGAATTCTTTGCTTTTTGACTTTATTTCTTTTACATGGAAGATATATGAAAAAAAGAGAAAATTTTTGAAACTATGGTGTAGGTTTATTCCAATTAAATGTTTATCTTGTAATTAGCTTGGACACATGAATCTACATTATACCTGATATATATGGTGATCTCCAGGTGACTGCAGTCAACTTGATGTCTCGGAAAAAGCAAGAGGTTTACTAAAAGATGCTGAGAAGAGTTTTCGCATGGTGGTTGAATATCTCTGGCAAGGTTGCATAACAGTTGCTGACCTACAGTTACTCCTGCAGAAAAGAAAGGAGTATTTCAATTTATTTAAAGCACGTAAGTCTGGCTCACATAATGTGGCACAATTAACTCTGTTACCTAACTGGCTTTTGCAATATATGCTATATTCACTTTGCAGTTACAGTGTAGAACAGTTTTCAGTCTATATACTTTATTCTCCTGACCACTACAAAACCATCGGAGAACAGTTAATTAATCAAGCGATGTGGTAAAATGAGACCCTCACCCTGTGGCTTCCACAAAGGAAGATCTCTTTACTTACTGGTTGGATGATTGGAAGATGTCATGCTTCAGATTGACCTTGCTAGTTGCCCCAGGTAATAAGGATCTATAGTTGCCTCAGAGCCTGATTCATGCATAGTCTGTGTCAGAGTCAGAAACACAAACACTTCAACCTGTCAATAGTACAATTACTCCAAATCAGTATAGAAGTATGGAAAAGAACTGCTTGATTCTCATTCCTGTGCCACCTTGATGCTTTGGATGAAAAGAGGTAAAATTTATTTTTATTCACTCATTGAATACAAGCATCACTGGATAGCATTTGTTACACATTCCTAATTAGCTTTTTGCTAAGATGATAGTATGTTGCTTTGTTGCAGTTCATTTAGTTCAGGTACACATACATCCACAATGCAGGCAGGAAGGGAGATCCAGGATTTTGCTCCACAGATGATAAAGGAACCAAGATATAATTCCCAAGTCAGGATGGTTCATGTCTTAAAGAAAAACTTACAGGTAGTGTATCTGCCGCCCTTGTCCTTCTATATAGTAGAGGCATAGATTTGGAAGTTGCTGCAGAAGAAGCCTGAGGGTAGAGGGTATACATTGCTACTATAGTGCACTGAGTAAAAATGCATGTTGAGAGTGATGGACAGATAACCAAACAAGAGGACCATTTTAGTCCTTCGTGGTGTTCAGAGTCCTGAGTGTTTGTCAGAGCTGATTTTGTCCAGGAAAATTGAGAATATTCCATTATATCCTTAATTTGTAGCTGATCAGCAGTGGAGTGGTTTCAAGTAGATAGGAGATGAGTCGGTCATTGCAGAATTCTAAGTCTCTGGGCCACTTTTGCAACACAATCCAGTGAAGTCCCACCATGGGAGATGCATTCTGGGAAATGTTGTAGTCAGTGATTTTTGCGAACAGCAAAAATGACCAACTGTGCAACACACAACTGCACATTGCTTTTACTTCTAGAAACTCATGGATAGGCAAACATTGGAGAGGCAGCAGACAAAAAGGCATACAGAAAGTATTGTGCAGGTAAGTAAATTTACCAAATGCAGGCTCACAAATAGGAGGTATTCCCTGGAGTTATATGGATTGGCCAGTTCAGTTTCTGGCCAGTGGTGATTTACACCCCCTCCCCCACACCCCTTCCTGATGGTGATGGTGAAGGATTCAGCAATAGGTGAGAGGAGGTTGAAAACATATTCTCTTGTGGAGATATTGCTTTGTGGGGGTATGGCATAAATGATACTTGATCCTTATCAGCCCAAGTCTGAATGCTGTCCAAATCTTGCCGCGTGTTGGTTTAGATGCCTACGTAGGTACCTGAGGAGTGGAGGTAAGCATTGTGCAATTATTGGTGAGCTTTCCCATCTTTGGTGAGGGAAAATGTTCATTAATAAAGCAGCTGCAGAGGGTTTAGCCTCAGATGGTATCCTCTTGCAATCATGTCCTGGAATTATGATGACTATCTCCAGAAACCACAATCACCTCCATTTAGAGTCATAGAGATATACAGCGTGGAAACAGACCATTCAGTCCAACTCGTTCATGCCGACCAGATATCCTAACTTAATCTAGTCCCTAGGTAGGACTCCAATCAGGGAAGAATTTCCTCCTGGTTCCTATTGACTCCAATTTTAATTGGATTCCTTGCCGCCAGTCTCTGCCAAATACTACCTGATTTTCAAGGGCACTTACTTTTAGTTCACCACTGGGATTCCTCTTTCATCCCATTTGCAATGAGCTATTGCAGTTGGTCATTAAGTGGTCCCTTTGGAGCCTAAATTGAGCATCAGTGGGTAAGTTTTTTTGTGTAACTACCATTTGTTGGCACTGTCAGTGGTAACTTTCACCACTTTGCTGATGGTTAAGGGGGAGATTGATGGGGTGGTAAATTGATTGATGGGGTTGGGTTAGATTTGACTCTTTTTTTGTGGTCAGGGCAATTTTCCACAATTTTGGTGTGTGAAACAGAAACAGAAATTGCTGGAGAAACTCAGCAGGTCTGGCAGCATCTGTGGAGAGAGAAAGAGTTAGCGTTTTGAATCCAGTGACCCTTCTTCAGGTGTGTCCTTCATTTACAGAACAGAAACTCCCAGACCATCAAAGCAAGGCATTTTTTCAAGTTGATGCAGAAAAGCTGATGTCAAGGAGAGAAGATGAACTTGAGATCTTTCAGAATGAGAGAAAATCCATTGGAACATTAATAAATATGATTGATAAAATTCACGAAACTATTTCAGGTACAGTATTTATCAAAACTGTCTATCTGATAGATGGTTCATGTCATTTTGAGTAATTGATGAACAAAGAAAAGTAGACAACAGATGAATTCTCCCATAGAGTTTATTTAATTAACGTTATCAAAATTTATCAAACAAAAACAAAGTTAAATCTGCTTGTAGTATTTGGTCAAAACATGGGAATAACGAGCAATTACTGAAGTAAATAATAATCAAGGAATAATGTGCATTGCTGTCACTATAAAAGCTGCCCACATTCTACAAATCCTAATGGAAATACGTATTGTTGAGAATTGGTAATGAAAATACTGGCATTTTACTGTGCCAAAATTTTCACTTTGAGAAATGATCATAATGGAGGTCAACCATACTCCTTCTGTTCTGATCTTTTGGAAATCTTATTTTGACACCCCAATGATGGGCTGAATTGCCTCCTTCTGCACTGTATCACTTTATGATTCTCATTGAGAATATCATTATTATTTTTGCACAAAGCTGAAAAGATTCAATTCATTTTTTGGAAGCTTATTATTAACTCCAATCATCCGTATCCTATAAAGTGAAATGAAATTATAATCATTGTTAATTTTAAAATCAAATTGAAGATCTTGAGAGGGTTTCCCACTGAGAAAAACAACTTTCATAAAAGGGACTTGATCCAAGGTGGGCTGCCGTACCTATGACAACATTAGTCATTATTCAGAGCTTATATAAAGTGAAATAGAAGCGAGTAGATTCTGTTAGTTCAGATGCATAAATGGCAATAACATCAGTTAAGATCAGTTTTTCTTTGGCAATAATAACTAAGGTCAACTGTTTCCCTCAAGCTTTGGATTAATGGGTCAGAATTTTTCAGAGACAGACTTGTGCCACAGCCTCAAAGGATGCAGGTTGACAGGCTCAATACCTGGTTATTTGAAAGGAATGGATATCAAGAGGTTTTCAAACAAACCTTCACATGTAAGACCTTACACAGGGGTTCCTGATTTATAACCGTTGACTTATGAACACTCAAAGTTATGAATGCAATCCCAAAAGGGGTGTATTTTAAAGATTTAAGTTGCAAACATTTCCTGTACTTACAAATGGCAGCTTTATATTGTCCTGTGTTGTGTCCCAACTGGCACACAATTGTGAACAGACTCAGCAACGGGGCCCGTTCCATCAAAGGGAACTGGCTGTAGTTTAAAGAACACAAAGACAATAATACAGGAAATTGAAATATCTTTTAATTAAATAATTAACACTTTCTGTCAAAATATTTCACAAGTTTTATTACTGTAACTTCACTGTTAATAATTACTGGGTTGGAAAATATACATTCTGTTTTATAAGTATCTGTTTAAGGGTCTTCCATCAATTTTAAATTCTGATCTATAGTTTTCAATTTTATTGTTTAAATTGAATTTTCCAAATTAAAATAGTGGTTTGTCAAATCTAAATATTTTCAACGCTCTCTATATATTGCAGAATTGATTTTTTTTTCTAAAGAAATACCCATCTATGCTTCCTTTATAGTCACTGATATCAGTCCCCTTGAAGAAAAACACAAGGCCAATATCCAATCCATGAGATTCGATGAGCTCATTGAAACAAAACCCTGGACAGCTGAAGAAATTGAAAGTCAAGCTATTTGTAATGTTAAATATTTCGTCCTGAGCAGTGCTGTTAAAGACATGGCAATGACAATGCATCAGCTCAAAGATAGCATGGTTCTTCAAAAGTGCTGGCTACGAGCCACTTCAGTGCCCACTTATAAAGAAAGTACGTTGGAGGATCTTTGCACTGGGATCTGGAGCTGCTGCTGGACTGATTACAAAGGGCTATGCAGTAAAACTGACAAGGGCACCATAACATTCCAGGAGATTGACTGGATGTTTTCTGATCAAAGAGAGAAATCTGATGAAATTAGGAATGAGCTAGCCATCATGTTCAAAATGGTAAAAGAAAGCGATTTGCCTGATAAAAAGCTTGAGCAGATTCAACAGTATTTTCAACTTCACTCAGCTATTGACTCTGCGCGAGTACTTCAAGACATCGTGAGGGAGCTAAACCTGCAGGGAGACTTCAGAAAAATTCAGAATTTGACAAAAGTAGTAAGTATATAATACTTTGTAGGTTAGTAATGTATTGGCATCTGGTTCCTGGTAAATGAACATTTCTAAAGCAAATCAAATCTTGGACTGGCTGTTGACTTTGCTACTTACTAGCTATTAGTGTTGTTCTTTGGCTTTCTGTTTTGATGTATTGGGAAGGGGAATTTTTTTCTACTGTTTCTTAGATTAATGATAGCTGTGACGTTGTCTGATATCTGAGTTTTATAAATACTGATATGACTAATGTAATAGCTGGAAAAACACATTAAATGTGAGCCATAGTAACAATACGGTGGTCATGCGGACATTTTGGAGTTATTATAAGGAAGCAATCAAATGCTGATAGAGAATGCCTGCAGCATTTGTCCTAAATGGTTGAATTATGGCCAAATATTCTTCCCCACTTACAGGAAGAAAGTAAAAATAGCTCTTGCTTATTTAATGATGATAAAGGGAAGCAAATTATCATCAGTAAATAGCTTGTTCGCTTCTACAAATATAATAACAGACATTCACGAATGATTCCATGTTGATTACATAGTGGAGTTTATCATGAAACTTTACATCCTTCAGTCAGTATCAGGTACTTTTTCTTACTTTTTATTCAGACTGAACACTCTTTCAAGAAACAGTCTCTCGAATATATTGACAGAGACTTAATTGAGACCAAAAAGCTACTGGTGAAAATCACTCCAGAATGCAGAGAGTGTTTACAGGAATTTATTCAAAAGCAGCCATTTGTAAACTGGGTAAAAGATGCTTTGACAAGTAAGTAGAAATACAATGATGCAATCCCTGTATTTAATTCTAGAATTCCTTTTGTTACTCTGGGCAGATTTTGAAACATGTTTAATGGTTCTATATTCCTGTTGCCCTCATCCTTTGTGTCTTCTGCTTTCACTCAGACTTAAGGGAGGTCAAAGTGTTTGTGGACCTGGCATCCATATCAGCTGGAGAAAATGACATGGAAATTGATCGTGTCGCCTGTTTCCATGACGCTGTGATGGGATATTCTCCCTTAATTTATGAACTGCAGCAAAACACAGATTTTGAAGAGTTGAAGACTGCTGTATATAAAATCCAGAAGGCACTTAAGAGTGATCCTAAACTTTCCCAAAAACTGGTGAGAAGCTTAAAATGTTTTAATTCTGAGCAGCATGCTCGTTGCAAGTGTGCAAAATTACTTTAGTTTTCACTTCAGTTCTGAAACTGCTGAAACCAAATGACGTTCTAAGCTCCAAATTTTAATTTCTTTATTCCATTAGAGAGATTCTGCCCGTTACTTGGAATGGCTGATAACCTTGAGGGAAAGTCATGGATCTGTAGAGACCTCCTCCCTGTCGTTAGCAACAGCCATCAATCATAAAGGAGTTTATGTTGTGGGCAGCATTCTTGAACCACTTGATGAAAAGGTACTTGCATTTAAATAGATGGTTAGTCAAACCAAAATTAAGAGAAAGCTGTGGTGATGTATCACTGGTCACAGAGTGAAGTTGGTTGGGTGGGCTTAGGTTGGGGCTGGAGTCAATGATCCTCGGGTGAGGTTGGGTTAGGTTTTTGTGGGATAAGCTTTCGTATGGTTGTTGGAAATCAAAGTTTTAGTGACAAACACTGAGCACTCAAGATGGATCACAGGCCAAAGGTAAAGCAAAAATTCCAATTTTATGTCCATGCAGTGTATTTTTAGACTCAGCTCTATAAGATCTTTTGAATCTGCGTGAGTTTATTTCCTTTCCCACATCAGCTACTACATCAAAGTAAATATCACACAATCAAATTTCTGATAAGGTTCTCATCACCCAAAGTTCTACATATGTATCACTGAAGATGGCAACATAATCTCTCTGTTATTTGATGGTTTGTTTTTAATTTGATTCTTGCATGAGTATTATTTTTATTTTTGGGGCGCTAATGGCAAAGACGACATCTCCTGTCCGTTTGTAAATGTCCTTGAACTGAGTGGAGTGTTAGGCTATTTCAAAGGCTAGAGAAGAATCAACCACATTGTTGTGGATCCACATTTAGGCAAGTCTAGGTAAGATCTCCTTTCCTAAAGAGCATTAGTGAAGCAGACGGAGAATCCACGATGGGCCAAGATCACAAGATAATTGACCCTCCTGTCATCATTCTCAGTTACATAGACAGAATCGCCCAACTAAAGACAGCATAGTTACAAGAGACCTAGATACATATTGCATTGCACAAAGCTCGATTACTTAAATACAAATGGAAAGCATTAACAACTGCACCTCCAAAGCATGTTTATATAGGCTCTTAATTATACGAATAAAATCTATTTTCTTAAAGTGTATATTTAAAACCAAAATTCACTATGAAATGTCCATGTTTGATCATGTTCAACAGAAGATGAGCTGTTTTACCTAATTTTATTTGTAGCTGTCACTTGAAAGAGTCCTTCACCTGGCCCTTTATGATGAGCGCACTGACGAATGGAAGATGTACACCCTGAAGGAACTAAAAGAATTGCAGAACAAACTAATGCTGATGTCAGGAAAAAGAGAATGTGGGAAAGAGGAAGTTGCCAGATTCATGGAGGTAACTTAATAAAATAGTATGGCCTTGAACTTGAAAACAAACCTAAAAATGCTTCATTATATGAAGACAGTTTACTTCTGGGACTGCAGTGGGGCCTAGTATGTGAAAAGAAGGGGCCCCAGGGAACAAGTGAGTGAGACAGGCTCCTCTGAGTCAGCTGCTCCTGTGAAGTGGGGCTGGGAATGGATCATTGGGAGCCATGGGGGAGCATGTTCCAGTGGGGTGGAACTTGCTGCAATCATGGTTTTCTGTCCACGTGGTGTATGGTTCCCTCTTGAGCTGGTAAAAATACCAGCATCAATGGGGTAACATCCTTAACTAATTCAAAAGTGACCGCTTGATGGCTTCAATTGGCCTTTGAGTGGGAAGGTCAATCTTGACTTCCCCTGTGCCTGATTTGATTGGGGGAGTCAGGAAGACATGGCCTGTCAACCCTGCACATTCTCACCTGATTATGGGCTCCTCCCCGCCTTCCCTCCTGCTCTTGTGGGAGAATTAAGCTCAAGGATCAGGCTTGGTGTAGAATGCTACTTCCTCACGCTGACTCGCAAGACAACAAACTTCATTGAGTTATCAGTCATGAAATACTTGAAAATAATGTTTGCAAAAATGGACAGAGAAAACGTACCAATAAAAGTAACCAATATTTGTGTATAATCATTTGATACTTCAAAAGAAACCGACAGCAACGTGTTTTTCGTGTACAAAATGTCTGCACATACAGCTTCTTCATTTATAGTATTGTATCAGTGTAAAATTCGCTTGGAACACCAATCATAGTTTTAAAATTTACACAGCATTTAAATAGTTATTACAACTTTTTGTACTTGCAGTTGTAGATTTAAAAAAGTTAAGTCCTAAATGGACAGCTGTAATTAGCTGGACCCCTTATTTAGTCCGGTACTTATAGACTTGAACATGTTTACTTTCAACAGAATTTTAACAATGTCCAGCGACTTGGAAAAGCATTTATTGAATTGTACTCATCTGGAAACATGCTTTATAGAAACTGGAGGGCACGTGTGCATTGCAGTAAAGAGAGCGATGTCTGCATGACGATGGACTTTAAAGTAAAGGATATTGGACCCCTGAATGTATGTGGTGATCTCTCAGAGCAACTCCCGCTATTGTGCAGAGCACTTGAAAAATGCCTTCAGGAGTGGCATCAGTTTATTGAGAAGAGCCGAGCAAAGTACTACCATCTGAATTACTACACAGCAGAACAGGTAGTGTATCTGTGTTCAGGACTGGGAGGCTTTGCTGCTGGGAAGCCTTTGTGTGAGCAGCTGGTGACAATGTTATCATTCATTAAACCTGACTGCACAGTGAATGACATCAGAAGGGCAATGCCTCGGCTAATTGATTTGAGTGAGACTTTTGAAGATGAGGAGTCGGATGACTTTGAGCTGGAAACTGAAGAGAGTGAGAGTGAGGAGGTTGGTATGGATTCGATAGAAATTGATCTGCCAACTGCAAGTTCACTGCAGTACATCACAGAAAGAGTTTATGCTCCAACACCTACTCATGACCATCATGAGGAACATGATAATGAATTAACAGAGTCCCAGTATACTGAACCCTCTGAATTCCAGCACACAGAACCTGCCCGGTTCCAACAGATTGAATCTTCAGAATTTGTCTGTGAGGAAATTCCTGATGCTGATGTATTAAAAACAGCTTTCGAAAAGGAAGAGGCAAATCTTTCTGAGGCAATTACACTACTCTGGAACAAGTTTATGGAAAACATGGCCACTTTTTTAATTAACCATTTGGATATATTTGCTTTCGGTGAATTACTTGGCTGCCTGTCTCGTATGAATGAAGCAACAATAAGCAGGCAGCTTCCTCCATCTCTGCGTCATGGAAGACCAAATCTCATAGTGTGTGCACAGCCTGAGATCTTTAAGGCCGCATTATGCCTCTACATGCAAACTCAAGGACAACCTCTGCCGACGTATGATGAAGTACTTCTTTGCTCTGAAGAAACAACTAACGAAGAAGTAGAACTATTCTTACGAAGGGCGTTGAGCGAAGGGTCTCATGAACAGAAAATCTATACAGTGATTCATGCCGATTGCCTAAGTTATGAAACAGGTGTCAGATTTGGAGAACTGTTTGAGGAATTACTGTGTCAATGTAAACCAGACTATCAGTTTGTTGCAATCTGCGATACTAAACGCCAGCATTGCTATGTCCCATCATATCTCAGTCATTACAAAGTACCTGCAGGACTGAATATTAAAACAGAAGCCATTCAGCAATATTTGGAACAGCATTTCACTGTCCCCCTGGGGCAGATCTCTGCAGCCAATGTATTCCTTGACCGACTTTCAGTCAGAGTTGTATCATCAAAAAGACCTGGAGTGGGTAGGTACCAAAGTCTGTCCTTCTTAACTTAGCTTTGTATTCCATCAATATTCTGGGATTGAGAAGCACACCCAATATTTTTGTGTGCAGGGTAACAAGAGAGAGGGGAGTGAAGATGGATAAACCTGAGATGTGGGGCAGTAGGATGAGGGAGATTTAACAGAACTAGCTCTAAGGTAGAAGACAGAGGGGGGTGGTGGAGGGTTGTTTTTCAGACTGGAGAGCTGTGATCAGTGGAATGCCACAAGGATCGATGCTGGGTCCACTATATTTTGTCACTTATATAAGTGATTTGGATATGAACATAGGAGGTATAGTTAGTAAGTTTGCAGATGGCATCAAAATTGAAAATGTAGTGGACAGCGAAGAAAGTTACCTCAGATTACAATGGGTTCTTGATCAGATGGGCCAATGGGCTGAGGAGTAGCAGATGGAGTTTAATTCAGATAAATGCAAGGTGCTGCATTTTGGGAGAGCAAATCTTAGCAGGACTTATACACTTAATGGTACAGACCCAGGGAGTGTTGCTGAACAGAGAGACCTGGAGCGCAGGTTCATAGCTCCTTGAAAGTAGAGTCGCAGGTAGATAGGATAGTGAAGAAGGTGTTTGGTATGCTTTCCTTTATTGGTCAGAGCATTGAGTATTGGAGTTAGGATATCATATTGTGGTTGTACAGGACGTTGGTTAGCCCACTTTTGGAATATTGCGTGCAATTCTGGTCTCCTCCCTGTCAGAAGGATGTTGAAAGGGTTCAGCAAAGATTTATAAGCATGTTGCCAGTGTTGAAGGATTTGAGCTATAGGGAGAGGTTGAATAGGCTAGGGCTGTTTTCCCTGGAGCATTGAAGACTGAGGGGTGACCTCATAGAGGTTTATAAAATCATGAGGGACATGGATAGAATAAATAGACAAAGATTTTTCACTGGAGTGGGAGAGTCCAGAACTAGAGGGCATAGTATGAGTGTGAGACGAGAAAGATATAAAAGAGAATTAAGGGGCAACTTTTTCATGCAGAGAATGGTGCGTGTATGGAATGAGCTGCCAGAGAAAGTGGTGGAGGCTGGTACAATAACAACATTTAAAAGGCATCTGGATGGGGTAAATGAATAGGAAGGGTTTGGAGGGATATGGGCCAAGTGCTGGCAGGTGGGACTAGCTTAGGTTGGTATATCTGGTCCGAATGGATGAGTTGGACTGAGGGTCTGCTTCTGTGCTGTTCATCTCTATGACTCGATAATTTGGCAAAAAAGAATTATTTGGAAGTTGATTTTTCTCTCGTTTCCCCATTCTTTAATACTGATTAACTTAAATTTCCCTGAACCACCATTAATAAACCTCATGGGTCATCATGGCATCAGATTAATAAACTTTCCACTTTTGAACAGAATTTCAGACCAGCAGGAACCCCAGTGACAGCTGTCTAACTAATTTTGAGATTTGTTTCTTAACAGGAAAGTCACTCTACATCGAACGGTTAAATGAGAAGCTTTTACAGCGCAGTGTTAGAAAATGCAGTGCCCTGAAGAGAATTCGATTAATTGAACCTACAGTTGATGAAAATCGGATTGTCCAAATGCTGCACGCTTCTTCCGATCCCTACGATCTTCGACAGCCAATGATATTCCATATTGACGTATCGCCTGTAAGTCATCATCAACATTCATGGCCATGATGTAAATGGGGTGGGTGTGGGGCTCTGAGGAGACAAAGCTGGGTATGCACAGGCCAAACCAAGTTTGGAATGGGTAATTGGCTTGCATTTTCTTTTTTAACTGCTACCCTGACTTAACCAGCACCCACTTTCCACCTGGGTGAACTAACTTAAAATTAGTGCCTCATTCCTGACAAAAATGAGGTCAGTTTTTAGCAGGTACTTTTCTCCCTGAAAATGAAATTTGTACCTGTTCTGTAAAACCTTTCTACATCTCTAAAACCTATGGAAGACTGCCCTTTTTACAAAATTGATCAGCTGCTTTCTAATCTTGGCCATCTTAATCAAATTTTTTTGAGCCAACGTTTTCTGTCAGATTCTATATCTGCAACCAACTCCTGCTGTCTGATGTCCGTTCAGTCCAAGAGTGAGAAAATGTGATTTCTCAGATACTTAATAGGCTAGCCTCCTATGCTTAAAGTTTTACAAGAAACATTCATGTAAGGTCAACATCTGGGGACTTCTGGTTGTCCACCAATTTCCATTGCTCTCTGTCAAAGATGGAAGATGAGGTAGACAAGCAGGTGGCTGAAAGAATGCAGCAAGCCAGGCAGCATCAGGAGGTGGATTTGTCGACGTGCTGAAGAAGGGTTACATCCGAAACATCGACTTCTCCACCTCCTGATGCTGGCTGGCTCGCTGTGTTCTTCCAGCCTCCTGCTTGACTACCTTGGATTCCAGCATTTTCACTTTTATTTTAATCTGTAAAGATGGAAGATGGTACAGGCTGTATACACAGGGTGTTTTCCATAGCAGAAGCATTGCATAAACATTACTCTCTTTCTGAAAAATATCAGGTATTTTTAAAGAGCCAGTTGTTCTTTCAAAATATGAAGTTGATCTTATCCAGAACTCGGCTTTGTTTTGTGCCATTGCTTATGTTAATCTTCACAACTCTTTTCTTTTTGTAAGGTAAGGAAAAGATTGGAAGAATTCCTTTTCAAGATCCTAATTCTAGGATTCCTGAAGGACAGTCGGGGAAGGATCTGGAAACGCAGCATGACTCATCTGTATATTGTGGAACATCTGGATGTCAATGAGTTCCTTTATAAACAATCAGCTCAGCAGGTTATTTATACTACAGTACTTTCAAAGAGTGATATCTCTTAAGGTTTAACACACGCAATTTCTATCCTTGATGTGCATGTTATACGGTAGATACTTATTTGCAATGGGTTTATACTTGTGTACAAATAATGTATTTGAGCATATTAAGCATGTACATCTAAATATGCCAATTGAAAGCTCCATATAATGGTGAGACAGCGCAATTTTAAATGTTTTCTGTTGCAATACTTAACACATTGTTCTTCTGGTGACTTGTAACTGGCCATCAGTTCAAACATTTTCAAATTATACAAGACCTGTACCTGAATTAATTACACTCTTATCGAAAGAAACCAACACAAAGATTGGATTATTATAAATAAAAAGAAATGAAACCTAAGCTGATGTAACTGAACAATAACTTTTTCCAAAATGTAATTCTGAATGATCAAGCGGAATGATTCCAAGTAACATTACTATTGCAGAAGACATACCTCTGACTGAAAGTTGGCTTTGTCAGATTGGAATACTTTTAATTATTGTGATGATCATTCACTGAAAAATAGTGCACAAGGATGCAAATTTCCTTTAACAATAAAATAGGAGTTTATTGCATTAAAAAAAGTAAAAATAAAACAAAAGGGAGATGAATAAAAGAAACCAAACTACCTAAAAATAGAATGCAGATTAAAAGATCATAAAATATACATCAAAATGTATATTTGTACATCAATCTCATCTATTCCCTAAAACCACCACTTTACAGTGAGTGAAATTCACAGAAATGATCTTTTTATAGCAAATCTTCAGGTTTGACTAAACTCCTTCCACCTGCTTTCATCCGGTTCTGTGATTGTTATTTTGTCTACACTAACAACTAGAAAAGCTTCTTTTTGTAATACAAAGGATGCAACTGTAAGGAAAATAAATCCTCTCTTTAAGTAATACTTTGTTCAAATCTTGTTTTTTTCTTTATGCAGGCAAGCGTGGGACTTCTAGGTATCCTACCCACTATTCACTGCAGACCACCAAGAGAAGTTCGTCAGCTTGAACTAAAAAAGCGCCAAGGCACCCACCTTAATATTTTAGATCCATTGATGGATGAAGATATATTTGTCAGTGAAGCCTATCAGAGACCCTACCAATATCTCCATAGGTTCAGTGTGCATAAGGACATTGATGCATTCTCATATCAGAAGTATAGTGTTGAAGGAAATCCAGCTGGATGCCTAACTTTACTCCTACAATACTGTGGACTAAGGGATCCTTCCTGGGCAGAGTTGAGAAACTTTTCTTGGTTTCTGAACCTTCAGCTAAAAAACTGTGAGCAGTCAGTGTTTTGTAAACCTTTGTTTGTGGGAGATACCCTGATTGGTTTTAAAAACTTCATTGTTGAGTTCATGATCCTCATGGCTCAAGACTTTGCAACGCCCGCTATGAACATTTCGGATGAAAGCCCCGCTTTCTCACCTTTCCAAGCAGAGGAAGACCTGCTTCCGTTCTTGATCCGGAAAAGATGGGAAAACAACCCTCACCCGTACATCTTTTTCAATGCTGATCACTTGTCCATGACTTTCCTTGGTTTTCATTTAAGAAGCGTTGGAAAGCGAGTTGATGCTGTGGATCATCGGACTGGCGAGGTTCTGAAAGGGAGCGTCATGTCTCCACAGCTTGTAAATGGGCTTAGCATGCAGAGAATACGGTTCAATGAAGATATTGATAATCTTCCCAGAGAAGAGAAAATCCGAAAGCTTTGCCTTGTACTTGGGGTTGAAAAAGCAATAGATCCGGATGAGACTTATGAACTAACTGCAGACAACATGATGAAAATGTTGGCCATCCACATGCGCTTTAGATGTGAAATTCCTGTCATCATCATGGGGGAGACTGGCTGTGGGAAGACAAGACTGATTAGGTTTCTTTGTGACCTCCAGAAAGGGAAGCATAAGACAGAAACTTTGAAACTGGTTAAGGTACATGGAGGCACAACAGCTGAGATGATCTATGCAAAAATTGGAGAAGCAGAGAAGCTTGCCCGAGTCAACAAGGCCAAGTATGGCTTGGAGACGGTCCTGTTCTTTGATGAAGCCAACACCACGGAAGCTATCCATGCCATTAAAGAAGTCCTCTGTGATAAAACAGTTCAAGGTAAAGCAATGAAAAGCAACACTGGTTTAAAAATAATTGCAGCTTGCAATCCCTACAGAAGACATTCGGAAACTATGATCAAACGTCTGGAAATGGCTGGGTTGGGATATCGAGTTAAAGTTGAAGAGACTGAAGATAAGCTGGGGAAAATACCTCTGAGGCAGCTAGTTTACAGGGTGCAGCCACTACCGCCAAGTATGATCCCACTTGTATGGGACTTTGGTCAGCTGAGTGACAAAGCTGAGTTGGCTTACACGAACCAGATCGTGCGGAGATACATCCGAAACCATAAACTTCCTTTTCTGCATGCAGAAATCATAATGCAAGTTCTAGCAGCCTCACAGACATTCATGAGGCAAAAGAAAGATGAGTGCAGCTTTGTGAGCTTGCGAGATGTGGAACGATGCATGAAAGTCCTGGTGTGGTTTTATGAACACAGAGAAAGTCTATTTGACTACCCAAGTCCAAATACAAATATGTTACAGGCTCTGATGTCAGTACTAGGAGTCTGTTACTATCCTTCCCTGTCGTGCAAGGCAGAGTATTTAGAAACTATATGCAAATTTTTCCCTGAGCCTTATAATTCAGTGAGTAAAATCCATGATCAAATTGTCCACTGCCAAAATGTTTTCATGAAAAACATAAACACGCGGGAAACAATAGCTAAAAATGAGGCCTTAAATGAGAACGTTTTCTTAATGGTCATTTGCATTGAACTGAGGATCCCACTATTCCTTGTTGGTAAACCTGGCAGTTCAAAGTCCTTAGCAAAAACAGTTGTGTTAGATGCGATGCAGGGACAATCTGCTCACTGTGAGCTGTTCAAGAAGCTGAAACAGGTCCACATGGTGTCTTTTCAATGTAGCCCCCACTCAACAGCAGATGGGATCATCAACACGTTCAAACAATGCGCACGTTTTCAGCAGGGCAAAAACCTGGATGAGTATGTTTCCGTGGTGGTCTTAGATGAAATCGGCTTGGCTGAAGACTCACCACAGATGCCTTTGAAAACTCTTCACCCATTGTTGGAAGATGGTTGCATTGATGACGACAATCCAGTCCCTCACAAGAAAGTAGGCTTCATCGGAATTTCAAACTGGGCCTTGGATCCTGCCAAAATGAACCGTGGGATTTTTGTTTCTCGATTGGATCCATGTGAGGACGAGCTCATTGAGACAGCCAAAGGAATATGTTCATCTGACCCTGCTTTACTACAAAAGGTGCGACATCTCTTTCCCACCTTTGCGAAAGCCTATCTAGAAGTTTGTAAAAATGAAGACGGGCAGTTTTTTGGACTCCGTGACTACTACAGCCTTGTAAAGATGGTTTTTATCACAGCGAAGGAGACAAAGAGTGATCCAACAGAGCAACAGTTGGCTGACACCATCTTTCGGAATTTCAGTGGTAAAGATGACTTTAATCCACTTGAAATTTTTCTGCCTAATTTAGAATCTCTTCCTCAAATAAGCACACTGGAGATGGTGAAGAAAAATATCAGAGCAGACTCTAGTGATGGAGAGTGTCGTTATCTACTGCTTCTTACCAAGAATTATGTTGCCCTTCAGATTGTCCTGCAGCATGTTTTTCTTAATCTGGATGACAAGCCTGAGATTATATTCGGGTCCAGTTTTCCAAAAGATCAGGAGTATACACAAATTTGCAGAAATGTAAATCGAGTGAAGACCTGCATGGAGACTGGGAGGACAGTAATCCTTCTGAATTTGAAGAACCTGTATGAGAGCCTTTATGATGCCTTAAATCAGTACTACGTGAATCTTGGGGAATACCAATATGTGGACCTGGGCTTAGGAACACATCGTGTCAAATGCAGAGTGGACAGACAGTTTCGACTCATTGTTATTGAAGACAGGGATGTTGTCTATGAGCAGTTTCCCATTCCTTTGGTCAATAGACTTGAAAAACATAGCCTGGACATGAGTACTGTACTCAACCAACAGCAGAAAAGTATCAACAGACAGTTGGAGCTATGGGTCAAGGAGTTTGTGTCAGTGAAAATGAGTCATGATGGACAACAATATGGATTAATGCTAAACCCTTCAGAAGTGATCATTGGATTCCATACTGATGCATGTGCCAGTGTCCTACTACAAGTTCTGGATACTGCAGACCTGACAAACAGTGATATCTTTGAAGATCCTCGAATTATACTTAAATCAGCAAAAAAGCTTCTTCTAAACTGCGTAACTCCAGATGCCGTGGTTCGTTTAAAACATTCAAAGCTAGCGGATCAGGAAGTCAAGGAGCAATGGGAAGAATACTTTGTTCAACAATGCCATAGGTCACTGAGTAATTATATTCATCACCATCTTGGAAACACAGAAACACGACGGCACAATTTTGTCGAGGTAATAATGTTGAAATGCACACATTTAATATTGTGACTCTAATAGTGTAAAAAAAATTGAAATCCAATTATGGGATCTTAACTATCATGATTTATTGAATAAGCATGAAGCCCTAAGTCAAATGATTGCCGCATCATTTGTTGAGTTTAAGGTGATTACTTGATACAACTTGGTCTGTGGAAGGGAAACACATTTGTGTCTCCCAGAAGTGCATTAGGGCTTTGTTTGGCTGTGCGGAGGTTCTGGCTTGTCCTGAACCTGTTTCGCATGGGCCTATCTCTGCGGTGCTTCAAAATCTGCCCTTTGTTTGTCACAATGAACTTTATTGTGACTTCCATAGTTTCGCATCCCTTAATCCAAAGGGTCTTGCTAGTCAATCATGCATGGTGGCTCAGTGGATAGCACTACTGCCTCACAGCACCTGGTTCCCAGGTTCGACTCCAGCCTCAGACGACTGTCTGTGTGGAGTTTGCACATTCTCCCCGTGTCTGTGTGGGTTTCCTCTCACAGTCCAAAGATGTGTAGGTCAGGTGAATTGGCCAAGCTAAATTGCCCACAGTGCTAGGTGCATTAGTCAGAGGGAAATGGGTCTGTCTGGGTTACTCTTCGGAGGGTCGGTGTGGACTGGTTGGGCCGAAGGGCCTGTTTCCACACCTTTGGGCATCTAATCTAATCATGTTCAGGAGGATTCCTCCAAATGGGGTGTTGTGTTGGAAGGTGGGAAGTAGCTGGACTGAACACATCATTATGACTTCAGCTACCAATCATCATTTGTTTTTAGGGATTTTCTTTTATATTTTGGTAATAAAATTCAAAAACTTAAGCTGGATAGCCAAAGCATGTATCCAAATTGATTGGATTTGATTTATACCTTCAGTTTGTACACCTTTAAATATACAGGTAATGGTAAAGTCCCCATTGTCTGCTCTCTTGTTGGGCTAACCTAGTGGTAGGTTTAACCCAATGGTCACAATGCCTCAGGCAAGAAGACAGGTTGAAAGGAAAGTCCTTCATGGTAACCTCAGCTGGTTCAGGAGGTGAACCTATGTCATTGGTATCACTCTGCATTGCAAACCAGCTATCCAGCCAACTGATTTAACTGACCTTTGGTATTAATACAGGTCAATTTCACCAAACTGTAATTATTGCCTGTTTCATTGTGAAAGATGGCTCTTCATGACACTGTGACTCTTTATGTTCGCTCACTAATGTGAAGGAATAAACATAAACTGTTTCCAGTCAGGGAAAACAAAAAGACTGAAGATTTTCAGGACAAAATTTGAGAAAGAAATGTTGGAAGTTTTGAAGCCATGTAGACTGAATCCCCTCTATTGTTTTAACCAGGCCTGACACTACCTCCTGCGTAAATGCCTATCTGTGTTAACAAGTGCTTAAATTTTGGTCTCCATGCGGTATGACTCTTCGGTCCAACACGTCCATGTCAGCCAGGTTTCATAAACTGAACTTGTCCCATTTGCCTTTGTTGGGCCCATATCCCTGTAAATCTTTCCTATTCATGTCCTTGTCCAAATGTCTTTTAAATGTTGTAATCAAACCTGCCTGTAACACCTCTGACAGTTCATTCTACACTTGCACCATCCTCTGTGTGAAAACATTGCTCCTCAGGTCTCTTTTTAAATCTTTCCCCTCTCACCTTAAATCTAAGCCCTCTAGTTTTGGACTCCTGACCCTCGGGGAAACAAAACCTTGCCTATTCACCTTATCTCTGCCCCTCATGATTTTATACACCTCTATGAGGTCACCCCTCAGCCTCCAATGCTCCAAAGAAAAAAGGTCTCAGCCTATCCTGTTCTCCTTATAACTCAAACCCTCCAGTTCCAGCAGCAACCTTGTAAAAGTTTTCTGCATCCTTTCTAGATTAGCAACATCTTTCCTGTAGCAGGGTGACCAGAATTTTCTGCAGTATTCTAAATGTGGCCTCATCAGCATCTCGTATGGCCACAACATGATGTGCCTTAATAACTCATTTATGAGAAATCAGTGGTGAAAGGAAAGAGCCAATAAGACATACAAACAAGAGTAGGCCATTCAGCCCATCAAGACTGCTCAGTCATTAATTGAGATCACAAAAATGTTAGAGTGCAGAAGGAGTCTATCGGGCCTACACAGGCTCACTAAGTGAGCACCATTACCTAATGCTAACCTCCTGCTTTTTCCCCCACACCCTTGTACACTATTTCTGTCCAAGTCATCATCCACAGCCCTTTTGAATGCCTTTTGAACCTGCCTCTACCATACTGCCATATGCCTCACTGACTGACAACATTTTTCCTCACTTCACTCTTGCTTCTTTTGCAGATCACTTTAAATCTATGCTGTTATTCTTGCCCCTTTTACGAGCAGATCAAAGCTGATCCGATTAATCTTCAAAGAAATCCCAAAGAATTGCGGATGCTGGAAATCTGAAACAAAAACAGACATTGCTGGAAAACCTCAGCAGGTCTGGCAGCATCTGGAGACAAAAAAACTCCAGATTTTGGAATCCAGAGTAGACAGGCAGGAAGCTGGAAGAACACAGCAAGCCAGGCAGCATCAGGAGGAGCAGAAGTCGGCGTTTCAGGTGTAACAGCAGAGTTAACCTTTCCCTTCTTAAGAACAGGTTTAATCCTCACTTCCCTTTCCTACCTTTTTGCCAAAACCCTTGAATCTTTTTCTAATTAAAAAGCTGTCTATGTCAGCCTTGAATATACTGGCTGACCCAGGTTCAATAGCCCTCTCCGGTAAAGAATTCCAGAGATTCACTATCCTCTGACAGAAGAAATTTCTCCTCCTCTCTGTCTTAAAAGGGTGACTGGAGATTCTGAGATGATGCTCTCTGGTCTGAGACTCTTCTACCAAGGGAAACAACTTGCCCACGTCTACTCTGTCCAGCCCCTGAAAATCTTTTGTCTTTCATTAAGGCCGTCTTTCATTCAGTATAAATGTGATGGCATTTTCTATTTATGGTAGCTCAGTGGTTAGCACTGCAGCCTCACAGCACTAGGGAACTGGTTTGATTCCAGCTTTGGGTGACTGATTGTGTGGAGTTAGCATATTCTCCACGTGTCTGTGTGGGTATTTTCTGGTTGCTCCAGTTTCCTCCCACAGTCCAAAGATGTGCAGGTTAGGTTAGGTTAGATTGGCCATGCTAACTTGCTGGAAAAGGAGTTCGCAACCATTTTACTCAGGTGTTCTCCTTGTGTGAAAGACAAAAGGCAGGGAACTGACTCAGGACTGAATTAAATAAACCCTTCTTTAACTCTTTAAGTACCAATATACAATATAAAACATACATTTGTTGCAACATTTATTTCTCACTTCATCTAACATAACTTCAACTTTAGCTGATTTCATTTAGCTTCACTTTATCTTTAAATTAATTCACATTTAGCCCTAACACTTTCATTAACTCTGTTAGTTTGGCTTGAATCCAGTACTACCTTGATTTGAGCGAATTGGCCAACTTTGTTCTCCATGTAGATCTTACCTCATAGTTCTCTGTCTTTTCTGAAGATTTCTTCAGGGTACATGCTTCTCAAATATGGATTCTTCTCAAAAAATTCCTTTGTTCTGTTAGCTTATCTGAAAGTGTGCTCAATTTCCAGAAAGATCTCTGGCACTCAGCCAATGAATTGATCAAAGCCTGATCACATTGTTTGATCCCAGCCAACAGAGTTTCCTAGGAAACAACTCCCAAATGTTTCCCCCCTCCGTCATTTCTGATGAAGAGCTTATGCTCGAAATGTCAACTCTCTGCTCCTCGGATGCTGTCTGACTGGCTGTGCTTTTCCAGCGCCACACTCTTCCACCCAAATGTTTACAGCAAGCCATAAACAATGACATTCCCTTCTCAATATAACTTAGTAGTGGTGCCAGCATAGGAAACTACAGCTCACAACTTGTCCTGGTTGCAGTTTAACTAAGTCAGAATTTAAACTAGTTTGACCAAAATGCCCAGTGTGCTTGATCATAGCTCTTCAACAATCTTGTAGCCATGATGTGGAGGTGCCAGTCTTGGACTGAGATGGACAGAGTTCAAAGACACACAACACCAGGTTATACTCCAACCAGGTTATAGCTACCTGACGAAGGAGCAGCGCTTCGATAGCTTGTACTTCCAAATAAACCTGTTGGGCTTTAATCTAGTGTTGTGTGACTTTTAACTTTGATCTTGTAAGCATTTCTGTAAGCTGGCCACCTGACCACACCAGGGATGTGCAAGCTAGGTAGATTAGCCATGGTAAATATGAGGTTACAGGGGGTCTGGATCTGGGTGGGATGCTCTGTGGAGGGCCAGTACAGACTCAGTGGGCCAAATGGCCTCTTTCTGCATTGTGGGGACTCTATGACTGACCAATTTATTGGCTTCCTGCCACCATTCCCTTCCTGATTCATATCAAATGCAATTTTCACAGTAAAATCAGACACAGAGTGAACAGCCTGAACTCAAGCTGAACGTTGAGCATTGAAAAGGTTGTGGTTGGATACTGTCACACTGACTATAAAATACTACTGTTCCAGGTAACCACATTTTCCAGGCTTCTCACCAAGACAGACGTCAAGGTACTGGTCAAGGAACTTGGTAACAATGTCGAGGAATTTTTTCTTCTGTTCCTGCACCAGTTTGATACAGAATATTCCTTCTGTAAAAAGATAAGGTCAGTCGTCCTTGGTTTGCACAATTGTAGATTACTGCAACAGTGTTCAATAATGTAAAGCTACAATCAAATCCCAGATCTGGGTTGCATCTCCATAATCTTCTGATACTCTTCTGGTCCTGCACCGTCAAGAGGTTGTTGTCCATATACATGGTACGAGAGAAACGCATCAAAGACTAACATATGTTAAACATAATGTGGTGTTGCTGGTGTTGGACTGGGTTAGACAAGGTCAAAGATCGCATGTCACCAGGTTATAGGATTATTTGAAAACACTAGACTTTGGAGCGCTGCTCCTTCATCAGGTGTTAGTGAGAGAGGAAGACCTTAGACGCAGAATTTATAAGGAAAAGGTGAAAGCTTCAGAAAACTCATGTGAATGAATTGAACATGCCTAAGATGGCTCTTAAATCTTTAATCAGTGAGAATGGAGATGCAGGTTTTGATTGATTAATATGGAAATCCCAGAATTTCTGTCAAGTCACTGCCCTGAGACAACTTACGGAGTTATCAGTATACAAACCAAGCTGCAAGACTGGTTCAAGAAGATAGACAGAAAGAGTGGTCACCTGACCTGTACAAGTGCAACAATCCCATGGTTGAATGGCCCCTGGAAGGTTATCTTCTATAGAAAGGATGGTGTTAAACCTGAGACCATGCAGCAAAGATTTACAAGGGTGTTGCCAGGACTGGAGGGTTTCAGCTATAGAGGGAGACTGAATAGGTTAGGGCTTTCTTTCCCCGGAATATTTTAAACTCAGGGGTGACCTTCTGGACGTTTATAAAATCAAACAGGCATGGATAGGGTGAATAGCAAGGTCTTTTTCCTGGGGTACAGGAGTCCATAACTAGAGGGCATGGGTTTCAGATGAGAGTGGAAGATTTCAAAATGACCTGAGGGGTAATTTTGTATAGAATAAGCTTTCAGAGGAAGTGGTGGAGGTGGGTAGAATTACAATGTTTAAAAGGAATCTGGATGGGTATATGAATAGGAAGAGTTTAGAGGAATATGGGCCAAATGCTGGCAAATGATACTAGGTCAGATTGGGTTCTCTGGTCAGCATAGACAAGTTGGACTGAAGGGTTTGTTTCCATGCTGTATGACTCTATGACTCGATCAGAAGTTTGCACAAAGGAAAATGCCTTTGTATGAGTCAGTGTCTCTGGTTAGTAGATGAGGGATGGGAGGAGGGAAAGGAATGGTTTAAATACCCATGATGACCCGAATATGTGATCTCCCTTCAACAACGACTCAGATCCAAGCCTGCTGGATTACTGAGGTCTTTATTTTCATCGACAGGTCCAGAAATGGGTGAAAATTGACCCAGTGCAATTCAGAAAATGTCAACATTTGCTTATCTAGTAAACGATATGTTCTTACCAAATCATTCAAAAATAACACAAAGCGACATCCTCATTGTGCGTTCCAAATCGAAAATGTGTTCATCTTCTTATACCCACAGAGAATCGTTTCAAAACATGAACACTGGCACTCGAGTGTTGCTGATACAGATGGACACCGAAGAGTCTTCCCAAAGTTCAGAGCTGATTGCTTCTGCCAAGTAAGTACAAATGGTTTCACCATCAGGTAGGAACAACAAGGCGTTCGCATTCTGCATGCTGGAGATCTGAAACCAAAACTTAGAACGCTGGAGAAAATCAGCAGGTCTGGCAGTATCTTTATAGAGAAAACACAGTTAACGTTTCAAATCCTTCATCAGAACTGAAGATAGCTGGAGAAAGCTGGAAAGTACGCTAATGACAGAGTGGAGTAGTGGGGGAGAATAGAGTAAATGGAGACGGTGCTCAGGCAAAGAGAAAGGGAGGAAAAGGGGATAGGAAAAACAAATGGATTACTGATGATAAGCCGAAAGAGACACACCATCCCACCCATCCATTCTCTCTCTCTCACTCACACTCACACTCTCACACTCACACACTCACACTCACACACACTCACTCTCTTTCTTGACTATCACTCTCTCTCTCTCACACACACCCTCTCTCTCTCTTTCTCTGGGCGCTATTCCATGTACTCTGTTCTCCACCCTGTCACCAGCATTAATTCCACCCTTCCCCAGCTGTCTTCAGTTCTCACTTTCTCTCCACACATGCTGTCAGACTTGTTGAGTTTCTCCAGGGTTCACACTGCTCCAGAAGGAGTCCTGGTGTGACTGGACACATTGAAACCAAGAGGTTATACAATCCAGAAAGATTGAACAGGCTGGACCACTTTTCTCTAGAAAAGGATTGACCTGCTGAAGATATTTTAACATTGGGAAATTATTTATTAGGGTTTAAGATGTACTTGCAGACAAGACCAGAACCAAGGGCCATAGATATAAAGTTAGTGATTAATAAATACAACTTTGGGTTAAAAGCCTTTACTAGCAAAGAGGCTAGGTTGTGCATCTCACAACCACAAAGCTGAGGTGAATAGCATTCCAGGGAAACTAGATAAACACTTGATGTGGATAGTAATAAAAGGAAATATATGCTGAATGCATATATTCCATATATGCCTTGGTTCAAACACGGACAAAAGAGCCGAATTCCAGAGGTGAGGTGAGAGTGATAGCCCTTGACATCAAGGCCACATTTGACTGAGTATGGCATCATGGGGCCTTGGCAAAACTGGAATCAATGGGTTATCGGGGGCAAACACTCCACCGGTTAGACACATAGCTGGCAAAAAGGAAGATGGTTGTGGTTATGGAGGGCCAGTCATCTTATCTCCAGGACATTTCTGCAGGAGTCCCTCGGGGTAGTGTCCTAGATGCAATAATCTTCAGCTGCTTCATCAATGACCTTCCCTCTGTCATAAGGTCAGAAGTGGGGATGTTCGCCGATGATTGCACAGTGGTCCCGACCCCCCAGATACTGAAGCAGTCCGTGCTCAAATGCAACAAGATCTGGACAATATCCAGGTTTGGGCTGACAAGTGGCAAGTAACATTCATGCCACACAAATGCCAGACAATGACCATCACCAATAAGAGACACTCGAACCGCTGTTCCTTGATATTCAATGGTATTATCATTACTAAATCCCCCACTGTCAACATCCTTGGGGTTATCATTGACCAGAAACTTAACTGGACTCATCACATAAACAAAGTGGCTACAAGAGCAGGTCAGAGACTAGGCATACTGTCGTGAGTAACTCACTTCCTGACACGCCAAATTCTATCCACCATCTACAAGGCACAAATCAGGAGTGTAATGAAATACTCCCCACTTGCCTGGGTGGGTGCAGCTCCAACAACACTCAAGAAATCTGACACCATCCAGGACAAAGCAACCCGCTTGATTGGCACCACATCTACAAACATTCAATCCCTCCACCACCAGTGCTCAGTAGTGTGTACAAGATGGACTACAGAAATTCACCGAAGATCCTTAGCAGCACCTTCCAAAACCATGACCACTTCCACGAAGGACAAGGGCAGCAGGTACTTGGGAACACCATCACCTGCAAGTTCCTCTCCAAGCCACTCACCACCCAGACTTGGAAATATAACGCCATTCCTTCACAGTCGTTGGATCAAAATCCTGAAATTTCCTCCTTACCGGCATTGTGGGACCACCCACAGCAAGTGGACTGCAGCGTTTCAAGAAGGCAGCTTACCACCACCTTCTCAAGGGCAAATAGGGATGGGCTATCAATGCTGGCCAGCCAGTGACGCCCAAGTCCCACAACTGAATAAATAAAAACAAATTGATGCCCTTTAATAAATAGGATTTGGTGGAGGCTTAAGTGCAGCATAATTATGGATTTGTTGAGTGAACTGGCCTGATTTTGTCCTGTAAATAATTCTTCATTTTTAAGAGGTTGGTTGATTTAACAGTGACTTTTAGAAACTCTGGAGTTTTGCTTTACAATAATATATGCTTATCCCTTGTGTATCATTGGTTAATGAGTTTCAACCACCCCTAGGTCAGTGCTTCAATTTAGAAATTGTCAAACAGGAATGGGATGCCATCAGCTATCTCAAAATTGAATGTTTCTTGAGGTGGTTTCCCCTGAGATTATTTTTATTTTTGCTCTTTGAGATGCTCAATGCAGACTCCTGGTCATTTGACATTATTTTTCACAATAAGTGAATACTTAGGAATAATCAATTTAGAAATCACCTTTTCCGAATGCATTCAGAGGATTGCATTGTAAAATGATACAGTAAGAGCTTATGGTTTTGTAACCTCTATGTGCTGAATGATAGAAAATCACTGTCTCAGCAGGGGGTGGTCAGCTGCCTTGTTGAAGCATTGAAGTCCAATATCCTTCAGGAAAGAATTTCAGGATTTTGACTTAATGATACATTCCCAAGTCAGGATGGTGAATGGTTTGGAGGGAAGCTTACAGGTGATGGTGTACCCATGCTTCTGCTGCCATTATACACCAGATGGAAGTGGCCCTGGGTTTGGAAGGTACTGTCTAAGAAGTCTTGGTGAATTTCTGCAGTACATCTGATTGATGGTACAAACTGCAGCTACTGAGCTTCTGTTATGGACAGAATGGTTTTTTTGGTGGATGTGGTATCAATCAAGTGGGTTGCTTAGTTCTGAATGTTGTCAAGCTTCTTGAATGTTGTTGGAGCTGCACTCATCCAGGTGATTTGGGGGCATCTTGTCAAAATTTTATCTTGTAGCAAGTGAATAGACTTTGAAGAGTCGAGGGATAAATTACTTGCAGCAGATTGTTAGATGCTGTCGGTCAGTATTTATTCTGTATTTACATGACTGGTCCAGCTCAGTTTGCAATCAATGGTAATCCCAGAATGTTGATGGTGGAGGCTTCAGCGACAATGGTAACATCATTGATTGTCAAGTGGTTTTAGCTTGATGCCCTCTTCTTGAAGATGGCCATTGCTTGGCACATGTACGACATGAGTGTTTTTGCCAATTATCAGCCAAATCTTAACATTGTCCAAGTCTTGCTGGATTTGTTCATGGACTGCTTCACTATCTGAAGATATGTCTTGGAGTTGAGATGACTTACCACCAACAAAGACAGCTGCTACTGAGCTTCTGTTGTGGACGGAGCCATCTTCCTTTGTGCCAGGTATGAGTCCAACCAGTGGAAAGTTTTCACCAATCCCCAGTGTCGCTTGTCAGTGTTAGTAAGATGGCATGATCTTGTTTTTAAAGTCTAATACTGAGGTCTTATATTTTAATTTCCAGATACTGTACAATGAATGAAATGAATCTGATGAGCCCTACATCCAAATCAAACTGTTTTGTGTATTTTATCACAAAGCTCTCTCGAATTGCAGGCCGAACAAAATATATTGGATTTCAAGGAGGTATGTTGAACAGGAAAGATGGCGCTGTTTAGCATTGGCACAGTAGCCATGTTTGGTGCAAACTGGCAGGATTTATATGTCATATTTGATGCAGCAAGTAAAGAAAGATGTGGCACAGGAACAAGCTACATATGTGTGTCATGTAAACACTGTTGTTGTCATCAAAAAACCAACTGCTTCACTGCTGTCCTTTAGAGAAGGAAACCTGCCATTCTCACCTGGTCTGGCCTACATGTGACTGTAGACCCACAGTGATATGGTTGACTCTTAATTGCCCTCTGGATAATTAAAGATGGGTTAATAAATGCTGATGCCTGAAGCCTGTGAATTTTTTTTTAAAGAATTTAATATTTGCACATAAATCTTTACGTAGCAGTAACATTCTGTTGCTGCAGTATGAATATAGGAGCTGACCAATGAGGGCAGATCTACTTGTACCTCAGGGGAGTGGATCAAAGATGCTATTGGAGGAGAGGCACCATCCTGTTTGTGACCACGTGTGAAGTATCAGGCCAACTTTCTGGTAAAGTCCCTCTTCTTAAAACCAATTGGCTGAAAATACATAGCAAGGCAGTCAGCATAAGCAAAGAGAGCATATAAATTGGTGTTTATTGTTGTGGCAACACTCTTCAGTTTTGATGTGTATCTTGATTACTGTGCAGGTCAATGGCTTTCCGTCCACATTGATGATATGACCGAATCAGAGGAGATGACCTCCGATTTATCTGCTTTCTATAACACGACTATCAGTGGACTGTTTGTGAAGGCTTTGGGTGCACCAACAGGTAATTTATTGCTTATGTCAGTCTGAGTTGAATTATGTTTCTTGCATTGTTGTAACAAGGAGCATGTTATAAAGTAATAATGTGTTGAGATGCTCAGAGTAAAGCTGTAGCAATTTGCAAATGTAAGTTCCTCTCTGTTTGCTGTCATTTTGAGGCACAGTCATTGGTTTTTTAGCTTCTGTAATTCATGCAGAATTAAAAATGTTTGTACCTGATGATGCAACACTTTTGTTAGCTTTCATAACATAAGAATAAGATATAGGTAATGTTGTTCTCAAAGATTGGACAGACATTTATTGCAGCTCCCGATAACGTGGATATATTTCAATTATAGACACGTCAATGCTTGGGGAAATACTAAGCTGCACAATTACAAACAATAGCACACATCTATCAGTGTGTCATGCTTGAAGTGGCCCAAGTATCATGGAGTCCAAGATGTTATATACCATCAGATCACATGCTATGGTTTGGTGATGATATCATGACTATGTCTGTTAAAAGTATACTGCATGTTACCTGTGTGAGAGATCACACAATGTATACAGCTTCAAAAGAACATTTTGATGTGAAGGAAATGATTCCATCCCGGGCCATCTCTCCCCTTCAAAGCTATCAACACATCACAAAGACATACTGCAACTTTAAGAGAGAGTGAGGCCTGTGCTTCCTATTAGACTGTTGGGAAAATGCAGGTAAATTGCAGTGTGAGACACAGAACAGATCTTTGATGAAACTGGTAATTATTAATAAACACAGAGAATGCAGAAGAAACTCAGCAGGGCTGGCAGCATCTGTGTCAGATAGTATAACCTTTTCCTCAGTACCTAAAGGGGTTGGAAAACAGTGTTTTGTGTTTTTGAAAGAGGAGTATTGAGGGGAACAGATGGTGTCGAGGCCCAGTGCAAAAGACAAAGGGATTGCTAATTGTGGTGGGAGAGAATTAGAGATGTGAAACAGTGTAAATTACAGTGTGGCGCAAGTGAGTACTGCAGATCTGGAGATTAGAGTCAAGAGTGTGGTGTTGGAAAAGCACAGCAGGTCAGGCAGCATCCTAGGAGCAGGAAAATCGACGTTTCTGGCAAAAGCCCTTCATCACTAAATTACAGTGTGACAAGGAGAAAATGGGTCCCCTCCGTGTGGGAGAAGAGTAGAGGATAAACAGTCATGGGACCAATGGATGTGGGGCGTGGAGGAAGAACGTTAATGTGAGGGAAATAGAGAACAGATATCATGTGAAGTTATGGGATTTAGTACTGAATCCTAGAGGCTATAAAGTATCTGAGCTGAAAATGAGGGTTATTCTTCCAGTTTGCTTTGAGTTTGGATGGAACACCGTTGCAGGCTCAGACGGAAATGTTAGCCCTGGAGCTGGTGGTTTATTGAAATGGCAAGCAACTGAGAGATTGGGATCATTCTGATGAACAGTGCAGAGCTGTTTTGCAAAGCGATAGATATTAAAATTTCTGCCCTGGGAGATAATGTATTCATCTACTTTGGGTCATTTTACTACATTAAGGATGTCACAGTAACTTAAATTGATGTAATAAAAGTACTGCAGTGTTTAATTCTGAACCCAAAGATAATGCATAAAAGCCTGAAGGAACTGTAAATCAGGGACAAAAATAGAAATTTCTGGGAAAACTCAGTGGGTCTGGCAGCATCAGTGGAGAGAAATCAGAGTTAACATTTTTGGTCAGGTGACCCTTCCTCACAGATAGTAGAGATAGTTTTTAAAAAGTGTATTAGTGACCTCTGGTGGCAGATAACAGAGGTGCGACAGTTCAAATGGATCCATTAGTTGCCGTTGTCAGATAATTCAGACCAGAACCGTAATTGGTACCTTTCATCTACGAAGTGTTCATTTAAAATACAAAGACCAAAAATGTGTCGTATTCATTCTGAGCGTATGACCATTGGGCACTGTAAATTCTGCAGTATCTAGACTCTACAAATCTCTGCTTTTTCCTTTAGAATTTGATGAGCAGAACACAGATCGAGAAGGTGATGGAAAAGTCAAGGTATAAACTAACTTATGAAATTTTCGTACTGCAGAAATGTTTCTTCAATGTTATTAACCAAACATGAATTAAAAAAGGAACTGTTTACAGCCATTGTAATGGTGCATCGTTTGAAGTTGGATGTTACTTGTGAAATTGTACCATCATAAACCATCCATAATGTTCAACATCAGAGGTTGAATAATGGTAAATGCTTCTCTGTTAAAATGTTTCATTCCAATATTTTCTCCTCCAAATCCAACAGCACTGATTACTTGAAATAAAGGCTGAACATGTTGGAGAAACTCAGCGGGTCTGGCAGCGTCTGTGGAGAGAGAAAAAGAGTGAATACAATATTTCGAGTCTGGTATAACTTAGCTATTCTGAAAAAGAGTCATATCGGGCTCGATATGTTCAACTCTTTCTTTCTTCATTGATGCTGCCAGACCTGGTGAACTTCTCCAGTGCATTCTGTTCTTTATTTCAAATTTCCAGCAGTATTTTGCTTTTATTATATCACTTGTTCTCTATATAAACGAGTACTCACCAGTTACCCTCAATTAATGTGTAATAAGCACTTGCTCATTTGTTTCACTCAACCTCTGGCAATCCCAGACCCTATGGGATCATAACATAGGGCGCTTGGAGATAATTACCACCACTTTCATAAAATCAAACTGAAGGATTTTCCCACACCATTGACTGACAGAGTTGTACAGCACTGAAACAGACCCTTCGGTCTAACTTATCCATGCCAACCTGATATCCTAAATTACTGTAGTCCCATTTACCTGCATTTGGCCCATATCCCTCTAAACCTTTCCTATTCGTCTACCCATCCAGATGCTTTTTAAATGCTGTAATTGTAGCAGCTTTCACCACTTCCTCTGGTACTCATTCCATACATGCACCACCCTCTGCGTGAAAAAGTTGCCCCTTTCAATCTTTCCCTTCTCACCTTAAACCTATGCCCTCTAGTTCTGTATTCCCCTACCTGGAAAAAAGATCGTGTCTATTTACCCTATCTGTGCCCCTCATGATTTTATAAACCTCTGTAAGGTCACCCCTCAGCCCCTGACACTCCAATAAAAACAGTCCCAGCCTATTCAGCCTCTCCCTATAGCTAAAACCCTCCAACCTGGCAATATTCTTGTAAATCTATTCTGAAACCTTTCAGGTTTAAAAACATTTTTGCTATAGCAGGGAGACTAGAATTGGATGCAAGATTCCAAAAGTGGTCTGACCAATGTCTTGTACAACTGCAGCATGACCTCCCAACTCCTATACTCAATGCACTGACTAATAAAGGCAAGCATACCAATGCCACTTAAGTTTCCAGACATAATTCAGTCCCTCTAATGCTGCAAATCAATTGATCTCCATGGCTCACTAAAATCCTATCCTCAGGTTTTGATTCCTGAGAAATCTTGTTTATTTGGGTTTTTCTAGATACTTGTTGCAAACAGATGCAAGGAGCAGTGACAACAATTCACTGTCACAATCCACTTTCCTCTATGTTGCTGACTTTGGCTGAGTGCGAATCCTCAAGCAAGTGGCCCTTACTCATTGGGTCAGATGTGGCTCAGTGTAATATACCCAGCTACCTTTCCCCCAGCCGCACCCCGACCCCCACCCATTTATCTCTCATTCCCCTTCCCCCTCCTCATTCCTGATGAAGGGCTTATGCCCAATACATCGACTCTCCTGCTCCTCGGATGCTGCCAGACTGGCTGTGCTTTATCCAGCACCACACTCTCGACTCTGAATCTCCAGCATCTGCAGTCCTCACGATCTCCCAGCCTCTGGTTCAGAACATTCTGGGCTTAAGTGCCACTTTAGTGAGTGAGCATCTCATCAAGGGTGACACCTCAGCGTGTAGCAAGGAAAGAATGCTGCTTTGTCTGAGGCACTGCGTTTCAACTGAGCTGTTAAATCGAAGCCTCTCGAGATAGAAACAATCAGGTCTTACCACCCATTATGTGGAGGAGCCGGTGTTGGACTGAGGTGGACAAAGAACACCAGGTTATAGTCCAACAGGTTTATTTGGAAGCACTGCTCCTTCATCAGTAGTTGTGGAACAGGATCATAAGACACAGAATGTATCGCAAAAAATTACAGTGTCATGCAACTGAAATTATATATTAAACAATCCTGGATTGCTGTTAAGTCTTTCTTCTGTTAGAATGGGTTGCAGGTTTTAGTTCATTAATAGGTAAATCCCAGAACTTCTTTTACGTCATATTCTCAAGATAACTTAAAAAATATGTGAAATCTCAGCTCAGACAATGCTTTAAAGCTGTGAGGTTAGAGTGTGTCTGTATCTCAATTTTGAGTCAGACTGGTTCTATTTCCAAAGTAGGAGTTTACAAAATATTACATAGATTGACTGCCTGAAGATTGTGCACTTGTTGAGTAAAGTCGTATATATCTGCAAATATAATTCTGCAAATGAAAATTCTCCCCATAGACTTATATGTGTGTGTGTGTGTGCATGAGAGAGAAAGAGAGTGTGATTGTGCATATCAGAGAGTGCGTGTTTGCGTGTGTGAAAGCTTGGTAAAGTGTATATGTGAGTGTGATGGAATATCAGCCTGTGAGAGGGTGTGTGCATGGATGTGAGTGTGGGGTGTGAGTGTGTGTGTGTGTGAATGTAGTGGACTGGGGTCACTTTTACTGAGACATGAATCCAGTGTCCCAGTTGAGACCATCCTCATGGCCACCAGCCTTTGCTTGGCCATTCTGCATTGTTGGGTATCCCGAAGTCTGTCTCATGCATGCACACACACATATAAGTCTATGGGGTAAATTTTCATTTGCAGAATTATATTTGCAGATACATTTGACTTTGCTCAAAAAGCACACAATCTACGGGCAGTCAATCCATGCAATATTTTAAAAATTCCTACTTTGGAAATAGAACTAGTCTGACTCAAGATTGAGATACAGACAGTCTCTAACCTCTCACCTTTAATGCATTGTCTGAGCTGAGAGGACCCTTTTTTTTAATAAATCCGTAAGATATGTTGAGAATGTGACTTCAAAGAAGTTCTGGCATTTACATGTTAGTGAACCAAAACCTGGAACCCATTATAAAATATGAAAGACTTAACAACAATCTAGGTTTGTTCAATATATCATTTCAGTTGCATGACACTGTAATCTTTTGCTATAAATTCTGTGTCTTACGATCCTGTTCCACAGCTACCTGATGAAGGAGCAGTGCTCAGAAACCTAGTGCTTCCAAGTAAACCTGTTTGGACTATAACCTGGTGTTATGTGATTTTTAATTTTGTCACATGTTGATAGCCGTGGAGGAAAGTCTCTGAAGTACTCGATAATATTTACACTTCAAACCACATCATTAAACCATTCCGTTGTTTGTGTGACCTGACCATCCCCTTTGTAGTTGGATGGACAGTTAGTTTGCGATGTAAGGTGATGCCAACAGTGTGGGTTCAATTCCTGCACCGGCTTAGGTTATCCTGAGGGATTCTCTTCCTCCCCCTTGCCTGAGGCCTGGTGACCAGTCACCTCTCTCCCTGTCTCTCTCTTTCTAATGAAAGAGCGCTCCTCTGGGATGTTGGAGACTTTATGCTCTGCTCAGATTGACAATCATGTTTGCCTCCACTCCATTTCAGAAAGTAAAGCATATTGAAGGTGCTGAGGGTTTGCAAAGTGTGACAGAAATGCAAGCTATTCCTTCTCTGTTTCTTCTGGAATTTACTTTTTCTTTTGTAATTGTTTGTCAACAGGCAAAACCAAGCATTCTCAACACAACATTCCTGTTACAAAGCTGCACACAGAGTGCAGTGAGTAAAATACGTGATGGGGACGATGGATCCAGTCGAAATACTGACCGTGTTCAGGTCCTCCTGGATCTCCTGAGAGAAGAAGGGGAGTGTGAGGGTGAGCCTGGACACTATGTGTTATTGAAAAAGCTTGCATTTTGCTAGTTCAAATTGCCGCTGTAACTTTAATACCGGTGCCAGACAGTTTCAGTCTCACATTGACATGGAACGTGTATCATGTAAATGGGATGTTCAGTCCAGTTAACTTCATGGAATCTCCCTGTCGTGGAAAGTCCAGCTCAGTTTACACTGCACAAGCATAACTGGTGATCATTGTAATGCATCTTTATTTAATAATGTGCAACTGCTGCTGAATAATATAATGGAAGAATGGTAAGTCACAATCTTGTTGGTTATGTCTGTGAGCATTTGTAAAGAATTGTCATTGCTAAAGGACTCAGCATTATCACTAACTTGAAGGGTTGGTGTCCATTTCATGTCAGGTTGGTGTGTTGTTCTGTGAGCTATTTTTCACTCCAGCCTTGAAGAAGGATAATTACATTCCCCCTCTGCTCAGTGACTAATCTGAACATTCCCACAGAGAGGAATGTGTAATTTGCTGCATCACACAGTTGGTTTGGCGGGTTAATTTGGAAGCTTTGGATGTAAATAACTGGCTCTGGGAGAAGCTGGCCAGTGATTCAGTTTGTTTTTAGTTGTTAGTCAGTTCTACAGTCTATAACCATGCAGCATAGACTCACATACTATCTGAGGGGTGATAACTGTATACCCAGTATCAATGCAGTTAGTTATTCAGTCTTAAGCCAATGTAATCTGTTAGCTTTCTATAATGTAACAAACAATTTCTTGTTAAGTCAAGTAACTCTTCTGCTGAAGCCATATTTGTGTTTGATCCTAACCATTTGATACAAGTAAACCCCGCGGACTAGTTTTACAAGAAGGGTTGGTGGCAGAAAACATAAACGAGGAAGGACCTAGCAGAGCATGGTGTCACCTGCAGGCATCTCTTGCAGCACAGTTTGTCTTTCTGTAGCACAATTAGCATAATGAAATGTTGCAAGGTGCTTCACAGATTGGGCCTTAAAATTTACTTTTCCACCATTGAGCAAACGCCTTCTGCTGATGCAACACTATTTTATGTGTCATTTGTTACTGATCGGATCATATGCTGCTCCTTTTTCATTATCGTTGACAAACACATTTGGATTGATGTGAGTTTGGCTGTGGCAGAGTTAATATTTACTGCATTGCACAATTTTAAAGTGCTTTTGCACCAAGGCTGATTTTGTCCACATCAATACTTTGATATTAAAGCCGTGTGGTAATTGTCTGTGTTTGTGTTTTAAACAGCACAATTTTTGAGGACGGTAGCAGAGAGACTGACACTACAGCTGCAAGAACAGGAGGAGATATCACTAAATCCAAAGGAATGGATGTGCAATGAGGCTAAGAAAATCAGCGCTCTGCAGGAGGGTGGCACATTCAGGTAGCTTGCTGAGCTGTGTGGGGTTCACAATATTGGTGGACCTTCTGCTGTAGGTGATAGTGGATTACATTCAGAACCTGTACCCCTGGACCAGAATGCAGCAGCCTGACCTGTGATTCATCTTCACATTCACTCAGGGTCTGTGCCAACTCTTATTGCTAAGAAAATAATCGGTGCACCACCAGTGATTTTTTTTCTGTTAACTGCCCCTTGTTCATGTGAAACAGAACATTTACTGGAAGATGGTATCTTTGAGATGCCTTTAAAGAGAATGGCAGTGACACCCTTTAGTAACAACAACAGAAACTTCTGGAAAAGCTCAGCAGGTCTGGCAGCACCTGTGGAGAGGAATCAGATTTAACGTTTCCGGTCGAGTGACCTTTCCTCAGAGCTGGACCCGCAACATTACATCTGATTTCTCTCCACAGATGCTGCCAGACCTGCTGAGCCTTTCCAGCAGTTTCTGTTTTTGTTTCCAATTTCCAGTATCCACAATTCTTTTGGTTTTTATTCCCACTTTTTTAGTCTTCAGCGCAGTGAGCTGAAGGATAGACTGGTTAATTGATGGGGGATTGTCTTCCAAGTAGACTTACTATATTCCTGTTAGTATAGATTAGTATTCCTTTCCCCTTGTAATTCCCTATTTGTCTCAATCGTGGCGTTTCATTGCTGAGGCAGTGAACACCTATAAGTCACATTACTGAAGATAACCTAATGTTATCCAAATGTTTGTGCTCAATCTTTATTTACATTTACAAACTCAAATGTTCCTGTCTAGAGCCACTGAGTCTTGATGGTTACCACCACTGAACAAGAGAGTCATTCGAATAGACTAGGGATGTGATGGCCTTTACCCAGCACAGATGCTGGTGGGTGAAGGGGATGAGTGGAGGGACTATGCTGAAATTCAAATTGCTGGATGGGTAGGAGAGAGCAGTGCTGCAGAGCCATCATTTTGTGTGTGATCTGTGTCGACCAAAGGCCTGAGCCACATTTGGCCTTTTTAACCAACCTCCAGGGTTTGGTCATGATGGAGTAAGGCTAGGGTTTACCTCTTTCTAGGAGAAAGCGAGGACTGCAGATGCTGGCGATCAGAGTCGAGAGTGTGGCGCTGGAAACGGACAGCAGGTCAGACAGCATCCTGACTCACCTGCTCCTCGGATGCTGCCTGACCCGCTGTGCTTTTCCAGCGCCATACTCTCGATGTTTACCTTTTCCTCTCAGGTGTACAGCAGGTGTACCTGGGCTCTCCAAAAGGTGCCGGAGGAGTTAACGCCAGAAGGTCATGGCAGTGGTGACCATTTCCATGTCTCAGGCCCTGAGAAAGACTACCAACAGGGTTGTGGACTTGATGAAATGATGAGCAGACAGTTGTGTGAGAGAGGCCACTCCAACCAGTAGCTGACTGAGCGCCACAAATCTCACCTGATAAAACACTTCAACTGAAAATGAGATAGTTCTGCCCATATATTACTTGGAACAGACATTGGATGGTTATTGCAAAACTCGGTAAATTCCTGGGTACAACTGATAAATATCAGAGTGTGATATGTGAACATTAAGCATTTGTAGAGAAAGTTTGCTGATGGACATTCTGTCCCACTGAATGGTTGCTGCAGTTCCTTGCATGATTTATTTCAGCACTTCGCACATATAAAAGGCTCATGATGGGGATTGGAATTCTATGCAGATCTTACCTCTCCTTTCTGAACGAGTCACTGCCATGCTGACAAAGATTTAAGCTGCATTGGCACAATATGGGAACTCCAGGCCCAATAGCTTAGGTAAAAGGGAACTGTATATTTGAAAATATAAGCACCATCTTTTTTATATACAACATATGCATTCATTTCCTTTTGCATCAATAATGTAGACACACACTCTGGAAATGCATTCAGAAGATGGTTACCCCAAATCTGGCCCTGATGATTTCGATCCTAGACAGAGACTATAACTTGAATCTTTTGGTGGATCGTAAAGTGAACAAAGAAATTAAACAGCTCTGGCTCAACATTTTTAAAGATACTCAGATACTGAGAGTATCTCACCAACAGCGAAGCTCAGGGTAAGAATGCCTTCCATAGGTGGTTGTGTATCTTTTAGTGCTGCTAATTTGTACCATCAGGTGAAATAGATTTTATTTGAGTAAATTCAATTCATTTGTTGTGCAAAACAAAATTATAATTGGAAAATATGTTTTTTCTTTCTGACCAATTAAGTGGAAGTTTTCTGTCTTCACAAGATTCTGTAACACAAGAAAACCATCTTTTGAAAGGGAACAACTTACACTGCATGAAAAAAGGCAATGATCAGTGGAACAATCAACTCGCACAATGTTTTTTTTAGATTAGATTACTTAAGATTACTTACCATTTTTAGATTAGATTACTTACAGTGTGGAAACAGGCCCTTCGGCCCAACAAGTCCACACCAACCCGCCGAAGCGCAAACCACCCAGACCCATTCCCCTACATTTACCCCTTCACCTAACACTACAGGCAATTTAGCATGGCCAATTCACCTAACCTGCACATTTTTGGAGTGTGGGAGGAAACCGGAGCACCCGGAGGAAACCCACGCAGACACAGGGAGAACATGCAAACTCCACACAGAGTCGCCTGAGGCGGGAATTGAACCTGGGTCTCTGGCGCTGTGAGGCAGCAGTGCTAACCACTGTGCCAACGTGCCGCCCACCACGTTGTTGTGGCTTTCCATCAAATGTTGATTTTTCTTGTGTTTCTGTGTGTGTGCGCGCGCACACGAGTGAGTGAGTGTGTGTGTTTGTGTCCGCACGTGAGTGTGTGTATGTGTGCGCGCGCATGAATGAGTGTGTGTGTGTTCAATATAATTACAATGTCCTAATGTACATGGCATTGTTTTTCCATTAGGCCAAAGACAGAGGAAATAACAGTCAGTCACAAAATGAATAAAGTTTGTGAAGGAATTTCCTGTGCTGCCCCTTTCAGCTGGTTGATCAAAGAATACATTGACCACTTCTGGGTTGAATTTCACTATTTGGAAGGTATTGCTTGCTTTAAACTCAGTTAATTAAAGTCTAATTTTTAACAATGATTAAAGAAAAGCACATGCCTTCACATGCCAGGTGATCAAACTCGACTGTTGTTATATGTTTGATTGATAACAAAATTCCAATGGTCTTTTTGAAGTTGTGGAAAACCTAATGTAAAGATGCTGCTGTTGGAGGAGTATGGTGCTGGTATTTGCTTCCGTATTTTATTGAGTTATTGAGACCCATGTACAGGCATCCTACATCTATCAGAATACATATACCGTTTTTCGCTGTTGTCTTGTGTATTAGATTAGATTAGATTACATTACAGTGTGAAAACAGGCCCTTCGGCCCAACAAGTCACACCGACCCGCCGAAGCGCAACCCACCCATACCCCTACATTTATCCCTTACCTAACACTTCGGGCAATTTTGCATGGCCAATTCACCTGACCTGCACATCTTTGGACTGTGGGAGGAAACCGGAGCACCGGGAGGAAACCCACGCAGACACAGGAAGAACGTGCAAACTCCACACAGTCAGTCGCCTGAGGCGGGAATTGAACCCGTGTCTCAGGCGCTGTGAGGCAGCAGTGCTAACCACTGTGCCACCGTGCCTCCCCGTGCCGCCCTGTGTATATGTCTGTCCGTTATCAGTTTCAGCATGGACTGTTAGTCATCCCCTTAATATATGCTGGGTGCATTAGTTTAAATGAAATCCAACCTGGATCCATTCTAATTTTACAGAAAAATTTATTTTGTCTCATTATTTTTAATTGGCATTTCTAGGGAAAAAAAACTGACAAGACCTTCCAACATTAAATACGACCATAAGAAATAGGAGCAGGAGTAGACTGTTCAGTTCCTTGAGCCTGCTTCGCCATTCAGTGGGATATTACTTGTCAATGAAACACAGAATGCTAGCACACAAGGTGCAGCAAGTAAGCCGGAATGTTAACCCTGTTTTAATGGTTTTAGATGCAAGTCTTACTGCAATAGCACAAGGTGAGACCACCTCTGGAGTACAGTAAGCTATTTTGATCCTCTTATTTAAGGAAAAATATCATTTCATTTGAGACAGTTCAGAGCAGGTTCACTAGGATGGAGAGATTTTTTTCTGAACAATGGCTAAACAGGTTGGGACTCTTCTCACTAGAATTGAGAAGGATGAGTGCTGATCTCATTGAAGCATTTAAGATTCTTCAGGGGCTTGACAGGGTAAATGCTGACATTCCCTACTTGGGAGAGTCTAGGGCCAAAGGGCATAGCCTCAGAATAAGGGGGCACCAATTTAAGACTGAGATGAGGAGAAATTTCTTCTCTCATAGTCTTTGGAAGTCAAAGCTATGAGAACAGATTCCTTATGATCATTAGGATCTTAGTGGGATGTTGTTGAGAAAGATCTGGTTATTTAAATTCCTTCCATATATATTTTAAATAATTCTCAAGGTAATCGCATCTTTTCGATTTTACATTAATTACAAAAAAAAATTTAAATGCATGCGTAAAAAGGTGTTCTTTTTAATCTCGCATTCTTGGAATATGTAAAGAATTATGTATTCAAAATTCATTAAGACATTTGTGACCAAAGGGTATTTTCACTGTGTGAGGGAGTTTCAGCTTGTGAGCAGGAACATCCCAAAGTATGTCTGCAATCTCAGTGTAGCCAAAAAATACAATTCAGAATTTTCATCTGTACTGATTATGTAAATATATATCTTGCACTAATTTTTGGTTGTCAAAAGTGTTTTACAACTGCTGATTTTCTTTAAATGCCGATTACTGACAATTCCTCTTAGAATTTATATGTTTGATTGATATGCCAAAATTCTGTCTTACCAAATGTCTTGAATTTTTTTGTTACCTCTAGCCCTAACTTTTTAATACCCTCGCAGCCAGCCTTCCATCCATATCCTTTTTTAACCTATTCCTATCTCATAATACCTTTTAGCTCAATACCTCCTCTAGATTCTCTGCATTTTCCTAATTCTAACTTCTTGTTCATCTATAATTTCAATTATGTATGGCTGTGTCTTCAGATGGCAAAGTCCTAAGATTGAGAATTCCATATATTAACCGCTCAAATACACTGCTCAAGGCACTACAAAAATGCCTTTTTTGTTTTGAAGAACTTGCACCTGTTGCTAAAGATTCAGCATGTGTTTTAGATTTTATTTGGTTCTGTATATGACTTCAAGGTAACATTAGAAAATATTCCTCACATTCAGGGACAGCCGACAGAGACAGAGCAAAAATGATGAAGTTTGTTGACAGTTTCAATGAAAGTAAACTTGGACAGTATCTTGGATGTCAAAGTGAAGATGCAAAGAGTGACCTTGGTCAGCGATACCTGACTGATTTCATTTTGATGACCATAAATGTCTCATCGTCTGCTGAAGTTGAGGTAAATTTGATAATATTTGTGAAAACAAAAATGCTTCTTTTATCTTTCCCCACTAATCCATTTTAACTGGGCAGACAGAGGGCAACACGGTGGCAAAGCTACAGTGCCAGTTCGATTCCAGCATCAAGCGACTATCTGAGTGAAGTTTGCGCATTCTCCCCATGTCTGCATGGGTTTCCTATGGATGCTTTGGTTTCCTCCCACAGTCCAAGGATAGGTGGATTGGTCCTGCTAAGTTGCCCATTGTGTTCAGGGATGTGCAGGCCAGGTGACTTATCCATGGAGATAGGGTAGAGAGTGGGTCAGAGTAGGATGCTTTTTGGAGGGTTGGTGTGAACTCAATGGGCTGAATGGCCTACTTCCACACTGTAGGGATTCGGTGACAATGTTTTACTTGAACTTCCAATTTCTTTACCTGTGTATGTCTTTGATATCCCACAGCAGCTGGAAAGATTGTAAATTAGTTATAAATCCCTCCACAATATGTATCAGTAAGGTTGCAGATTGTCCTCTCACATTCCTCAGTGAAGTGAATGGGAATCAGCACTTCATTCCATTATATATAGTACTGGAGTGATGACACCTCACATACCTCACCTCACTGGCATTAAGGGAACATTCAAAAGTGAAACCACTCATCTCAGGTGATAAATTCTGGGACTATTCTATCTGGCATTTTGCTGCAAATGTAAAATGAAGTGGTTTCCAATTAAAATGAGTGTCAGGATTGTGAGCATTATAGAACATCAAAACATGACAAGGGTGTGCTAGAAATGAAAATACTCCACTCTTAACCATCAGTGGAGTACTCGCATCTCGAAACAAAATGTAACTCATACAGGTGAAAATGATACAGGCAAAAAATATGAACTGAACACTGAGATTCCAAACTCTCTTCAGATGTATTAAATATGTTTATTATATACTGAAAAAGTGTTTCTTAATTCAACATGGTTAAAGGGTGGGACCAGTCAGTTCTGATAAGAATGCTGATCCCACATCACCCTCACTTGTTCAGGGAGAGGTAATGAACTGTTTCCTTTTCTATGTAGTGCAATCAGGGGGCTACTGATGTGGGTTAACATGTCTTTCAAAATTCATTCATGAGATGTGATTAGGCCAGCATTTATTACCCATTCCTAGTCACCCAGAGGGCAGTTAAGGGTCAACCACATTCTGTGACTTTGGAGTCACATTTAGGTCTGACCCGGCAAGGATGGCAGATTTCCTGCACTGAAAGTCATTAATGAATGACATAAGTTTTTAGGACAGTTGACATGGATCCCATTAGGCTAGCTTTTTCTTCCAGCTTTTACTGAATTCAAATTTCACCATTTGCTAACTTTTGGGATTCAAACCCACATCCCCAGAACATTAGCCTGGAGGCTCTGGATTACAGGCCTGCTGACGTTGCAACTACATCACTCATCTTCCCCCCAAAGCTGTGCAGTTGATGCTATAAAACACTACACTCCTGGCCAGCTTGTCTAATTGGCTGCTATAAAGACCCATTATGCACATCCTGGAAATAAAACAAAGAGCTGTAGACTCTGCAAATCTGAAACAAAAAACAGAAATTGCCAGGGAATTATAGCAGGTCTAGCAGTAGTGAAGAAGGGTCACTGGACTCAGAATGTCAACTCTGCTTTCCCTCGCTACGAATGCCATCAGACCTGCTGAGTTTCTCCAGCAATTTCTGTTTCTGATGCACGTCGTGGACCTCCACTGAGCTTGTTCTACTCCAAAATTGCACTTTCTCCTGTCGTGGAGAAGGAATTCTAAATATTTCGCTGTGGTGACCTTGAATTTCCCCAGATCTCCGTCAGCTGCATCATCATAACATGGCCAGAAGTGCAGCAGGTTTTCAATACAGTTCTGGCAAAGTTCTGACAATACAGTACCTGAAAAATGGGAGCAAGCTTCAGGCAGCTGACAATTTTAAATTATTTTTGATTGAAAGCAATACAATGCAACTTCATTAAATGTTATTTTCTACACTGTATTTTTATTAAAGGTTTTCAAGATTGCATTTGTTTCCTGCATGAATGAGCTTCACAATGATTGTGATCTGACCCTTCAAGAGCAATCACCTCCCTGGATACACATTGCCTACAATGTTTTCAAAAACCGCCTGCATAATTTGTCCAAGACAATTTCACTCTATCCAATAATCCTGGAACACATTTATTGTTATCTACAAGGAACAGTGAGTTCAAAACCTCAGCAAATGGTGAGTCTTATAAAAAAATTGCAAACTAATTAAAGCTTATGAAGCATTGATAGTAAAACACAAGATTCTTTTAAGTCTTGTTTTGAAGTCAATATTATATATGTGGCCACATTTATTCAACCCTTTTACTGATTAGACAGACACATTTTATTTCGTCCTTCAGCCATTCAGTGTTAACTGTACTTTGAATATATGATAATTAACCAAAAAGATTGATGAGGGCGTAGTGGTAGATGTTTACTTGGACTTTACTTGGATTTAGTAACACCTTTGACAAGGTTCTGCATGGTAGATTAATTAATTAAAGTTGGATCACGTGGGATTCAGGGTGAGCTTGCCAATTGGATACAAAGTTGGCCTTATAGTAGACGACAGAGGGTGATGGTGAAGGCTTGTTTTTCAGACTGAAGGCCTTTGGCCAGTGGTGTTCCACATGGAGCAGAACTGGGTCCACTTTTGTTTGTCATTTATATAAGTGATTTGGATGAGCATATAGTGGACATGGTTAGTAAGTTTGCAGGTGACATCAAGATTGGTGGCATTGTGGACGGTGAAGAAGGTTATCTAAGATTACAAAGCGATCTTGATCAACTGAGTCAATGGGCTGAGAAGTGGCAGGTGGAGTTTAATTTGGATAAATGTGAAATATTGTATTTTGGCAATACAAACAAGGACAGGACTTATACAATTAACAGTAGAGCCCTGGCTAGTGTTGTAGAACAGAGAGACCTAGGAGTTCAGGTACATATACTTTGAAATTTGCATCACATCTAGACAGGATGGTTAAGAAGGTGTTCAATACACTTGCCTTCATTGCTCAGACCTTTGAGTATAGGCGTTGGGACATCATATTGAGGCTGTAGAGAAACATTGATGAAGCCTCTTCTGGAGTAATGTGTGCTGTTCTGGTTGCCTGCTACAGGGAGGATATATTTAAACTGGAGAGGGTTCAGAAAAGATTTACTAGAATGTTGCTGTGAATGGAGGGTTTGAGATATAAAAATAGACTGGAAAGTCAAGGGCTTTTTTCACTGGTGCGTAGGAGGTTGAGAGGTGACCTTATTGAGGTTTGTAAAATCATGAGGGGCATAGATAAGGTGAAAGACAAGGATCTTTTCCCTAGGCTGGGGGTGTTCAAAACTAGGGGGCATGTTTATAAAGGTGAGAGGAGAAATATTTTAAAGGACATGAGGGGCAAGTATTTCATTTTGAGAGTAATTTGTATCTGAAATTAATTGCCAGAGGAAGGGTTGGATGATGGTACAGTTAAAAGACATTTGGATAAGTTCATGAGTATGAAAAGTTTGGAAGGATATGAGCCAATCACAGGCAGGCAGGACTAGTTTAGTTTGGGAACATGGTCGGCGTGGACTGGTTGGACCGAAGGATCTGTTACTGTGCTGTATGACTCTATGATTCTATGATATACATGTGTTATTTAATTAAAGGCTTCCCTTATGCAGGAACAGGAGTCATCCATTCAGTCTGTCAAATCTGTTCCACCACACAATCAGATCACAGCTGATTGTGGCCTAACTAATTCCCCTTGGCCCATATCCCTTAATACTTTTGTTTAACAAAAAAATTATCTGTTTCAGATTTAAAATTAACATTTGCTCTAGCATGTTATGGAGAGTTCCAAATCTCTACCATCCTTTGTATATAAAAGTGCTTCAAAATATGAACTGTCTGGCCCCTAATTCTCAGACTACACCCCCTCGCTCTCAAATCCTTAACCAGTCAGAGTAGTTTATCTTTATCAACCCTGTCTTTTCCTGTTAATACTATATTTAATTTGTATGTTTTTCCATCCTGTAACCCTGGCTTTCATTCCATTGAATGCTTAACTTTGCTAGTTGTATTTGTGAGTTAAATGGAGTGAAGTTATGAGAGTGTCTCTCGCCTCATCAGTGACAGCCTGGAGAAACAGCAGGATTATGATAATCAACTAGCTATCTCTTTTGGTTCTCTGTTTCTTCCAGTTGATTTATTTGAATTAAAATAGCCTAAAGGAACAGTGATTTTCTTGAATCTAATGAGATAACAATACTATTCAGTGCAATGAACAATAATTGTGGGTTGTGAAGAGCAAAGTTGAATTCAATATATTTCAACTTCTGGCCAATACCGCTCTGCTCCTGTTGTTATTTGTTGGTTGCTGAAGAGGTTAAAGGGTATATTCAGGATAGCATCGCCCGAGTGTGACAACTTTTAACATGGAGCAAGTGTTGCGCGCCATCTTGACAGAATTAAACCCAGTGGCAAGGAAACCGAGCTAACTGGGAAGCCTTGTTCTTCTGCAATCTTTGTCTGCCACGTCACCAGTGAGATCATCCAGATGATGTGTCTCCCTTTGTCTATTCTGCAGCTGAGGACTTGTTTGCCAGAGCCCTGTCTGCTGAGTTCTTCCAGGATTCCTCACATACCTTCACAACTGAAGTCCAGGACATATGGAGTCCCATTGTACTTGCCCTGTTTTGATTGACCATTTTTAATTCCATGCCTAGATTCCATGCCCAGGATGAGGGAATGGATTTTAGATTATAAATGTTGGTCAGCCCACTCATGAAGAGCTGACTATTTCTTGATGAAAATATTGAAAATTTCATAGCCTTTTAAAGGCTTGGCCCATGGTAAAAAGAAGTGAGCAGTCCTAGCTTATTACATTCACCGTTTTTGTTAGTCAAGTAAAGGATGAGATGAAGCATGAAATTACAACAAAGAAAATCGACATGAAGTTCTTATCTTTCCCACTTATTTAGAATTGAATACTTAATGAAGGGAATGCCTCATCACAAGTGCAATATTTCTGCTTAATTTTCAGATGCTTGACATATTTACAATTTCTGCTTGTGCTGAAAAAGCTCAAGCTGTAAACATTGTGGGGCTCAAGAGTTGTAAGGAACTAGTGGAAATAATGGAAACAGTGCAGCCATCAGTTGAACTCATTCATGATAAAAGCTACATCAAAGCATGCGGACCATTATGTCAGCAAATCATTGGTGAAATCAGGCAAGATTCACTTTTTGTTCAACTTGTGAAGACACTGTTTATAGATATGCTGTTCCAAGTTGCACATATCCTCACCCCAACCCAGGTCTATGGCTATGTTATATTTCAGGCATTAAGGTGCCAAGGTGGCTTAGTGGTTAGCACTGCTACCTCACAGTGTCAGAGAGTTGGGTTTGATTCCACCTTTGGGCAACTGTCTGTATGGAGTTTGCGTAGTCTCTCTGTGTCTGCGTGGATTTCCTCCAGATGCTCCTGTTTCCTCCCAGAGTCCAGGGATGTGCAGGTCAGGTGGATTTATTGTGCTGAATTGCCCATAGTGGCCCAGAGATGTGTAGGTTAGGTGGATTGACCATGGTAAATTGCCCATAGTGTCCTAGAGATGTATAGGTTAGATGGGTTGACAATGCTAAATTGCCCATAGTGGCCCAGGGATGTGTAGGTCAGGTGGATTGACCTTGGTAAATTGCCCATAGCGTCCCAGAGATGTATAGGTTAAATGGGTTGGCAATGCTAAATTGCCCATAGTGGACCAGGGATGTGTAGGTTAGGTGGATTGACCTTGGTAAATTGCCCATAATGTCCCTGAGATTGTATAGGTTAGATGGGTTGACAATGCTAAATTGCCCATAGTGGCCCAGGAATGTGTAGGTTAGGTGGGTTGGTCATGGGAAACACAGGATTACAGGGAATAAGTTTGGGCGAGTAGGCTTGGTTAGGATGCTCTTCGTGTGGCCAGTGTGGACTCAATGGGCCAAATAACTTGTTTCTGCACTGCAAGGTTTCAATGATTAATGTAACTGGAGCCATCAATGCAATTAAAAACTGAATTTTTCATCAATGTTCTTCCGTTAGTGACACTGAACCTAAACAAAAAAAAAACTAGTTTACACAGGAAATTTTATAGCATTCATACCATTTTTGGTCTGAAACTTACATTGATTTACCAGAATGTGAGATCAATTATTTTAGCATGGGAGGAGAGAGCAGAGGCTGATAGAAGTCTATGAAGAGGAAGCAGGAGACTGACATTAGTTTTAGCTTGCTTTAGCAGACATCCAGAGCAAATAAGTTGGGATATATTTTGTCCCTTCTAATAGCCTACCATGAGGGAGATTGCAGTGTGAATTTATGACACAACCTCTCATCGACCACCACACAACACTAAGACACGTGTATACTTCAGTTCTGTTTCAAAGTTGTTTGTTTTTATTTTTAACATGAATAATTTCAATGTTATAATCATAAAAAGAGTTGTAATATTATTTATTTTATGATTGGTAGATCAAACTGGGAATGTGCACTTGTATTGGGTGTGTTTATTGAACATGTCGTATTCAGTATACCAGACACTGAGGCCAAGTTGCAAGACATTGCTGTAAAATATTGTGCACGACTTCAGAAGGTAAAGAACAAAACTTTCCAAGGAGTGAAGTTGTCACGATGTACATGTCAGTGATTTTAATTTACTTTTGGGCTGATAAATTATTATCACTTGTTCAGAATGCTAAACACATGAGATTCTTGGATTTTTTTTTAACTCTCTCTATTATCAGACTGACAATCAACACAAAGGTTTAAATATTTCATATGTCTGCACATACTGTCTACAGTACCACTGAGTAGTAAGTTATATTGCAACTCAGCACATAGCCACAGAGATGTCATTTTTTAATGGTGTAAAGTTAAAGTAAAACTCTATTTCTAGCAGTTCTTCTTTAACCTTACACATCAAGATCCTTATTAATAAGTTGGTCGACACAAGTATCCTTTTTACTACCAGTAAATTCTTGCTTTTGCAATTCAATTGTTTATGACCACCTGCCCTTTACTGAAATCAGTTTCGATTTTTTTTCTCCCTATTGTAAGACTATTTCTGGAAAGATTTCACATATAATCTCTCCAATACCAAACTTTCTGTGGAACTTTTCTCAAAAACTCAAGGACATTAACCCCTACCATGTCAAGTAAAGAGAAGGGAGGCTGAATTAGATTGAAATATCCCTGTTCCAAAATTTGCTTTTACCCCAGTTTCAGAAGAAGGCATTACTAAAACAGTACAAATTATTCAATTTTCCATTCCAACTACCCTGATCAGAATGCTATTTGTTGTCTGACTGCGGTAATTTTTGTACTAAGACTCATTTGATACAAGCCACTCTCAACCAACAAGAAGATGCTTTCTTCACTTCTGGCTGTGCTGAACAGGCATAGATCATTCAATTCCCAGCATTTTTTTTTGCCATTCAATGGGATCATACTGAACTGTGACCTACTTCTGAATACCCCACTTTGCCCTATGTTCCTTAATAACTTTGATCCACAAAGATCTATCAATCTCTGTTGGTTCCCTTTAGAATCTTAAACTTCAGGCAAATCACTCATTTAACCTTCTAAATTACAGGGAGCACAAATGTGGTTTGTGGATTCAGATCTTGGTTTTTGAGATGAAATAGAATTGTCACATCACATTGATGTTTTGACTGAATCCCTTGAGAGGTCAAAATGTGAACAAAAACTGACTTAAGGAAATCCTTTTCCCAGAAGACATTTCTGTAAGCTGTCTTTATTTAAAAGTTAATGACAACACAACACCTTAATGAATCCCTTTGACTTGCATCTGCTTCTTCCTTTATTCACTGTTAAAATAAAGACACAAGTTCATTTAAAATATACATATAAGCACCTCTCTTAAAACAGCAGATAAGAGAAAATTATACAAATATGTTAAGTATTCTTCTAATAACAGCACAAACAGGAATTTTGAGGCTTAGTTCTCATCATGTGAAATAAGTCTTTGATGAGAGGGCTTTTATGTTACGATTTAGAAGTTTCCTGTGCTTTTTGTCTCTGAAATTATTCCACTTTCTCTTCTGATTGCATTGAACAGTTTTATTCTCTGGTTTTACACAGATCCTCAGAATATCCTCTGATTTGAAAAAGGAAAGAACACTTGAAGGAGTTATTGAAGTGTTGCAGTTGTGCAATGAAGAAGCTAGTCACTTGGACTACAGGTACACTTCAATCATCAAAACACCATTTGTTACCACATTTTGTACAGATCTTAGAACTAATTGTGTTGTTGGCTGTTAAAAGTGTCATTTTGTGATCTGTGGCTCTCTCTCCAGTTTGCCTTTGTCCCCTCAATTAGTGCATGTCATCCTTTACATAATGTTGTACATTAATGCTTTAGCACATATTCAGCAACGCTGCCTCAACTGGAGGATGCTAATGGTCCTGAAGTGTTAGTATTACTGAATCTAAAACAAATAAGTTTAAGGATAATCCAAAGAGATTCTACAAGTACATTAAGAGCAAGATTGCAACTAGAGAGAAAGTAGGGCCCCTTAAGGATCAAAGAGGTCATCTTCCTGTTGAACCTCAGGAGATGGGAGAGATATTAAATGAATATTTTGTGTCAGTTTTCACTGTAGAGAAAGAAATAGAGGCTAGAGAACGCAGGGTAATAAATATTGATGTTTTGAAAACAGTTCACATTACAGGAGAGGAAGTGCTGGAGGTCTTCGAAAATATAAAGATAGATAATCTCTGGGACCTGTCCTACTGTATTGGAGGACCTTGTGGGAAGTTAGTGAGGTAATTGCAGGGCCCCTTACAGAAATATTCTTATCACCTATAAATACGGGTGAGGTGCCAGGTGACTGGAGAGTGGCTAATGTTGTGCCTTTGTTTAAGAAGGAATGTAAAGAGAAACCTGGGAACTATAGACCCATCTCACTTCAGTGATAGGTAAGTTGCTGGAAGTGATTTTGAAGGATAGGATTTATATGCACTTGGAGAGGCAAAGAATAATTAGGGATAGTCTACATGATTTAATGTGAGGGATCTCATGTCTCACAAACTTGATTGAGGTTTTTGAGGAAGTAATGAGAAGATTGATGAGAGCAAAGAGGTAGATTGATATCTTGGACTTTAGTAAAACGTTTGACAAGGTTCCTCACGGGAGACTAAAGAATAAAATTAGATCACATGTTATTCAGAGTGAGCTAGCCAAATGTTTACAAAATTGGCTTAATGTCAGAGACAGACAGTAATGGTGGAGCGTTGTTTTTTTGGACTGGAGGCCCATGAATAGCGGTGTTCCACAGGGATCAATACTGGGTCCACTATTGTTTGTCATTTATATAAAAGATTTAGATGAGAATATAGAAGGCGTGGTTCGTAAGTTTGCAGATGAAGCCAAGATTGGTGGTACAGTGAACAGTGAAGGTTATCTAGGATTACAAAGAGATCTTGATCAGTTAAGTCATTGGGCTGAAAAGTGGTGTGGAATTTAATTTGGATAAATGTGAGATATTGTATTTTATAAAGCAAACAAGGGCAGGGCTTCCACAATTAAAGTAGGGCTCTGGGTAGTGTTGTAGAACAAAGAGACCTAGGGGTTCAGGTATATAATTCTTTGAAGGTCTCATCACACATAGACAGAGTGGTTAAAACAGTGCTTAGTGTGCTTGCCTTCATTGCTCAGACCTTTGAGTAGAGGAGTTGGGATGTTATGTTGAGGTTGTACGGGATGTTCGCCTCTTCTGGAGTACTGTGTCCAGTTCTGGTCGCCTTGTTATAGGAAGGGTATTACTAAATTGGAGAGGGTTCAGAAGAGATTTACCAGGATGTGGCCAGGAATGCAGGGTTTGACTTTAAAAAAAAGGCTGGATAGGCTGGGACTTTTTTCACTGGATTGTAGGAGATTGAGGGATAACCTTAAAGACGTTTATAAAACCATACGGAGTATAAATAAGGTGAATGACAAGTGTCTTTTCCCTAGAATGGGGGGATTTCAAGCCTAGGGGCATACTTCTAAGGTGAGAGGAGAAAGATTGAAAAAAGATATGAGGGGCAACTTTTTTTACATAGAGAATGGTTTACGTGTGGAATGAACTTGGAGAGGAAGTGGTGGATGTGTGTACAGTTACGATGCTTAAACTACATTTAGATAAGTATTTGAATAAGAAATGTTTGGAGGGATATGATCTAAGCACAGACAGATGGGACTAGTTTAGTTTGGAATTCTGGTTGGCACGGACTGATTGGACCGAAGGGTCTGTTTCCGTGCTGTGTGACTCTATAAAAGGATTTTGAAGATGTGTGTTGTAGCATCTTGGCTGAAAATGCAGTACGACCTGTCCTTACCTTCTAACTGAATAGGAATGCAGTCAAATTTGTAACGTCTGGAAGCTGAGAGGGCTGGAGTCAGCCGAGGGTAGGTCATTTCTCAGCTGAACCCCAGGCCAAACAGAGAGAAACTCTGCACTAAACGGAAAGGAAAGCAGTCTAAGCTTCACGACTTGCTTGAATCATACCAAATGCAAAGCAGCGCTGTGCCACTTCCTGCTAATTCCGGAACATAGTCCAATCTCTCCTTTTGGAAGAGGCTGCAGATTAGCAAACAGGAGTTAAAAGAGAAAGCTGTCTATATTACAATTTCTGAACATCTTTGCACTATATTGCTCTACCTCAGATATGGCATCAAAGAATGTGCGGTCTGCCTCGGGGTGCTGAATGATCCAGCTTGCCTTCCCTGTGAACATGTCTTTTGTTTCAAATGTCTGGATCAGTCACTGAAGATTCGCTCGTTTTGTCCAAAATGTAAGGCAGGCGTGCCAGGTTCCTTTAAAATCGAGGTCTCTATCCAGTTAAAGTAAGTTACACTCTTCCAAATCAAGTTTCAGTTTTGACTTTTGCCTGATTACTTTTATAAAAGGTGCTATGGTGAAATTACTTACTTTTCTGAGAACTGTGGGTAGAGATGTCTGATGGATTTATGTTGAGCTACCAAACCTCATTCCAGCAGACTGGAGACTTATATAGCTTTTTGTTGAAAATGTAGGGGATGTAGAGTATGTCTGCCCTAGTAAGTTGTTTGCAAATATTGTTAACTGAGACTTAGCTTGCCCCCACCCAACCAACATCACTACTTCAATCTTTCATGACTCTTCCCTATTGTGACTCTCCGGCTGCTATCTAAGACTTGACTCCATCTGAGATGAGCAGCCCTCTGTGTGTCTGTGAAAGTACCATCAAGGCTTTATCTTGCCTCCTTTACTCCCAGATAGCAGCCCCAACTGCTGCATGTTTCCCTTGTCCACCTATCTATGCAGCAAGACCACTAGTGGCTAATCTCTTTGACCTCCTTCCTATTTTATTCACACACCACCCCCACTGCTGAACTCTTGGACTGTGCCAGCAGACAGACACTGACCTTCAGTCTCCCTCCAACACATCCATTGAGATATGTCTCTTGATTAAACTTAAAGATATAAGCCATAAGTATTAAGTTAGCCTGGAGCAGTGTTTTGTCAAGGAATAAGATGGTGCTATTGCCATATGAGCATAGCCTCATTGACCTGACCTCTATCTGTAACAGTCTCAGCTGATTATACTTTCTCTTGCCTGTCCTGCCCAAGCTTTTCCAGTAGCAGGGTGACCCTGGTTTGCAGACCTCACCTTGGTCCATCGCTGTACGCTTTGCCATATTTTTCTCCTGTAATCTTATTTCATCCTGTTCACCTCTCCGGTAAAATTCATGTTCTCTACCCTACATCCAAACCCCAGATTAAATTCCTTGGTGATGTATCCTCACTACTTTCCCTTTATCAGCATTGACACTGAGTTACTACTGATTTCCAGTCATTTCAACCACCATTTCAACTCACCTCTTGCCTTACATGCAATGCTATTTTCCTCTTTAACCTCTTCTCCCAGATAACCTCTTCCTCCTGCATTGTTAGCTACCCCTTTGCTTCCTGATGAGTCCTCTCTATCCTGATCATATGAAGGTAAGGCTTTGAGTCATAGAGCCATAGAGGTGTACAGCATAGAAACAGATTCTTTGGTCCAACTCGTCCATGCCAACCAGATATCCTATATTAATCTAATCCCATTTGCCAGCACTTGGCCCATATCACTCTCAACCCTTCCTATTCATATACCCATCCAGATGTCATTTAAATACTGTAATTGCACCAGCCTCTACCACTTCCTCTGGCAGCTTGTTCCATACACGCACCACCCTCTGCCCCTCGGGCTCCCTTTAAATCTTTCCCCTCTCACCTTAAACCTATGCCCTCTAGTTCTGGACTACCCTGAACTTGTATCCCTAGCCACTCAAGTGCATTTCAGCAGAAGTAAATATAAACAGAAGTTTGAAATTTAATGATATAACAAGGAGCTCAAAGAGTTCCCAATATCTGCATATTATGTAGAAATAGTGAAAGTTCATAAAATCCAACTGTAAATATATATATAATATCCAGAAGATCAGAAAATAAACCTATAGCTTCACAATATACAATTGGACTCTAATTAGAATTCTGTAATCAGTTTGTATTAGGAATAATTAGCTGTATTTTGGAACTGTTTGTGAACCAGTACCTATGTCTTCCTGTACTATCAATGCATAGAATATATAGGTATAATAGGACTGAACTAGTATTTTGAGTTAGTCTAACACTATAAAGTGGTTACATTCTTAAACTGAATGCTTTTTCAATTTTACAGAAAGGCTTCAGAAAAATATAATAACTTCCGACAGCGGTGCAATTTGTTTTTCATGGAGGTTGTTTCCAGGTTTTGCTTCAGTGAAGATTCTCCACCCTCTGATGAAGTGATTACATTGCTGCTGTCATTGCTAATAGCAGTCAGGAAACTCCCTGAAGGTACGCATCAAGGTAGAAGGTAATAAGTGTCCATTCATCTTCACATTGAAGATTTCAGTCTGTCTTCAGACATTGCAGAGACTGATGATATAACAGGTGCCTGATTGTGCCAGAAGCCTCAGACCTGAGATGTTCCATTCTGGGCAATGAGCAAGCATGTGACCAGAATGCAGTTCACCTACTCTCACCTGCAAGCATCTGAAACAGCAACAGTCACATGGTATCTGGTTGGAACAGTCACAAATGAAAAATGAAATGGGGAAATAATGCTCCCTTGACTTTACCATGGGAAGATTTTTGGACAACAGTAAAACAAAAGAGCACCACCTGGGATTCCTCTCTAATCCGCATACAATTCAGAATATGATCCATATTTTAACACCAGTTTGTGTAGAGCCCATATCCACCTGAGAAAGCCCCAACTGATTCCTTTTGAAACCTGTCAGACTTCACTGGTCTGAGCTGAATTGGAATTCTAGCTTCAGAGAGAGAGAAAACAGAACACTGACTGAGATTGCTTTCAATCTTGTCCTTCACAGTTGAGACTTTTGTATCTTGTATGCATTTCCCAAGTACTGTTGATTGTGGCTACTTCCATGGGTTGGTTAGCTCAATTGGCTGGTTTGCCCAGAGTCATGGCAACTGAGTGGGTTCAATTCCAATACCCCGCCTGAGATTATCATGAAGGACTCTCCTTCCCAACCTCTCCTCTTGCTTGAGGAGTGTTGACCCTCAGTTTAAAACACCATCAGTCATCGCTCTGTAATGGGAGAGCAGCCTATGATCCTCAGGGTTAAGGCGGCTTTATTTCCAGGCAATGGGTGGAGGACTTTGTGTTGCACATCCACTGTGTGACTTGTACATTACGGCATCCTGTCCTCTCAACTGGATGTTTTTTTTTAATTTGGCATTCTCATCTGTAGTAACTATTCCCATGGAATAGCTACATTCTCTGTTTGCTGACCATGAGCAAAGGTCCAAATACAACAAAAACAGAAATTGCCGGAAAGGCTCAGCAGATCTGGCAGCATCTGGTAGCTAGGAAAACAATTTTTATGCAGAAGGTAGGATGGGGGTGGGGAGGGAGGGGTGGTGGTGGATGGAGCAGGGAATAAACAATAGATGGCGATAGAGCCCAAAGAGAGAGAAGAAGTAGTTACCATCACTTCTGAGGAAGAGTCACTGGACCCGAAACATTAACTCTGATTTCTCTCCACAGATGCTGCCAGACTTCCTGAGATTTTCCAGCAATTTCTATGGTTGTTTCTGATTTCTGATCTGCAGTTCTTTTGGTTTTTATATAAATTTTGCATATAGGTCAGCAGTAACATTTAAATAGAAGCAATCTGTCAACCTATAACAAAACAACCTTTATTTGTGATATTAGGTAACCTGTACCAGACTCGGAGTTTAACACCATTCTCAGAATGCGTGGACATTAATCCTGTGATACGTTCCATTTTATTGAAACTTATGCTGCATTATAGGTAAGGGGGAAAAATGCACAAGTTAAGTTCCATGAATTTGATAGAAGCTGATAGATGCTCTTATGTTCTGAAGGCTTCTACTAGTCCTTTTTGTTCTCCTGCTTATTGTTAATAATTACTCTGAAAGCAATGCCTCAGTACCAGTGAGGGAGAACCAGAATGTGACAATACTGAATCATGGGGTGTCACCATACCATTCAATAAAAGTTTATTTATTAACTTTAGTTAAATTATTAATGATCTGGGGGAAAAGCAATTTCCACGCACAATCTCTTGTACCTAATTTTCCCCAGGAGCAGCTACCGAGTATTTCTGGACCTGCCTGAAATAAGTATCAGTTCTCCTTGAACTTGCTAAATATGGTCTGATCAGCCAGTCTGGACAGACCTACTGGAGGGTGCTAAGGGAATGCTAAGCAAGATAATGTTTTTCTTGGACTGATGTGAAGCTGGAAGCACTAGCGTTTGCTTATCTTTGTCAGTGCCTCACACACATACCCCTCACCCCACCCCCAATCCTCCCACCTCCCTAAACACCTGAGAGTTTCCCATCAGCTGACATTTCTAAGGAGACAAGACCCCCCCCAACCCCCACAGACATATAAATATACAAACAAAGATAGCCACTCGGCCCCTCAAGCCTGTTCCTCCATGCAGTTAAATTGTGCTGATCTGATTTTAACCTCAACTGTACATTCCTGCATATCTTAGATAATTTTTCATCCCCTTGGCAATTAAAAACATGTCTCCCTCTGCCTTAAAAATATTTTAAAATTCTGCATCCTTTGCCTTTTGAGGAAAGGGATTTCAAAGAATCGCACCCCTCTGAGAGAAAGAAATGTTTCCTTATCTCTCTTCAAAATAGGCACCTCTTTATTTTTAAACTAAAAACCTTGTTCTAGATCCTGTCATAAGAAGAAACATGATTTCCACACGTTCCTCATCAAGTCCCCTCAGGAACTTTCAATTTAGTTATTTCTGACTCTTTGCAACTCCAGAGGATGCAGATTTTGCCTGTCTAACCGTTCCTCAGAAGGAAACCTGCTCATTCTAGGTATTGATCCAGTAAACAGTTAGCTACATCCAGGCACCTGGTCGGCATAGATTGCTGGGTTTATGTAGATGATGTTGATTTTTAAGTAAGTCTCAGAATACATCTTCAGGTGAAAGGTTCCAGGCACAGTGCCCACATCATGCCAGACACCGTCAAATAGCATGGAAAATTCTGTCAGCTTTTTCCACCCTCTACGAAGGAAACAATGGGAGGCTCTTTAGAGATGTTCTGCTCACAGTGATTTCTTCAGCTCATTCCATGACCAACAAAATAAAGCAAGCAACTCTACTGCCCTCCCAGCTCCAGGGAACTTGCTGTGTAGTTGCAACCATTAAGACAAATAGCATGTTATGCATTTCTTTAACTACTTTCAGACCAGCCTCAGGCCAAAAGTGGGCTGAAAGGAATTTCAGTACCCAAGCAACATTTGCCCTCAATACTGCTACAAATGCAACTCCTTTCCACTGAGGGGAGTCTATGGACACCAGTGTAATGCAGCAGGATTCATTAAATATTTAATAGCAGGACACGTGGGTTTGATAAGTGCCTGACAATATCCTAGATTCTTTAACTCAACACAGGATGCAAAGAAAATTGTTTTTGAACATGCCAGGCACTGTCACATGACTTAGATAGATGAGCTATTTTAGCACCAATGGAAAGTGGAAATCACTTTACTGGCACTAGATTTGCAGTGTGATTGCATCCTAAGATTATTCTCCCCATCTGGAATTATAATAGGATCATTCAGTCATCCAGCGCAGAAGAGGGCATTCAGCCCATCAGGTCTGTGCCAACCATTCTTGAATGTTTTGTTATTTCAAGTGCTCATCCATGTACTTTTTAAAGGTGTAGAAGAAATGAGAGAAATTGGAGAAAGGTGAACTAGGTGAATTGATTATTGAGTGAAAAGCATGTTTGTGTTTGTTCCTGTAAAGTAACAACAGTTATATGAAACTCCATTTAATAAATGAAGCTCAGTTACATTTCGCAGCACTAATGCTTTCTGTGTCTCTCAATAGTTTTGATAAAGTGAAAGTCTTTATGCAGAATTACCTCTCAAGTTTAGAAGAAAATCTATTCTCGGAAGATCTGCAGGAACTTTATCTTCTGTTCATCAAATGTTTTGAGGTAAAGCGAGGGGGTCAAGTTGATCTGATTCCTAAAGGTAGCTGTAGGATTGGGACATAGCTCTGAATCTTTCAATGTATCTCTCTTTTCAGGATTCAATAAACGGACACTTTGAACAATGTGGAGGACTTGGCAATTTGGAACTCTTCAAACAGAACTGCAACTTTCTCAGCAGGTTCGCCAGGCACAAGGTTGCTACCTGTAATGAAAATGCTGCAGAATACTTGCAGAACATTGCCAGGCTGCGTTTCTGCTTCAATCTTACAGCTCAACTTCTGTATGAGTCACACAACAGCACAGGTAAAGCATTAGCCTTCAACCATCTTTTGCCTCCACTCTGCGTCACACAAAAACCATTCTCCACCTGGAAGAACGTAAAGGCTGTCCTGCTTCCAGCCTCTCTCCAAGCTGCTGGGGAGTTTCTGGCTGGGCTACTTTGAGTTAGTGAGACTGACTGAAGCAGAGGCTGAATAGGCTGGGGCTGTTTTCCTTGGAGAGTCAGAGGCTGAGCGGTGACCTTATAGAGGTTTATAGAATCATGAATGGCATGAATAGGATAAATAGACAAGGTCTGCTCCCTAGGGTGGGAGTGTCCAGAACTAGAGGGCAAAGGCTTAGGGTGAGGGGAAAGGTTTAAAAGGGACTTAAGGGGCAACATTTTCACGCAGAGGGTGGTGCGTGTGGAATGAGCTGCCAGAGAAAGTGGAGGAGGCTGGTACAATTGCAACGTTTAAAAAGCATCTGGATGGGTAAATGAACAGGAAGGGTTTAGAGGGATATGGGCCAAGTGCTGGCAAATGGGACCAGATTAATTTAGGGTATCTGGTCGGCATGGACAAGTTGGACCAAAGGGTCTGTTTCTGTGCTGTACATCTCTATGACTCCGTGACTCACATTGTCAGACTGCATATCTTCAGCCTCTCTGTGGGGAAGGATATATTCTGTGTTTTGAGATTGTCCTAACCCCAGGTGAGACAGTTGAGCACCTACTCCCAGCTGGAATCTGACCAATCCAAGACTTTAATCTGACCAATCCAATCTATTTGTTCCTCCTCGATTTGACAAAAGGTAGAGCTGCCACCATTTTGAACATTGGCAGGAGCCAGCTAGCTTAGCTGCAGTGGAAGAATGACTCCTCTTCATGCCATCGGTTCAATTCACATATATTATCGATCAAACGTTTTCCGGCTAAAATATAGTGGTTACATAGATAGTGAGAGAAGGAACTCCATAGAAATGGAGATGGAAGATTACAGATTCATAAAGGCATACAGGACTACAGCTTAGAAAAAGGCCCTTAATTGAATCCACTGTGGTCAAAAACAACCACCGAGCTAATCTAATCCCATTTTCCAGCACTTTGCCATAGAGTGATACAGCACGGAAACAGACCCTTCAGTCCAACTCATTCATGCTGACCAGGTATCCCAAAGCTAACCAGTCCTATTTACCTGTGTTTCCTCCCTCAACAATGTTAATTGGAAGTGGTTAATTGGATATGGTTGCTATGAAACCCAGTGAGAGGTGTTGAGGCAAATGTGGGATAGAAAAGAAAAGACAATGGAGTTTAATAGTGTTTTTTAACATCCCCAAGTGTGTACAGTCAGTTAAGTGACTATGAAGTGTGGTCAGTCTCTGTGAGAAATGTGATAGCCTATTGCACAATGCAATTTCGTTATGCAAATACTTTTGTAAAGGCTGTTGGTTGAGGAATAAACAGGGCCTTGGTTTAATCATCTTATCAAAAAGACATTATCTCTGGCAGTGCAACATTCCTTCATGACCATACTGGATGGTAGGGATTGGTTAGCTCAGTTCGCTGGACAGTTGGTTTGTGGCGTACAGTAGGACCAACAGCATGGGTTCAATTCCTGCACTGGCTGAGGTTACCATGAAAGACTCTCCTTTTCAATCTCTCCCCTTGCCTGAGACTCTGGGACTATGGTAATGTTACTTTTTCAGTCCACTGGAGTGTCAGCCTAAAATTGCTGCTTTAGTCTCTAGAATGGGACTTGAACCTGCAGCTACTGACTTAGCAGAACAATGCTACAAACTAACCAGAGCTGACTATCACACATGTTTTACAACTGTAGCCAGGTTTCATTGTTCCTCTATATTTTGTTAACTATTCCATTATGTACTCTTTGTGAATAGGAATTCTCTGTTTGGACTCAGACAGTACATTCCCTCTATAGTGGCCTGTGCAATTTAAATTATTGGATAAGTTTGAATTTTTACTTTTCAAATAATTATGTTTCCAGATGTGAGAAACAAAGACATAAAGACAAATTTCATGGACCACATAAAAATGATTTGTTTTCATTCTGGCAATGACTGGTACCAAGTTTATTTAATGAGGACAGTCTATGATCATTATGGGATGGCATTTGTTCAGTCTTTACAACGACTCAAAGACTTCCACTGGATGTTTCCAGACAAAATTATTGAGAAACAGGTGAAGTGTTTTATACATGCAGTCAATTTTAAATAATTAGCTAATATCAACACATTATGGTTAAATTCATTGATTAAATGCATTTAATTCTTTGTGTTTATATGCAAAATGTTAGATATTGTATGTAAATGTTATGTGTTTTTACCCCATAATTCTGCAATGTTAATGAATAGAAATGACCTCTGTAGACTTTTCTAGAAGCTAAAGCTGTGAAATTTGTATAACAGCATATTATTTGTGTCTGAACAAATGAGTTTGAGTTTACTGTCCAAAATAATCAATGCGACAGGTCTGGAGTCTTTTTCAAACAGTGGCTTAAATAGACCTGAAGTGGCCCACTATAAAGGATAGGGAAAGTAGAATTGAAGCATTTTTCAAAAAGGGGATAAAAATCTTTAAAATGAAAAATTCAGATATGTGGGCACAGGACAGGAAGTCAGCAGAGGTTCAGTGGCCAGAATGGTCTTGTTTCAAAGTTATTCATGGGTTGAGGGCTTTGCTGGCTGGACCAACATTTATTACGCATCTCTAGTTGCTTTTGAAGGTGGTGATTAACTGCCCAAGTTGCTTTCTTGAACTACGGCAATCCATTTTGTTGAATCTTTACACTGTGGAAAGAGGCCATTAGACCCATTGAGTCTGCAGTGACCCTCTGCAGAGTCAGCCCTCAACTCTGCCTTTACCATGGCTAATCCACCTAAGTCTACACATCGCTGGACATTAGGGGGCAATTTAGCGGGGCCAATCCACTTGAACCTGCGCATCTTTGGGACTGTGAAGGAAACTGCAGCATCTGGTGGAAACCCATGCAGACACGGGGAGAACATGTAAATTCAACACAGTCACCCGAGATTGGCATCAAACAGCCAGACTACTTTGCTGTCAGGTAGCAGTGCTAACTACTGTGCCACTGTGCTGCTCTGAAAAATGTAGGTCTTTTGTGCTGAAAAACTCTACAATTCTAAATAAAATAAAGTGATCCAGTGATGCATTTTCCTTTTTCAAAGTTTTCTTGAAATAAATGCTGTTGAGTGAAATAATTGGCCATTATTGATTAAATGTAGAGATTTTAATTGTGATACAGAATTGCAGTACAGTCCTTCTATTGTTCTGTGTGCTGACATGTCGAGGAATTCTTTCTTCCAGCTTAACTGGACAGATGTACAGATGGATTGCTTTATTTTCTGTGGACGGGAGTATAAAACCATACGTGATACTGTTGCTCAGGCAATCCTGAAATGGCAAATGGATACTGTGACAAACCAGTTAAAGGTATTTGCAAATAATCCTGTTTGGTAACAGTGCAATACTCTGTCTCAGTTTTATGTTAGTTTTAAGCCCAGTATATTATAGTAGCACTCAACATTTGTTTCATATCTTTGCTCCTGAAAGACTTCAAAATGCTCTTTAAACAATCAACGGGTTTATCTGGCATTGGCCTTCTTCCGTGAGGTAACATCTTTGTTTGCTGTAGAGGATTCCAGTCTGCAACCTAGTCCAAAGGTAAGAATCAATCACTGACCTAATTTCAGATGTGTGGGAACTTAAACTGAGAATAAGTTGTGTCTAGCATGTTATTAGGAGAAAGTGAGGACTGCAGATGCTGGAGATCAGAGCTGAAAAATGTGTTGCTGGAAAAGCGCAGCAGGTCAGGCAGTATCCAAGGAGCAGGAGAATCGACGTTTCGGGCATAAGCCCTTCTTCAGGAATGATTCCTGAAGAAGGGCTTATGCCCGAAACGTCGATTCTCCTGCTCCTTGGATGCTGCCTGACCTGCTGCGCTTTTCCAGCAACACATTTTTCAGCTCTGGCATGTTGTTGACTACAGACTGTTACTCAAGAAGGTAACAGCAAACCACTATTGAAATATATATGATGGGAACAGAAAAGAGAAGTAGTAACTAATTTGGGTTTCTGCTCTGCGTCCCCAGGGAAGAAATGGAAGATTTTTAAACAACAGCCAACCTACTTTTTTTATTTTCACATCCAGAGTGTCCTTACACACAACTTTATCCCATCTCCAAATCACCCATGGTAACAGCCAACCTAAGCATCAGCTCTCAGCAGTACCAATTAAGCCTTTCATTAACTTCATTACAATTTACGTTCCCAACCATTTTAGTGTCATCTGTAAATATGGCTATAGTACCTTCTATCCAAACTACATCAAAGTCATTATTATAGACTGTAAGGTTGGAGCATGAGGGCCAAATGCTATGGCGCCCCCACCAATTGCATCTACAGAAACGGTGTTCTGTTTGTGGATGATGCTCGTTCACATGTATTCAGAATGGAAGTGAATACATGAAGGATGGTACACCTGGTGATACAGGAATGTTTATAAGGGTGAAATGAAGCATCCAAAATTCAAGTAGTCAATAAAGATGTTTTTCTATAAAGAGACTTCTATAAATGAGAACAGGCATTCTGTTTGCAATAGGTGCATGCCTACAGATGTGAAGCCATACTGCTCAGTGTTGGAAATGTTTTCAAGATGATTCTTCCCATTGTGGCTCAGACTATTGCATGTTTTAATCATGATAAACTTGGAGGATGGATATTAGAAAATATAAATGTTGAAGATCATGATGAGAAGAGAACAGAGACTGTTTGTTTTCTGGCAGTGTTGAGCACCACATCAGCACTTAGAGCAATTCTATGTGCATTGGTATGAGAGCACCATAGAAACATTTCACATTTAAGTTGCAGTGAGGACTTTTGACATTGCTAAGTAGCATAGACAGTACAAGCCAAAGGTCTGTACTGAGTTAAAAATCACACGACAACAGGTTATAGTCCAATAGGTTTAATTGGGAGCACTAGCTTTCAGAGCGCTGCTCCTTCATCAGGTCATCACAACCTGGTGTTGTGTGGTTTTTAACTTAGTACACCCCAGTCCAATACCAGCATCTCCAAATCAGGCCTGTGCTAATTCAGTAATCTACCACATTTATTGTTCCGGAATGCCAATCTGAAACAAACATCGAGACACTGAAGCTCTCCAATGACTCAGTGCGGGTGTGTAAATTTACCAAAATGAGGGAGACATTTGTTCCTGTAGCTCCGCGGACCTCGGTCAGTTTTCCAGGTGCGGGCCTGCACAGTGTTCTATGTTCAACACTGTGCATTCACGTGTTTCTCTTCATAATTTCTGCTGACAGCAGTAGTTTTGGTGCAAACTTTCAAAGTTAAGTAGTTTCTGTGTAATCTGCATTTCTCCTCAAGTTCTGAGATAGGGCACAGGAATTGCATCTATGAATGTTGTCAACATTTTTAACAATAATTACCAGCTCTCAGAACCCAAATGAAAACAAAGATTTTCACAAAGAGTTTATAGAATGACCTGGTCATTTATTCCAGTATTCGATGACAATTTGGAACAGTGCACTAGTATTTTTTTTGTCCCGTATATTTGCTTACAAATGTAACGCACAAATTAAATTTCATAATTTATGTCTGAAAATGTTTCACCTAGCAATGAGTAGATTAGCAGCCTTGTTTGTAAATGAGAAAATAAATTGTGATACAAATGCACTGACTTTGCAAAATCTGCTATCTTTCAGTTAATCACCATGTTGCAGACATTTATTAAAGATAGTAAACTCTTTGAGGCTGCAGACCTGAAGGACTTCTGCACTAAATTGGTGGAAAATGCCACTGGAGATCAAAACTCTTCCCGATGGATCACAGCAAGACAGTCAAACCAACGGCACATCCTGATTGAAATAATTGTGCACGCAGCCTTGGTTTTCATCTGTGGAGAAAATGTTTTGAAATCCCCACTCTACAAAATTGCTTTCAGATCTGCAGAAATGAGGGTGAGGAAGTCACAGACGCACAATTTCTATAAGAAAAATTTGCTTCCCAAGTTCTAAGTCATCCATAACCCCCTGAAAAGGAAAGTTAGCAGGGCTATTGCAAAAGAACCAGGGAGTGGGCTGTTTGCTAGCTAATTCCAAAAATCAGCATAGACATTAAAGGCTGAATCACCTGTTCTGTGATTTGTAATGCATATCATAGGATTACCATGACTCACTAGACTTGTCTCATCCAAGATACTTAAAACATATACTGACCCAGTCAGAAGCACATAACAAATAGGATTCGCCTTGTGCCTATCAGTGGTGTAATCACATCTGATCTGGTGAGGCTTTAACTCCCTTTATTTCCTATCCTAATTCCCTTATCAATCAAGATTCGATCTAATTCATTCTAAGTACTCAATAAGCCAGCCCCCCAATGATCACTGGAAAACACTGACAGTCTCTAAGAGAAAATATTCCTCTTCCTCTCCATCTTAACTAAGGGACCCCTTATTTTGGAACTATGCCTCTGAGCATCTACCCTTCCAAGCCCTCTCTAAATCTTCAATATTTCAAATAGGATCACTCATCGTTCTTCTAAATTATTGATCCATCCTGCCCAGTCTTGCCTCCTGAGAAGAATTTCACTGCTCAATGTCTGCAATGCTTGGTGTTTGCAGTAAAAGGGCAAAGCTCCATCATAAAGCATTCCCAGGCTATGGAAGATGACCGAATGTTTACTACATTCTCTGTTGCTCCCCATCATTTGTAAGTGTGGACTCCATTGCCAATGCTTCCTTAGCACATTTCTTCACTCGGTAAGGTCACAGGCTGGAATATGTAATTATCCATTTATGTCATCAAGTCACTACATGATTGGAAATGACTAGTGCTGATCATTTCCCCTCTGTCACCTCTGCATTCTCAATTATCACCCCCTCCACCATCACTACTACCACCACCGCTTTGACTGCAACCCAGATTCCCATCACTAAAGAGAGTCATTGATGCTGTCTGAGTACCAGTCTGCCAACTGATCATAGTGGTCATGGTGAGAAGTTTACCATTATGTTCTATTTATAGACTAGGACTTGAGGTCATGTGTTGCATCGCCAACTTCAAGAATAATGCAAATCTTCTCTGATTTAGCAACAACATTCTCTTTGATGACCAAGATCATAAATCTCATTAAAATGATCTAATGTCAAGAGTGCTGCCCCAGCTCTAAAATATATTATTCAGACTTCAGAATGGTTGGATACTAGGTCACACTTGGAACCAGAGAGAATTCCCTCAGACTCGGGATTCAGAGCTCCAAATATTATTTCTTTACTTATACTTCCCTCTGGATCAGAGAAATCAGTGATGTTGATGTCAGAAACATCTTGACAGCAGGAAGGGACCTATTATAACATTCTTACATGTTCCCTTCTACTTTTAGCACGCCTATTTACCTACCATGCCAGAAGATGTTTTTAGTGAAGTTAAGCAATTGACTCGAGAGAAGGTGACTTGGTACCGTAAGTGTCATTCATCTCTGTGCTGTTAATTATTTGTAATTTACAAACCAAAAAGATTAAATGTAGATCTAAAATACTTCCAATTGTATCATTAAAATTTGTTTATGTACCTCAAAAATGCACTTATTTTGACAATCGGGGGTCTTTTGCTTTTCATGGTAGCCCAGAAGGCTATGTTTTCATGGTGTTTATATGTGACAAGTAGCCTTGTATGCTGCAAGAATGCGATTATTGCATTTTCACTGCAGTGTGAATGCACTAAACTTTATTATACTAGAGCTAAAATATTTATGGCAGACCATATTAATACTCTGGCTGCAACAAAATTACGGATGGGGAGAAAATGATTACAAAGGAGATAAGGCATTTCCGTGATATTCAGATTTAATCCTCAGCTGTGTAGGAAGATAGTCATCTTGCTGATGCTATTACACTTTCCAAGGCATTTTATAAATGATAAGTCTGACTCTTGTTCTATATATTTGAGCGTTCGGCAGAAGTAACATTGGCAAATGAAGGTGCAAGTATCACACTGCAACTGACATTGTCAATGTGACTAGTAGATGTGTTACAAGGAATTTCATTGTTCAGGGAAGGGTAATGCTTGATACATATGGTGGAAAACACTGTTGCCTTCAAAAGTGTTATTTTTAATATACTTAACCAAGAGCAGGACAATAACTAAATCCAGTTATAGATAAAGATGGAATTTTCTCTAATTCCTTTTTTTGCTACACTGTTAACAATACATCTCCGACTATCTATATTTCATTGCAGACTGCAGTTGCGGTGAACCTGTTCAAGTTGCTAATGTAAGTATTAATTTTGTTTTTAATTAAAGAATTAAATTATCAGTCCTTCCTTTTCTGCATCCTTTTTAAATGAGGCTATGTACATAGCATATTATTTCCTATGCATTAGACAGTAAGTTAATATTGCGAGGAATGTGGTGGGTCTGCACACTTAATCTGCAGGGGCCATATGTGAGCAGGAAGGGATGAAATCTGAACTCTTCAAATTTGATTTCTCTTTTCCACAAATGCCCCACTCCAAAAATGACTGTAAAGTGAGGTCTCAATTAGGGAAACCTAATTTTCGTTGACATTTGCTTGAATTGTCCTGACCTGCTACTCAAATTAACTCACTCATCTTCTACTGTGCTGCAATGCTAATCCATTAACTAAGAGTCAGCTTGTCCCTGCATTTCCCCATGTAACTCACTCATAGTATCCTTACAGTACAGAAAGAGACTGTTCAGCCCTTCAAATCTGCACCAACCTTCCTAAGGGCATCCCACCCAGACCCAGCAACGCTGCATGGACTATTACCAATCCACGTAACCTGTAGGTCTTTGGATTGAGGGAGGAAACCAGAGCACTTGGCGGAAACCCACACAGACATGGGGAGAATGTGCAAACTCCACACAATCACCCAAGGCTGGAATCGAACCTGGGTCCCTGGCAGTGTGAGGCAGCAATGCTCACCACTGAGCCACCATGCCACCGTACTCCTGTCTATCTGCCTGCTTTACAGCTTCTCCTTGGTCATGAAAAACTGAAATAAAGTGGAGCTGAAAGTACATGTAAATGTTTTACCAAACACCACCATTCTATCAGAGAATGATCCACTGGTCTGGCACTTTCTCATTGTGCAGCACCAAGGGACCATGGCAGTGTCAGGTGCACTGTGCTGAGATGTTAAACTGAGGCCCCAGTTGCCTGTTTAGATAGCAGTAAAAGATGCCATGATGTTATTTTTGAAGATGAACAGGGAATAAATGCTGAAATCCTGGCCAACATTAATTCCTCAATCAACACCACAAAACAAAGCAACAGGCTTGATATCACATTGCTGTTTGTGGGAGTTTGCTGCGCTGTGTGATTACATACAGAAGATTGAGAGGTCTGAAGTGGATAAAAGCTTGTGAAATTGATTACTATGAATGTCTGAACTCATACAGTGCCAATGTAGTGCATGAAGTGTGAATGGGAGTGTTTACTGGTCATTTTCCTCATTGATAACTTGGTACCAGGGCTCCCCCATGGTTCATGAATCCTCAGAATTGCAGGAAAATTTGAAATGCCTATCCCTGCAATGAAGCTGGCAAGAGTGGGAGTGCTGCATAAGATCATAAGGAGAAGCAGTAGTAGGCCACTTGGTCCATCAAGTCTGCTATGCTGTTCTTTGAGATCATGATTGATTTGATAATCCTCAACTTCAATTTCCTGCAATTTACCCAATTGCCTCGATTCTCATTCTGATTAAAAATCTGTCTATCTCTACCTTGAATATATGTAGTAAACCAGCCTCAACAGCATGTTCTGATGTAGAATTCCACAGATTCACTATCCTTTGAGAGAAGAAATTCCTCCTCATCTCTCTCTGTCTTAAGTGGGTGATTCCTTACTCTGAGATAATACCCTCAGGTCCTAGACTCTCTAACAATGGGAAGCAACCATTTCACATCTACCCTGTCAAACCCCCTAAAAATCCTATAAGCTTCAATCAGTCTTTTTCATCGAAACTCCAATGAGTACAAGCCCAACTACTCAATCTCTCATACGGAAACCGTCCAAACCCAGATCAGTCTAGTGAACTTTCACTCAGCTACCTTAAGTATATCCTTCTTGGGGAATGAGATCAAAACTGTTTCCAATATTTCAGGTGTGGTCTGATTACTGCCTTATATATTTTTGTTCTCCATTCCATTTGAAACACAAGCCAACAATCCATTTGCCTTCCTTAGTATCCACTGCACATAGATGCTAGGTGTTTGTAATTCATGTACAAGGACCCTCAGTAACTCTGTTTTCTGCAGTATTTCCTTATTTAAATAATATTCAGCTCTTCCATTCTTCCTGCCAAAATGCATTTAGCCCCATTAATTTTCCTCATACTTTTTCTTTCGTGATAGCTATTCTATTGATTTCTTGCTCTTCCTTTCACTTCACCTCCTTGATTATTTAATATTTTTGAAATGTTTGTAGTGCCATCTCCATGTGAGTTGGCTATCTGTGCAGGCCCAAATTGTCAGAAATGGAAAAGAGGTGAGAATCCAGTAATCCAGTCTTCTCTACACCATTTAAATGTCTCTAGATTGGCCCAATTCAGCATAAATCTGGGCCTGTGACTATGATGTTATGTCACATCCATTTAAACATTTACAACTCATGCTGTCACCTTTCCCAAGCACTTTTATCCTTCCTTTGCCATTCATGGCTAAATACTAATCATTGACTATGTCTCTGTATTACCAAACGTTTCCTTCTATCAGAGATGGTGATTGACCATTTGAATGTTTCTTCGGTTTGATTGATTCTGGCTTGGATGTCCTGGAGCTGAGGCTTTGTGCTGGTGTATGCAAGTCAATCAGTGAGGCAGCTTCCCTGCACTTGGCAATGAGAGATTTAAGCTGATAAACTAACTAAACAATTATTTTATTGACAGTGTGGAAAACCAACGCAAACTGCTCGTTGCTCTCATTGTGGTAGTCTGGTTGGTGGACAACATCACAGTGCTGTTCCTGGATTTACTGTTTCACAACAGTATGTATATTTCTCTTTTAAAAATTCAGAACATAAGAAGTAGGACACTTGGCCCAGTGAGCCCATTCTGCTATTCAGTGTGTCCATGACTGATCATCTGTCTCAGTGCCAGACCCCCACTCTTTCCCCATTCTATCTGATCCCTTTGGCTTCTAGAAATCTATCTATTTATTTCTTAAGAATATTCATTGACTTTGACTCTGCAGCCTTCTGTGGAAGAGAATTTTACAGGTTCACCTCCTTTAGAGTAAAGAAATTCCACTTCATCACAGTCAGTCCCCTATTCCATGTCCTTCACTCCTGTCTCCCAGCAAAGGTTCCTATTCCCCTACCCCTCTAGTTTAAACTCGAGCACCCCCATGGAACTAGCAAATGCTCCAATAAGAATCCTGCTAGTATACAATCTGTCCAGCTTGTACATCTCCCATGATCGCCAGAATCAGTCCCAATGCCTCAAGATTATGGCATCCTGGGATCACCGCCTCTTCAAGTGCTGCTTTTTAATTTATTTTCTAGCTCCCTAAACAGAGGAACCTCAATTATCTGAAAGACACAGGCAGGGAGTATTTCTTTCAGTTAATCAAATTCCGGATAATCAAATGATGGATAACACAGTTTATCCAAGCATCGGGACTTTGTGATTTTGCCGGATAATCAGATATTCAGATAATCGAATATTGGATAATTGAAGTTCCTCTGTATTCTGTTTGCAGGACCTCATTAATACTGCCATGGACCATGACCCTTGTTTGCTCTCTGTCCCCCTCCAGAATATCAGAATATGCTGCATATTCCCTGTCACTACAGCACTCACCCCTACTTCTCAACTACCACTGCACATCTGAACCATTCCTAGTGCCACAGACTTGGCTCTCATATCATTCCCCCAGAAACCATCTCAGTCAGCAATGTCCTAAACAGAAAATCTGTTAGAGAGAGAGAGATAAGCCAAGTGACTCCTCTTGAATGACATGCCTAATGCTTTCACTCTGGGGGTCACCCATTCTCTTTCTACCTGTGCAATCTTTACCTGCAGTATGACCACCTCACTGAACATGCCAATACCTTTTTATACATTTATGTGCTGTGGGATTCATGGATGCAGCCCAGCATTTATTGCCCATCCCTAGCTGCCTTTGAGAAGATGGTGATCAGCTGCCTTATTGAACCAATGCAGACAGTGTGCTGTAAGTAAACCCACAATGCCGTTAGGCAGGGAGTTCCAGGAGTTTGACTCAGCAACAGTGAACAACACTGACCTTATTTTGCGATATGCTTTTGAAGGAAAGGATAATTTGATCATTTCTGTGGCACAATAAAACACAACTGGATGATAATACTGACTGTTAAAAGCAGCAATACCAGGCCAGCAGACTCAAATGGTTTTGAGTCTGAACTGACCACACATAGCAAATAAAAGTTGGTCAGTATAGGAAGTCGGTGAATTCAGTTTTGGTCACTTCCTGTAACAGAACAGACCTTCAGGAATCTCAAGGCTCAATTGATCTGTGGTTCTTTTGTAGTCACATAGATCAAACTAAAACTGGTCATGTCTTGGGAAGTGCCTCAAGGAGAAGTCAAGTTGTTGTACCTGATCGACAGATGACTCCTGTTGTTCTCCTGTTATTGCGGACACTGACACATGTATCAATGATGCTCGGCACATTTCACCATCGTCAGGTAACTGACTCTCTTTTAATAAAGTTATATAAGCCTGATTTTTTTTACTTTATATTTCATTCACTGATGTGTGTGCTCCTGGGTTGGGCCAGTATTTTATTGTCCAGTCCTAATTGACCTTAAGAAAGTTGGTGTGACCTGCTGCTGCCCATGTCGTGTAGGTAGACCCACAGCATTGTTTGCCAGGGAGTTCTAGGATTTTACTCAGTAACAGGAAAAGAAGTGCAATGTGTTTCCAAGTTGGGATGGTGAGTAGCTTGAAGGGAAACTTGCAGGTGATGGTGTTTCCATGTTTTTGCTGCCCTTTTCCTTCTAGGTGGAAGAAGTTGTGGGTTTGGAAGGTTTTATGGTGTAATAACAGCATTTTAAGATCTAAAAGAAAGTCTTGCATTTATAGTGTAGACTATATTAAAAATTACGTATCTGTGCAGTTGCTGTTCTAATTCACATTTATGACAAAAATTGCCTGAAATGTGTCACTTTGTAATGACACAATTCCTCTCAAAGAGGCGCTGCAGTACCATCAATAGCAGGAGAATGTAATTATGATTTGGCAAGTTTACAACAACATAAAGCAATATACATATTGCCTCTGCTGTCACCTCACTTCAAATGATAACAGTCCCTGATCTTTAACCGTCTGAATTCAATGTCATGTGAGACCAATTAATATTCATTGATAAAATCCCTACAGTGTGGAAACAGGCGTTTCGGCCCACCAAGTCCACACTGAACCATCAAAGAGTATCCCACCCTGAACCATTTCTCATTTACCCCCAACTAACGCGCCTAACCTACACATCCCTGAACACTATGGGCAATTTAGCGGGGCCGATTCACCTAACCTGCACATCTTTGGATTGTGGGAGGAAACCCACGCAGACACGGGGAGAGTGTGCATCTTCGCACAGGTGACCTGAGAATCAAACCTGGGTCCCTTGCACTGTGAAACAGCAGTGCTAACCACTGAGCCACCTGTGCCTCCCAAACGAGTGAAGTTTTGTCTAAACTCTTGGTTTTATAGACAATAGATAAGAGACAATAGGTACAGGAGTAGGCCATTCTGCCCTTCGAGCCTGCACCACCATTCATTATGATCATGGCTGATCATCCTCAATCAGTATCCTGTTCCTGCCTTATCTCCATAACCCTTGATTCCACTATCCGTAAGAGCTCTATTCAACTCTTTCTTGAAAGTATCCAGAGACTTGGCCTTCACAGCCTTCTGGGGTAGAGCATTCCATACACCCACCACTCTCTGGGTGAAGAGGTTTCTCCTCATCTCTGTCCTAAATGGTCTACCCCTTATTTTTAAGCTGTGTCCTCTGGTTTGGCACTCACCCATCAGCGGAAACATGTTTCCTGCCTCCAGAGTGTTCAATCCTTTAATAATCTTATATGTCTCAATCAGATCCCCTCTCAGTCTTCTAAATTCAAGGGTATAGAAGCCCAGTCGTTCCAATCTTTCAACATAAGATAGTCCCGCCATTCCAGGAATTGACCTCGTGTACCTACGCTGCACTCCCTCAATAGCCAGAATGTCTTTCCTCAAATTTGGAGACCAGAACTGCACATAATACTCCAGGTGTGGTCTCACCAGGGCCCTGTACAGCTGCAGAAGAACCTCTTTGCTTCTATACTCAATCCCTCTTGTTATGAAGGCCAGCATGCTATTAGCTTTCTTCACTACCTGCTGTACCTGCATGCTTGCTTTCATTGACTGATGTACAAGAACACCTAGATCTCGTTGTACTGCCCCTTTACCTAACTTGACTCCATTTAGGTAGTAATCTGCCTTCCTGTTCTTGCCACCAAAGTGGAAAACCATACATTTATCCACATTAAACTGCATCTGCCATGCATCTGTCCACTAACCCAGCCTGTCCAGGTCACTCTGTATTCTCCTCACATCCTCCTCCCATTTCACCCTGCCACCCAGCTTTGTATCATCAGCAAATTTGCTAATATTACTTTTAATACCTTCATCTATATCATTAATGTACATTGTAAAAAGCTGCGGTCCCAGCACTGATCCCTGCGGCACACCACTGGTCACCGCCTGCCATTCCGAAAGGAAGCATTTTATCACTGCTCTTTGTTTCCTGTCAGCCAACCAATTTTCAATCCATGTCAGTATTTTGCTCCTAATACCATGTGCCCTAATTGTGCTCACTAACCTCCTATGTGGGACTTTATCAAAGGCTTTCTGAAGGTCCAGGTATACCACATCCACTGGATCTCCCTTGTCCATCTTCAGAATTACATCCTCAAAAAATTCCAAAAAACTTTGTTTTCAGTTCTTTTAAAATAAATGGTAAGGGGAGTATAGGAGTTGGGAGGTCATTTTGTGGCTGTACAGGACATTGGTTAGGCCACTTTTGGAATTTGTGTGCAACTCTGGTCCCCTTCCTATCGGAAGGATGTCATGAAACTTGAAAGGGTTCAGAAAAGATTTACAAGGATGTTGCCTGGGTTGGAGGATTTGAGCTATCGGGAGAGGTTGAATAGGTTGGGACTGTTTTCCGTGGAGTGTCAGAGGCTGAGGGGTGACCTTATAGAGGTTTATAAAATCATGAGGGGCATGGATAGGGTAAATAGACAAGGTCTTTTCCCTGGGGTGGGGGAGTCCAGAACTAGAGGACATTGGTTTAGGGTGAGAGGGGAAAAATATAAAAGAGACCTAAGGGCAATGTTTTCATACAGAGGGTAGTGTGTGTATGGAATGATTAGCCAAAGGATGTGGTGGAGGCTGGTACAATTACAGCATTTAAAAGGCACCAGATAGGTATATGAATAGGAAGGGTTTAAGAGGGATATGGGCCAACTGCTGGCAAATGGGACTAGGTTAGGTTAGGATATCTGATCAGCATAGACAAGTTGGACCGAAGGTCTATTTCTGTGCTGTACATCTCTCTGACTTTATGCCTCTAAGTGCTTCTATTGAAATAGTAAACAATGGATTTTCACATCAATATGAAATATTACCATTGCTTAGTATAATCCCAGTCAATATTTTCTAATCTTTTATCTGTAATAAATTCATTTGTGCAGCCGCCACAGAAAGTAGATGTGTCAGGGTAGTAATCTGTCATTTGAAATGCAGCTAGTGTGGCAGGAGAGTTGAAATAACCTTCTTATTTGAAGTTATGGACTGATGTGATAGAGTCTCTTCTTTAAACAAGGTGGACAGTTGCAGAGACTTGCCTTCTTGGAATGCATTTTCTATACAGTTGAAAACGCAAAAATCCTGTCCATTCATTTCTTCAGATTATTCAAGAAATGATTAAGCCACAGGTACCAAATGTCTCAGAGTTCCTGTGGCAGCATCTAGAAACCGACCTAACGCAGCTTGGAAAGTCACTGGGGAAGAACAATGATGATACAGCTACCTGCATCCACCTGGTTATTCATAAACTTATGAATCACATTAAAGGTATTGGTAGGGTATTCTTGTCAAAGGTTTAAGTCAGTTTGAATAAAAATAGTATGTAAACACCACTCCAGTAGAGCAACGTTTAAATCCAACTAAATTTGTAAATCTAGTGTCAGTCTGTGATATACACACCTTTGATGTTGGGAGTGATTTACTGGTTGGGCGGGGGGGGAACGGCGGTTGAGGGGGGAGGAGCCTGTCAATCCACAAGCAGAGGATGGTACCCTGATGGGACGTTTTGACCAAGAGTACAGTACTGTTCACCTCACTACCCTCAGTATAACTTGGATTTTATTATGTGAAGTTGCAGCACATCATTGAGAAATTCACCTTTTGCCACCCTCACCCATTTTAACCCACATTTATCTTGCATTATCATAGAATCCTACATTTTTGGAAGCAGGCCAGTGGAGTTTGCACATTCTCTCTGCGTCTGTGTGAATTTCCTTTGGGTGCTCCAGTTTCCTCCCACAGTGCAAAGATATGCAGGCCATTTGGCCCATTGAGTCTGCGCTGACCCTCTAAAGAGCATCCCATCCAAACCCTATCACATGGCTAACCCACATAATCCACACATCCCTGGATGCTATGGGAAGTCTAGCACAGCCAATCCACCTAAACTGCATACCTTTGGGCTATGGGAGGAAACTGGAGCACCCAGAGGAAACCCATACTGACTCAGGAAGAACGTGCAAACTCCACACAGACAGTCACCCAAGGCTGGGATTGAACCCCAGTCCCTGACACTGTGGTGACAGTACTAACCATTGAGCCACCGTGCCATCCATTTGCTTTACCTGATTCAAGCAGATTTACATGGACACACTGCATATGGCAATATGTTACTTTGTTTATACCATTGCGTGCAACTCAAAAAAATACATCTTTTTATAATTCCATGCACTGGCAGAATTCACTTTGAGGACATTCATGTCAATCATAATTCAGCCTGTCGGGTATATATTGCATGCACCTTCGAAGTCTGCAGTTTAATTTACCTAGAATCATAATATGTACGTTTTTTAAAAATTAACAACTTAGAAACTAACTTATATTTTAATGTATAAAGACAACTGTTCCCCAAAAGTCATTAAGAAAGATTTGTTGGGGGTGCATATTATTGGTTAATATGAAATGTATAGACTAAAAGTACTTTGTACTGATTTGTTTTCTTTTCTGCCCAGTGCACAAAAAAGGATGGAACGAACAGCTGTCATCAAAGACAGAGAGAAATGCATGGGAGAATCAGTTCATCGAGGTTGTTATTTCTCCATTGTTGCAGGTTGGTAAATTATTGTATGAGGTGCTTCTTGATGGAAGCTGAAGTGTAGGAAATGTGTTCTTCATTACAATACTATTTTCATCATGTGAACTTCAGAACTATTTCATTAAATGGAAGTGCGGTTAGGAATATCAATCTGACAAGGCACCTCATAATGCCAGAAGACGTGATAGAGAGCTTCAAAGCAAGAATAAATACCTGTGAGAAGACAATGAGAAACATGCAGAAAGTGAGATTAGGATGAATGCATAATTGGAGAGGAACCATATGAAGAGCTTTTTGATTGTAGAGCTACTTATTCCAAAAAGGCTTCAGATTGTTGCACTTTTGAAGGAATCACTTTCTGAGGAACTTGCTTCTGAGTGCATAGGGTTCTGGATTCAAGATGAATTATAGAGTTATGACCACATAATCTGGGCTATAGCCTCACCTTGGGAATGTTTGTTTCTAGAGACTACACTAAACAGAGGGCCTGTGTACATTTTAACTCAACATGAAAGATCCCTTGGAAAACAAATTTGAATCTTATTCTTGGTCAATATTTATCTTTCATTTAACATGACTAACATGGATATCCCATCATTTAAACCATTGATAGTTTGGGACCTTTTGTGGGTAAATTGGTTTTGCCTTTAATACAGCAATGCATATCCTTCAAAAGTTACCTCATGGGCACAAAGTTCTGGGATGTCCTTAGAACACGAAAGGTAGTAAATAAATGTACAAGGAACAAAGAAACAGCACATGAACAGGCCCTTCAACCCACCAAATCTTCTCTGACACATGATGCCTTTCTAAACTAAAAACTGTTTGCCCCTCCATATCCTGATATTCCCTGCCTATTCATGTATCTGTCAAGATACCTGTTAAATGTTGCCTTCCACTTCCTTCCTGCTTTCTTTACATTCTTTGAGGACTCTGTCTGTCTTCAGTTTCCAAAACCTGCCATATGTCTCCTTTTTCTTTTTGGTGAAGCTCACAATTTCCCTTGTCATCTTGGGTTCCTGAATCTTGTCATCCTTATTCTGCATTTTCACAAGAACATGTTGGTCCTGAAATCTAATCAACTTTAGAAGATTCCCACATGACAGATATGGATTTACTCTCAATCTACATTCCCCAGTTCCTGTTTAATATTTTTATAGTTCCCCAATTTAGTACTTTCACCCAGGGACTACTCTTACGCTTATCCAAAAGTAACTTCAAACTAATGGAATAATAATGGTCCCCTACTGAAATTTGGACCAGGCTTATTTCCCAGTACCAGGTCTCATATGGCCCCTTACATATTGCTGCAAGGAACCCTCCTAACAAATTACCCCCATCCAAGCTCCTGGCACTATGGAAGTCTGAGTCAATATGGAGAAGTTAAAATCACCCACCACAACAACCCTGTTATTTTTACATTTTCCCATAATCTGTCCACATATCTGTTCCTCTGTCACTCATTGGGCAGTCTGTCATACAACCTCATCAAAGGACTGCACCCTTCCTATTCCTGAGCTCCACCCATATGATCTCAGTGGATGAGCTGTCCGAGATGGCCTCTCTCAGTACAGCTGTGATATTCTTCCTTATCAGTAACTCCCACAGCTCTTACACATCCCTCTCTATCTCATCTGAAACATCTAAATCCTGCAATATTATGCTGTCCCTCTCTCAATCAAGTCTCTGTAATGACATAGAGTCATAGAGGTGTACAGCATGGAAACAGACCCTTCGGTCCAACCCGTCCATGCCGACCAAATATCCCAACCCAATCTAGTCCCATCTGCCAGCACCCGGCCCATTTCCCTCGAAACCCTTCCTATTCATATACCCATCCAAATGCCTCTTAAATGTTGCAATTGTACCAGCCCCCACCACATCCTCTGGCACCTCATTCCATACACGTACCACCCTCTGCGTGAAAACATTGCCTCTTAGGTCTCTTTTACATCTTTCCCGTCTCACCCTAAACCTATGCCCTCTAGTTCTGGACTCCCTGACCCTAGGGAAAAGACTTGTCTATTTATCCTATCTATGCCCCTCATAATTTTATAAACCTCTATAAGGTCACCCCTCAGTCTCCGACGCTACTTGTAAATCTTTTCTGAACCCTTTCAAGTTTCACAACATCTTTCCGATAGGAAGGAGACCAGAATTGCACGCAATATTCCAACAGTGGCCTAACCAATGTCCTGTACAGCCGCAACATGACCTCCCAACTCCTGTACTCAATACTCTGACCAATAAAGGAAAGCATACCAAACACCTTCTTCACTATCCTATCTACCTGTGACTCCACTTTCAAGGAGCTATGAACCTGCACTCCAAAGTCTCTTTGTTCAGCAACACTCCCTAGGACCTTAACATTAAGTGTATAAGTCATGCTAAGATTTGCTTTCCCAAAATGCAGCACCTCGCATTTATCTGAATTAAACTCCATCTGCCACTTCTCAGCCCATTGGCCCATCTGGTCCAGATCCTGTTGTAATCTGAGGTAACCCTCTTCGCTGTCCACTACACCTCCAATTTTGGTGTCATCTGCAAACTTACTAACTGGACCTCTTATACTCGCATCCAAATCATTTATGTAAATGACAAAAAGTAGAGGGCCCAGCATCGATCCTTGTGGCACTCCACTGGTCACAGACCTCCAGTCTGAAAAACAACCCTCCACCACCACCCTCTGTCTTCTACCTTTGAGCCAGTTCTGTATCCAAATGGCTAGTTCTCCCTGTATTCCATGAGATCGAACCTTGCTAATCAGTCTCCCATGGGGAACCTTGCCGAGCGCCTTACTGAAGTCCATATGGATCACATCTACTGCTCTGCCCTCATCAATCTTCTTTGTTACTTCTTCAAAAAAGTCAATCAAGTTTGTGAGACATGATTTCCCATGCACAAAGCCATGTTGACTATCCCGAATCAGTCCTTGCCTTTCCAAATACATGTACATCCTGTCCCTCAGAATTCCCTCCAACAACTTGCCCACCACCGAGGTCAGGCTCACCGGTCTGTAGTTCCCTGGCTTGTCTTTACCGCCCTTCTTAAACAGTGGCACCACATTTGCCAACCTCCAGTCTTCCAGCATCTCACCTGTGACTATCGATGATACAAGTATCTCAGCAAGAGGCCCAGCAATCACTTCTCTTGCTTCCCACAGAGTTCTCAGGTACACCTGATCAGGTCCTGGGAATTTATATACTTAAGGGAATTTATATTTGCCAGGAATTGGTGTTGGAGAGACTGTTAGGTCTGAAGGTTGATAAGTCCCCGGGGCCTGATGGTCTACATCCCAGGGTACTGAAGGAGGTGGCTCGAGAAATCGTGGATGCGTTGGTGATTATTTTCCCGAGTTCGATAGATTCAGGATCAGTTCCTGCGGATTGGAGGGCGGCTAATGTTGTACCACTTTTTAAGAAAGGTGGGAGAGAGAAAGCAGGAAATTATAGACCAGTTAATCTGACCTCAGTGGTGGGAAAGATACTGGAGTCTATTATAAAGGATGAAATTACGACACATCTGGATAGTAGTAACAGGATAGGTCAGAGTCAGCATGGATTTATGAAGGGGAAATCATGCTTGACTAATCTTCTGGAATTCTTTGAGGATGTAATTCTGAAGATGGACAAGGGGGATCCAGTAGATGTAGTGTACCTGGACTTTCGGAAAGCTTTTGATAAAGTCCCACATAGGAGGTTAGTGAGCAAAATTAGGGCGCATGGTATTGGGGGCAAAGTACTAACTTGGATTGAAAGTTGGTTGGCCGACAGGAAACAAAGAGTAGTGATAAACGGCTCCATTTCGGAATGGCAGGCAGTGACCAGTGGGTACCGCAGGGATCAGTGCTGGGACCGCAGCTTTTTACAATATATATTAATGATATAGAAGATGGTATTAGTAATAACATTAGCAAATTTGCTGATGATACTAAGCTGGGTGGCAGGGTGAAATGTAAGGAGGATGTTAGGAGATTACAGGGTGACCTGGACAGGTTAGGTGAGTGGTCAGATGCATGGCAGATGCAGTTTAATGTGGATAAATGTATGGTTATCCACTTTGGTGGCAAGAACAGGAAGGCAGATTACTACCTAAATGGAATCAAGTTAGGTAAAGGGGCAGTACAAAGAGATCTGGGTGTTCTTGTACACCAGTCAATGCAGGTAAGCATGCAGGTACAGCAGGTAGTGAAGAAGGCTAATAGCATGTTGGCCTTCATAACAAGAGGAATTCAGTATAGAAGCAAAGTAGTTCTTCTGCAGCTGTACAGGGCCCTGGTGAGACCACACCTGGAGTATTGTGTGCAGTTCTGGTCTCCAAATGTGAGGAAAGACATTCTGGCTATTGAAGGAGTGCTGCGTAGATTCACGTGGTCAATTCCTAGAATGGCGGGACTACCTTACGCTGAAAGTCTGGAGCGACTGGGCTTGTATACCCTTGAGTTTAGAAGACTGAGAGGGGATCTGATTGATTAAAGGATTGGACACTCTGGAAGCAGGAAACATGTTTCCGCTGATGGGTGAGTGCCGAACCAGAGGACACAGCTTAAAAATACGGGGTAGGCCATTTAGGACAGTGATGAGGAGAAATGTCTTCACCCAGAGAGTGGTGGCTGTGTGGAATGTTCTGCCCCAGAGGGCAGTGGAGGCCCAGTCTCTAGATTCATTTAAGAAAGAGTTGGATAGAGCTCTCCAGGTTAGTGGAATCAAGGGTTATGGAGATAAGGCAGGAACAGGATACTGATTAAGGATGATCGACCATGATCATATTGAATGGTGGTGCAGGCTCGAAGGGCAGAATGGCCTACTCCTGCACCTATTGTCTATTGTCTATTGTCTAATATCCACCTTTAACCATTTCAAGGCATCCAGCACTTCCTCCTCTGTAATCTAGACATTTTGCAAGATGTCACCATCTATTTCCCTACAGTCTATATCTTCCATATCCTTTTCCACAGTAAATACTGATGCAAAATATTCATTTAGTATCTCCCCCATTTTCTGTGGCTCCACACAAAGGCTGCCTTGCTGATCTATGAGGGGCCCTATTCTCTCCCTAGTTACCCTTTTGTCCTTAATATATTTGTAAAAACCCTTTGGATTCTCCTTAATTCTATTTGCCAAAGCTATCTCATGTCCCCGTTTTGCCCTCCTGATTTCCCTCTTAAGTATACTCCTACTTTCTTTATACTCTTCTAAGAATTCACTCGATCTATCCTGTCTATACCTGACATATGCTTCCTTCTTTTTCTTAACCAAACCCTCAATTTCTTTAGTCATCCAGCATTCCCTATACTTACCAGCCTTCCCTTTCACCCTGATAGGAATATAATTTCTCTGGATTCTTGTTATCTCATTTCTGAAGACTTCCCATTTTCCAGCCATCCCTTTACCTGCGAACATCTGCCTCCAATCAGCTTTCGAAAGTTCTTGCCTAATACCGTCAAAATTGGCCTTTCTCCAATTTAGAACTTCAACTTTTAGCATCATAGTTATATGTACTAGTCTAAGGTCTAAGTTCATCTGCCTTACCTAACAAATATAGCTTCCTACTTTTTAGTGTTTTTGAGATGAAGTGTGCCTTTAGCTGAAATTGATTCACATTAACAAAGCTATAAATTAATTGGAAGCGACTTTCAGCTTCATGCCTCACACAGTAAACTGGGTGAGTGGATTGCCTATCTTTTATAGAACCTACCTGATACCAGTAACATTAATTTAAACTAATTAACTGTCAAGAAGCAAAGGCTAAATTTTATCCCCTTTATCCCCGATGTTTGATCCACTAAAAACAGTTATTGTCTCAACAGTAACATCTGTGATATAATTACCCTTCCTATGGCATAAATCATCCCATCTGTTCAACTTTATTTCTGAATAAAGCTCAGGGTCTATATGGTTATCTAGGAATATTGCACCTGCTCAGTCAAAGCTTTGGAGAAGAACATTAAATTCTTGATCACAGATGATGCTTTGTTTATAGTTTTAGTTTCTTGTTGCACTTTACTGCTTCTGTATGTAATCTCATTTTTAATAAATTGAATTGTTATTTTTAGCCTATGTACATTGATCTGACAATGTGAGATTGAGTTTTTGAGATTTGGGAGTTTAAATGAAACCTGGTCACTAAACATTAAGTAGCAGTTAAACTGTGTTCCAGCATAAATGCACTTGACTTGCTGATGAACATTAGGCTATGAAGGTAGTAAACTAGGATATTTTTCTCTCTCTTTGTAATTCACAGAATCTTGATGAAACGTTGTTGCATGTGGGCAAGCAGATCAGTTCTGATGAGAGAATTGGTGGGAGTCCTGTTGTTAAAATGCTGTTTGGAGACCCATCAGATTTTATCACCTCTGATGATGTTTTAAACTGTTCCTCTGCTTGGAAATATGATCGTCGAGTATGTGTAGAGAACTTTACTCGGGTTGTGGAGCAAAAGGGGGGAAAGAAAGCAACACCTATACTGTGGAAATTTCTTCAAAAGGTATTTTGTGTTTTTATTTTAAGTTATGCTTAAGTAGTGGATTAGCTCTTAACGTAAAATGCCACCCATAACCAAGTTCTTTGATGTAATCATGAGAGGAATGTTCCCAGTAAGAATGGAAGATCACCAGACCATTAAAACATTTACTGCAACCAAAACAGTAGGTATAGCTCTTAAAGGAATATGGTGAGTCAGTTCTCACCAGAAAATCTAGCAACGTGAACCACGTACCTATTTTTCTCCGCCAAAAGGAGAGTCCTCTTATATTCAAATCAATTCCGACTTTCTGTAATCTGAAGCCTATCCCCTGCGCTTCACAAATCTACCCATTTGAAATAATTGTTCAACATTTTAACATAGCCCAGGCTCTTCATAATTTTGTGAACCTGAATGAAACTTGCATTGAGACACCATTTTTTTAAATGTCTAGTCTGTCTGAATAAATGAAATCTTTTAGACTGTAAATTAATCCCGAGACACTTTCCAAAGGCTCAGCATTTTGTATTGTGTAAGGGTGAAGCTGAAGGACAAATTGATAAGCTTTGCTTTGTGTTGACTTTTGCTGTACATACAGCTTATACATATTTTTTATAATCCTATTTGCTTTCGCAATGACTTTCCAGCACTAGCCATGGCCATTTCCAGAGGTGTGCACTGCAACTTTCATTCCACTACTTGGTTTGATTCCATTCCCTGTATTCGCATCAGATCTTTTCATGTCCATTGCAGTTGACATTCTAAGTTAAACATAATTTTCTAAAAGCAGCTCCATTCCCTTAATACTTCCTGGCTGACATTAGTTAACTGGGTAGAGATTATAGACTGAATCTAGACATGCCTGCTGCTGTCATTCAGCTTTTAAGTTAATAAACTTGGCAAAGAAGCACAAAGAAGGAGACAGTGAAAATGACCCTTTTTTGCAATTGGATTTTCCATCTTTGTCAGAGAAGAACTTTAGAGAGAAAACAATGAGAGAGAACAATTATCCTTCTGCTTATATAGTGACTTAGACACAGAAAATTTTATTATGGTTTCAAGATATACAAGTCAATAAATGTCATATAAAAAAGTAACAAGCATATGTAAGGGTGTCAAAATGCCTTTGATATTATTGTTGTCCTAACATTCCAGACATTTTATGGTTTAAGCTTGTCACTCCTACCTGCTCGTTGGGCTGCTGTTTAAGCAAACTATATTCAGTTGGCTGGATACTTTATGATGCAGAGTAACACCATCAGTGTGGGTTCAAATCCTGCCCCAGCAGAGGTGGCCATGTAGGATGTTCCTGTTCAACCTCTCTCCTCACCTAATGGTGAGGTCGCAACTCTCAGGTTAAACCACCACAAATTGTCTCTCTTTCTCTAAAGGGAGAGCATCCCTTTGGTCTGATACAACTATAGCATCGTTACTTTCACATTTTTTTAGAAGGTACTGTGACATGATGGGATCACTTATCATTCCTGTTGAGAAGATAGCTTCACAAGTGGTTGGTTCATCTGGAAGTGGTTGTAGAAGGGTTTGAAGACTTTTAATTGCAGACCCTCATGAACATATTTGACAACCTCTGTGGCTGCAGATCAAGAATAGCAGTCTTCAGCACAAGAAACCTACAATGAATTGCAAATGGAACACTCACGGTCTGGGGCAGTGCGGAGGTCCAAGACCTCCTTTTGAAGCATCTCATACCCCAGGCTTTACCCCTATATTTGCTCCTCTAGGGAAACTGTTAAAATGACCATAAACAATTATGTTGACCCTGCATTCCGATCTCAACACCTTTGGCTTGGTGGAGAAGCCACACTGCTTCCCTCTTCAAAAGGGCTAGTTCTGTTTCCAGAGCCTATTTTAGAAAGGTCCCTGCTGACTCAGAGCAGATGCAGATCAGGCAAGAATTGGATGGGTAAGGGCCCCCTCCCATGCAAACTGCCCCTGTCCAGTTAGTGCCTTGCAGGAATTGTTAAAGCTAATGTCTATGTCTCCGTGCCAAACAATAGATTCTTTTGTCCTTCCCACCTTCGCTCCCCGATAAACATCTACGCATCTGGGTCTTGATGACTGCAACCAGTAAGTCATGTGTTTTTTTGAGGGGTCCTCAAATTGGGAACTCGAAGGTTTAAAAAGTGATTAATTGTGTGTGCTGACAAAGTAACATTTTTCTGTCTAATTTCTCCCTGAATTGTTGTCCACACATACATTTCTTTGATTTTCATTAAATCCACGTAATATCAACCTGGAGCTGTTTAAAATCTCATGAGTCGTTCACTTAAAAGTCTACATATTTCTAAAAAATAGTGGAATATTTAACACGTTGCTCTTTTTTAATTAATTTGTTTGCAATTATTTAATGGTTTTACTAACTGTTAAAGAGACACAAACTTTAAGATTACTGGAAACTTAGTGATTCATGACCAATGTCTTAACTTGGTTACCTTACAAAATGACATCCATCCCAATGTATCTTTTAGGCAAATTATATAAAGATGCTGAAGAATTTACCCGATCTTCTTGGACTGCAATATGAATTAATCAGGACTTTCCAAAGTGCCTCAGATATGAAATCAAAGACCATTTCTCAGTTCCTTCAGCAAATGGCTCCAGGTAAGATGCTATTCTTAATGTAAGAAGTGTTCAGTTGTATGGAGCTCATTTACTGTGAATACAGTGGAAATGCACAACAGTAAACTATATAGTGTTTCAAATTCTTTGATCAAATAATTTTCTGCTTGTTCTGGTCTATATCTTGGCTGTCTATTGGACAATAAAAGGAATGGGAATTAAGGAAAGGCCCAGAATATAAGTGTAGGTTAATTAAATATAGATGTATGACAGTGGTATTTGTGTTCTGTTTATAGACACTTGCTTTATTCTTGTTTCATTTTTTTTGGTTCTAGAGCAACAGGGCCAAAAGCAAAGCTTTGAAAAAAGAATCAAGATTTTTTTACAGCTTTGGAATCAGCTGTGTTTGTTATTGGCAAAAAACAGTGAGTATATTCGAACTGTAGTATCCAGTACTGGATCAATTTTCCTGATGGAGTAATGTTATTTAGTGACCCCATTCTTCTTTGACAGTTTCTAACACTTTTCACAACAGTCTTCTGATTGCCAGTGTGATTAGAGACTCCAGAACTGTACAGGCTCTCCTCAGTCTCTGACTGAAGGGAAGCTTTTCCTGAAATCTGTGTTTTTGTGCATCTGTGTCACATAATATCATATTGATGATTTTCTGACAGTAGGGCTTTTCCAAAACACAACTTTTGGCTGAAGTAAATGAGAAAGTGAGTATGGCTTGGCATACAGTAAGACAAATTGATATATATCCATTCTGTAGAGCAGGAATGAACATCCAGCTATTAAAACCATCATAGTGTAGAAGTCTGTCTTCTACTAGTCTAAACTGAGGTCCTGTGGAAGACCAAGCAGTGCAGTTAGATGAAGGAGAACTTTTTTTGGTATCAAATTTATAGTAAACCTTTTGGTTCTGTGAACGTGCCAACCACTTAAAAGTTAGAATATTTAGACTTTGAGACCTGCGTGTTTGTTATGAAAAATCATTTTACCACACAACCATATTGAGTCAAATGCATTAAGCTTCCTCCTTTCTATCTTGCTGCCAAATCCAAACCAACTTCTTGTTGAGGTAGGAATCAGTCCATTCAATTTGTTAAACAATTTCTTTCATACTCATTGTACAAAACAACAATTTGTCTCATAGGTTAGTATATTTGAAATTGCTACTCACAATTGCTTTTAACTGAGTTAAAAACTATGCTTGCTGGTCCTCTCCTAGCTGCTTCCATACAATTGTGGTAGGCTATCATGTTGCCTGCAGAGCACCAAAAGGGTTTAGCAAACTCAGCAACATGCAAAATTGTGTATCTCTGTTCTAGTTATATTTTCAATATTTTGTTTTCCAGATCCGAAAATCCCACAAGAGCTATGCCAGAAAGATTTAACATTTGAAAGTCCCATTGAAATTTTGTTGCCTCAACCACAAGGTCCAGGCCTTTGTGCCATTGAACTCAACAAGTTTCTCATTGAGATTCAAAATGATCTCCTTGGAGCCATGAGTGATATTAAAAAGTAAGCAAATTCTTAGATTGATTTTCCTGAGTGACACCCAGTTAGTGAATCTACTTGATCAAGATTAAACGTGATTCTTCCTAATGTTTCTCAAATAGTGTGATTCAGTAAATGAAGTTCCATTGTTACTGTGTTTCCAATTATAGTTTCCTCTTTCCATTTCCCATTTCAGAGTGAGATTACTTCACATAATTGTGTATAATTTATACAATATATCCATTTTTTTCTGGCAGGTCATTCGTCAATCCAGAAGAGGTATCAGATTCACAGTTAATTCACTGTGACCCTGATAAAGATTTCATCCCACTTGTTTTATCAAACTGCCAGTACTTCCTGGAGAAAGGACATGAGACATTACCAGAATTTGATATTAAAAATATTGAACGGCAGTTGATACGCGTGTTCCTGAAAGGAAAACCATTCATAGTTGACTCTGTAAGTATATTTTTTTGAAAACTGGTCTAACTTTAGAATGACAGAACCAATTCACATTTACTTTTTTTTAAACAGAAAATTCCCAAATTTGTTGGAAGACATGAAAGAGATTATTCAAGCATCTTCACAGAGCTAAAAGCAAAGATATCTCAAGTAAGTAATTTCCTTGGGCAGAACAAATTCTGCAGTCTGGATTTAAAATTGGCAGGACATAATTTACTGTCAGATCCATTCTTTTCGATATTTGTGTTTTATGGTAGGCCTGGACAAGTAGGTTCTGTCCAAAGTGAAGTTACCCGCTATCATAGACAGTGTCTCATTTAATGGCTGAATCCAACTGAGCAAACATTTGCTGGTGGCAGGCAAAAATACAGCATCTTAACCCATTCCTGAACAAGATACAGTAAATGTTCAATTAGAAGATTACATTATAAAAAGCCAACAATTACTGACAAATATTGATCACGCTGCTGAGAATGTGTCTGATGGCTAAAGCAAACATCATGGTCACCAGAGATCCCTTCCCAGAAAGAAAGACAAATAAAATTTGTGGATGATGCAATTGGTCAGACTGGTCTTGTATACCTCAGAACAGTGTTCCAGTACAACCAGTGCGTTCATTTCCAAGTTTTATTATCTTCATTACTGGTTTTCTCTTCTGCAGCGTAGCGAGAGGCTCAATTATATTTAGCTGTCAACACATTCTGAGTGCCATCAAGCAGCTCAGCAGTATTTCTGGAAATACAGAGGCAGAATGAGGCACAAAATGAACAGTCATCTACGTTCACAGGATTACAGCAGAAGACCTAAAGGGGAGGACTACAACAATTTGGGACATTATTGTAAGGGCAGGATTAGCAGCAAGATAACCTAGATGCCTCAAAATGGTCAACTGATTTTTTTTTAAATTTGAAATTCTGGTCATTCCTCTAAGTATGCGGCTGTACAGGACATTGGTTAGGCCACTTTTGAAATATTGCGTGCAATTCTGGTCTCTTTCCTATCGGAAAGATGTTGTGAAACTTGAAAGGGTTCAGAAAAGATTTACAAGGATGCGGCCAGGATTGGATGGTTTGAGCTATAGGGAGAGGTTGAATAGGCTGGGGCTGTTTTCGCAGGAGGGTCAGAGGCTGAGGGGTGACCTTATAGAGGTTTATAAAATCATGAGGGGCATGGATAGGGTAAATAGACAAGGTCTTTTCCCTGAGGTGGGTGAGTCCAGAACTAGAGGGCATAGATTTACAGTAAGAGGGGAAAGATATAAAAGGGACCTAAGGGCAATTCTTTCACATAGAGGGTAGTGTGTATGTGTAATGAGCTGTCAGAGGAAATGGTGGAGGCTGGTACAATTGTGACATTTATAAGGGATCTGGATAGGGATATGAATAGGAAGGGCCTTAAGGGATATGAGCCAAGTGCTAGCAAATCGGACGAGGTTAGGTAGGATGTTTGGTCAACATGGACGAGTTGGAACAAAGGGTCTGTTTCCATGCTGTACATCTCTATTACTCTATGATGCTGTTTCTGGCCATTTTCCAATGTCTGATTCCTGCTTTCAGCAAGTTTGTACTCAAATATACCAAAATAGTGCAGGACTGCTAATCAAAAATGAAGCCTTCACCTTTTGTGGCATTATTTTGCTACTTAAATCCAAATTGATGGTAAACAAGCCAAACAAATTATGTTTGCATTTTGTCTCAATTAGAACTGAGATAGCATAATGCTGTCTCTACTCCAAACAGAACAATCATTGATATGCTTCAGTGCTGTCATTTCATTTCTACAATCTTGGTTTCATACGAAGAGTTAACATTTTTAATAATAAACACCAGTCAAAAAAATCTAATCTGTGAAAGGTTTCAGCATTTTCTAAAGTGGTATTAGAATGCCTCATAATTCCCACTAAGTGTAGCTAACCTTGGCTGACCAACTAATGGCAAAACTGTAGAACAGCAATTTAATGCAATGTATTCATTGGTCTATCTGTCTTTAAGAGATATTTTATGGTCTTGATCATAGACCTGTAAGTAATGAGGCTTGCATATTTTAGACAGTAGAATGATCTGGTCTCTGAAGGGCTGTGAGGTATGAATAGTTTGGAACCTAAAAGAACTGGTTCAGGAATGTAGCAACTCTAAACCAATTGGAGTCACACATTTTTGTCATCCTTCTGTTATTACCCTCCACCTTTGCCTGTCACCAAGTTAAATCTGACTGCAAGTCTATCTCTTCTTACTGTTCCTGTGGTTTCCTCCCTCCAATTGGCTCCTCAACAGCACTGGCAGCACCATTTTGAACAGTATAATCCAGCCTGTACTAGCCAGTATCAACAAGGCATCAATGTTCACGTACAGTTCTACCAATTTGTATGAAAATAAATTGAGGGAATGACATTTATTTTATTTTCTCCACTGAAGGAAACATTATCACATTCTGTCTGCAATACAATCACGATGGTGCTGAAATCTTACAGTGACATTTGTGATGCCCTGGATATCATTGAGATTGTAGTCGGATTCCTTGCTACTTCAGGAGGATCCCCAGACAGCAGGCTCCTCTGCTACCTCAAAGATACTTTACGCATGGATTGGCGTGTGTTAGCCTGTGTCAGCAAGGTCTGTGTAAACATACTCACTATCTGGAAAACGTCATTAGTGCTTGCATAAAGTAAACATTTCCTCTCTGGCATAGTAACCATATTTGACTTTTCACCTCTGAGATACCTATCAGTCACTTCTTTTACAGCTTTTCCATTCTATTTCATTTCCTGGCTATAATTGTCTGGTATTTGGATTAGATTAGATTAGATTACATTACATTACAGTGTGGAAACAGGCCCTTCGGCCCAACAAGTCCACACCGACCCGCCGAAGCGCAACCCACCCATACCCCTACATTTACCCCTTACCTAACACGACGGGCAATTTAGTATGGCCAATTCACCTGACCTGCACATCTTTGGACTGTGGGAGGAAACCGGAGCACCCGGAGGAAACCCACGCAGACACGGGGAGAACGTGCAAACTCCACACAGTCAGTCACCTGAGGTGGGAATTGAACCCAGGTCTCTGGCGCTGTGAGGCAGCAGTGCTAACCACTGGGCCACCATGCCGCCCACTAGTTTGTAATTGTCCTGTGTGTGCACACCCACCTCATTAATCCATGTACTTTCTCGTCACATATACCCACTTGTTCACCTTTACCCAACTACATCTTCCCCAGTAGAAAATACTGACTAGCCACAGGTGTGACTGTAATTACACCATTTAGCTGAATAAACTAAATTTAATGGATAATGGCTTGCACACGGTACAGGTAAATGCACTTCACTTGATTATTTTTGCAATACAAACAGCTACAACTGTCTAGTAACCAAGGAAATAAAGCACTCAACGATACTCAGAATAAACTCAGATAGCTCTGTTTTCATTATGCCATTTATCAACAAATGCACAGAAAGGTTAAAGTACTCTGATACGCTGCCAATCTGAGTTCTGAGATCACATGATTCTGGAGCATGAGATCTGCAGTTATTTATCAATCACACCACATATGGGCACAGTAATTTGGTTCCTGTCAGAGTGTCAATTTTCCACCTGCCTTATCTTAACTGCAATGTTTTTATACTTCTCCCACTAGGCATTTGAAGGATGCAAATTAAAGCACACTCTGTCCCTCTGGCAGCTCTTATCATCGTGGAAATCTGAGGTCATGCTGGGCACAGAGAAGGTGAGATTGGTCATACCAGTATTCCTGTTCAGCAACATATCAGTAAAACTGAAGCAAAATATGTTACGTGGATTAGAAAAGGGAATTGGCTAATAGATTAAATCGTGACCTTTTACAGGATAGAAAGTCATTAGTTACTTCAATCCTGTTCTAAATTTTGACTGTGCTTCACTCTTACAAGTTGTGGTTATTGACTCTAAGCATTCTTTTGAGTGTGGCTCTTCCCTTCTGTTGAGATTTTATTTCTGTCCTCTGTCCCTTGGTTTTCATCCATTATCTCCATGCTCTTAGATAACTGACCATCGCCCCTTTTGATGGACAGAAGAACAATCTCTGTCTTTCTCACTTGGCCATATCTCTATCTGTCTATCTCTATCTATTTATTTATCCGTCTCTCCTCCTTAGATATGTCACGGTAAGGTCATTGAGCCTGACACTGCTGCATCCATACTGACGAGAGTGCTCATGTGCTATGGCACCTCCACGAAATGATATCACTGATTTGTTTTCAGTTCAGTGTTGAATATGTTCAAAGGTATATTGGAGAAATGGGACCATTGGATTGGGGAATTGCTATGTTTTGACTCACTTTGATCTCCCTTGCGAATACTATATTTATACATCCTGTATCTTTAACTTCTTGACCATTTTACTTTTAGCATGATTTCTATTTCTCTGGAGATTGTCCTTATACAGGACATTGTCTTTCCTTCTGAAGTTGATTTCTGGATAAAGAAGTCAGTCTTAAATTCTCTTTTAAATGTTGCAGTTGCCATTATAGCATCCAGTTTGGTGAATTAAAAACACAATTTTGCAGCATCCAGGTTTTCAGTAAATTGAAAGGAACAGTGTTACTAATTTGTCTCTTGTTTTTATTAGGACCCATTTGAGAGAATCCCTGACGCATACAAGAAACACTTACTTCCTCAAGAGAAAGCAGAGCTGAAGACCTTTTTTGCATCCACCAACATCAACACTTTTCTTTGGGAGCTGCATGAGATTCTGGTCCTGAAGACTACTCAAAGCAATGTTGATGACAACTTCTCCTCCAAATGGAGGTAATATACACCAGTATCTGGATTAGTGGTGCTGGAAGAGCACAGCAGTTCAGGCAGCATCCAAGGAGCAGCGAAATCGACGTTTTGGGCAAAAGCCCTTCATCAGGAATAAAGGCCTAATGCGTGGAGAGATAAGCTAGAGGGGTTGGGGAGAAAGTAGCATAGAGTACAATGGGTGAGAGGGGGAGGGGATGAAGGTGATAGGTCAAGGAGGAGAGGGTGGAGTGGATAAGTGGAAAAGGAGATAGGCAGGTAGGGCAAGTCCGGACAAGTCATGGGGACAGTACTGAGCTGGAAGTTTTGAACTAGGGTGAGGTGGGGGAAGGGGAAATGAGGAAACTGTTGAAGTCCACATTGATGCCCTGGGGTTGAGGTGTTCCGAGGCGGAAGATGAGGCGTTCTTCCTCCATGGATCTGGTGGTGAGGGAGGGCGGTGAAGGAGACCCAGGACCTCCATGTAGTTATAGTGCAACTGGAATAAAGGTGTTCCCAGAAAGGAAGGTTTGCACTTCTTGGTTTAGGATCCCAAACAGATCAGGTTTGAATAATTCTGGCATGAGGGAAGAGCATGGTGCTTTCATAAAGTTTGTACAATCGGCACTAATTTTGATTGGCTCATTGAGGATGACCAGTCAGCTGGGCAGATTGGTGAAGGGGGCATTTCACTATTCAGGGTAAATTTTAACCTATCGTCATAGGAAACCGGCCGGTTCAGACTGGGTCATCCTTTATTTGAGTTAGCTGATTTTATTCTGGACTCGAAGATCTTGCGGTACAGTGGTAGCGTCCCTACTTCTGGGCTAGGATCTCTGAGTTTAAAAATTGATGGTTGTGGGAAGTATGCCATTGCGTGGCCAAGCAACTTGATCGTCAAACTCTAATGACGTGCGATATACCTATGGCAAGAGCAAGAGAATTTTCACGGACACCCAAAGCTGCAGCAGCACAACAAACTCCCCATGCTTAAAAATTCCCCACCAATGTTCTTATCACAATTAAGTGTCATTGTCTTTCTAAGGGACCAGTGCACCCTTACCATTGATTTTCATGGAATGTAAGGTCAGGTTAAGTATTAAACAAGTGATCAACTGGAATCTCTTCAGTTTCCTGCTGGATGCTTCAAATCAAAAGCACTTGTAAAGTATATAATGCTTGGGGTTTTCCAAGATTGAGGTTCAGGTACTGACAGGATAAGACCATAAAAAGATATAGGGACAAGGCACAGCAGTCAGCCCATCAGAGGCCATTTCTCCAGTACATTAACTCTCCTTGCTATGACAATATCACCATCATCATCACATTGTTGAAGAGAGACAGTGCCAATTCCAAATTGCTACCTCAGCTATGCTCAAATACATACTAAGTTTTGAAGAATCTCAGATATTGAGAAAGCAGGTTTCCCGTTTTCACTGCTTGGCATATCATGGCAGTGAAGTTGGAATGAGGTCTTAGATTGTCACTACATTAAGCTTAATGAGACCATTACATGCCCATATGTCTAGAAAAAAAATGACATGCCTTCTCATCTTTCTTTATCTTTCCCTTTCCTGGCCGTGCCCTTGACTATACAGTACTGTGAGGAAACGCAGCAGGGATCCCACAACCCTGCAATCTACAGTAACAGCTATCTAGAGCTGATGGAAGAAATACTGCAGCACCTTCCATTTATAAAGGATTCTGTCCCTGGATGATGTGCCAGTGTTAAAGGTGTAGACTGAGTCCCTGCATGCCAGTGTATGTGAGGTGTGTAATTGAAAAATAAAATAGCTGCAAAACATCCCATCAAAGTAATTTGGCAATAAGATCAACTTAAAACAAAAGCAAAGTCATGGACCTGTTTATTGGAACTTGAAATAGGTGAGAAAAAGTACTTCAATATATTACCCTTTGTTTTGTTTTCAGCCTTAATGAAACAATTTTCAGTTACTTGGAGTCCAAGGGTTCCGATATTCTGCCAGGACTAGAAGACAACCTTTCTGGTGAAATCACTCTGGCTAAAAGCGTCCAGACGTGGAAACTTGCAGTGAACTTTAAGAAAGGAATTCGATAGTTCACCTTGAATGGGCTTTAGGGTCTTTTATGCACCTGAAGAATTGGTGATGGCAAACCCAAACAAATGCCTGCTATTTGTGAAGTTTGACCTCTGTAAAGAATGTCTTCATTCAGTTCTAAAAGATTTTGCACTATGTTCAGAAATGTCTATTGTAAGTGAATTACTATGTGGCTATAAATAATCTGTAAATCGGAACATTCCGAAAAATATTCCAAACTGTGCAATGTCCTGTACAATCTGTTGAGTGACTTATACAGTGGGAAGGATCATTTAAGTCTGAAGTTGTTTCATGTGAGGAATGTTCAGATGTCTGCAATTTAAAAGGTTCCATTTTGTATTTAAAGAGTTGCAAGCCGTTTGACATGGTACAACATTCCACAACAATTCCTGTGAGTTATTCACCAATCTGTGGCACTACTTGCAACTCAAGTACCACAGTTTTGCACTGAGGTCCCAGAGGTAGTGACAGGAATGGTTTCTGAATGGTCTAAACAAATTACTTAATTTCATTTTAAATCCATCTCCAAATAAAGCTTGTTATCAGAAAGCACAATGTAGTGCATAGGAATGGAGGAAGGCCTTTCAGCCACTCAAACCCATACTAGCATTCAATTAAATCATCTTACCTTAGCATGTAACCGCCTTGGCTCGAACTGCTATAATATCCCTTCCTAAAAATAATTAATTTCCATTTTTAATGGTCAATTTACTTTGAATCACGAGGTTTTTTTGGCAAAGAGTGTTTCAGTTTTCCACCAGTATTTGTGTCAAAATAGGCTTGCTGACATATTTCTAGAATGGTGTGGTTTTAATTTTAAGGTTGAGTCCCCTTAATCCATATTACTTCACTTTCCTATCAATTCCTTTCACTTATCCATAAAATCATCCCTTCACCATTATATACTCAAGGAAATGCAAGCCACTTCAATGCACCCTTGCTTCATCAATTAACTATTTTAGTCTGGTCAACATCCTGGTAAATCTGCATAACCAGTTTTCAATGAAAATAGTTTCAGGTATCCCCCGCTATCCAAAAGTAGAGTGTTCCTATGAAACTTTTTGTAAGCTGAAATGGCATAAAGCAAAGACACATTAATTTATATGAAAAAAGTTTTAACTCTTTTCGGAAAAGCGAAAATCCTCTTCGAATTTCTTTTGGTTAGTGAAAACAGGTGCTAATGTAGGAATTTCTTAAGAGCAAAGTGGCGTAGAGCAAACTTTTGAAAAGTGGGGGAAACCTGTCATACATATATGAAGCCAAGGATGGCATCATAGTGTGGCACTCCTGCTGGTTTGCTCATCTTCACTTTGAAAATTCCATTTGAAATTGAAAGTAATTTCATATTCCATTTGTTTTATACTAACAGTTGTCTTGATTCTTGTTCTTTGACTTAATAGGCAGACAATCTGGTTAGTAGTGACTTGAAATACTGTAATTTGCATTCCATTGATTTTGGTTCATGTACAAAGGTTAATTGTAAGAAGTGTTAGAACAGTTCAAAATACACTCTTTATTAAAACTGAGAAATTGATTCCATTATTAATAGAAGATGAGATAATGAATTGTAAACCACTGCACAAACATAAGCCTAAGTATATTGTCTCATGAAGAATTCATTGCTATTGTGTTGTAAATACCATTTAGTGAAACTAACAAAAGCAAAAATTGCAAACTATTGTGTTAATTTCCACAATTTGGATTTTGAAAGCCTGCCAGTTTTTGGTTTTAGGCTTGGAGCAGTTTGTGTGATCAAACAATCCTTTAATTACAACAGAGGTGTGCTATGTGAGATTGTTAGACAAATACATGATATCCTGCTGAGTTGCTTGCAAACACGTCCATTTCCATCAAATGGGCTTCTGAATCCATGTCGGTTCCAGCTCAATTGGTAGCAGTCTCATCTCAGAAGCAAAAGATTACATTTTCAATCCTATGCTAGAGTTTAGGGCACATTCTAGGCAAGCACTGCAATGCAGTACTGAGGGAATATTGCATGTTGCAAGTGCCATTTTTATTAATCTGATGTTCAACCACAGCATCATGGGTCCTCCTGAGTGAATTCCATGGCACTATTTCAAAGAAGGGCAAAGGAATTATCCCTGGCATACTAATGTGGTTTATCCCCCAAAACAACTTCAATAAAACAGATCATCAGGTCAGTACCTCATTGCTGTTCATGGGACCTTGTGCGAATTGATTGCCATATTTTTGACTTAACAACAAAAAAAACACTTCAGGAGGAAAGACTTTTGTTGTGATTGTAATGAGGTCAGCCACATGCAATATGAGTTCCCTGATTGGGGCTGTTAACCTGGTCCAATCAGGGAACCCTGGCTGACAGATCAGAACAGGAGTATCAGACATCCTGTTCATTCTGAGAGCTGGCTCTGACGAAGCTGTGTTAAGGACTCTCCTCGTGTAAATAAAGGGTGATTTGGTGACAAGATACTGGCCTCTGTGGAGGTATTTCAGTGATGATGAGAGAAAGGCACACTACTGAAAAAGTTCACTTGCAACAGCCTTCTCTCCGTTGGGGTAAGCATTTCTGGCATAATGCTGTGGTTTGGGAAGCTTGACTCATTTGATCCTGCCATCAAAGACTGGGACCAGTATGGGGAAACAATGCAACTTTTTCCAGCCAAGTGACATTAGGGCAGAAGAAAAGCAACGAGTGATTCCCCTGACAGCTTGTGGACCTGAAGCTTTTTCAGTTATTAGGAACCTAACTTTCCCTGAGGCACCAGATATTAAGATTTAGTTGAGGAATATTACAACCCCAAGACTCCTCTAATGCTGAGATGCTATCGGTTTTACTGGACAATTCGGGAATCAGGGTAATCCACATCAGAATGAGACATTTGTCTTTGGTTTAACTTTCAATTAGATGCTGAGAGATTGGGCAACTAGTGAACGGCAACAAATGCTGGCCTAGCCAGTGATGCCCTCATCCCAAGAATGAATTACAAAGTTAGATCCATTCATGTATTTGCACAATATAAAGCAGGAAATTATCTGATCAGGGTAGCCATTATCCCTCAGGATGTTTTTTCAGGATCAATAGACAATAGGTGCAGGAGTAGGCCATTCTGCCCTTCGAGCCTGCACCACCATTCATTATGATCATGGCTGATCATCTTCAATCAGTATCCTGTTCCTGCCTTATCTCCATAACCCTTGATTCCACTATCCTTGAGAGCTCTATCCAACTCTTTGTTAAACGAATCCAGAGACTGGGCCTCCACTGTCTTCTGGGGCAGAGCATTCCACACACCCACCACTCTCTGGGTGAAAAGGTTTCTCCTCATCTCTGTCCTAAATGGCCTACCCCGTATTTTTAAGCTGTGTCCTCTGGTTCAGGACTCACCCATCAGCAGAAACATGTTTCCTGCCTCCAAGTGTCCAATCCTTTAATAACCTTATACGTCTCAATCAGATCCCCTCTCTGTCTTCTAAACTCAAGGGTATACAAGCCCAGTCACTCCAATCTTTCAACATAAGATAGTCCCGCCATTCCAGGAATTGACCTGTGAACCTACGCTGCACTCCCTCAACAGCCAGAATGTCTTTCCTCAAATTTGGAGACCAGAACTGCACACAATATTCCAGGTGTGGTCTTATCAGGGCCCTGTACAGTTGCAGAAGAACCTATTTGCTTCTATACTCAATCCCTCTTGTTATGAAGGCCAGCATGCTATTAGCCTTCTTCACTACCTGCTGTACCTGCATGCTTACCTTCATTGACTGGTGTACAAGAACATCCAGATCTCTCTGTACTGCCCCTTTACCTAACTTGATTCCATTGAGGTAGTAATCTGCCTTCCTGTTCTTGCCACCAAAGTGGATAACCATACATTTATCCACATTAAACTGCATCTGCCATGCATCTGACCACTCACCTAACCTGTCCAGGTCACCCTGTAATCTCCTAACATCCTCATCACATTTCACCCTGCCACCCAGCTTAGTATCATCAGCAAATTTGCTAATGCCACTATTAGCACCATCTTCTATATCATTAATATATATTGTAAAAAGCTGCGGTCCCAGCACTGATCCCTGCGGTACCCCACTGGTCACTGCCTGCCATTCCGAAAGGGAGCCATATATCACTACTCTTTGTTTCCTGTCAGCCAACCAATTTTCAATCCAAGTCAGTACTTTGCCCCCAATACCATGCACCCTAATTTTGCTCACTAACCTCCTATGTGGGACTTTATCAAAGGCTTTCTGAAAGTCCAGGTACACTACATTCACTGGATCTCCCTTGTCCATCTTCAGAGTTACATCATCAAAAAATTCCAGAAGATTAGTCAAGCATGATTTCCCCTTCATAAATCCATGCTGACTCTGACCTATCCTGTTACTGCTATCCAGATGTGTCGTAATTTCATCCTTTATAATAGACTCCAGCATCTTTCCCACCACTAAGGTCAGACTAACTGGTCTATAATTTCCTGCTTTCTCTCTCGCTCCTTTCTTAAACAGTGGTACAACATTAGCCACCCTCAAATCTGCAGGAACTGATCCTGAATCTATCGAACTCGGGAAAATAATCACCAACGCATCCACGATTTCTCGAGCCACCTCCTTCAGTACCCTGAGATGTAAATCATCAGGCCCCGGGGACTCATCAGCTTTCAGACCTAACAGTCTCCCCAACACCAATTCCTGGCAAATATAAATTCCCTTCAGTTCAGGTCCTTCAGCCACTGTTACCTCTGGGAGATTGCTTGTGTCTTCCCCAGGGAACACAGATCTGAAGTATCAATTCAACTTTTCTGCCATTTCTTTGTTCCCCGTAATATATTCCCCTGTTTCTGTCTTCAAGGGCCCAATTTTAGTCATAACCATTTTTTTCCCTTTCACATACCTAAAAAAGCTTTTACAATCCTCCTTTATATTTTTGGCCAGTTTACCTTAGTACCTCATTTTTTCACTGCATATTTCCTTCTTGGTAATCCTCTGTTGTTCTTTAAAAGCTTCCCAGTCCTCCGTTTTCCCACTTATCTTTGCCATGTTATACTTTTTCTCTTTTGACTTTATATGTTTCTTAACTTCCCTCGTCAGCCATGGCAACCCCTGCCTCCTCTTAGGAGCTTTCTTCCCTCTTGAAATGAACTGATCCTGCATCTTCTGCATTATACCCAGAAATATCTGCCATTGTTCCTTCACTGTCATCCCTGCTAGGGTATTGCATCATTGAACTTTGGCTAGCTCCTCCCTCATAGCTCCATAGTTCCCTTTATTCAACTGAAATATTGTCATTACCAATTGCACCCTCTCCCTTTCAAATTGCAGGTTGAAGCTTATTGTATTCTGGTCACTACTTCCCAATGGCTCCTTCACTTCGAGGTCTCTGACCAATTCTGGTTCATTGCACAATACCAGATCCAGAATTGCCTTCTCCCTGGTCAGCTCCAGCACCAGCTGTTCTAAGAATCCATCTCAGAGGCACTTCACAAAGTCCCTTTCTTGAGGTCCAATACCATCCTGATTCTCCCAGTCTACCTGCATGTTGAAATCCCGCATAACAACTGTAGTAACATTTTTGCGACAAGCCAATTTCACTCCTTATTCAACTTACACCCTACATCCATACTACTGTTTGGGGGCCTGTAGATAACTCCCAAGAGGGTCTTTCTACCCTTAGAATTTCTCAGCTCTATCCATACTGACTCTACATCCCCTGATTCTAGGTCCTCCTGCGCAAGGGACTGAATGTCATCCTTTACCAACAGGGCCACCCCAGCCCCTCTGCCCATCAGTCTGTCCTTACGATAGCACGTATAGCCTTGAATATTCATTTCCCAGGCCCTGTCCACTTGAAGCCACGTCTCCGTTATCCACACAATATCGTAGCTGCCAATTTCCAAAAGAGCCTCAAGCTCATATATCTTATTTCTAATACTTCTTGCATTCATATATAGTGGTTTTAATTTGTTACTGCCCTCACCCTTCCTATCAACCCCTATTTCACTCAACCTTATGGCATGATCAAGCTTGGATAATTAGCTTGGACCCTATTAATAAAGGTGTTATTTCAGTCAGTCCCATGGAGATTGGAACAATAGGAGTCCATATATTGATGAATGAAGGTAGGTTTGCAGGAAAAAGTAGTATAGAGCCTGCTGGCTAATTTCACAACTTGGACATGAAGGAAACGGAGCTCATTTCCATTTCCAATGTAAATATGAGGACAGTATGGAGCCTATTAAGACACACAAGCACCTTCTTACATAGAATTGCAGCTCCAAATATATCAAACAAATCAACTACGTTCAATTCCTGTCTTCTCCATTTTGTGGAAACAATTAGTGAATTTATCAAACATTAAGGAAAGACAGTTGATAAATTGCTAGAAAATCTCAAGCTTCCTGACTGCTTTTAATATAATCAAAATCTGACCTAAAGGCTTTCAAGATGAACTCTTCTCTATCTGAAGGGCCTTCTGTGCTTCGAATATCAAAAATTGGTGTACACACAGTCTGTTAAAACTGTATGTTTTCCATTTTTAAAATGCCACAGTCAATTCATTTTAAAGGCCGCCATCTCTGTGCTCTGCACATGGTCCTTATGACTGTAGATAAATTGCCCTCACACTGTACTGGTGTTATTTTCTCAGCATTGTAAAAATTAATGTGCCATGTTCACAAAGGAATTGTGCAATCGAAAGCTACCACTTCTTATCAGGTTAAATATTTAAAATGGATGGAAAGAGGTAGAGAATGTGTTGTGTGCAATATATAATTTAGACTGCCCGTATACCAGAGGATAAGTCCAAAGGGAGGTTTCACTATACTTAGGGGGAACCGGGAGGAGCAGGAACTAGGAGAGCTCCTAGGGTACCACTGAGACCTCTACCTACTCAGATAACACCTCGCTCCAGTAAAAGACCTACCTTACCTGGTGTTGTAGCAGCCTAGAACCAGGGGCCAGCCCTGGGCTGCTCTTTTTCTCTCCACCAACCCATTAGCTGGATGCTAATGAGAGATTGCATCAAAATGGAAGGTCCTCACTCAATCTCAGCTATCTGGCTGCACAGAGCGCATACCCAGAGAAATTCATCCCACTCCTTACATCTCTCTGTTATTTCAGCTTTTGATGTCATGTCCTGCACTGGAAATACTAATATCTGACTGATAAACAAAATAAAAGGCAAAGACATTGGATGTAAACTTGGAAAAAGTTCAGAGGTGCTTAATTGGGTGTCAGGTACTTTTGAGGTGTCTGATGGTCAGCAATGATATATATAAAGGATAAGAGGCAAGAAGAGTCTCAAAGTATTGCATTATGCAAAACAAGTGTAGGCAAATGCTTGAGCACTATCTTCTCTCCGTGCACAAGCGATTGACTGGAATGAAATAATTCTGGATTAGTGGTGCTGGAAGAGCACAGCAGTTCAGGCAGCATGCGAGGAGCATTAAAATCGACGTTTCGGGCAAAAGCCTTTCATCAGGAATAAAAGGAATTAATGGTAATTTTGAGTATCCTTTGCCAGTTGAATAAGAGTCACACTCTTGTAAAACTCACCAGGTGGCGCTATACATCTAGTATGTTGCCAATGTAACCAACCATTTGTACTGGGGAGACTACAGGTTAAAGATACTGTTACACTGCCATTGATGGACGATAGCAATAAGTTTCAACTTCAAAGTGTAGCAAAAATGTAATCCCTGTATCAGCATGGTGATACACCCTGGGGTAGACAGGCACACATCACCGTGTGTTAAAACAGAATTTTCTAAATGTTTTGCCTAACTTCCTTGATCAGGTACTCTGCACCTCTCATTTTGGGAAAAAAAGGCCAGGATTACATAAGCTTTTTTGGTAAACACCTCTCATAACTTGTTTTTCATTTTCAACGATTTATGTGCATAGACTCCTTGTTCTTATAATCCTTTAAAAATTGAATTGTTTCACTTTTTTTTAATACCTCCATTCATTCTTTCCACCAAAATGTATCATGACTAACTTCGCTCAATAAAATATCCTCAGCTGTGTCTGTCAATTTTATCCATTTGTCTATGTCCATCTGAATTCTGTAACTAAGCTCAACTTCTTTGCTGTATTTCTCAGTTTCCATCACCCACAAACTTTAAAATTATGCACAAGCCCAGGTCATTAATTTATATCAAAAAGAAATGTCCTAGGGAAATCATCTTATACTTTCCCCCAGTCTGAAAATCAACTCCTCACCATTGCTGTCTACTTCTTGTTCCACAAGCAATTACATACCACCGTTCCTCTAGTCCCATGGGGCATTATTTTGCTTTTGCTTTTGAGTCTATTATGTAATAAATAACAAAATATAAACTGACATCATGTGCCTCATTTTGTTCATCTCACACTGATCACCAGAAAGAATACCATTGAGCAAGTCATTTCTCCGTCTGCCCCCATTGTCTCAGAAAATGTAAATAATTGCACAGTGGCCCAATTTCATTGATTATAGATGGGTTCATTGTATTCTTGTCTCTGAATCAAATAATCCGAATTTCACTGCAGTGGAAACTTTAAGTCCAATATAATGCCAAACCAAGTTTGTGAAATCTCAGAGGATTCACTAATGAGTCCTGTAGATTTTACAAATTTACAGAGAGCACATTTCAACGCTATAAAAAACTTCCTTCCTGTTCACACCGAATTAATATTTTCAGGCCTGTATAACTCAGTCCTGGTTTTAATTTGATGCTAATGGCTATTAGTTTAATAATAGACTGCAGCTTCAATCTAAGAAGGTTATTTCAAATATGATCTCATAAATATTTGGTCAGTTTAATGTTCAATGCAGCGTTAGGAACAGTGCAGTTAAGCGAATGGCTGTTTGTTCAGCACAGTGTATTTTGTTGAATTTGCATTCTGTAGATATTTGAATAGGATGCTTATAATTGCCATTACTTCAAGACAGATTGAACACTTTAAATGTTTGAAACTCTTCCAAGGACAAGTAGATAACTGAGACCAAATTCCTACTTTAAGTTAAAACAAAATGCTGATATTAATGACAGAAAAGCTAAAGGAAATGTTGCCTGTTTTGTATGTTACAAATCTAGCGAGCTGATATCTGCTATGAAATTGAGAAAATGTTTGCCAGACTTTATTTCCAACCAGAAGATGGCAAGATTGAGTTTCAGGACTAACTGTTCATATAATACAGCATCTCCAGTGAATTTGCCAATTTTTGGACCCACCCCCAACCCACCCCCAGCACAGTATCATATAGAATCATGGAATGATATGTCACAGAAAGGTGACCATTTGGCTCATCATGACTATGTTAGCTCTTTGAAGGAGCTATCTAAATAGCCCTGTTCTCATGCTTCTTTCCCTTAGATTCTCGGTATTTTTTCCATTATCAATATTTATCCAATTCAATCTGGTTCTATGCACAGATGCTGCCCAACCAAAGGGATAGTGAGGACTGCAGATGCTGGAGAGTCAGAGTCATTACCAAACTGTCTTGGTTTCTGATGATTTGGAGGAGCCCTGGTGTTGGACTGGGGTGTACAAAGTTAAAAATCACACAGCACCATTTTATAATCCAACAGGTTTATGCTGGACTATCACCTGGTGTTGTGTAATTTTTAACTTTGTCCTGATTTCTAATTGATTATAGGACAACGACATGCAACGACAGGGATAGCCCCAGCAGAGTTGCTCATGGGGAAAAGGCTCCATACTAGAGGGGGGCGGAATGCGGTGAAACAACATCAGGAATGTCAATCCCAGACACAAGATTCCTCTAAGCAGGAGAGGCAGTTTGGTTCAGGGACGAAATTTGATGTAGGAACCACAGAAATAGCTCTACATGGGTAAAAGATATGGGTGACGCGCTGTCAAGTCCAGTGATGTATAAAGTTCGCGTAGGTGCGATGGTCCTGAACAAGCATGTGGACCATATGAAAGCTGCAAACACGCAAACGGTGTGGGAGTTCTCTGGGGCTGTTAATCTCCAGTCAGGGAGCCCTGGCTGACAGATATAAACAGGAGTGCCAGACATCCTGTTCACTCTGAGCACTGGCTCTGAGGAAGCTGGATCAGTGTCAAGGACCTTCCACATGTAAATAAAGGACAGCTTAGTGACAGGATACCAGCCCCTGTGGAGTTATTTCAAGCAGGAATTAAATACGAAGGAGGAAGGATGTATTTACTAGACCAGCATGAGCATAATCAACTCAAGCCTTGAAGTAGAAATAAATAACTCTGCAAATGGCAATACAAGAACAGCGAATGGGGTATCATCATCAAGATTTCTGAGTTCAGAGAAAATATATTAAATGCATGAATTGTAATTTGCAGAAAATGGGAAATAAAATGGAAGCAATTATTTTACAGTAAGTTAATAGCACTATAGAAAGATATGGACTTTATAGCATGGAAAGCAATCTGCCTAAAAACTGGTAAAGAATATAAAATGCACATATTGAAATAAAACATTCAGGGATAAAAAAAAAGCAAAATAATGGTGAAAGAGGGAATTTATATTGTTTACAGGTTTGGTGCAAATCAGAAAGGAGTCAACTTGCTCTAAGCTCAAAGGAAAAAAAGGTTTGTGCCATTTGTAGGAAAATATACTTAGAATTAGAATTAGGTTTTCTTGTTACATGTACTCAAGGACAGGGATACAATGAAAAGTATACAAAGTTGCCATTCTCCAGCACTGTCTTTTGCAACTTAGTTAAAAATCACACAACACCAGGTTATAGTCCAACAGATTTAATTGGAAGCACTAGCTTTCAGAGCACTGCTTCTTCATCAGGTGGTTGTCAATTAAAGCGCTTCCAATTAAACCTGTTGGACTATAACCTGGAGTGTGATTTTTAACTTTGTACACCCCAGTCCAACACCAGCATCTCCAAATCATTTTGCATCTTAGGTCTCCAAACTCTGCAAAACAATGAAATTGGATATCTACAGTCAGAATAGGGAATAGGGTTAAGAAATAAAACAGATTTGAATTATCTATTGATTGAAACAGAGAGATGAAATAGAAAAATCAGAACAGAAATCCTCCGACAAATGGAGGGTAAATGCAGCACAACTGGTTAGGCTAACTGACCTATTGCCATACCACATCTACATATTTCCATGAAAGCTAAACTCTGAAAAGCAACCCACTTCCTCTTGGATAGGCAACATTGGTTTCATGCAATTTGTCTCCTCATTTTCAATGCAAAGAATGTCACAGAATTCACACAAGAATTATTAGGGTTCAAAATCATTTGCACTTTTAATGTACAAAACTGCAACAATACAGAGTTAAATATAGGTGAGAAGTGAACACATCACATCTTAGACACAGGCAACAAAATATAAAACCTTTTGTGATATCTTCAAAAAAAAACAAAGACACACACTCAAACCATGTTAATAAACAGTTGTTGGGCATTAAACAAACATTTTTCAGGTCGCAACAGTCAGTTGAACACTTTTATCTCTTCCCCACACCCCTCAATTGTTTGTTGTCAAAAAGGTGAAAATAATTTTTAAATTGCTCCATCAAGAGCTGGAAACTTTGACTGACTGATTCTTTGAAAAGTCAAAAGTTTTAAGCCTTTCAGTAGACAATTGTAATTATACAGAAGTTCTACGGGCAACACAATGAGGCCAGTTTTCAAAGCATTGCCTTTTGGAAGGTTTTCTTTGTAATTCTCAATGACTTCACCATCAGCCTGGTCAATCTTTTCTGACAATGCGTTATTTGGAGATAAGGCTGAAATGCTATAGGGATAGTTTGATGGTCTGGAGACCAATGTATGCAAGTTCATTCTGGTTTGCATCCACTGACAAAAAAGAATATGAAAATTGTTTTGGATTTGAAATTTTGCCAATGAGAAAGGAAGAAGGATAGATGGTGTGGGGTTGATGGTGTCAGGGATAATGGTGGGCGGACTATGTGGAACCAATGCTGGTGCTTCTGGGAATGGCCTACAATGTTAGTTTTGCATTTCTCCTTTGTTAAATTATAATTTCTTAAACTGGCCTGCATGGCTTCAGGTCTGTTGCCATCATTAGTGAAGACTGAGATTATGGATTGTTCACTTTTATGCTGTATGCATTATTACAGTTCACTATATATATAATATACATGTGTGTATATACAAATATATTAAAGATATCCAAGCAGTTGTAAACCAACATGGGATGTGAACAGAATAGAATTAACTGCCAAACTTTTGAACATTTCATCTAAAATTCTTTTGATTAAGAAAAGGCTTTTGAATTCTAATGTTGTTGCTCATATTACTGGTGTTCCATGAAGGTGACATTTTATAGGCAAGTTCTCCCCTTCATACTCAGTAATTACAGAGCTTTGTGTATTAAGAAAGGTTTGTATTTACATAGGTTGTTATCAGATTGCTATATATAACCAATTGTTTCTCTCCAATGGTTCTTTATGACTATGGCTAAACTACATGCCAGTCTTATCAGATCTCTCAGAAATGGTTCAGTGTTTATGAAAGAAGCACCTTCCTTAGGTGAAAAAGTTAAGTATGTAAAAATATGAATTATAAAATTGTTTGACATCCCATTGTGGTTGGTCATCACAACCATGCAGCAAAAAACCACAGTGTACTATACAGTTCTGTAAACAACTTTTAACGGGTTTTACTAACATAAATAACCTGGTATATTACATGGGTATTGACCATGTAACATATAAAAGTAGTAGATCCATGAGGATCTCACTTGCACAATATATCGAAGAAATCTTTCCATTTGCAAACACTTATCGGTGGCATGGGAGAAGGGGGTGGTGCCCATTGTTTTGTTGCCATTATCCACCAAGGCGTCGAACAAAAATAAATAAAAGTAACATGACGCACTCTACGTAGAACGGTTACCAATTCTATAGATAACAACTCTTGGCTTTATCACATAAATAACTAATTTTAATGGAGGCACATTATCCAAACAGGAACATAGATGCTAAACAAAAGGCACACATTTAAAGCTGTATTTTGCAGCTGACATTTTGGTTCGGTCTGTCTCCTGTTTTAATAACTTGTAAACTTTGCTATCCTAACTACAAAGGTGCTCTCATTCACTCACCCAGTAATTCTCTAGCACACAGTTATACAAGATACTTAAGAGGTGAAAAGATAACATACAATCACACATACGTTTGAAACCAGTAAGCTTAATTGAGTACTTTCCATAATTGAGAAATGAAAGTAGCTTAATGGCAGCTGTCATAGAAACATTCCAGGAGCAGGCGATTCCAGTCCCTCAAGCCTGTTCTGCCATGCAATAAGGTCAGATATTTATCCTAACTCCATCCATCCATGTTGGTCACTTGATATGAATAGCTAAGAAAAATCCCAGTATCGCAGATTTAAAGTAATTAAACTTGCATTTCCTGTTTTTTTTTAGCAGAGTTTGAACTTCTACCACTTCTTACATGAAGAAAGGTATCCTGCCTTCTCCCTCGAATGGCCTGGCTCTGATGTTAAAGTTACATCTCCATATCTAGATTTGCCAGCTAGGCGACATGTTTCTCTCTGTCCAGCAATTTCCTGAACAATTCTTAAAAATTTTAATCTTATCACTCCTTAACCCTCATTTCAGGAAATAACAAGTCTAGTTTGTATAATCAATGGAACAGGGATTGAGAGGGTGGAAAGCATCAAGTTCCTTGGAATGACAATAACCGACAACCTGTCCTGGACTTGCCACATAAATGCAGTGGTTAAGAGGGTGTAACAATGCCTGTTCTTCTGCAGGCAGCTCAGGAAATTTGGCATGTCCATAAGGACCCTCACCAACATCTACAGATGCACCATCGAAAGCATATTGTCTGGGTGTATAATGGCCTGGTATGGCAACTGCTCTGCATTAGACCATAAGAAACTACAGAAGATGGAGTGCACAGCCCAAATCATTAAGGAAGCCAACCTTCCATCCATAGACTCCAGTTACACAGCTCACTGCCATGGAACGCTCATCAAAGACTCATCGCACCCTGGCAATGCTCTCCGACAACATCTTCCATCAGACAGAAGATACAGAAGCCTGAATACACATACCAGCATGTTCAAGAACAGCTTCGTCCCATCCTTTATTAGACTAATGAATGGACTCTCTAGCCCCCAGAATATTGCTAATGTCGATCTTGCTTAGGGCACGTCCTGTGCAATGTAACCTGTATGCCTCTGTCTAAGTCTTTCTGACGTGTACATCCTTGCTTACTCAGATCTGCCTGTACTGCTCATAAACTAAGCTTTTCACTGTACTTTCACAAACGTGACAATCAATCAATTTTTCCATTTTGAGCCTTGGTAACATTTTGGTGATCATGCACAAGTCAATTTACCATTCGATAATGCTGTGACTAGAGTTGTACATGGTCGTCTGTAACCAGGACTTTACATAGGTATTACAAAACATCCTCATTTCACTAGCTTTTCTAACTCTTTTTTATATTTGACAAATGTATTTTCATGATCGCTGTATGCAGCAGTCTAAGTTTAGTTAAAAAAACTCACAGTTATCCTCTTTAGCCCAAAACTAATGACTTCATACTTAATGATTTGTCATTCACTGCTTATCATTTTTTCTTTTTAATTTTGTCCTCCCTTCTACACTACTTACTGTGCCACCAGTCTCTGTGTCATCAACAAACTTGGACATATTTTTCTCTGTTGTGTTATTTAAGTCTTTGATAAAATAGTGAATAATTAAGGCACCAGCACTGATGTTTGTGGCACATCATTAGTCACTTCTTCCTAATTCGAGCACATATCAATTATGGCTGCTCAGGTATAAGAATAGGAAAGGTTTAGAGGGATATAGGCCAAATGCAGACAAATAAAATTAGTATACTTTGAAAACTTAGTCAGCATGGACGAGTTGGACTGAAGGATGTTTCTGTGTTTCTGTCTCTACAATTCTACACCACCTAAGCAATTTCTAAATCAGGTCAATAATCTGCTTTCAATCTGTAAACTTTAATTTTGAAGAATATTCTTCCATGAAACATGACCAAATATCTTCTAAAAGTTCTAAGATACAATATTCTTCAAGTAGTTCAGATGATATCCCATGACAGCCTGTGGCTAACTGACATTAATTCACTTGCATTAGCCTCTTACATTATAATATGGAAATCATTTCTTACTTAGTTACCACATTTTCAGTTTACGAATGGTTCATGGCAAACACTGCATTTATAATGTAAAGTATGTTTTATTACCATGGTATTTCTGGCAGTAAATTATCAGAGAACTGAACACACTGTAAGTATCAAGAATGTATGGTTGGGTGGTGTGAAATTTCATACACAAAGCCTTTATCATTGGTTTGTTAAGAAACCATCAGACAGCAGTAAAACAAAATCAATCCACTGAGTATGTATTGATAGCCTTGACATTAAACTATTTCAAGGTTAGACTGAAGTTGGCTATGAGGACTATCCTATGATAGACCTGTAGTCTATCATAGGACAGGATTTATTCTCCAGATAACTAGTACAACATTTTGAAATATATTCTCCAGTGATCTGACACAGAGCAACAATGATCTCCACAGGATCTACATGTGACAATGAGACATAAAGAATTAGTTAGACAATTGTTCTCAAGTTTGCATTTCCGAAATCAAAGGTTTGGCACAGTTTTAAAGTGAAGTTTTAATATTGAAATTGAAAACATCACATAATAAGTTTCTTTTACATAACATTCAATCTTAAAGGCATACATATTTGCTGGGCAAACTTTACCCATGTAAAGTAAGGTAATGTAGCATGGTGGCTCACAGCACCAGAGACCTGGGTTCAATCCCAGCCTTGGCTGACTGTCTGTGTGGAGTTTGCGCATTCTTTCTGTGTCTGCGTGGGTTTCCTCTGGGTGCTCTGGTTTCCACCCACAATCCAAACATGTGCAAGTTAGGTGAACTGGCCATGCTAAATTGCCCCATAGTGTCGTCCAGGGATATGTAGCTACATGCATTAGTCAGAGGTAAATGTAGGGAATGGGTCTGTGTGGGTTACTCTTCAGAGGGTTGGTGTGGACTTGTTGGGCCAAAGGGCCTGTTTCCACAGGTAGGCAATCTTTTCTGTATTTAATGTGTATGAAGAGCTACAAACATAGTTTCAGGTATATGTAATACATACCGTGCTAGAGATTATATAACATGGCATTTGAGAAGCTCAGTATCATTTTATGAACAAAACCCAAAATCTTTATTGTAACATTGCTGAGTTTTAATTGATTTGTGTCACCAAATTGCTGCAGTGCAGAACGTGGCCATTCAGTCCATTGTGCCTGCACTGGTTCTCTGAATGAGCAATTCATTTTGTGCCGATCACCTGCCTTCTCCTCATAACCCCACACACTGATCCTTTTTAAGTAACATTCTAATTGCCATTTCACAAAATTGTTACAGCACAGAAGGAGGCCATTTCGTCCTTCACACCTGCACCAGTTCTGTTACCTAGTGAATGCCTCAATTGAACCTGTCTACATCACACACGGTCAAGCTGAGGATTCCAGAACTGTAATAAATAACTGTAACAATTAATTAATTAATTCTAATATTGGTTTGCTTCTTTTGCCAATTATTTTGTGCCCTCTTGCTCTTGATGCTTTCATGAGCAGAGACACATTCTCCCTGTCTACTCTATCCCTTCTGATTTAAAACCTCTGTCAAATCTCCTCTCATTATTCTCTTTTCCAAGGAAAACAGTCCTAACTGTTCTGATCTGTCTTCATCACTAAACGTCTTCAGCCTTGGAAACTTTCCTTTAAACATCTTTAGCGCTCTCTTCACATCACTCTCAAGGTGGAGAGCCTAGAACCAGTTGCAATGTTCCAGTGTCTTACATAAGTTCAATATAATTCCCTTGCTTTTGTGCTCAAAGCCCCACACAATACATCAAGGATACTGAATGCATTATTAATTTCTCAGTCAGCTTGTCCTGTCACCTCCAATTACACCTCCATAAATACGTTTGGGTATCCCTGGTCTTGTAGCCCTTCAGAGTGTGTCCTTTATACTGTCTCTCCAATTGTCACAAATCAATGAAACCATTAGACTATGTCTTTCCCCCTCGAAATCCCATGTATTTTATGAACGCACAGAAAAATTCAGTTGTTCAAAACTCTATTCTCACTGATCACTGGGCAAGTGGATCCCACTGTCGCTGAAAGATCATTTACTTCCTCAGAGCTGGTCAGTTTATCTGTGGCAGATTTTTAGTACAATTCATTCTCCTTGTTTGCTATTACCTCGGCTAAACTTTTGCTCTTACAGCTGTCAGTGTCAAGTGTCATCTGAACACTTCAGATGATTCGCTACTTTTTCAAACAATTGTAGCCTCCAAATATATGTTGATATTAACACTCATAATTCACTTGTAATGCTCTGAATTTCTTAAACAATAAATTTGTTACTCAATATTTGAAATGCCTGTTTATTTTTGTAGAAAGGATGTATCCATATGTATTTGTTCAGAATTGGGTACAATGTGATGAGCAATGAAGTAAAGATTGTCCAGAATTCACTTATCTTAGACAAAATTTTTGAATTGGCTCCACAGGATCCAAAATTCGGCAGTGCATCATCAAACGCTATAATCTGTGATGTACAACTCAACATTGGAATGGTTATGGCCCTCTTCCCTTGCACAGTGCATCATGTAATTATTGAACTCGGGGCAAGGTTTTCAACTGAATCAACTGAAAGCAAGATATAGAACTATTCCTTTCTTGAGGTATTTTCCAGAAGAAAAGAAACACTTTGTTTTTAGAAACTGCGTCCTTATTAAACTTCAATTGCTTAAAATGCTGTATACTTCTAACTTTTCATGACAAAAATTATTTGGTGAAAAATGTACAAGGAACATGCAGCTTGCTACAGTGTTTGACATGGAGATACATGGAAGGCAATAAGCAGTATTAACAATGCAAACTTCTTGAGGTTCTTTCAAATTGAACTAGGATAAATGTTCTTAGGTTGAAAAAGGCATACATATCTGTTAACTCTGTTGTTCTGTTGTGGAATTTGGCTTTTAAGTAATTAAGTTATTCGGATTCCCTGATAAAGTTATACTTAGTTTACTATTAACAGGATCGATGACTCAAACAAAATATTTTGGTGCTGTCACTTCCATAAAACATACAATTAAAACTGTACAGATTTGTCAAATATTTTAAAATTTGGGTTTGCACTGCCTGTGAAAGGTTCAACTTTCATAGTAAATGATCTCCGTTGCATGGATAAATTACAGATGAAAGGAATGATAGATCCCTCCATCTAACTTGAAGGATGATGGAAGCAGTTTTGATTTCCCCCCTCCCAAAACATTCACACAGACAAATACACACACATGCATACCAGCACTTACCACTCATTCCCCAGATCCATGTCCTGTGACAATGCCCCAAACACTAACTTGCGCTCTCACCCCCCCACCCCCCGCCCCCCCCCCCCCCACAACCCCATCTTGTGTATCTCGAGTGTAATGACTGTCAACTAAACTTTAAAAAAAAATAAATAACAATTATTCAGCAGAACATAATTATTTGCAAATAAGCTTGGCCTAACCTACAGATTGATTAAATCCATGCAAAAATATCATTTAAGATATACATAGTTAAAAAAAAATACACTTCACATCTCTACTTTAATCTCGAGACTGGCTTTCCATGCCTGCAGTATTGTTGCCCTCATTTTCCACTGTAATCTGTCTTGAAACTGAACAAAAGCATTGATGCATTAGTGCACTCAGTTGGAATAGTTTGTCAATCTACTGTAAACATTTTTGCCAGAACTCAGAATATTCTTAATAACGAGTAGCCATTGATGAAAGGAGGGAGATTCCTTTTGATAAGGCTGGCCTACAACACAATTCCTGCATTTAAAAAAAGCTTAAAAACTGCAGGCTACCAAATTATTTTAATCATGATCAAGTTTTTTCTCATTTGTAGGCTAAATGCATGGTGTGCCTGTACTGCATGCAAAAGGATTATCTGTCTTTAATGTGTGTGGTTATAGCATTTACTCAATAGTTAAAAGTTGAAACTCTATGACCTCTTGTAATAAATCAATAAATAAGGAGGCAATTTTTTGAGTGGTAGAGCATTAGACATAGGAAAACCTATTCTTAAAAGGTAGTAAATCTTTGATTAATTACCTAAAGCAAGCGTCATTTTAATAGCTGATGTAGAAGTAGTAAAGATATAGTCTGGAGAAGAAATCATAAGCCTCTGAAGTATAATGATTCTCACCATTAATAAACCATTTCTAATAAAAGCCTGCCCATTAGATTTCCTGAAAATCTAGTTTCTATATGTAATTGTATAATTAATTTAGATATCTTATAAACAAGATTGAAACTCCTACACATTATAATTTGTCGCAAAGGTCTTCAATATAAAGGTAAATCAATTTAAGATCTCCTTCCCTACGCATTTCTCACTTACATTTGGAAGCTGTTACAACTTGAAGATATGTTTCAGACATGCAATTCAATTCATGGCAATTTTAGTCCAAGAAATAATTTGGTCTTATCTGCGATTCGCTCACAAACTGACTTTGTGTATTCTTGTTTATAAAAAAAGCGATGAACTTGACAGATAGGTGTTTTTAAAATGGGTTACAGGTGTAATTCTAAATGAATCAATTCCAGTGGTTGATGTGAAAGAATTTTGTTTCATTACACTGGGTTTTGGTTATAGTACGTTGTTTAAGTATCAGAGTGCTGGGGAAAAAAAATAATTGAGCGACTAACTAGCAAGAAAGCTAATTCAGCAGATCTGGCAGCATCTGTAGAGAGAAATCAGTGTTAGCATTTTGGGTTCTGAGGAAGGGTCGCTCAACCCAAAATGTTAACTCTGATTTCTCTCCACAGAGGGAAGTTATCTTGAGGTTGTAAAGGACATTGGTGAAGTCTCTTCCAGAATATTGTCTCCAGTTCTGGTTGCCCAGTTAGAGGAAAGATATTATTAAGCTGGAGAGGGTTCAGAAGAGATTTACAGGATGTTGCTGGGTATGGAAGATTTGAATTACAAAGAAAGGCTGGATAGGCTAGATAGATCTTCTTTTCACTGGAGCGTAGGAGGTTGAGATGCAACCTTATGGAAGCTTATAAAACAAAGAAGGGCTTAGATAAAGTTAATGGTAGTTGTCTTTTCCCAAGGGGGATTTCAAGACTAGGGGGCACATTTTTAAGATTAGAGGAGATAGATTTAAAAATGACATGGGGGCAATCTTTTTACACAGAGGGTGGATCATGTGTGGGATGAACTTCCTGGGGAAGTGGTGGAGAAGGGTACAATTACAATGTTTAAAAAATATTTGGATAAGTACATGAATAGTAAATGTTCGGAAGGATATGGGCCAGGAGCAGGCAGGTGGGACTAGTTTAGTTTGGGATTATGTTCGGCATGGACTGGTTGGACTGAAGGGTCTGTTTCTGTACTCTATGACTCTATGTTGCTCGACCTGCTAAGCTTTTCCAGCAGTTTCTGTTTTTGTTTCTGATTTACAGCATGTGCTGTTCTTTCTGTTTTTATTTAAGAAAGATAATTCACTGATTAACATTGAACCCATACTCAATGGGAGAAGTTTGACCTTGGGCTTTGGGTTATGCTTGGTCCAACTTCTCATCTCAAAATTATTTCATGTTTGCCCTCACTCTTACTAGTTGATCAAGAGCCAGATATTAGAGTGATACAAGAAAATCACTTATTCAAAGATTAAAATGACAATGATGGTCAATGCAGGTTTCAACAATATAACATTATGATTACAATTGCTAAGTATAACCCTCCATCATCTCGGGTTTGTCACTGTGTGGGAAATGGTGTTCCACATCCATTCCCATGACAGAGCTGACAGGATAAAGGCATGGAGTGAGAAGTTGAAAAGATATCTCCCAGAAAAGATTATCATTATTCATCATTCACGTTTCGGTAATTAACCAAATATGAGACATTGCAGATAGCCCTCTCCTGAGTTGAATGGTTACTTTCTTAACAATTTTAGAGGAAACAAATGCTTGTTAGAACTCCAAACAGTAGAACGGTTTTCAAAGCCAGATCACAGGAGAAAAACTATCTTGGCTGACATCCACATCCATTTCAGTTACTACAGAAACAGGTCAGTATCCACTCCTGATCAATCAAAGTGTCTAATGGTGTCGGAAACGATATTTACAGATAAAGTGCAGGCCACCAATTCACAGAAAATGGAATTACATTAGAGCTCATCTCATCAAACTTGCAGTTCCCCTGGAAACAGCATGGGCTGATTTTTATTCCGACGAAGGGTAACCAATCGGTCAAGTTAACGCAGTTTCTCTCTCCACGGATGCTGCCCGACCTGCTGAGTATTTCCAACAGTTTATTTGTCCTTTTTTTTTAAAAAAAAAACCTCACTGAGAGGTGGATCCTATGCTTTACAATAGGGCAGGATTGGGGGACCGCAGCTTCGCAAACAGAAAGCCAGCCGTTCGCCAATGAATTCGCTGATTGCATATCCAATCCAGTCAATCTAGCCACAGAGGGAGAATACAATGGTTTAAATAACGTCGAATTAAGACGAGATTCACATCACGACACGTGCAGAGGACTATGTTGAAGCATTTCCAGGTTAACATCACAGGACTAGATCTGACTATGGGGGTTATCACGGGCGAGCTTTGACCCAGAATAGGCGGTCTGTTCACACACTGGAAACATGAAGCAGTTGAGACGAGTTCAGCCCCAGTTGAAGGCAGTGGGGCTGGAAGGGCGACAGTTCTGGTGCAGTGCTGGGGCGGAATGAGACTGCATTGTGCTCAGTAACAGACAGGGATACAGAGTCAGAACGAGATGCAGTCAATGAAGTGAGGGAGGGATCCCGAGCAGTCAGTCCAGGGACCTGCCCAGCAGATTGCAGCCCACCTTCAGAGAAAGGCCAGAGGGAGGCGCCCTTTGAACCTGTGTGGCTGGTTCAGGGAGGGAGAGAGAGAGAGAGAGAGGGGGCAGCTGAGAGTCGGGCTGGGAGAAGGGAGGGGGCTCCTTTCCAGCTAACTTCCCCCTTTCCCCCCTTAGATACTGGTCTGCAGGTCATCGCCATTGAGCAGAGTCCTCTGGGTCTCGGTCACATCCTGGAGCCGAGATTTATCTTGGCGGCTGTCACTGCGGTCCGCCTCGTCCAGGCCGCTCACCTTCCTCAGGCACAACACATTCTGGAAACTCTTCTTGAAATTGTCGGAGAGGAAGGCGTACAGGATGGGGTTGGCGCAGCTGTTGGCGTAGGAGAGCACCACCACGAACTCGTAGAAGCCTTTCATGGCCACGGTGGGCTTGACATCGACCGCCAGGGGCAGGAAGTTGAAGATGTAGAAGGGCAGCCAACAGAAGACGAAGACAGCCACTACGATGGAGACCATGCGGGTGACCTTGCGCTCAGATTTCTTGCGCTTGGATGATCCCACGCGGATGCCCGAGGCTTTGACCTTGATGATGATGAGGAGGTAGCACAAGCAGATGATGGTGAGAGGCAGGAAGAAGCCCAGGGCGAAGGTGTAGATGCCAAAGGCGGTGTACCAGCTCGGGTTCTTGCTCGGCCAGGTGATGGTGCAGCTACTCCTGCCGTTGCGGGTCTGCACGGCCGAGTAGATCATGATGGGCAGAATGACCAGCAGCGAGATGATCCACACCGCCCCGTTCACCAGCTTGGCCAGCCGGGGCTTGCGCCACTTGGAGGAGGTGATGGGGTGCACCACCGCCAGGTAGCGGTCCACGCTCATCACCGTCAGGCAGAAGATGCTGGTGAACTGGTTGATGCCGTCCAGGGTCATCAGCACTCGGCAGGCGGCCTGGCCGAACGGCCAGTGGGCCAGGGCCGCCTGGGTGGCGAAGAAAGGCAGGGCCACCATGAAGAGCTCGTCGGCGATGGCCAGGTTCAGGATGTAGATGTTGGTGACCGTCTTCATCTTGGCGTAGCGCAGGATGACATAGATGACCAGGGTGTTGCCACTCAGTCCCAGGACACACACCACAAAGTAGATCAGGGGCAGCAGAACACTGCCGCTCATGTCTACAGCCGGGCTGCCAGGCTTGCTGGAGTTCTGGCCGAAATCCCACGGCATCTCCGTGGACACATTCACTCCCTGGGAAGCCTCCAGCAACCATTCGGCCGGAATATCCAGAGACATCTCTGTGCTTACCTCCAGCCCTTCACACTCCAGCACCTGAAGCGAAAAGAGAAGTTTGTTTTTGATGTGGTTGATGCTTAACTCAGTTTCAGCCATTACTAACCTTGCTTTAAACTTTTAAAATGAAAGAGACCGCTTGATTTGTTTTTTTTTTGTCGCGGGCAGGAGTGTTTATTTTTAAGGGGCTCCGTTTGAAACATCGAATTTCTAGCGAGCTCGTAATAAATCTTCAATCTGACCGGGGATGCCGTCAACCGCTGTCGTTTTCTGTGCCTCGCTCTCCCCCGCTCAAGAACTGTTTAGAAATTACATTCGCGAAATCCAGGGGTAAAAAAAAAATCCTCAAGAAATCAGGAAACCCCTGTCCATCTCAAAAACTCTGGACAGGAACCGATGAGGGGTGGAAAATCAATGGCAGAGTAATTGTAGGATTTCACTTCCCTCCGTCAACACTATCCCCAGCCCCTTACATCCCAGAACACTCAACTGTCCTGGAAATCAGAGGCTGTAAGACCCCCTTACTGAATGCCACACTGACAGGGAGATTGCTATCTCCCTCTCTCTCTCTCTCTCTGGACAGGTGGGCTAGACAGAACAGTCCAGCACCAACCACCGTCCGTGGACAGTGCGTTCAAAACCGTATTGTCTATCCTCAGACTTCGAAACTCAACCCATTTAAAAAAAAAACCTAAACAAAACAGGTTAACTCTCCTGTGAGGTGGATTTGGATCTTGCTTTGAAATATGGCTTTCCCTGGCTCTGGAGTAAGACATAGCGAAGGCTGGCCCACCCGTGGGTTTAAAAGCGGGGAAGGTTTCACATTCGGGAGGCGTCTGTTCCCAACTGGTGGAAACATCCTCAGTTAGAAGGGAGAGCTCTGTCTGCAATGCTGTATTCACCACTGAAGATCACCCCTTCCCCAAAGACACATTCCCCCTCCACACACACACACACACACACATCTATAATACAGCCATTGACAATATATGTCAATTCGGAAACAAATCCCCCCCCCCCCCCAAAATATACTGGAGACCCTTACCTTGCAGGAGGGGAAAGAGACAGGGTGTAATAAAGGGAATGGCGCAATCCGGATGGCTAACTTCGGAAAACCATTGCAACAGCACTCGGTTGCATTTCAGACCCAAGCCGAAGCGAGAGTGCAGCGAGCCGGAGAGCTGGAGGGACAAGTCAGTCAGAGGCTGCAGGACATGGGACGGCTCAGCTCCCCTGTGTGTGTCTGTGTGTGTGACAGAGACAGAGAGTTGCTTGCACCGTTTGCTTCTCCGTCTTGTGGAATCTCAGTTACTCTCTCTCTCTCTCTCGCCGGCAGCAGCCTCGACTGTTGCACACACGATGGAGCCAGAGCTGTGACCACCGACAGCAAAGTGATGTTAAATATCTCCCGACGTTTCTAACGTATGCCTTTACGTCAGGCTGGAGACAGATAGTGGCAGTCAAATCCCCGCTGGTCTACATGTGACTGCAGCAGCCGCACACACACACACACACACACAGAGCTGGGGCAAAACAGATAAACAGCATTTCCCTCCAACCAGCAGTAAGGTGCCATGTCCAGTAATGTTGCAGAAGGTCCATCGGATTTGATGGGCAGCCCCTGGGGTATCAGTCAGCGAGGGAGGTCTATATTGCTCAGTTCAGGAGGATTCAGGACATTATTAACTTCACGCAACTCTGAAAGCTGCGAGCTTTGCCTCACACGTGCTCCGTTTGCTGTGGGAGAAATAGTGACAGCGTCCGACTGAGGTCACGTTTAAAAGCTGGTAGAAATGAGCCAGCCGGCCCTGTAATGGCTATCGGTCACTGCCCTCACTGCAGGGCAGTGTCTCTGAACTGGACTCCCAAAAGACGAGAGGGCGCCCACACAACGCGAATGGCAGAGATGTGTGACAGTTAGAGTCCCCCCACTGTCAGGCGCGGCACTGAAAAGGCCACTGTACAAACTGTGGGAGCTGAGCTGAGACCGTGTGCCCCGGCCTGGGCTGGGACTTTCTTCCCCACCCTCTCTCTCTCTCTTGCTTTTGGCAAAGAAACCAAACAAGGAATACAAATAACGACAACGAAAAGACACGCAAATCGGAGCTACCAACTTGTCTGAGTGCAGAGGTGACCTGCAAAAGGGCGTGAGGTGACAGCCGAGCAAATCTCTTTAGACAGGTGGAAGTAACAGCTCACCTTGTGACAGTGAGGCAGTTTGAAGCGCACGGTTGGACTAACGGTAGGAGAGCACATCCTGTGGCACTTAGGTTTTCTGAAAATCAAGTGATTTATTTGACAGATTCGTATTGTACTGGATATTACACTTGGCACGCGTGTCGATTTTAATTGCCTTTGCTAAGACCGCTTTTACTTGTCGACGAAAAAGAATAACAGGAAGGGAACCAGCAGGAACCTTCTCAGTCCCATTTGTTAGAATTGACAGGCTTGAGTTTGTCTGGATTAAATCGCCTGGTGTTTCCTAACCGTGAGCCCTGACCCACCACCCTGAGAACGTCACCTGAACCGCTTACCGCCCATGCATTTATTTTTTTTTTAATTTTAAATGTAAGATTTGCCTCAATATCTGTTTCTTCACAGCTTCCGCCTTATGCCATCCACTCAAACGTTTTTTTGGTGACGATAATGTTGAACTGATGTGTTGGGTTCCATCGCAGCGTTTTGGAATCTGATTCTGGTGGGTCACTGGACTCGAAATGTTAATTCTGTTTCTCTCTCCACAGATGCTGCCAAAGCTGCTGAGATTCTGTAGGATTCTCTGTGTTTGTTTCAGATTTCCAGCATTTACAGTACTTTGCTGTTGTTGAATTCTGATGGGTACCGTTTCATCCTCATGTTTATACCAATTATTGCAATTTCACTGAAATTTCAGCTCGCTTGCAATTTAAACATTTATTCTAATTTGTTAGGAATCTCAAGCTAACTGGAATACTACGAGTAATGATGTTATAACGTATGTACAGTTAGAGAGAGAATCAAGTGTTTTATGCAGAACTGATTTCAGATCCTTTTCTTCTATGGATCTGCACACTTTCCCAGTTGTAGAACTGCAATTGTTTCCTTTAGTACAATTCTTCCCACCTCCATTAACCTTTTCAAACAATAGTCCCCATCACCTGTAGCAATGCTGTCTGCCTCAGTGGTCAATTGTCAGAGTATTCCAAATTTACTTGCTAGCACAAAAAGTAAGCCTAACCACCGCCCTCCCCTCACCCCAATCTCCACCCCATTTGGTTATTTAAATAATCATTTTGAACCTCTGCCTTTTGTGATTATTTGGTACTGGTTAGATTACTGGGCTTGGAAAGGGTTAATGTATCGTACTTCAGTAAATTAGGTCAAGAAAGTTCAAGGGTTTTTATAAAAATAATTGCCTTCAAGTGGCATCAAGAACACGATTTCCAACTTGGGTTACCATAGCAACAAATTCTGGCTTCTGAGATAAGAGAAGCATCAATTTCTGGGAATGGACAATAGGTAGGCATTCAGTTTTTGTAGCGGAAAGACTTAGTGACAATAGCTAAGATCTTTAAGATATATATATCCTTAATAGATCCCTTGCTCATATTCCAGGAGAAAAAAGTCTAACAACAGAATAGAAAGTGCCAAGACAGATGGTGGGCTGCCTGACATTTGGCTCCTCACTCCTTATAAGGAGAGGATCCTGACCCTGACCTTGAGAGATTTGCGGAAATAAGAGAATATTATATGGATTATTTGCCTTCTACAGAGGGCAAGAGCATGAAACTTAACGCATTTTGGCACTTCCACTGTATTAAAACATCATTTGCTCATTTTACCATTCAATTATTTCCCTTGCATCAATACCTGGATCTGGGTCCTAATGGTTTCTGGCAAAGTGATAACTTTGTAGAGTTTCGGGGAGGGTTTCTATCCATGAGGGTGAACAGATTTCCCCACGCTATTGCCCCAAACTCACATTATTAACAACTTACCCCACCACTAAAGAGGCCTATTTTTCCAATGCTCACCACATTCACCATATCTGGAAGAACTTGCCACTGCATGTTCATTCTACAATGTATTGGGATACTTGGCACCATCTTAAAAGGCCGCTGCTCACCCAGGCAAGCACTCTAAGTCTGCAGCTGCCCTGCACAATTTGTAACATTTTCCCTAGATATGGCAAATATGTGGAATTTGATGCCTTACTTTGAAGACAAGCACCTGGAGATCCTGGTGAATAGGGGTACTGCAGAAGATGGTGTCATTTGGTCCAAGATTGGCAGACGATGCCATGAGGCCAGATCCTGTCATGCCAGTTGTCACTTGGGCCAGTACAGTCTCAGCCATTGGGAGGAATGCCCAGGAGTGTACGAAGATGGTCAATGACCTTCTCTGCTCTGCCAGGGTATATGCTACCATCTTCTCTCTGTTACCTCACACTCACTCACCTCCCATCATGGTCCATGCTTTACCACTCTCAGCAAGTTTTGAGATGATTTGTAGCACGGGTTGAGATTCTGGATGTAGGTTTGCTTGCTGAGGTGGGTGTTTCATCACCCTACTAGGTAACATCTTCAGTGGGCCTACTCTCACTGTTGCATACAACATCTTCACTCATTCTTGGTCAGCCCGACTCCCCATACTGCTAACTTTGCTGACATTGTGCTGCCTACTCGCTCACTTGGGACACCTCACCACCTTTCCCATACCAGCACCAGCACTAATGGCAGGGTCATCCTCTTTTATTTCCCTTAATATATCCCTTTCTCATATTCCATGAGAGAAATGTCTAACAAAAGGATAGAAAGGGCCAAGACAAGTGGTGGGCTGCCTGATATTTGGCTCCTCACCCCCTATAAGGAGACGATCCTGGACCTGACCACCATGAACAATTGACTGACCATATTCAAGCCCCTCGTCTGTACCAGAAGCTGCCCTTGACTTACTGAACCAAACCCCCTTAACTGACAGATGTCTCCCTTGACTTAACTGAGGACTGCTGACAGTCATGACAGGCTTCCTGGCTTTGGGCCTGTACAAAATAGCAAGGCAAGACAGAAGACTGTGAGCCTGGTGGCTCTGGCTGAGGGGGAAGAGCACGACAAGGCAGAGCAAGGCAAGGCAGGGATTCTGTGTGCATCCAGGTAAAGTCAAGGTGAGTGAGCAGTAAGAGAGCAAGTGAACAGCCCTGAAATGCAACCTCATTCAAACTATGTGCTCGGTACTTGTCCCTGCATGCAAACCATCCTTGCAACTGCACTGCAATGAAAGCTGCCAGAGCAGCAGCATAGTTCAAGAGAGTCAGAGATGTGCTATGATGTTGCAGAGAGCCTGACAAGTGTCTGATGCCAAGATCCAAGTGGCACGCCTGTGGCTGCTGCCTATAGAGTGTGCTGTTGCTAGGCATCCAAAGGGAAGGCCTGAGGTGGAAGTGATGAGCTGGATTCACCAGGTACCCCCTCAAGCATTCATGTTGCTATTATTGGCATCGAGTTTATTCGGGATGGATTGTAGAGGTGTATGTCAAAGAGGTCAGGTCAGCTGTTAAAAAAGCTGAAAACAATTAATGATCCCTGTGCTTAGGGAGCTTGCTGGTCTAAAGCGAGAATCTTGTCTCAACAACCAGAACAAAAATACTAGTTCCTCTTGTCATCAAGAAAGGCCTTGTTGAACTTCTCATGCAATTCTCCTAGAGTCCTTGCTATCACTCACTTAATTCAAGTCTCTATTAACTTCTGTACCTGTGTTTCGTTGTGGCCTCACTGACTCACAAGATTTGTTTAGTGGAGAGTTAATGTGATGGATCATGTTTTACCCTACTTTTTATGTTCACTATGCTTCAGTAATAACCTTCATTTTCCCTTCCTAAATGTACTGAACAGTAAGAAGAAGAAAATGACCTTTCTGATATCTCTATTGATGTACAGCATCTCTGCCTTCCCAATTTCAATAATTGACTCCAGGCTATAAACATCTGCTTTTCATACTTCTCCTTGAAAATGCTCACAAAATTAGGTACACCGAGTAACTACATCTGCAATAAACACTGGAAAAATATTCACAACAGTCAACATTGGAGGGTGTTTGCTACAGTCAAAGTTTAACTCAATTACCAGTTTAAGCAATAAGAGTTATGACTGTAGTTCTAAAGTAAGTAACTTCTTTCCACTTCCATCAGGATTTGCTCCCAATACATTTTTTTCTGAATCCTTGCTGCAAAGTCAAATTCTGCAAAAGGGCCAATTCTCCCAATGATCAGAAATTAAATCTTTTGAACAGTTTGTATCCAATCTGGAAGGTCATTAAAGATAATCATGATCAGTTTTTTTCTCTTCCTCATTAGTTTATCCGGGAAGGAGAGATTAAAGTCATTACTGGAGCATGAGGAAACGTCAACACCAGGCCAAAACACATAGAATAGTGAAATTCTCAGAAGATGTGAGAAAGGTATATGCTGAGAGTTTGTTCTTTCAGCTTTGAGCATCAAGAACTATGGAGCATAGTCTCAGGGTTGGATAACAACAGAGATAAGGAGAAACTTATTTACACAGAGCATTTTGAATTTTTGGAGTACTCAGCCTCCAGGGGAATATGGCTGCTCAGTTATTAAGTCTATTCAGTGTTGAAATCAATAGCATTTTGGACTGGGAGTGAATCAAAGAATATGGTGGTCATCAAGGAGTATAGAGATGAGGCACAGGATCGGCTACAATTCCTTTGAATAGTGCAGCAAGCTCAAGTGGTTATATATCCTGTTCTTGCACCTATTTCTTGAGCTCTTATTAGAACAAAGGAGGAAACATGCCTCAAGGAAACAATGCTGTCTTTTATGACAATGCTGTTGGATGACACATGGATGCTGCAGTATCCCATGTCACTCCAGAAGATAATAAACAATAACAGCCACTGCAGGCCTAATGATTTATAGAAGCACACACTAATTCTGAAAGACTGAACTCTCCAATACGGTGTATAGGAAGTTAGAATCATAGAATCACTGTGCATAAAGAGCCATTCAGCCCATTGAGTCTGCACCAACCCTCTGAAGAGCATCCCACCTAGTCCCAAACCCCACCACTACCATACCTGCGATCCCTACATGGGGTTTTTAAGCATGGTTAACCCACCTAACCTGCTTCTAACTTCTGGACACTATGGGGCAGTTATTTTAGCATGGCCAATCCAGTTAACCTTTGGACTGTGGGAGGAAAGCAGAGCACCTGAAGAAAACCCATGCAGAACATGCAAACTCCACACAGATAGTCACCGAAGACTGGAATTGGATCCGGTTCCCTCGCTCTGTGAGGCAACACTGCTGACTATTGTGCCACCTACTAAATATACTTAAATTAAAAATACACGATCAACATGTTTCCTTCAATCTTCCTCAAGGGTTCTGAAAGGAAGAATTTCTCCACGAGAAATTCTTGTTCCTCAGTAAAAACAGAGGATCATTTTTGTCTGAATTCCCTCAATTTAAGGTTACAGATTTTACTACTCTCTTCCCTTGAAAGGTACACCAAGTTAATAATGTAGCCATCAATTTTATACCTGCCTTTTCTTCCCATTAAAGTGAGTGGGCAAATAAGAATGAGCAAGAATGTGAAAAAATATTTCGTTGTAAATTGACAGTGTAAGTTTCGCTTAAATTTGGTTTAAGTGTAAAAATATTATTTTAAAAAGAAATTGACAATGTTCATTATTTATCACAATGATGTTTTATAGATTAGTCATGAACAGTGAGTGAACTTTAACAGCACTGTGAAACTATTGCCTGTTTTTTCACAGTGAGATTCAGGACCTCAACATTGAAAGCAAATGAGGATCCCAACCCTATACTTTCAGGCAATCAAACTGACTCACCAGTCTTCCAGAGGTACTCTTCTGATTGGTCTCCTCTGTATTTGCTGTTCCTTTAAGGAAGATGTATGGGGTCCTGATACTGCTTGTCCCATCAGAGACAGCTACTCTGGAGCCTCAGCATTTCTCGATGGGAGTTGTGGGCAATGCTGAGACCAGTCAAGGTCAGTGAGGCCTCTTCAACATAGAAGAGCCCTTGGTGGATTGTTCAGAACTTTACAGCTCATTGCCACCATAACTCCTTTCGTTTTTGAGTCAAAGGGCCGTCCAATGATCAATTGCAAAAGATAGACCAGACACCTGTCTTACATAATAAAGTGTAATCTATTACACGCTAGCAGTGGGTGCAATTAGCATTAACTAGTTGGTGTAAAAGTATCAGGACCCAAGTATGAGATATCCGTCTCCATTGGGATTCCAAGACTAACTGTTTCTCTACCCAAAGACTATATGATATCATCAGATTGGATGGAGCTAATGCAATTTTAGCATCAACTCTAGCACAATCATTACCTCATACAACATCTTCCCCCCGCCCCCCCCACCCCCCAACTCCACCCATCAGCTTTTTCCCCAGGGATAAAAAATATACATTTATGAATATAGCTATGATTAATTTTGACACTATTCCATTGTATCATGTTCCCCCCCCCCAACTCCACCAAAACGTTCTGACTTCACAAATGGATTCAGTCTGGAGGTTGGAGGTTATTCTTCCAGGATACATTCCCTTTTGACTCAAAGAGAGTGGTTTTTCTTCAACTTGAGGATTGTTGACCTTGATTCTGATTCTCTGTAAATTATTTATCCACTAGGGGACCTTTTATCTTCTGGATGTTGTTGCTGCTGAATCCAATATCTGGTCTATTAAAATATCTAGAGGACCCTTAAAATCCTGAATCTCCTTCGCAGGTGAACTCTTCCTTGCTAACTCAGCCAATTGCCCCAATGATATAATCTGAAGGACTTTTAATCTCATGGATATCCATCATAGAAGATGCCTGCTCTGTTGAAACAATAACTTTATTCCTTGCAGTCTCATGGATTTCTGAGCCAGGCAACTGATTTTTGATTTGAATCAATATTCTCTTTTAGGTAGTATCCCTGGATATTTAGACTGGGCAATATTTTTTGATTATATACTGAATCATTGGATGTTGGTCGAGCTGCCAGTTAGATGCATACAGCTCACCTCTATTTTGTTCAAACAAATCTCTACTCTGAATCTGAGGGTGCATCTACTTATTGATTCAGTTACACACTCCATTCGCCTTTTACAAAGAACAAAGAACAATACAGCACAGGAACAGGCCCTTCAGCCCTCCAAACCTGCACTGACACATTTTTCCCTTCCATTATTAAAAGTGTCTTCACTTACAGGATCCATATCCCTTTATTCCCTTCCTATTCATGTATTCATCCAGGTGCTTTTTGAATACTGCTATTTTATCTGCTTCCACCACTCCTCTGACAGCATGTTCCAGATGCTCACCATCCTTTGAGTGAAAAACTTGCCCTCACACATCTCTTTTAACCTCCACCCCCTCCTCCCTACATTGAACCTGTATCCCCTAGTGATTGACGCGTCCACCCTGAGAAAAAGCCTCATACTTTCTACTCTATACATACCATTTGCAGTCTTATAAATTTCTATCAGCTTGCCCCTCAACTTGCTGCATTCCAATGAAAACAAACCCAATCTATTCAACCTTTCTTCATAGCGAAAATTCCCCCATACCAGGCAATATCCTGGTAAACCTTTTCGGTACCCTCTCCAAAGTATCCACATCCTTCTGGTAGTGTGATAACCAGATTCTGTGCATGTCTTTCTGGTGAAAGAGGTGTTTTCACACCCTTAATCATGTTGCTGGTGGATTTCCCCATATTCAGTACTTACTTTGTCACTGTCAGTGACAATTCTGCCTTGAGAGACAATAAACTACAGTGTTCTTAAGTGAAGATAAGAATGGAAAACATTTCCATCAGTCCTGTAAATTCGGCGACACTTTTCCTGTTGATAGTATAAAATACCAGTGCAATTATTTTCAATAAATTCCTTTTTCTGTTTGAGTTCCACCATAACTCTAAGAAGCCTAGTTAAATCCTCTACTAGTTACTACCTGATCACTTTGTTGGTAACAGTTTACTTCTAAACCAGTTGTTCCCAGGAACGAGTGAAAATTCTTCCGTTTCTGGCTAAGACGTGTCTGTGCAGGGTCAAAACTGATGACTGTTGATTATGAATCATGCATCATGTACTTCTTTGATTGTCCTTAACTTATAATTTCAATAGACTCTATTGTTCTTCTGAAGTAGAGTTATTCTTCTTGTCTCAGGGTCTGACTGTGAGTCTCCCTGGTCTTTGCTTCCAGCATAATTTTAAAAACTTTATTCAGAGCCAAGTTTTCCTCAGATTGTAAAAATATCTGACAAAGATAACCATTCATTCCAACAGCCATCTTCCCTTAATGAATTCTGATTGTTTCTTCAAAATTCCATTGTCAAGAATCTGTAGAGTTCGTTAACAAAATAAACCATGGATTGCCTAGGACGCAGAACTCTTCTGTTAAATCTTGCCCTTTAAAGGAATTTGTTCCCAAATACTTGTCAAAATCTATCAAAACGTTATCAAAAGTATGTGGACCTACTTAAAATCTTGATGATTTATAACATCAGCTACTGCAGGACCCACTGAATAGAATAATATATAAACTTGTTCAGCTTCAGATTTAGTGTTTAATTTAAAGCAATTCTGCATGTTGAATACTCGATTTTGTTTGGCCATTTCTTATTGAAAAGCTTTTAGGATATATTATTCCCTCTTCTTCTTCTTAACATGTTGATTTATTCATATTTCTTTAAAGCTGTATTAAATCAGTAGCTTCTAAATCCTGTTTTAATCTGCTGTTTACACGTTTGCATTCTTGCATTAGATCAATGCTTTTTAAAATTCTGTTGTCTTAAAGTTTCTTTGGGCTTTTAAACTCTCTATCCAGACTTTTAAACTCTATTGTACAACAAATCTGTATGTTATTTTTCCAATAAAGCTCTAAATGCTGTTAACTAATAATTGCTAGATAGTAGTTTTGTATCTCTGTACTGCTTACCTGGGATTTCCCACCTTCCTTAAACCTATCAGTAATGGGAATGAACATAAGAACTAGGAGCAGGAGTAGGCCATCCACCCCTTTGAGCCTGCTCCACCATTGAATAAGATCAAGGCTGATCTTTTCATCGATTCAGATCCACTTACCCGTGCTCTCACCGTATCCCTTTTAATGAGCTCGGAAGCCATAATGGTTTGGCTATCTCTCATTTTTATATTATCTCCAGCAGGGAAATTCAGCCCAATTTGTTGGTTGCAATTCATATTCAACTGATCAAAAATGGAACAGTTTTTATACAATGAAGAACAGAAGTATCCCAAAGGTTTGATGATGCAGCTAAGTCAAGTATCTACTGAAGATGCAATATAATAAATCTTCTGGAGCCCTGTAGACCTTCCTTCCTCCTTCCAATTAAACCATTAGACTTTAATTCGATTTAACTCCTCTTCTATCTTACAGTTTTCAACCTTATTCTAGGCTGCTTCAAGATGGACTCAATAGTGCATTCTATGAATTCAGTGGGTCTTATTTTCAGTGTAAGGATTGTGCTTTCCTTAGAATGTTATAAAGTACCTCCTATAGCGGAAATTATCAGATATGTAATGCCTGCAGTAATTTATTAGCTGACAGTTAAATTATATACTACAATCATTAACACTAGTTAAATCGATTTATAATGCATGCCTGCTTGATATTTTAACTGGCTAGAAAGTAAGCATTTCAATTAGTGCCTCTGGGGGAGGACATTAGGCATTTTATTTTGTTTCCTTTTTTGGACAAAAGTTGGAAATGTCATACAGACAAACAGAGAAATGTAGCAATGTTGCTTAATTATTATCTATTTTGGTATAGATATTTTTAATGTGTCCTTTACAGATGAGGTTAATGATATCATGATTTGGGAGCTGAATTAATAGCTAGGTCATCCATTGATGGTTAAGCAGGCATTCCTGGAATGAATCTTAACTTCTGCCCTCAAATATGCAATGGAATTTATCTGAAGGTAGTTCAGTTAATATTGCCATAAAAGTATCCTCTACAGACCAATACCTGTTTGCAGATCCAAGTTACTCTGATGATTCAGATTGCATTTTTGATGATATAACTGAAGAGGGGAATGGATTGTTGGCTTCTGGTCAAAACTCAAGAATGTCAAAACATTTTTTGCAAAGTTTACAAGCAATTTATTGGTTCATCCGGTGAACACTGCAAAATATATTTTTCACATTTATTACAATTTTATTTCAACCAATGTGAAGTAGAAGTGGCTGGAGATTGTATTTCTATAAGTAATTTCAGATATTTTCTAGTCAATCTGTTCAGAGTCAGCAGAATAGACTTAAAAGATCAAAGGTCAAAATTATTCAAAATTACAATTTTACAAAATGTTGCAGATTTTAAAAATTGAAAAAAAAATTCCTGACAAGGGGAAATAAATATTTTGCACCCCCAAAAACAAAATCCATGATTTGGGAAACTACAGCTTTTAATCATTGATCTTTTTACAATAAAACACTGGGATATTTCATTTAACTTTCACTTACTAATTAATTAAATGTCAATTTTTACAAAACTCTCAAATCTGAGTCAGGAAACTGTGCATTCTAATCCTGTTTTAGGGTTTTGAGCAAATAAACTGGACTCAATGCATCAGTGCATTGCTGGGGTTTGAATTTTCAAAGCTGTCTTCTTCCAATGAAATATATCGAAGCTTGGTCTGCCTATTCAAGTTTTACAAACAAATCATGCAGCAATTTTTGCAACAATTTTCGAGCAACAGGAAGAAGTTGGCCTGGTTTTCCAGACTGACATTCACCCTTCAACCATCACCACCACAAACAAATTGCACTCATAGAACATAAAACATAGAACATAGAACAATACAGCACAGAACAGGCCCTTCGGCCCACGATGTTGTGCCGAACATTTGTCCTAGCTTAAGCACCCATCCATGTACCTATCCAATTGCCGCTTAAAGGTCACCAAAGATTCTGACTCTACCACTCCCACAGGCAGCGCATTCCATGCCCCCACCACTCTCTGGGTAAAGAACCCACCCCTGACATCTCCCCTATACCTTCCACCCTTCACCTTAAATTTATGTCCCCTTGTAACACTCTGTTGTACCCGGGGAAAAAGTTTCTGACTGTCTACTCTATCTATTCCTCTGATCATCTTATAAACCTCTATCAAGTCACCCCTCATCCTTCACCGTTCCAACGAGAAAAGGCCTAGCACTCTCAACCTATCCTCGTACGACCTATTCTCCATTCCAGGCAACATCCTGGTAAATCTTCTCTGCACCCTCTCCAAAGCTTCCACATCTTTCCTAAAGTGAGGCGACCAGAACTGCACACAGTACTCCAAATGTGGACGAACCAAAGTCCTGTACAGTTGCAACATCACTTCACGACTCTTGAATTCAATCCCTCTGCTAATGAACGCTAATATACCATAGGCCTTCTTACAAGCTCTATCCACCTGAGTGGCAACTTTCAAAGATCTATGAACATAGACCCCAAGATCCCTCTGTTCCTCCACCTCACTAAGAACCCTACCATTAACTCTGTATTCCGCATTCTTATTTGTCTTTTCAAAATGGACAACCTCACACTTGGCAGGGTTGAACTCCATCTGCCACTCCTCAGCCCAGCTCTGCATCATATCTAAGTCCCTTTGCAGCCGACAACAGCCCTCCTCACTATCCACAACTCCACCAATCTTCGTATCATCTGCAAATTTACTGACCCACCCTTCGACTCCCTCATCCAAGTCATTAATAAAAATTACGAACAGCAGAGGACCCAAAACTGATCCCTGCGGAACTCCACTTGTAACTGGGCTCCAGGCTGAATATTTACCGTCTACCACCACTCTCTGACTTCGACCGGTTAGCCAGTTTTCTATCCAATTGGCCAAATTTCCCTCTATTCCATGCCTCCTGACTTTCCGTATAAGCCTACCATGGGGAACCTTATCAAATGCCTTACTAAAATCCATGTATACTACATCCACTGCTCTACACTCATCCACATGCTTGGTCACCTCCTCAAAGAATTCAATCAGACATGTAAGGCAAGACCTACCCTTCACAAATCCGTGCTGGCTGTCCCTAATCAAGCTGTGCCTTTCCAGATACTCATAAATCCTATCCCTCAGTACCCTTTCCATTACTTTACCTACCACCGAAGTAAGACTAACTGGCCTGTAATTCCCGGGGTTATCCCTATTCCCTTTTTTGAACAGGGGCACAACATTCCAGTCCCCTGGTACCACCCCCGTTGACAGTGAAGATGAAAAGATCATTGCCAACGGTACTGCAATTTCCTCTCTTGCTTCCCACATAATCCTAGGATATATCCCGTCAGGCCCGGGGGACTTGTCTATCCTCAAGTTGTTCAAAATGTCCAACACATCTTCCTTCCTAACAAGTATCTCCTCTAGCTTACCAGTCCGTTTCACACTCTCCTCTTCAATAATACGGTCCCTCTCATTCGTAAATACTGAAGAAAAGTACTCATTCAAGACCTCTCCTATCTCTTCCGACTCGATACACAGTCTCCCACTACTGTCCTTGATCGGACCTACCCTCGTTCTCGTCATTCTCATGTTTCTCACATATGCATAAAATGCCTTTGGGTTATCCTTGATCCTATCCGCCAAAGATTTTTCATGCCCTCTCTTAGCTCTCCTAATCCCTTTCTTCAGGTCCCTTCTGGCTATCCTGTATCCCTCCACCGCTCTGTCTGAACCCTGTTTCCTCAACCTTAGGTAAGCCTCCTTCTTCCTCTTTACAAGACATTCAACCTCCCTAGTCAACCAAGGTTCCCTCTCACGACCATTTCTTTCCTGCCTGACAGGTACATACATATCAAGGACACGTCGTATCTGTTCCTTGAAAAAGTTCCACATTTCCACGACATCCTTCCCTGACAGCCTATACTCCCAACTTATGCTCCTCAGATCCTGTCTTACAGCATCGTAATTACCCTTCCCCCAATTGTAAAACCTACCATGTTGCACGCACCTATCTCTCTCCATAACCAAGGTGAAAGTCACAGAATTGTGGTCACCATCACCGAAATGTTCACCACTAACAAGCCCATCACTTGTCCCGGTTCATTACCGAGTACCAAATCCAAAATGGCCTCCCCTCTGGTCGGACAATCTACATACTGAGTTAGAAAAGCTTCCTGGACACACTGCACAAACACCGCCCCATCCAATCTACTTGATCGAAAGAGCTTCCAATTAATATTTGGGAAGTTGAAATCGCCCATGACTACTACCCTGTGGCTTCTGCTCCTTTCCAAAATCTGTTTCCCAATCTGTTTCTCCACATCTTGGTGGGCGGCACGGTGGCACAGTGGTTAGCACTGCTGCCTCACAGCGCCAGAGACCCGGGTTCAATTCCCGACTCAGGCGACTGACTGTGTGGAGTTTGCACATTCTCCCCGTGTCTGCATGGGTTTCCTCCGGGTGCTCCGGTTTCCTCCCACAGACACAAAGATGTGCGGGTCAGGTGAATTGGCCATGCTAAATTGCCCGTAGTGTTAGGTTAAAGGGGTAAATGTAGGGGTATGGGTGGGTTGCGCTTCGGCGGGTCGGTGTGGACTTGTTGGGCCGAAGGGCCTGTTTCCACACTGTAAGTAATCTAATCTAATCTAATCTCTGCTGCTATTGGGGGGCCTATAGTAAACACCCAACAAGGTGACTGCACATCTCCTATTTCTGACTTCAGCCTATACTACCTCTAAAGGCAGATCCCCCTCGAACTGCCTTTCTGCAGCCGTTATACCATTTCTAATTAGCCTCCTCCTTTTTTACCACCCTCCCTAATCCTACTGAAACATCTGTAACCAGGAACCTCCATTAATCATTCCTGTCCCTCTTCTATCCACGTTTCCGTGATGGCCACAACATCGTAGTCCCAGGTACCGATCCATGCCTTAAGTTCACCCACCTTATTTCTGATACTCCTTGCGTTGAAGTATACGTACTTGAACCCATCTCTGTGTCCGCAAGTATTCCCTGTCAGTGCTACCTTCTTCACAGCCTCCCTACATTCTTGGACATCCTGACAAACAGCTAGCCTACTTGCTGGACTACAAGTCCGGATCCCATCCCCCTGCCAAATTAGTTTCAACCCCCCCGAAGATTGCTAGCAAACCTACCCCCCAGGATATTGGTGCCCTTCTGGTTCAGGTGCAACCCGTCCTGCTTGTACAGGTCCCACCTTCCCCAGAATGCATCTTTAAACATATCACAATGCTGCAATCTAGTTAACAAGAGTAATGTAAACAACAGAAGGACATATTTGGACGAGAAGCAAAAAGGTTGATACAAGTGGTAGGCTTTCAAGAGTGCCTTGATGGAGGAGAGAGAGCTATAAATTGAAAAGGTTTAGAGATTATCTTCGGTCAGAGATCCCAGTACAGCAACTCAAGGGCAGCATCTGATACCAGTTCAGATGCTTGAATATGGTCAGTAGGCTATTCAGGGTGATCAAGGTCAGGATCCTTTCCTCAACTGAGACCACAATGCCAACCTTGGACCAGCCTAGCAGGGTCTGATAGCATAGCATTGTCTATAGGTCCTGGGGAAAGACGACATCCCTGTCCGATGGAACCTCCAAGTCCATGTCTGCAAAGCAGGGCACCAACTCTCCCTGACCAGCCAAGTCCGGAGCAAACATCAAGAACTACGCACGGTGTTTCTGACTGGTAGTGCTCATCCAGGCGCACTATGGGCTTTTAAAGATGGCGCAGGCATCTAGGATGCCAGCCAATTCTGAGATATTCTGGTGAGCTCTTGCAGGTATGATGAGTGGTAAAATCCAGCTAACATTGAATGATAGGGGTATAATGGGGTGGTGATAGATAGTTAATGAGGTAAGTTTGGGACAGTTGCATGAGAACACTCTCCAGGGCTCATGGAGGGAAATCTTCCATGAAACCTGATGAAATTGCCACTAAGATACTAAGAAAAGCAATGTTACTACTTTACATTGAAACTTATACTGTCATCACACATTAAAATAAGAACAAATTGGTCATTCAAGTCCTCAGACCACTTTCATATTGAGTGAAACCCAGGTTGCATAATATCCCAAACCCATCCAGATTCCTTCATTCCACATGCCTTAACATCCTTGCCTTGTAAAAATCTATCAATTTGGATTTAAAATTCATGATTGCATTAGCATTGATTGCTTTTTGTCAGAGACAGTTCCACATGTCCTCTGGCTTGGCTCATGCCTTTGTGGTTCCATTCTTTGTGTTAGACTCAACAGCCAAAAAAAACCATTCTTGATTCACCCTCACTATTCAATTCTCTTTGCAATCCTGAAAACTTTAATCAGATCATTGTATTGGCTTGTATTGAATTTATTGTCACGTGTACCGAGGCACAGTGAAAAGCTTTGTCTTGCGAGCAATACAGGCAGATCACAGAGTTAAGTAAAATAGATAAGTAAATAATAGGTAATCAGCGGCAAAAACAAGAACACAGGTACAGGTGAATGTTAAGAGTTTGAGAGTCCATTCAGTATTCTAACAACAGTGGGGTAGAAACTGTTCGAAACCAGCTGGTACGTATGTTCAGACTTCAGTATGTTTTCCCTGATGGTAGAGTTGTAGAAAAATATTGACAGGGTGGGATGGATCTTTGAGAATGCTGGCAGCCTTTCCTTGAAAGTGTACGGAGGCACAGTGAAAAGCATTCTCTTGCGAGCAATACAGGCAGATCATGTGGTTAAATAGCATAGATAAATAAATAATAGGTAAACAACGGCAAAAACCAAAACACAGGTACAGGTGAATGTTAACAGTTTGTGAGTCCATTAAGTATCCTAACAACAGTGGGGTAGAAACTGTTTCGAAACTGGCTGGTGCGTGTGTGTTCAGGCTTCTGTACCTTCTCCCCGATGGTAGAGGTTGTAGAGAAGCATTGCCAGGGAGGGATGGATCTTTAAGAATGCTGGCAGCCTGGTAGATGGATTCTGTAAATGGGAGGTTGGTCTTTGTGATTGTCCGAGTCGGGTTCACCACTCTCTGTAACCGTCTCCGGTCTTGAATGGTACAGTTGCCATACTAGGTAGTGAAACATCCAGACAGGATGCTCTTGATGGTTCACCTATACCTTCAACATTTCAGGAATTATGAAGCTTGTTGTGTAATTTCTTCTCATCCTCCCACATTGGAGCCCTGGCCTAATTTGTTGAATCTGATATAATTTGGGGAACCTTCCAAAGTCAATAAATCTGTTCTAAACTGTGGTGTAAAGATGAACCATAGTATTCCAGATATGATTAAATCAATGCCTTGGAGAGCTGCAATAGAGTTTCTTTCCTTTTGTAACTGTAGCACCCTGGTTATACAGGCTAACATACCATCAGCTTTTATGGTTTTTCTTCTCATACTTGATTACTTCATTTTAATCAAAAAGTGTGGTGCTGGAAAAGCCAGATGATGAAACACCGATTCTCCTGCTCCTCGGACACTGCCTGACCTGCTGTACTATTCTAGCACCATACTTTTCGACTCTGATCTCCAGCATCTACAGTCCTCACTTGCTCCTACTACATTTTAATGATGTGTACACACGGGCCCGGAGATCATTTTGACCCTCTACTGCTCTTAACTTTTCGCCATTTAACAAATACTCAGGTTTATCTTTTTTTTGGTCTAAAATGAAATACCTCATAGTTACTGACATGCTACTTTAAATATGTTCAATAGTTTAAGATAAAAATGGGGGGGAATGGTGCATATATATTAATCTAGGCATTTATAAACAGTACGTGTGTGTCATTTTACCTTGACTTATCCCAGGCAGCACAATTATATGTGGTTAATAAATGTATTGCTTGCAGCAAGATCAGGAAAATTAACATTAATAGCATTTTTTTGAACTGAAATATTACAGTCCAGTCATGTAATCTGGTGAACCTGAATTTTGCAACCTAATCCATTGACCTGACATTCCCTCTGACTCAGCAAACTGAAATTCAAATACATTAAGCTTGGGGATGTCATATCTCCTGCTTCCTGTCCTCTGGAACAGAATTTTACCAAGCAAAGACAGTATCAGTGCGTGAGAGTGATTAATGCTCTGATTTGCTTGCTAACTTCCCCACCTTGCAAAAGCATTAATACAGAATTATTCACATCTACACCTTTCTTGCTTCAGCGTAGAATTTAATCATTTTCAGGAAAGATATATCACTGCTTGTTTTTTTGAATGTCTGAGCAAGGTTGTGATCCATTGTGTAGAAAGCTGTAAGTTACAATGCTGAAGAGTGGTACTTCATCGGATTTTAGTAATGTTATATTGTCACATTTAAAAGCCCTTACTATGTGAATGCCATTCTGTATGTGGACATTACATTACTAATACTGCTTTTGTGTCTTTTCTGTCATATCTGGTTCTGTTTGCCTGTGCAAAAACTATGCATTACATATGTTAAATATCCTTAAATATGATCTGTATTCTCACAAACAATACTGCACATGGTGGATCCAAGAAACATTAGGCTGAATCTTAGATTTTCTTTTGACAAAGTTTGAGTTGCTTCACATTTTTTGGAGGGATTTCCAACGTTGGGCTGAGTGTATGTTCTCACCTTAACTTACCAAACTTGTCATATGAACTACTGACCCCGACCCCACAATGTGCTTCCCATCTAATTCTGGCCCCATCTTACCACTCACCATTCTCACAAAATTCAGCACACAGTGGATAGCCAGTGAAAGACAGGCATTTCTTGCACCCAAAATTATTTATCACTTATTAAAATAAATGGCATTGCATTCACCTTGTGTCATTTCTCCGTGTAGTTCCCAGTGTTCTTGTTGAATTGAATTGAGTTTAATTTAATTTATTGTCACGCGTACAGAGGCACAGTGAAAAACATTGTTTTGCGAGCAATACAGGCAGATCATGTGGTTAAATAGCATAGATAAATAAATAATAGGTAAACAGCGGCAAAAACCAAACCACAGGTACAGGTGAATGTTGAGAGTTTGTGAGTCCATTCAGTATTCTAACAACAGTGGGGTAGAAACTGTTTCAAACCAACTGGTGCATGTGTTCAGGCTTCTGTACCCTCTCCCTGATGGTAGAGGTTGTAGAAAAACATTGCCAGGGTGGGATGGATCTTTGAGAATGCTGGCGGCCTTTCCTTGACAGCGGATCTGGTAGATGGATTCTATAGATGGGAGGTTGGTCTTTGTGATTGTCCGGACTGAGATCATCACTCTCTGTAACCGTCTCTGATCTTGAATGGTACAGTTGCTATACCAGGTAGTGATATATCCAGACAGGATTCTCTCGATGGTGCGCCTATAAAGGTTGGCAAGGGTATTCACCGTCATGCCAAATTTCCTCAGCTGCCTGAGGAAGAAGTGACGTTATTGGGCCTTTGTAACCAGTGCATCCACAAAGCTTCAAGATGACAGGTGATATTCCAGGGGTGGATGTTGGTGCTGCATCATCTGGAAACAAGAGGAATGAGGTGTATACAAAGCAGTGGGTGCCACTCACACTTTGGGCCGCTTCCTATGACATTCCTATTGTGGTTTCCTATGTCCAAAGGTGTTGATGTGAATGACTTCATTAGAAATGTCAGGGGGCAGGGAGGTGCAACACAAACAAGGGGGCAATATTAAAATGGCTAAGTATTGGGAACCCATCCAGTCTGTGTCCTGTACAGTACATGGGCCAACGTGCAATGTTTTTTCTTTAAAACCCCAACATCAGTGAATCCTCCCATCCCCTCCCTTGCACGTTGAAATACTTAGCTCACCCACTCTGAACGCGATCGCTGATATTGTCTGCCCCGGTGTGCTCTTCTGATTTTCGACAATATGGAAGGTGACAGTGAACATTCCTCTGCCTCAACGCATCGCTGAGCCCCCTAACATCCATATCCACTTCACAGTATCTCTCCCTGGTAACCCTAGAGGCTTCGCACCTCCCTAGGTGTCTACATGAAGGTGAAGCCAATTCACCGTTCATTGCTCTCCCTCACTCAACCCCTGGCATATGGGTGATCATGCCATATTGACACTCCACCTTGAACCTCCCCCAAAGCCGAGGTGTTCCTGACTGTGGATGACTCTCCCCCTCTTAGTTCTTTTGGACAGATCTGCCATTGGTTATGTATGGCCCACCTCTTAGATCACCTTGAGTGATCTAACCTGGACTCTGCCTGTTGGCTGCACATTTACCCGTCCTACATTAGCCTGAACACCACCCCACTATGGAACCTGAGAACTGGTATAGTTGGCTGATGTTTTTATACTGTGCCTGGACTCCCTGACTGACAAGTACTTCCTTGAGTGTCGAACGTTGAGTATAAATGAGGCATGTTAAGCTGTTAACAAGGCATTTCACAAGCAACAATCCTTTTAAATGGTAGTCACCACTGCCGAGTGAGAAACTTGACAGATGGCTTGTGAAAAGCATAAAAGATGCCACCAACTGCTCCTGACATCGATAGGCCTCCCACACAATTCTGTCACAAATCTGGTCATAATCCATGTCGTTCAAACCTCTGTCATTTTCACTTTTTGTAAAACGCAGCCTGCCATCACTTGGTATATTGACCTTAACAAAGTTAAAAATCACACATCACCTGGTTATAGTCCAACAGATTTAATTGGAAGCACACTAGCTTTTGGAGCGCCGCGCCTTCATCAGGTGGTTGTGAAGGACACAGTTGTAAGGCACAGAATTTATAGCAAAAATTTACAGTTAAACCTGTTGGACTGGTGTGTGATTTTTAACTTTGTCCACCACAGTCCAAATCATGTCCTCCAAACAAGTTAGTGCTGTAATACTCATGTTGGCCACTAGATGGGGAGCTTCGCTATCTTGGACTGATCTTAACCTAAAGGGAGGTGGGGAGATAAAATCTCGGAAATTACAAGGTTTGTTGCGAATTTATCTTCCATGAGTCAGTCGTGACACTACAATAGCTAAGAACCTTAGACACAACAGCTGAATTCCAGAGGTGAATTGATAGTGATAGCCCTTGACATCAAGGGTGCATTTGACAAAGTTTGGTATCAAGGACCTGAGCAAAACTGGAATCAATGGGTATCAGGGATCAAACTCTCTGCTGGCTGAAGTCTTACCTGATACATAGGATGATGGTTGTGGTGGTTGGCTGTCAGTCATCCCAGCTCCAGGACATCTCTGCAGGAGTTCCTCAGAGTAGTGTCCTCAGCCCAATTATCTTCAGCTGCTTCATCAATGACCTTCCTGCCATCATAAGGTCAGAAATGAGGATGTTCACCAATGATTGCAAAATGTTCAGTCCCATTCGTGACTTCTCAGACACTGAAACAGTCCATGTTCAAATGCAACAATATCTGGACAATACCAGGCTTGGGCTGACAAATGTCAAGGAACATTCACGCTACACAAATGCCAGACAATGACCATCTTCAATAAGAGAGAATCTAAGCACTGACCCTTGGCATTCAATGGTGTTTCCATCAGTGAATCACCGCTATCACATCCTGGAGATCACCAGATGCTCAACTGGATTCACTACATAAACACAATGGCTATAAGAGCAGGTCAGAGGCTAGGAATACTGCAGCACATAACACACATCCTGACTCCGCAAAGCCTGTCCACCAGCTACAAGGTGCAAGTCGGAAGTGTGATGGGATACTCCCCACTTGTCTGGATGGGTACAGCTCCAGCAACACTCAAGAAGCTTGACACTATCCACGACAAAGCAGCCACTTGTTTGACACCACATCTACAAGCATTCCTTCCATGCACCACCAACGCTCAGCAGCAGCAGTGTGCACTATCCGCAGGATGCACTGCAGAAAGTCACCAAAGATACTTAGACAGCACTTGCATCTAGAAGAACCAGGGCAGCAATTACATGGGAACACCACCATCTGCAAGTTCCCCTCCAAGCCACTCACCATCCTGACTTGGAAATGTATCGCTGTTCCTTCACTGTCATTGGGCCAAAATCCTGAAACTCTCTCCCTAAGGGCATTGTGAGTCTACCTGCAGCACATGGTCTGCAACAGTTCAAGAAGGAAGCTCAGCACCACCTTCTCAAGGGCAACTAGGAACAGGCAATAAGTGTTGGCCCAGCCAGCGACATCCACATCTGTGAGCGAATATAAAAAAACTATTTCTTCACGCCTTCTTGCACTTTCCTGACTGAAGGTCACAGTATCATGATGAGCAATGGAATGGAAGGCAGCTACAGATACTTGTCTCAGACAATTCAGAACATGGTACAGTGCTGCCTGCTGCCTCAGAGCTCCAGGGATCTGGGTTCAAGTTCTGTCTTGTGTCCAGATTAGAGTAGTGCTGGAAAAGCACAGCAAGTCAGGCAGCATCTGAGGAGCAGGAAAATCAATGTTTAGGGCAAAGTTCCTTCATCAGGACCTTTTGCACATTCTCCCTGTGTCTGCGTGGGTTTCCTCTGGGTGCTCTGGATTTCCTCCTACAGTCCAAAGAAATACAAGAGAGGTGGATTGACCATATTAAATTGCCCTGTATTGTCCAAGGATGTGCAGGCTAGGTGAGTTAGCCTTGGTCAATGCAGGATTATAGGGATAGGGGTAGAGAACTGGATAGGATGCCCTTCAGAGGGTTGGTACTTGATGGGGGTGAATGGCCTCTTTCTACACTGTAGGCTCAGTGGTTAGCACTGCTGCCTCACATGCCAGGTTCAATTCGAGCACTGGATGTTTATCTGTGTGGAGTTTGCATGTCCTCCCTGTGTTTGCTCTGGTTTCCTCCAAGGATGTGCAGGTTAGATGGATTGGCCATGCTAAAGGGCCCATAGTGTCCAGGGATGTGCAGGCTAGGTGGATTAGATATGGGAAATGTGGGGTTACGGGGATAGGGTGCGGGTCTGTAACTGGGTCTGGGTGCGATACTCTTCGGAGGGTCAGCGTGGACTTGATGCCTTGAATGTCTTCCTCCTGCACTGTAGGGATCCTATGATTGAATGTGGGCAATAGTGTTAAAGATAAGATAACAGATCAAAGAGAAACAAAAGCTTTCCATTAAGTAATATCCAGTATTAACCATTCTTTGTAATTGGTTACAAATGCAGGACATTATAAGATGGTTATGTTTTAAACTCTCACCTTTAATTCTGAGTAAAGATGGATATGTGACTTCATATGAGGTCTGCCTAGTGACAAGCCCCCATGTGTGTTGGTTTTTGTGGTGATGGGACTCAGGAAAAATTGAAAGAAAGTAAGGTGCAAGTTTTAAGATAAGAAAACTGCAGCTGTTCTTACTGCTTACAGATTCACCAACTCTCCGGGATAATCACCAAGGAAAGAACTGGGGAAGAAAGCCCACAGCAAGTGTTATTCTACTGGGCAGAAAAACTGCGTTTGCTTGAGCATACAGGGAAGGTTGAAATCCATGTTTGAGGAAACAAAGAGTGGGAAGAATTAAAGCCCATGGAACAGAAGATTTCTTGTATAGGGAAGTCATCCACTTACACAAAAGGATTGAGTGAAAGATTCTGTTTGAAAGTGCACTGGAAGATTCACTTTGAAGGAGGAGAGGTGAGAGATCCTATTGGGGTTGGTTGAGCTTTGGACCTTAATCAAGGCAAGAATCCTCTGGTGACGGCAGCAAAATATACACATGGTGTAAGGTTTTCAGTAGTGCTCGGAAATCACAAGGGAATATTTTTCTGTCATTTAGTATATTAATTGCCTGCCAAGTAATGGGAGAAAGTGAGGACTGCAAATGCTGGAGGTCAGGGTCGAAGAGTGTGGTGCTGGAAAAACACAGCCAGTCAGGCAGCATCCGAGGAGCCGGAGAATCAACGTTTCGGGCATTCCTGATGAAGGGCTTATGCCTGAAACATCGATTCTCCTGCTCCTCAGCTGCTGCCTGACCGGCTGTACTTTTCCAGCACCACACTCTTCGAGCCTGCCAAGTAAAGTTGATGTTGGTTTTACTGCATTTGCTATAGTAAAAGTCTTAAAATATTGAATCTTTTGTGTTCCATTGAGCTGCCTACTGAAAATTCATATTTCTTTTTGAAAGGTTTTGGTCTCCATGGGAATCTAACAATAATATTGCTGTTACATGAAAACTTCTTGTTTTTGTACACTCCATAATAATCTGTGAAAAAAGAAGCAGAGGAACCACATCAACAGTAAATATAAAAATCATATCTTGAAGCTGGTTAATCTGAGTAAATAATTTTATTTCACTTGAATCATATTTTAATGGAATTGGTGTGCAGCTCCAGCAAGTGCAACTAGTGATACTTTGTTAATGTCACCAGCATATACACGCAAGAAAAAATTGTATTAAAAGTCATTTTGAATTGAATGGTTTTATTGAATGGAAAAATTGCACAACTCTTGCTATCATTTGTAGGTTTGGGCAGATCTTTTCAATTGAATTCCTTTTGTTTCACTCCTATGTTATGTTCCTGTCAATTTCTGCACCATCTATCTTCACACCTGTGCTTGGGTAAGTTCTGTGGGTGATGAACTCCTTTGCCCAGGAGACCACTGTATATGTGCAAGACAATGTCAGGGAGGGTTATTTGCCAATTTTGCAGCCATACCTAATTCTGCCATTGACCAATGATTGTACTCATTTTCACTTTCAACACGGGTTACTGGCCAGCAACCAGCAGCAAGTCCTGATCGAATGTTGGCACATGTCTGAATTTCATAGGAATCCACAATAAATTATTTTCTGTTAAAAATGAAAATATATAATAAAAATGCATCAATCTGTTATCTCCAAAGACTGATCATGTTATTTGCAAATTATGCCCTTGGCATTTCGTTTTTACACTTTTGCATAAATCACATTGAAAATAATCCTAATTCAATTAGATGCAAAAGATTTATTTGTGGGTTTAATTCCTCTATCTCAATAATAATAATACATTCATGTATTTCAAACTTATGATAATCATTTACATTGTAACCGCATTGGATCTACCAATGGCAGTTCCTCTGGCTCTATTGTCTCAGGAATTTAATCAAATCTGTTACTAATATAATTTGAGAACCTAATTAATTTACATGAGAGGATGCAAGAACAAAGATTGATCTTTTTCGATTTCCTTACAAAATTAGTCATGCTGACTTTGAGTCATGTGACCAATCTTTGACAAATTAGTTGCTTTGAGCTGGAGACTAGGTTTTTTTTTCCTGATGCCAGATTTTATGAAGATTGACTTTATTAATTTACTGGTTGGAAAATGCTAAAGTAATTTTTAGAAAGCTGAGAGTCACATTCCAGAGACTTGAAATCACAATCAAAAATGGCTGCACATTTCTATCACTGTAATTTCTTTATTCCAAAGGAATTATGTGAATCTTTTCTGCCTGCAAAAGCTGAGCAGTGGCAATAGTTTTAAGGGCTATGAATGGAGATCATCTCCCATGATACTTGTGAGAGGTCATCATAACTTTTGGTGTGTTTAAGCATCTGTTTTCTTCCACAGACCAGGAAAATCATGAGACATTGAAAATGCCCAAGTTTTGAATCTTGTCTGTTGTTTTTGAACTCTCCATGTGTGTGCAGTCAAATGATCAAATGCTATCTTCAAAAGAACAGATAAATAAGTAATCATTAATCATCGTGACACTGAACTCAGGAACATCATCTTTAATAATTTTAGAATCTTTTATTCACTTCAATTTACTCCGCTGTCTAATGAGAACAAACTCCTATAAATATTTCCTAAAAGAAATTAATTCTGAAGCTAGACATTAACCAGATTAGCTTATCCTATATTATCTCATAGGTCAAAATATCTTTCTGATGGTCTGAATACCAAAGCAACAGACATTACCCGAGAACAGACCTGATCAGTGCTTTTTATTAGGTTGTCTGTTGAATTATATCCTGTGCTGTTAATGCTAATCATGAGCTTCATTGGGGTGAATTTTATCAGAAATTGGCAAAGTATCACTTTTGAGTTGTTTCGTGAACGGCTTCTCTCTAGGAGCTGTTTTGAGTTGTCTCGTGTAATTCTGTACCGCTGTATACAGAGAAACCTCCGTTATCTGAACGACACGGGTTGAGAGAATTTTGGTTGGATAATCAAATGCTGGTTAACACAGTTTAACCAAGCATCGGGACCTTGCAATCTTGTTTGGATAATCTGAAATTCATATATCCGATAACCGAGGTTCCTCTGTACATAGTAGCCCTATGGTACAGCTCTCATGCTATCACACACTCACAGTGGTGCATGTGCTCACTGTCCCTGGATTTTTCCGGGATTGCTGTCACCATATTTAAAGCCAGGTTGTGCTCCAGATCTCTCACTGCCAGCCGCAAATGGCCCTTCACAGCACAAGTAGTGGGAAGGAAGTTAAAAAGATCAGCCTCAAAGAATGCTAAAATAAAACAAAGAACTGCAGATGCAGGAAATCTAAAACAAGAACAGAAATTGCTGGAGAAACTCAGCATGTCTGTCAGCATCCATAGAAAGAAAGCAGAGTTAGCATTTCAGGTCCAGTGAACTGTTCTGATGGCCAGCCTATCTCCAAAAATGAAAACATATATATTGAGGAAGAGAAGGGAGGATTCAGAGATGAAAATGTGTTGCTGGAAAAGCGCAGCAGGTCAGGCAGCATCCAGGGAACAGGAGAATCAACGTTTCGGGCATAAGCCCTTCTCCTGTTCCCTGGATGCTGCCTGACCTGCTGCGCTTTTCCAGCAACACATTTTCAGCTCTGATCTGCAGACCCCACTTTCTCCTCAAGGATTCAGAGATGGATAAGGTAATGGTGAGGGCAGGGTAGACATTGGAAGTGAAATGGATAAATTTTTCCAAATCCTAATGAGAGAGGGAAGCTGCACCATTGAATAACCAGAGAAAGAGTTGTGGGTGGGACCCAAGTGGGACTGGCACAAGGAAAGCCCCATGGACCCCCAGAAAGAGAGAGGCCCATTTGGTACAATGATCATACTCGTGACCTGAAGAAAGTGAGAGGAGTTAAAAGAGAAATTGTTCAGAAGGAGGACGAACTCAGTCAGGCAGAGGAGGATGGTGGTGGATGGGGACAGTTCACTTACAGGACTCTCTGATTATCAGTCTTTAACCCGTACTATGTAAATGCCTGGCTAATGCAATTAGCCCATGAAGGACCTCACATTGCTGATCGGTAGATCCCACTTCCTCAGACAGGAACATCCATGGCTCACTCACCAGACTGGCGTGATGTGGAACCCTGACTCTGATTGCTCTAAGTAACCAACTGACTATATCCAAACTCCTGATAGAGAGTGGATGCCATCCTTGGATGACTGTGGTGAGATCCGCTGACACATGACAGTCCTTGACTTAACCGAGAACTCCTCTTAGACTCTGAGACCTGACCATCTTGTTGAAGCAGTAAAAGCTGTCGGGCCATGCTCTAGTTGTGACATGGAGCATGATGTCCACCTCTTTACTGATCACGGGTGTCAACGATGACAAAGCTGCCTGGCCTTGTGTCTGTACTAAAAGGATAGGCAGGGCAGATGTACTGTGAGACAGTAAATTCTGAATGAGGTAGCAAAATGAAAAGAGGCAAGGCAAAGTAGAGATACTGTGAGTATCCAAGTAAGAATGCCACAAACATAGAACTGTACACACACAGGAACAAGTCCTTCGGCCCAAAATTTTGTGCCGAACATGATGCTAAATTAAACTATTCTCTTCTGCCTGCCCTTGGTCCATATCCCTCCATTCCTTGCATATTTATGTGCTTACCTAATGTCCCTTAAATGCCCCTATCATACCTCCATTACCACCACCTCTGGCAGGGCATTCAAGACTCCCACCACTCTCTGTGTAAAACACTTGCCCCTCACATTTCCTTTGAACTTTCCCCCTCTCACCTTAAATGCATGCTCCCTGATATTAGACATTTCAACTCTGGGAAAAAAATTCTAATGTCAACCCTATCTATGTATCTCATAATTTTATAGACTTCTATCAAGTCTCCTCTCAGCCTCCACCACTCCAGAGAAAACAACCTGAGTTTTTCTAGCCTCTCCTTATAACTTATACCCTCTAATCCAGGCCGCATTCTGGTAAACCTCTTCTGCACCCTCTCCAAAGCCTCCACATCCTTCCTGTAATGTGACGTCCAAAATTGAACGCAATACTCTAAGTGTGGCCTAACCAAAGTGTTATAAACTGCAACATGGTATACTGACTCTTGTACTAAATTCCTGACCAATAAAGGCAAGCATGCCATATGCTTCTTTACCACCTTATCAACTTGCAGGGCCACTTCCAGGGAGTTATGGACTACCCCAAGATCCCTCTGTACATCAATGCTGTTCATGGTCCTACCATTAACTGTATACTTTTCCTTAACATTTGATCTCCCAAAGTTCAGCACCTCACACTTACCTAGATTTAACTTCATCTGCCATTTCTCTGCACGTATCTGCAACTGATCTGTATCCTGATGTATTCTTTGACAACTTTCTACACTATCCACAACTCCACTGATCTTTGTATCAGCTGCAAATTTGCAAACCCACCCATCTACATTTGTAAGCACTAAGAAAGAGCGACAAATCCTGAGGTGCACCTTGCTCTAATACGTGGGATGAGTACTGTTTCTGTGCACAAAATAGCCTGGCAACAGCATGACAATGAAAGAGATAGCTGTGCTCTAAGCTCTAGCATTAAAGTGTATAATTATTTTTAAGTGAGTTGGAGGTGTACCACAATGATAGAGTGAGGCTGGAGCGTGTCTGATGCCTACCCTCATGTTGGGTAGGGGCCACTGGTGGTCACCACCAATGGGATGTGTTGGCAGCTGTTGGCCAAGGTGGACGTCCAGCTGAGCAAGTGATGAGCCAAAGCCATCAAATGACCACTCTGATTTTCTCTTTGGATTGTCACTGTCTTTTTTTCTCCCTGTCATATGGGAGAATAGCAAACTGTGTAGAAATGGGTCAGAATAGGCAATAATGAGATGTCAACGCATGCAAATGATCCTTTCACCATTCACTAGCATTCAAACTTTGGTTACAATTTTGGACTTTGTTTTTATTAATGTCAAGAATCTCATTTTTATGACCTTGCCCACATTATTCAGAGTTTGGAAAAATTCAGTCCATCATTCCAAGTTTTTTCCTGTCTTTTTCCTTAGCAAAGTGCTGCATTTAACACAACCTCCCAATTCTGGTTTCATTTCAATTATCCTTCAATCTTTACTGACCTGCATTTTTCATTGTCCTGCTCATTTTCCGAAGCTTCCATTGAATATGCTTACTACTTCTCAATGCTTGCTACAGCTCTATTTTTAGGACTTCTTGCAACCTGCAAAATATTGCTTTTCATGCCAAACATATTATTAATATCAGGGGCTGGAGATCACTTCTATGAATCCTTCTATGAACATTCCAATATATTAGATCAGCACAGTTTCTCCTTCCTGAGCCCATGCTCTCAATCATCTGTCTGTTTCAGATGCATTTTATTTGAAATGCTTGCTATGATTTTTTTTCTATGAGTCATCGAGGATGCAATTTGGCAATTTTTAAAACAATGGAATTATAGTCGTGACTTTGTGGTCCTTTGGGATTTTTTTCCCAAACAAATGAACACTTAAAAGCGTTGATTAAAGATTTGGTAATATGTAAGATGGTTTACTGCAAGTATGTTGCTGAATCAGATTATTTTGCAATTTATAGAGTAGTGGCAAGCTGTTACTTGGCCTTTCTTGTAAACCTACAAATCTCCATCCCATTCCTCTGCAAAACAGGTAGAAAGTAACTGTTTAATAAATTACCCTTTCTTAGCCCTGTTTCAGAAATCCATTGTTTTAAATTCATAACCTTTTATTTCACCTCTAATATTATTAGACCTTGTTTACTATCAATTTAAACAAACATTTGATAATTTTTTTTCATTTTTAACTTAATTGTGCTTTTAAAGTTCTCCGAATGCTTCTTAATTTAATCTCTTTCAGTTACTCCTGTGTTTACCTGTAAAATACAACTTATATCCTGACTCAGTTATATTGGCCTCTGTTCCCTTTTCAATTTTATTGTTTAAAGTTGAACTTGGTTTGCAACCTCCCCTGCCAATACTGGTTCTCTATATTTGTGAGTCCAAATTAGCTTCCTTGAACTTTTTTTCACACTTCTGCAAGAGTCTGTTAGTTTAAACATTTTCTTTTTTTGCACTACAGTATTGTCCTTTCCTAACAGCCTCAGGAGCATTTCACACCCGACAAGTCGGTAAGTCTAAGATATTTCTGAGGTTTGAGTATCAATTCCCACCCTGAATCCAAAGTAAGTTCTGAGTTCTATCCAAAAAACTGTGAGATGAAGTTATCTGTCTCTGTCTCCAGTAAAATAAGTCTTTCATAGTTGTTTTGTTGCTGTTTAAGTCAATATTTGTCATTCTGAAATCTCAATCGGGGATTGCAAATATGCTTTGATGTATGAAGTGGGCATAATTTCCAAAAAAGCTTATAAAGCATCTCCGGCAAACACAATCCCAATCTACTCTATGGTTGGCCTTTCTCAGTGTATAGTTCCTGAACCAGGTCATTTTGAAATAGTTCAGGAACATACTGTTGAGGAATATGTTGTTGTATCAAATCATCCCATCTAACCTTGCACTGTGCTTCAATACACCTAAATTCACTGAGAGGATAGTATGTTAAGCTATAAAACTCATCTCAAGACCTTACTGCAAGTAGGACTTTTACCAGAATTGATTTTTTCTTTAATTTCAGAGCATGATATTTCAGACCATAAAGCACTGTGAACATTTATGGGGCTCAGCCAGCTGAATATATTTTAGATGTCTGGATAAAGAGTTCCTTTTTTTCTAAGCAGTGTAGTTTCATAGTATTTATATTTGAAATCTGAAGAATTTAGGTCTATTTCTCATGCGGTTGTTGTAAATTCATAACAACTTCTCATTATTGGTAGAAGTTTACTAAGATCTACAGCCAACTTAATTGTTAACCTGTACCAAATATTAGAATGCGAAGCCCCTAAATTTTCACTTTTGGAAACTAATCTCAAAACAGCCAGTGTCTTCAGTCAGATTTCCATGGAGTTTAGTTACATATCCTATAACGCATTCAGATTTGACATGGTTAGATGTTTGCCTTCTGTCTGGTCTCTGAGTGGATTGAATCTCAGGAAGAGGCCAAACACTAGGAATCTTTCAGTGCGCCTGGTAAATAATATAGCAGGTCAGTCTGAGGAAATTACACAGAGAAAGCTGATGCTGTACTGATGTGATCTTGTGGTTAATCGCATCATTAAAAAAAAGCAGAGCAGAAACTAAACGTTGACTAGACAAGTAACATAAGCATATGTGATATCAACCTGAAGATGAAACACAGATAATGTTAGCAGATAATCAGATTGACTGTCCTCCTCTAGTGAATGTATACCATCATTTTATTTAAGGAATCAAAATGGAAACAAATTTAAATTGGTCTAATTTTCTTTATTAATCTGATGCGGGTGAAATGGAGAGTATTCGTGGCTGGGACAAACCCCACGCATTCGACTCAAGTCCTGTCTATTTTTGGACTGAATAATACTTTTCCACAACCTTGCACCGCTGTCGTTATTGAATAAACTGCTGAGGATGCAGGAAACATAATTTAGCTTTTTGAGGGCGGATCCACCTTAAAACGCAACCGATCGCTCAACTAACAACTACAATTCAAAAAAAAACCCGACAAACATACACACACACACAAATTAGGGGCAACGGAACGCAATTCATCAGGAAGTCAGTTACTTTTCTTTAAGGTTTCCCGAGCGAATAGACCTGTGGTGACTGAACTTTCCGTTCGAACACCAAATCTTTCTCGCTGCCGTTCCGTTTGACTGCTTGCCTTTTGGAAAACACTAGCCCCATTCAAAAGTTGGTTAAGAGGCAAATTTCTCATGACCGGGTGAAGTATTTCGGAAACACGCGTTCTTGTTCTGAGACCGAAGGCCTGCAATAACAGGGTGTAAAAGCGACACAATTCTGTTCTCCCATGTGCAGTTTTGAATTTGTCAGAGGCTTCCCAGACCAGGGTTATGAGCTCCCGCCCTGAGCAGGCAAAACATTTGGGACAGTTGTGAAAACTACAGTTCGGACGTTGATGAGTGAGTGCAATGGAAACGTGAGAAGGTCAATTTTAATTGTAAAATAGTAAATTGTACAATGAATTATATTTCATGCACACTGAGAACTTTACAAAGTAAGCTTAATCCATATTTGCATCATTTGATTTTAAGAAAAAAGTCTGTTGCAAATGGAATTCACTGCTTAGGGGGTCGTCTGCACCGTTTTCTCTTATTAAGTCAACGACTCAATTCATTGCAGGCCCCTTCGCGAGTTGGTTATATGTGGGAGTGGATCGATTCCCCCAACAGCACAGACAATTGTTACTGCACTCCAGTGAGTCCCCACCTCCCCAATCCGTCACTGATTCCGATTGAAGTGGCACTGGGCCGGGCTTCTTCCTGGTCTTCATATCTTCACGAACAGACCCAGTCAGTGAACATCATTCACTTTCTGTGAGGCACTCTGCAGTTTTCTGAGCGGCATTAATAAGGCAGCGGAACCAACGTCCCCTCTGACCCGCAGTCTTCCCACTGTAAATGCTGTGGTATAAATGAGACTGTGATGATATTACAACAGGTACTGACTGATATAGTGTCAATATCAGCGCGGCCCTAGTGAGCCAGATTGTTCAGTACAGCCCAGTCCAAAGTTCCAATTCTTTTCCGTGTTAACATATTTATTTTAGCAACAACTTAGACAAACAATTAAAGTTCCCAAAGGCCTAGCCCAGGAATGATAGTCCTTGTGATTTCGTTGTAGTGGAATCAATTTGGACCAAACGTCTATGCGTTTGTGTACATGTATGTGTGTGTATGTGTCTATGTACGTGTATCTGTGAGTGTAGCCGTAGCTGTGTGTGTGTGTGTGTGTTTGGGGGTCTGTGCGTGTGTTTGACAGATCCAGCCTGTGTCGAGCCAGAGTTTCTAAGTTCAGTGAGCTCCTATCTGCGGGATGTTCCGAGACCGAGGATTCACTCCTGAGGAGGAGAGCTCATGGGGAGGGGAATGGGCTGTGGGATTGGGCAGTAGGTGTGTGTGGGGGTTGGGGAATGGGATTGGGCTGTAAATGTGTGTGTGTGGGTTGGGGAGGGGGAGTGGGATTGGGCTGTAGGTGTGTGTGTGGGTTGGGGAGAGGGAGTGGGATTGGGCTGTAGGTGTGTGTGCGCGTTGGGGAGGGGGGAGTGGGTTTGGGCTGTAGATGTGTGTGTGGGTTGGGGAGAGGGAGTGGGATTGGGCTGTAGGTGTGTGTGTGGGTTGGGAAGAGGGAGTGGGATTGGGCTGTAGGTGTGTGTGTGCGTTGGGGAGGGGGGAGTGGGTTTGGACTGTAGATGTGTGTGTGGGTTGGGGAGGGGGGAGTGGGTTTGGGTTGTAGGTGTGTGTGTGGGTTGAGGAGGGGGGAGTGGGTTTGGGCTGTAGGTGTGTGCGTGTGGGTTGGTGAGATGTGAGTGGGATTGGGCTGTAGGTGTGTGTGTGTGGGTTGGGGAGGGGGGAGTGGGATTGGGCTGTAGGTGTGTGTGGGGGTTGGGGAGGGGGGAGTGGGTTTGGGCTGTAGATGTGTGTGTGGGTTGGGGAGGGGGAGTGGGATTGGGCTGTAGGTGTGTGTGTGTGTGTGGGTTGGTGAGAAGTGAGTGGGATTGGATTGTAGGTGTGTGTATAGGTTGGGGAGGGGGAGTGGGATTGGGCTGTAGGTGTGTGTGTGCGTTGGGGAGTGGGGAGTGGGTTTGGGCTGTAGATGTGTGTGTGGGTTGGGGAGGGGGGAGTGGGTTTGGGCTGTAGGTGTGTGTGGGGATTGGGGAGGGGGAGTGGGTTTGGGCTGTAGGTGTTTGTGTGTTGGGGGAGTGGGAATGGGATTGGGCAGTAGCTGTATATGTGTTGGGAAGAGCGAAGTGCGATTGGGCTATAGGTGTGTGTGTGTGGATTCTGAAGGGGGGAGTGGGATTGGGCTGTAGGTGTGTGTGTGTGTGTGGGTTGGTGAGATGTGAGTGGGATTGGGCAGTAGGTGTGTGCGTAGGTTGGGGAGGGGGCAGTGGGATTGGGCTGTAGGTGTGTTTGGGTTGGGGAGGGGGGTGGATTGGGCTGTAGGTGTGTGCGGGGGTGTTGGGGAGGGGAGAGTGGGTTTGGGCTGTCAGTGTGTGTGTGTGGGTTGGGGAGGGGGGAGTGGATTTGGGCAATAGGTGTGTGTTGGGGAGGGGGAAGTGGGGATTGCGCTGTAAATGTATGGTGGGTTGGGGAGGGGGAGTGGGATTGGGCTGTAGGTGTGTGTGGGTTGGGGAGGGGGAGTGGGATTGGGCTATAGGTATGTGTGTGTGTAGGTTGGGGAATGGTTTGGGCTCTAGGTGTGTGTGTGTGTGGGTTGGGGAGAGGGGAGTGGGATTGGGCTGTCAGTGTGTGTGGGGTGGTTGGGGAGTGGGATTGGGCTGTAGGCATGTGTGTGGGTTGGGGAGGGGGGAGTGGGTTTGGGCTGTAGGTGTGTGTGTGTATGTTGGGGAGTGGGATTGGGCTGTAGGTGTTTGTGTGTGTTGGGGAAGGGAGAGTGGGATTGGGCTGTAGGTATGTGTGTGGGTTGGGGAGGGGGCAGTGGGGTTGGGCTGTAGGTGTTTGTTTGTGTGTTGGGGCGGAGTGGGAATGGAATTGGGCAGTAGTTGTATATGTGTTGGGAAGAGCGGAGTGAGATTGGGCTGTAGGTGTGTGAGTGTGTTTTGGGGGGAGAGTGGGAATGGGATTGGGCAGTAGCTGTGTATGTGTTGGGAAGAGCGGAGTGGGATAGGGCTGTATGTCTGTGTGTGTTTTGGAGGGGGGTGGGACTGGGATGTATGTGTCTGTTGATTGGAGAGGACGGAGTGGGATTGGGCTGTAGGTGTGTGTGGGTTCGGGAGGGGGGAGTGGGATTGGGCTGTAGGTGTGTGTGGGGATTGGGGAGGGAGGAGTGGGTTTGGGCTGTAGGTGTGTGTGGGTTGGGGAGGGGGGAAGTGTGTTTGGGCATAGGTGTGTGTGGGTTGGGGAGTGGGCAGTGGGATTGGGCTGTAGGTGTTTGTGTGTTGGGGGGAGTGGGAATGGGATTGGGCAGTAGCTGTATATGTGTTGGGAAGAGCGAAGTGCGATTGGGCTATAGGTGTGTGTGTGGATTCTGGAGGGGGGAGTGGGATTGGGCTGTAGGTGTGTGTGTATGGGTTGGTGAGATGTGAGTGGGATTGGGCAGTAGGTGTGTGCGTAGGTTGGGGAGGGGGCAGTGGGATTAGGCTGTAGGTGTGTTTGGGTTGGGGAGGGGGTGGATTGGGCTGTAGGTGTGCACGGGGGTGTTGGGGAGGTTTGGGCTGTCAGTGTGTGTGTGTGGGTTGGGGAGAGGGGAGTGGGTTTGGGCTGTAGATTGTGTGTGTGGGTTGGGGAGGGGGGAGTGGGTTTGTGCAATAGGTGTGTGTTGGGGAGGGAGAAGTGGGGATTGCGCTGTAAATGTATGGTGGGTTGGGGAGGGGGAGTGGGATTGGGCTATAGGTATGTGTGTGTGTGTAGGTTGGGGAGTTGGGGAATGGGTTGAAACTTTATTGCTGGAACAGCACAGCAGGTCAGGCAGCATCCAGGGAACAGGAGATTCGACGTTTCGGGCACAGGCCCTTCTTCAGGAGCCTGTCATTCCTGAAGAAGGGCCTGTGCCCGAAACGTCGAATCTCCTGTTCCCTAGATGCTGCCTGACCTGCTGTGCTGTTCCAGCAATAAAGTTTCAACTTTGATCTCCAGCATCTGCAGACCTCACTTTCTCCTCGAGTTGGGGAATGGGTTTGGGCTCTAGGTGTGTGTGTGGGGTTTGGGGAGAGGGGAGTGGGATTGGGCTGTCAGTGTGTGTGGGGTGGTTGGGGAGTGGGATTGGGCTGTAGGTGTGTGTGTGGGTTGGGGAGGGGGGAGTGGGTTTGGGCTGTAGGTGTGTGTGTGGGTTGGGGAAGGGAGAGTGGAATTGGGCTGTAGGTATGTGTGTGGGTTGGGGAGGGGGCAGTGGGATTGGGCTGTAGGTGTTTGTGTGTTGGGGCGGAGTGGGAATGGAATTGGGCAGTAGTTGTATATGTGTTGGGAAGAGCGGAGTGAGAGTGGGCTGTAGGTGTGTGAGTGTGTTTTGGGGGGAGAGTGGGAATGGGATTGGGCAGTAGCTGTGTATGTGTTGGGAAGAGCGGAGTGGGATTGGGCTGTATGTCTGTGTGGGTTGGGGTGGGGGGAGTGGAATTGGGCTGTAGGTGTGTGTGTGTTTTGGAGGGGGGTGGGACTGGGATGTATGTGTCTGTTGATTGGAGAGGGCGGAGTGGGATTGGGCTGGAGGTGTGTGTGGGGGTTCGGGAGGGGGAGTGGGATTGGGCTGTAGGTGTGTGTGTGGGTTTGGGAGGGGGAGTGGGATTGGGCTGTAGGTCTGTGTGTGTATGTTGGGGAGGGGGAGTGGGATTGGGCTGTAGATGTGTGTGTGAGTTGGGAAGGGGGAGGCGGATTGGGATTGGGCTGTAGGTGTGTATGGGTTTAGGAGGGGGGAGTGGGATTGGGCTGTAGGTCTGTGTGTGTATGTTGGGGAGGGGGAGTGGGATTGGGCTGTAGATGTGTGTGTGAGTTGGGAAGGGGGAGGCGGATTGGGATTGGGCTGTAGGTGTGTCTGGGGGTTTGGGAGGGGGGAATTGGGATTGGGCTGTAGGTGTGTATGGGTTTAGGAGGGGGGAGTGGGATTGGGCTGTAGGTGTCTGTGGGTTGGGGAGAAGGTGAGTGGGTTTGGACTGTAGGTGTGGGTGTGTGTTTTGGGGAGGGGGTAGTGGGATTGGGCTGTGTGTTTTGGGGAGGGGGAGGAGTGGGATTGGGCTGTGTGTTTTGGGGAGGGGGAAGGGTATTGGGCTGTGTGTTTTGGGGAGGGGGAGGAGTGGGATTGGGCTGTGTGTTTTGGGAGGGGGGAGTTGGAATGGGCTGTGTGTTTTGGAGAGGGGGAGTGGGATTGGGCTGTGTGTTTTGGGAAGGGGGAGTGGGATTGGGCTGTGTGTTTTGGGAAGGGGGGAGTGGGATTGGGCTGTGTGTTTTGGGGAGGCGGGGGATTGGGATTGGGTTGTGTGTTTTGGGAGGGGAAGGAGTGGGATTGGGCTGTGTGTTTTGGGGAGGGGGAGGAGTGGGATTGGGCTGTGTGTTTTGGGGAGGGGGAGGAGTGGGATTGGGCTGTGTGTTTTGGGGAGGGGGAAGGGTATTGGGCTGTGTGTTTTGGGGAGGGGGAGGAGTGGGATTGGGCTGTGTGTTTTGGGAGGGGGGAGTTGGAATGGGCTGTGTGTTTTGGAGAGGGGGAGTGGGATTGGGCTGTGTGTTTTGGGAAGGGGGAGTGGGATTGGGCTGTGTGTTTTGGGAAGGGGGAGTGGGATTGGGCTGTGTGTTTTGGGGAGGCGGGGGATTGGGATTGGGTTGTGTGTTTTGGGAGGGGAAGGAGTGGGATTGGGCTGTGTGTTTTGGGGAGGGGGAGGAGTGGGATTGGGCTGTGTGTTTTTGGGAGCGGAGGAGAGTGATTGGGCTGTGTGTTTTGGGAGGGGAAGGAGTGGGATTGGGCTGTGTGTTTTGAGGAGGGGGAGGAGTGGGATTGGGCTGTGTGTTTTGAGGAGGGGGAGGAGTGGGATTGGGCTGTGTGTTTTGAGGAGGGGGAGGGGGATTGGGCTGTGTGTTTTGGGAAGGGGAGTGGGATTGGGCTGTGTGTTTTGGGGAGGGGGAGTGGGATTGGGCTGTGTGTTTTGGGAGGGGGGAGTGGGATTGGGCTGTGAGTTTTGGGGGGAGTGGGATTGGGCTCTGTGTTTTGGGTGGGAGTGGGATTGGGATGTGAGTTTTGGGGGGAGTGGAATTGGACTGTGTGTTTGGGGAGGTGGGGAGTGGGATTGGGGTCTGTGTTTTGGGGAGGGGTGAGTGGGATTGGGCTGTGTGTTTTGGGGAGTGGGAGTGGGATTGGACTGTGGGTTTTGGGGTGGGGGGAGTGGGATTGGGCTGTGTGTTTTGGGGTGGGGGGAGTGGGATTGCGATGTGTGTTTTGGGGATTGGGCTGTGGGGAGGGGGAGTGGGATTGGGCTGTGTGTTTTAGGAAGGGGGAGTGGGATTGGGTTGTGTTTTGGGAAGGGGGGAGTGGGATTGGGTTGTGTGTTTTGGGGAGGGTGGAGTGGGATTGGGCTGTGTGTTTTGGAGAGGGGGGAGTGGGATTGGACTGTGGGTTTTAGGGTGGGGGGGGAGTGGGATTGGGCTGTGTGTTTTGGGGAGGGGGAGTGGGATTGGGCTGTGTGTTTTGGGGAGGGGGGAGTGGGATTGGGCTGTGTGTTTTGGGGAAGGGGAGTGGGATTGGGCTGTGTGTTTTGGGGAAGGGGAGTGGGATTGGGCTGTGTGTTTTGGGGAGGGGGAGTGGGATTGGGCTGTGTGTTTTGGGGAAGGGGGAGTGGGATTGGGACTGGGCTGTGTGTTTTGGGGAAGGGGAGTGGGATTGGGCTGTGTGTTTTGGGGAAGGGGAGTGGGATTGGGCTGTGTGTTTTGGGGAGGGGGAGTGGGATTGGGCTGTGTGTTTTGGGGAGGGGGAGTGGGATTGGGACTGGGCTGTGTGTTTTGGGGAAGGGGAGTGGGATTGGGCTGTGTGTTTTGGGGAGGGGGAGTGGGATTGGGCTGTGTGTTTTGGGGAGGGGGAGTGGGACTGGGCTGTGTGTTTTGGGGAGGGGGCGGATGAGAAAGGCCGCCCTCCATGGTCACTCTCCGAGGCCTCCCGCGGAGCCGCTGGCCAGGCTCTCGGTGCCGGTGTGTGTCCCGGGAGCCCCGGGGCCGGTGCTGCGGCGGGGCCAGCGGCCGGAGAGGCCGATGTAGAGCAGCGGGTTGGCGCAGCTGTTGGAGTAGGAGAGGGCGACCAGCAGCTGGAAGAGGCGGAGCACGGGCGGGCTGGGGGGCCGGGCCTGCCACACCAGGCACAGGTTAATGGTGTAGAAGGGCAGCCAGCAGAGAGCGAAGGCCAGCACCATCGCCAGCACCAGGGTGGTGAGCCTGCTCTCGGGGGAGGCGGCCGCGGCCTGGGCCTGGGCCTGGGCCCGCGCCCGGAGCCTGAGCAGCAGCAGGCCGCAGCACACCGAGATGGCGGTGAAGGGCAGCAGGAAGCCCAGCACGAAGCTGTACAGGATGAAGGCGGCGCTCCAGGCGGACACAGGCTCCGGCCACGCCAGCACGCAGAGCCCGGGGCTGCCCACTACCCCGGAGTACAGGGCCACGGGCAGCGCCGGCACCAAGGCCAAGGCCCAGAGGCCTGCGCCTAGGCCCCGCGCCAGCCTCGGGCTCCTCCAGCGGCGGTAGCCGAGCGGCCGGGCCACCGCCAGGTAGCGGTCCACGCTCAGCGCCGTCAGGCAGAAGACGCCGGCGAACTGGTTGAGGGCGTCCAGCAGCATGACCAGGCGGCAGAGGGCCGCTCCGAAAGGCCAGCGCCGCGCCGCCAGCTGCGCCGCCAGGAAGGGCAGCCCCAGCATGAAGAGGCCGTCGGCCACCGCCAGGTTCAGCACGTACACCCCGGCCACTGTGCTGGCCCCGGCCGCCTGGCCGAGCCGACAGATCACCAGCGAGTTGGCGGCCAGGCCCAGCACACACAGCACGCAGTACACCGAGGCCATGAGCAACTCCCAGGCCCCGGGCTGGCCCACATCCTCCAGCCCCTGGCTACCGTTCACCAGCCACACGCCGTCCGACAGGTTGCCCGCGGCTTCCCAGTACAGCGCGGTGTCAGCATCCTCCCTGAAAGCAGATGGGCTTGCTCCAGAGTGGGCCATCCTTTTGCTTGCTGGGTTCTCTCTCTGTCACTCTCTGTTGGTCAAGCTGAGGGGATGTGGGGCTCTCTACCTCCACAAGGATCAAGGAGGTTCCAACAGCACAGTGGACACTCTCTCGGCTCTCAGCTGTTGTGCCCTGTCAGCCTCTTGCAGCTCCATCTGCT